>NW_024104654.1:1620000-2220000 GCF_003945595.2 Pipra filicauda | reverse complement strand
CAAGCCTCCTTTAGGTACTTTAAGGCCACAAAAGGGCCTCCCCGGAGCTGTCTTCTTCAGTCTGAACAACCCCAACTCTCTCAGCATCTCTCCATAGGAGATGTGCTCCAGCCCTGTGATCATTTTCTTGGCTCTCACTTTTGGTACCAGAGTGTGTTGCCATTTGCCAGCTGAGGGAGAAACATGAACTAACTGAACTCAGCTCCTTCTGAAACACATCAACGCCCCTTCCTAGGTAACCAAAGAGATAACAACAGACATTCTTTGCTAAGTGAAAAGCATTTATAGTTCAGCATTCAAGTTGAGTATGTAAATTCTGGTATTGTCATTTTTTATGGAAAAAAAGGAACAATGAGAAATGAACCAAAATCTCTATAATGCATATATTTAATTTAATAAGTATTCAATTCTTTCTTCTCTGGGAATAAGACCAAATTGAGAAGTAGTTTAAAAGTCTTGCTTTACAATGTTTTGTGGAAAAGACTTATAATTACACAATTGTGTGGTTTTGAAGTGAAATTCTTAATACTGTGTTCTGTTTCATAAATTAATCTATTTAGTTATTGTTTGCTGAAAAGCTGAAACTGTGCCAGGAGCCTGAATCCAGACTCCACAAGCATGTGTGGATCCTATAAAGAAACTGGATTGAACTCAGAGCCAGATGTGAGCAGAGCTGAACTGAATGCAAAGGCTGGGAGGACCTGTTCATAGCAGATGTTAGAAATGGGGGCTCAGACTTGCACCCAGATGCTACAGACAGAGCAGTGGACTTAATCAGCACTTCCAGTTAGTGCCCCTGTGAGCCCCTGGTTAGAAACCCAGCTCAGCTGTGCTTTGAATTCCACCTTCTGGGAACTGTGGGGCACGTTCCGATTTCCAGTGTCCACCTTTCTTTATGATGAAGGGTATGAACATGCAGGGTACAAGAAATATCTCAGAGAGTGAATTTAGACATGGAATAGACAGAAATCTCACCTTCATCTTGTTGGAGATGATAGAGTACAAAATCTGGGCTCCCAAAGCCCTCCCTCGTGGGAGGGAGCCAAAAGGACTGTGTTAGAACTGGTGTAAAATCCTCTGTATTTGAAAACACATACATACGTCTGTCCCAGAAAAAATATATTTTTTTCTTTGCAGGCCTCCCGCCATAGTTTTTACTTTCTTGGAATCTATAGATCTGGCTGAGAAATGTCAAAGGGGAGGGGGTGTCAGCACAATTATGGCAGTGATTTCTACAAGGCAAGGAGATAAACCCATAAACTTCTCCTAATGGACCTGGAATTTTATTATTTATGGCTAATATATGCAGTGGGGCTTTAAATGCTTCCCTAACCACTCTTGGTGTAATAAAGACGTTGTTGAAGCAATATGAAAATGTTTAGAAACTCAAGGTTGGGTCCCACCCTCACCAGGCTATCTATGCCTATAACTATGTATCTTAAAAACAGTAGCAACCACTCTTCTAACCAGGACAGTTTTTGCTGTGTAACTTCTCAAGTCAGAGATCTGTGCTGCAGTAAGAGTCTTTGCTGGGAACAAAGACATGATTGAAACAGCATCTAAAGTATTTGAAAATACTTTGTCCTGGGGATGTACCTGGGAGTGCTGTTGATTTTAACTTAGATTTAGTTAGATGTTGCCTCTTTGGTTTTTTTTTTTTGTTTTATTTGGTTTGTTGTTTTTTTTTTTTTTTCCTCATAGGTTGACTGGATTAACTGGCTGTCATTCAGAAGGAACTCAGCAGATCTATTTTGCATTCGCCAAACCTCTTTACTGCACGTCATAAAGATTTCCTAGGTCCAGAAGCTGCACAAAAGACAACTGAGCAGCACAAAAATGTGACTCTGACAAGAGACTTCAAGCCTTCTGACAATGAATTTTCTACCGATCAGTTTCTAGTTTAAATACATAACTGAAGCATGCATAGTAGTTAACCTGATAGAGAAAAAAGAACTTTCTTATTAATTAGGACTGCCAAAAAACAGCAATCACGTGAAGCTGCAAAATGAGCGGTCCATTAATTCCAAACAAGTCATGTTATGCCCAGCTTCAGGACAACCACAGCGAAATAAGAAATAATAATGAAAGCTTAGTGAGTGTGGGGGATACTAATGCCAACCAAATTGTATCGAAATTTAGAATTATTGATGAGGACGTTAAGAAACACGATTTGACAGATGAAAGTGGGAATATATATTCTGGAGGAACAGAGAAAGTTACTCATCTGCATACAGAGCAGAATAAACTTCTAACCTTCAAAGACTCACGGACCTGTCACACCAGTGTACAGGAAAGTAAGCTGCCCTCCACCGCAAGCAAGGAAACGGGAAAAGACTGTAGGACCAGCGAAGTTAAGGATATATCAAGGCATATCAGGATTAGCCGAGGACAAAGTCTGTCCAATTTAAAAAGTAGCACAAATGATGCCAACCTGGAGGTTATTTCCAAAGGTGATGTTGACTTCCCCCAGAACTTTTCTAAGGGAAAAATACCCAGGACTGTGGAGGTGGAGAGAATAAAAAGGCTCTCCTTGGGAAGACCAAGTAAATTCTCTCCTCAGCCTGAAACATTTACAAAAGATTGCACTGGCCGTGTGTCATGTAAACGTCTGCTTTCTGCATCGTTGGACTCCATCGACACATCTCACCATTTGATAGGAAATACAGAGAAATCACAGAAAACATCCACGGATCATTTTCTTGGGATGATGTTTCATCCACTTGACAATACCTCAGAGAAAAATACTGTATTTTATTCCAAACCATCTACCTCAGGGAACAAGAAAATAAATAAACTAGAAAATGTACCAAATGTTAACATTGAAAGCACACTGCATACTTCTCATTCTCAACATTCAGCTGTTAAGCTCAATGAGATTGTTTGTAAATCAGAAGCACAATTAGGTCAGGGTGATAAAAGTAAAAAGCTGGAGCTTAAAACTGCACCATCTTTACAATATAAAAATACATGTCCACAAAAGATAGAGAAAATTATGCTGGTAGAGTTCCTGAGGTGTCAAAGAGATGAAAATACTGCAGTGCAGGAACTGAAAAGCTCTGAGTCTGACACATCAAAATTTCAAGCATCCCATTTTGAAGACCCCCATAATAAAGTAGAGGACCCATTGTCAAGCCAGGTGGTAACTTATCCTGATGACAAATTGCAAAGTGGTAATGTCACTATCAGTGGGAAAGGGAGAGGAAGCAATGACAGTGACAACAGGGCAATTAGCCAGGTTGGTGAGGAATATTTTACTGATGGAGAAGTGGAAACAATATTTCCACCCACCTGTGGTAGTAAATCCAGCGTCAAAGTGACACCTAGAAAAAATGAAAATTTGCATGAAGTTGACACAGGTTGCACTGAAACAGTTGGTGAACAAATATCTCTTATACATAATATTAATCCACCTGACAGCAAAGCCTTGAAAGTTAATGAGAATAAACTGATACTAGTCAAAGAAAGTACTGAGGATGCTGTTGTGCCTGCTTCTGATCTCTCTGATCATCACAGAGCGTGCAGTGCAGAGACAGTGTCAAACCAACAACCTGACAGCCACAACAGTGATGTGGAAACCTCAAGTGCTTCAGTTTCAAGTAAAAAAGCAGCTAATGTACAGGAACATCCTCCAGAGGAAGTACCAGAGAGCTGTAATGCTTCAACAAAGGCTGATGTCTTTTTATGTGTCCCAACTCCCGTGCGCCGAATGGCAACTCTGGATGTTAATGGTCAGCCCACGCTATCAAACAGTAATCTGAAGGACCTTTATGCCCTTCATGATGACAAACTGTCAGTCCTACCTCCCATTGACAGCACACAGTTGTTAAATATATCCCCTAAAGTGCCTATCAAGACTGCTTGCAGCAGCGCCATCCCAAAACCTATCCTTGTCCACCCCAAGGGCTCGCCCACAGATAAGGTGGGTGCAGACAGTGACTGCAGTGAAAAGCTGGAAGAAAATGTCGAGATGAAACCTGCCATACCCCGGCCCAAACCCGTGAGACCTAAAATCATCACATACATTAGGAGAAACCCTCGTTCGATAGAGCAGCTTGACCCCTTGTTTGCACCGGCAGGGCTGCCCTTCAGTAGCCCAGCATGCAGCATGCCCATCTCGACGGAACAGAAGGCATCCAACGGAGGGGAGGCAAAGCCCACCAGCATCCTGTATGAGAAATTTAAACCTGACCTCCAGAAGCCAAGACTCTTTGGTTCTGGACTAGTGGTGTCAGGAATTAGGCCCCCGGGTCATCACTTTGGTCCAATGAGTGAGAAGTTTCTGCAGGAGGTAAGTTTCTGCAGCTTTGACAGCTGCTTTTGTATTCCAGGTGGTAATCATTTGCTTATTTGTTGCTGCCAGAAGTTGATTCTCAAACATCAAATAAGAAATAAATCCTAAATCAGGGCAATATGTGATCATCAGAAACAAACTTTACTGTTTCTGGCACAGACCCTGTTGCAATGTCTTAGCTGTGACTGGAAATTGTCACTGTGCTCCTCCACTATTTTCCGGCAAATTGGTCACCTGCTAGTATTAAAAATAAGCATGTCTAGAAAGGAAAAGACATGCTGAATTGGATAAATGGAATTTCTTTTTTTTCCCCTAAAGAATAGCTTTGGGAAATGATTGTAGTTTGCCCACAGAGACTTTTCCTTCTTAGTGGGAAGGCTGGTGGGTTTTTGTAGACAGAGCACTAGAGGTCTAAGCTAATTCCCTTCTGTTTAGCTGTACTGAAACCCAGGGACTATCAGAGCTCTTGTTAGATTATATATATCATACAGAAAAAGATTTACTTTTGACTCATTTAAATGCTGTCTCTTACATTGACCTGCACCTCGAATAAGATTTCTCCTTTCCCTGGAAAGCCATCCTGAGCAGCCAAAAGGTGATGAAAATCCCTCTGCCTCCTGAAACCTCATCGTGTTTCTGCCTTGCTAAGTTGGGCAGGAGTTTTGGTTTCCTGAAATCCTTTCTGGGGGGTGAGCACAGTGGAGGAAGGATGAACTTGCATCATAGGTGGAGAAAGGACAGGGAAGAAGAAGCTACATTAAGGTCTGGCATGTGCCCTTGCATCTACTTCTTGGGACCTGTGATAGCTCAACAACCAGGCTTTTCATATAAATACTGAAGATAACACAAGTGGTTTTAGTTTGAACAAGTCTTTAAAAAAAGGTTATATTTTTTTGTTCTGTAACTCATGTGTTATTAAGGCTATTTATTGCCTGCCTCATTCTACATACACTATTGATCCAAGGAATAACAAGGAATAACAAATTTGGTGACAGTGTTGACAACCAAAATTTGGCAAATACCCAAATTAAGATACTGTATGTGAGTGTAGATTGACTCTCATGGCATGTTAACAGGCAATCTACTGAAGTGATCAAGGATTATAGTTATTTTCCCAAACACAGAAAGGACAGTGCCCACTGTCATTTTTACCTCTAACTTCCATTTTCAGCTCTGTCCCTTATATTTTGTGTCCAGAGGAGGAATTGCTAAGGTCATTGGGAGTTTGTTTATACCAGCCGTTATTAGTATATCTTCACAATCACCTTGTGAGGTGAGGGAAAATTACTAAGGTATTATTGTTTAGTGCCTGTCAATGGAAAATAAAACCAAAATAACCCAGACTGTGCAGCTGTTTTGCTCTTTATAGGGTGACATGACCCTCTAAAGACCACTGGTGTCTATGACAGTTGGGGTTCAGATAAGCAGGCAGGATCAGCAGACACATCTGTGAGCAAAGGACAGATTTCTGTGCACAGCTGAGGAATGTTTTTAGCTGGAGAAAGACTCAGGTTGTGGCAAGTCTGCAGCCTGGTTTTCTCTAGACTAGGGTTAGAAGTATGACACTTATGGGCTGGAGAAGATCCAAAGCATCTTCCCCAATTCCTCCAAGAAATATGACTTTTCATGGGTATTTCAATAAGGGAAAATCTAACCCAAGCAAGCTGCTTGAAGCAGCTTGAGAAGCTGAATTGACAGGAGGAGAGGCTGGGAAGGAAAACTCAAACTGTTGTTTGCGTTATGAGTTTGCATTAGCCCAGGAGTCAGGAGCTGATAACAGAAGGTGAAATTTGCTCTTTTGGGCTGCCACCCTAAAAGCAATAACCTTGCTGTCCTGCCAGTAAAAGGAATGCAAAGGGGACTGATTTGGCTCAGTGTGGATCAAAAGAAAGGAAAATGATCGATCCATGGAAGTGAACAGATACTTAGAAGAGCAGCTGTGCACAGTATGAGTTCGTAGCAGATGAGTGATCTGTAATCCAAAAGAAACCAATTAGGATGGAGTGAGATCAAAATCATTGTGGTGAAGGGAGAGTGTTGAAGACTCTGAGGTTTTGAAGACAAGGAGACTCTCTGTCAGTACGGCTGCTGACTTGGTGAGAGAAAAAATCTCAGATTGACCAGTTTGCACATCCAATTTAAGCTTTGGAGAGCTTTGATTAGCATTTTATAGCTCTTTACATAGCTTTGATAGGGTTAATAGCTGCTATCAGTTAGACCTGTAATCTCTAACTACCCTTCAGCTAACTAAGTGGTAAGAACAATAAAATATCCCTCCAGGTACCAGGAGCTAGAAGAACTAGGAAGGTGTTCTCTTGGACAGGAGACTCCAAGAAAAGACCTGGAGAACTCTCTCTATGAGAAAGACTTGGGGGCTGCCTCTGTGCAGTGGGGGGCCTGTAGGGCTCCTTGAACTGCCTGTGCCAAAGTTCACTTAGGGCACTCAGAAAAAAATCCTAGCTCAGCTATGAAGGCACTCCAGCTGTGCTGAGAGACTGGGTCCATAGCAGAATTGAGTTAAGGTTAAATGGGCAGAGACTTGCCTATGGCATTGGCAAGTGCTTTTCTTTGGAACCTTGGCATGGTGTGTAGGTAGATCTTTTCATGCCTGTCTTCATTAAAAAAAAAACCAAAACCAAAAAAACCAACCAACCACAAACAACAACAAAAAACCCCCACCAAAAACACTACCGCTCAAGGTGAAATGCGAAATGCTTAACAAAACCAGTCGTTGCCCAGGGCAGATCACTGCTATCCATATGCTTCATCACAACGTGGGCTCCCCATCTCATCGTGGACCTTGTCCTCTTCTAGTCAGCACCAGTGGGTATTTGTGGTCACTTTGTGTTCCCAGTTGCCTCTACGTGAAGTAGCAGAGCAAATTGTAGCACCCAAAGACTATACCTGTGCTAGTGAACTAAACAGTGGAATCACATGGCCTCCAAGGCTCATGCAAGGTTGCCTGTACTGCAGGACTGGGAGCACACTCTCCAGCTCTACCAGCATGTGCTTACCCAGAGGCTGTTCCCAAGGACCAACATGGATCAGCCTGGTCTGCAGAGTGAGATTTTACCCAATGGATACAGTCCGTGCTCTGTCAGAGTGGTTGCTGGCTCACTTTACTCACTATTTTATGGCTGCTGCCAAGAGCCCTTGTTCTAGTGGGGGTCTATAAGAAGGTTACCAGCCCTCCTGCCTGCCTCACCAAGGCTGCTCCTGCTCCATTCAACCACCTCTTTGGGTCCATTCCCCAGCACAGACATCTTTCTGCTCCAGAGAGCATAGACTAAACTCTGTTGAAACGAAGGGCCTGCCAAGGAAAAAGGAGCAGGGGAATTGTTTTTGTATAGTCCAACCAACAATTTCTCCCCTTAATCTCATTATATGACTTGCCTGAACCAATGTTACCAACTCTTTTCCTGAAGAGTTCCCTGAAGCAGACACTTGACAAGCAAATTCTTGCTTGAGGCAATAATGTTGGACAGTGTTATAAACGAAGTAACATGAAGTAAGGTGTTGGGCATCTGTACCTGCTGGCCATGCTGCCAGCTCTGCTTGGGACTACCCAACCTGGGGAAATTCCTGTATGCTCTAAGTATTTGCTGCAGACTTTCTGTCTCTTTCTAACAAATTCGTTATATCGGGTGTTTGTGGAATGAGCCGACAGCCACACACAAGAAAACTCTTGACTGACCTTCTTCTTAGGGAACAGGCTGCAACAGATCTTTTCTTTAAAAGTCCCTGTACAAAAATCTAGTACAGAATGCTAACAGGTTTCATATTAATCCATATCTTTCTGAAGAGCTTTAAAATGGCAATAATTTTATACAAGTCTATTGAAACCGATTGAATTTTACACTTGGTGTATTCACAGATAAACAGAAAAGAAAAGATAATGTGTCTTCATAGCAAGTTTTATGTCCCCCAAAACTGGGTTCTTCAAAAAGGAGCATCTAATTTTTGAGAGATATTTGACTAAATTCAGTTGGACTTGATTATCTTAAGAATCTTTTCCAACCTAAATGATTCTGTTCTAAATCCTTTTCACTTCTCTCAGCTTGAGAAGATGTTTTATAATTGTGATTTATTATTTTTGTGTCCATGTTTGTTGCCCTTCTGTGTTACTCCTAGCATACTGTCAATAAAGGAAAAAAAAGGGGGTAACAGGAGATTTGAATAAACCAACCCAGTTTATAAAAAAAGGCATGGTTTCTATATTTAAAGATTTTTCTCTTTTCCTTATACTGAAATACTTGGCATTGGTGTTTTCACTGCCACTTAAATATGAAATGATAGCATGCATAGTGTAATCTGATGGAAATAAATTTGTCAGGGAGAGAGAAAAGAACTAAGGCTTATCCAGAAAAACAATCTCATATCTAGAAGTTAAAAGGAAGAAGCCAAACATCTGCAGTCCAAGCCTAAAGAATCATATATACAGTAAAAAACTACATCCTAACTTGTGGAAATAGGTCATAGGAGTATAATAAAAAAGGAAACAGGAAGATCAAATGGCAGGAAATAGGACTGCAAGTGGAGGAAAAAATATAGAGCAAAAATACAAAGCTCAGTATTTGTTGCATCTGCCCTCCTAGTTCCTGTGCAGAGGCCTCAAAAAATCTATATTTAATAGTTTAAGGCCAATCTTGTCTCTTAGCATATTAAAGATTTGCTAAATTAGGATTAAAGCTCTTGAAGGAGTTAGGATCAAAGCTTTTATAGCCAATGTTGAAGTGCATATTCTAATGCTTATAATTGCTAAATAGAAATTGATTTGGCATATTATATGCATCATAACTTACAGCAGAGTTAATTAATTGGCAGTTACATTTTTCCTAGGTAGCCTGTGGCACTTTTTGATTAATTTTTAAACAAATTTAGTTCAGATTTCCTATTTCCTATGGCTTTTTTTTTTTTTTTTTATCCCCATGGCCTAAATGGGATGACTGAAAAAGTATTCATGAGCCCTTTCTACATTATGATGATATCGCATTTTATAAGAAAATGGTAGAGAAGTTGGACTCTGCTCAGAAGAACAAATGGTTCTTTGCAAATCTGAGAGATGAAAACTACTGACATTGCTCTGTGCTGTTGCCCTGAGTCATGAAGCAGCACAGCAAAGTGGGAATCAGAGCCCAGCTTGAGTGCAGAAAGATGCTAGGGCTGAATTGAAGAAGCAGGTCATTCCTCGGCTGCAAGTTCACTGCTGTGAGCCAGTTTGCTGGGAATACTTCCGGCTTGGGACTTACTGTGCTGTCCTCACAGTAAATGCCCATTAAAATACCGAGAGATTTGTCACTGATTTTAACAAAGCAGCATCTATTTGTAATAAATAGTAAATGTTTCACATTTGCAAATTTGTTTTTTTTCTCCAGGGCACATATTACAATGATTATTTGGAGTAAGAACATATAGACAGTTGTTTTTTTCTCATAGAAATGATTTGGCAATACAATTTCTCTGATAAAATGAACTTAAATACCTCCAGCTTTATTTTTAGCTGGCTAAATTAAAACCAACTTCTCCTGGAATTGTGTCCTGGTAAGAATATTTTAAATAACTTCTAATAAAAATTCTACTTACACAGTCTCTTGGTGTATATACCTCTGTAACTAAAATAACATCATTTATTATTAACAGTAACATCATTTTCACTAATTGAAGATCTTCCATTTATCTGTTTTCTTTTGAGTTTTCTTTATTTGGGTTTAGTTGTATACTGAGTGTGTAAGGTAGATAATTTTGGAGCTTGATTCGTTTAGTAAGATCATCACTTTTTGGAAGTTTGGAGTGCTCTGAAGCCTGGATTCACAAGGAGGGAAATTTAGCCTTTATAAGCAATTTAGAGCTCCACATTGTCTGCGTGTATCAATTTGTTGCATAATATCTGTGTTAATGATTTTTCTGTAGGTTGGGGAAAGGCCTGCGAAAGATGAGTTTTGCCCTCCACAATATACTCACTATGAGGTCCCACCAAGTTTTTATCGATCTGCCATGATACTCAAGCCACAGTTAGGACTGGGTGCAGTGTCCAGGTTACCATCTGCAAAGAGCAGGATTCTCATTGCGAGTCAAAGATCCTCAGGTAGCTGTCTCCATCAGCAAGGAGAAATAACAAATGCTCCCAACCTCTATCATCCTGATGCTTCAGGTAAAGTATGAACTTTCTTTCCTTTCCTTTTACTGTAGTCACCAATAAGATTTTTTTTCAGAAAGAAATATCACAAAATAAACAACATCTTGACCATCTTGATACTACAAAGCTCCAACAGCACTCTTTGAGATGTGTCTTCTTATCCTGCAGCAAGGCTGACTGAGGAGTCTGAGACTTGCGCAAAGGTTGTTTAGGAGGTCATTGCCAAAGGTGAATAATTTTCAATAATTCTCATTGTGCTCCTTTTTATCTTCCTCCATCTTGTAAGTGCCTCAAAAGTCTTTGCTTTTGCCCTGCAGAAGATAATGGGATGTCTTCCTCCCTCATGAAGGCCCCATCATTTAATCTGGATTTGACATTCCCGCACCATGCTGTGCTCTGAAAGCCTGGGCAGTGTTCAAATGTGCCAGCAGAGACTCGATTCTCTGAAGCCCTGGTATACACCTCCTTAGAGACAACGTTTCTAATACCTTTTTCTTCCCAGTTACTGCCCAGCTCAGCATGACCCTGAGAAGAATTACAGGGGAGGGAAAAACAAGAGAAGAGTTGGAAGAAGTGTACAATGCCATAAAACAGAGATAATAATTACTTCTACAGGACACTTCTTGGTAGCCTGGAAAAGCTTTGAGGTTTTAACAATGCACATTTAAACAGCAGCAACTTCAGAGACAACTGAAAATCAGTAATTTCCAGAGTGAAACATAGCAGCTGTTTAACAGCCTACAAATCTGCAGAGATTTTTCTAAAACAGTCATAAGGGCTTAAATAATTACTTGGCGTCATACGATCCCTTCTCTTGCGCCAGGATAAGATTCCTTCTGATACTTGCTTATTTAACCTGTTCATGAAAAACTATTTATAAAAACTTTCAATATGAGGTCCTGGAGCCTCTGAAAGCAGGACTGCTCTAATGCATTACCTTCTTTCCAGTTTAAAGTTTTCCCTAGTGTTTTGCCTAATCCCCTTTGTTGCAATTTACTTCCTCTTCTGTGTGGAGGGGTCGTGGTGTCTTCTTCTCTTTGCAGTTCTTTAAAAACTGTTACTCTCTCTCCCCAGTGTCTATTTCTCCATGCTAAGAAGCAGGAGAAATTTAGAGAAATTCAGAATGGAAATGCCTCAGAGTGTCTTGACTTTACCCTGAGAGGATAGTCTCCATCAGTAATACTAGTTGACAGGATTTGGGGTTTATCAGAAAATCAAATCAAATCTCTGTAACAGTGCCTGTTGCGACTATCCTTTACTATCTGATCCTGCATCTGGAGTTTATCTACGTCGATGCCATTAGCAGAAGCTGACCAAACTCAGCTGTATGTGACTTCTGAGACATTCCAAGATTGCAGGCTGGGTAGTAAACACCATTTCAGCCCTGTGACTTGAGTTCAGTCAGCATTAAACATGAGAATAGAGGTGCAGAGTGTAATTGGATCATAATTTCCATTTCAATGAAACTGCAAGAGGCTGTGAGTTCAGGATATGAATAGGGTAAGCTGTTGTATAACAGGAAACATTTTAGAAGATAGATATGAGGGAAATATACAAGCAGGACCTATTAACAAATAAACTGTCTTATCTGATCCTCAGAAATGAATGTTGCCCTGATTTTTATTCATCCATCATCCATCCATTATCCACATTATCCTGCATCATTGATGATAGCAAACATGACCTTTCCTTAGCCACTTTTAATCCATATAGGAACTTGTCTTGTAAATGTTACTTTACTGTCTTCCTATATTATGTGATATTCTACAATCTAAACAGGACCAGCCTATAAGTCCTATTTATTGTCTTTAATAGTGCCTTTAAAAATACCAGTGCATGAGAAGTATACATGAGGAAATTTCACTAGCTCTTAGTGTGATTCTATTCCACTGAAGTTGTATTTCCTAAAGTTTTCATATTTCTCAAAAGTTTTTTGTTCTTGTTATTTTTTTGATTTTTTTTTTTTAAATCACAGAATTTGTCTGTTTTGGAAGTCAAATTTAATTGATAACTTTCTATAATTTCCTTCCTAAAACTGTTATTTTGCTTGTTTCTCTTTAGTCTATTGATACCTTGCTAATAAAGATGCCTCATTGTAGTCCAATAATTTGTCCGTCATCTCTTTCAGGATGCCAAAGTGTGTCTCATCTGGTGTTTGGGCTCTGACTGTTTCTATTGATTTGAAATTACCCAAGACTTGTTCTGGAGAGGTTGCTAATGTCTCTACTTTTCCACTGTCCACCTCAGGACACATTGTTTTCACTTCTGGCATCTCACCTTCCATTTTTCTTGCTAGAGGAAGAATGTGTTTATTTTTTCTGCAACATTTTATTCTGTTGCAAAGTACTTCTGCTTTCTGTTGGTTCAATGCTTCCCTTTATTTATCTTTCCTATTCTGATATCTTATTTTGGTTTCTTTACATTCTTTTTTTTTTGGCATTTGTTTCCCAATTATCCATTCAAGGTTGACTTATAATCACCTTTTCCTTGACCAAAGCCTTTTTCCTTGTATGCCTCAAATGACTTAATCTTTCTCTCAGCAGCGTATAACTTCACAGGTCAGCTTAGCACTCTTTTTGTCTTTAGTACTGCCTTTTGAGAAGAATTAATTGCTCATGAAAGAGGCTGAAGTAACAGAAGATAGGACAAGACTGGTATAGGAGTGCAAAGGCAGCAGAGAACTAATTCCTATACCTGAACCCACAGCAGTGGACACAGACCAGAGATGAGTCCCTGATTGCCATGAAGGGGATGGAGGGGACAGCAACCCCCGGCATGCAACAGCAGTTGGGGTGCTGACTGGAGGGGCTTAGAGTAGGGCCAGGCACAGTTTAGCCAGTTGGGTTAAGGTATCTGACACCATTTTCAACCATTCTCCCTTAATTTGGCAATTAGTTGTAGTATTAAATTTTGATCTGCATTATTGGTTTTGATACAGTATTTGAAAAGCAGGATTAAACGCAGCTTTGATAGAGTCATATTTACAAACACAAGAAAATGAAATGCATGAACATATGGTCAGCATACTGGAAGCAGAGCCAGTAAGACTTGCTTGTGGGTGTTGTGGGATGTGAGGGCTTGGGTGACTGCAGCAAAAGCAGTTAGAGTGTAGGGGGGATTTTTGCCTTCAAGATTGCTAATCAGCATCTCCTGCAGCTTGATCCTGAGCTTTTAATCCAGTTTCCAATCCTAGCGATTTCAGTCCTGCCCTGAGGCAATGGAAACAGAAGGATCTATCCAGTTACCATCCAGTGACCATGGAGTCTTTTAAATGGAAATCACCATGTCACAGTATCGAGGACAGCAGCAGTGCCTCATAATGAGGATTTTATTTCCCTTTGCCATACCATTCATAATGTAGCAGTTTGGTTAAGTAGCACTGATAAACTGAGTGGTTTGGACCATGTATAATAAACTGACTCTAAAGTAATTGATAATTAAATCTCTGAACTGCTGTGATAGACTGCAAGTACTACAAGTACATTAAAGGTTTTGTTAGTTTTCAGTTATGCAAAGTAGAAAGTAAAATAGTAATGAGTGTTCCCTCAAGTGACCTCTAAGTGTGATGCGTAAAATGTGATTTGAGTAGAGATCCTTCTTCATCTGTAGGATATAAGTCATATAAGACATGTGATGGCATTGGCTACTAGTTCCTTATTAAGCAGTGTCGCTCCTGAGGTGATGCTTTGCCTCAGATGGGTAGGGAAGCAGCCTGACTGTAAGAAAAAGCATTCTTCAATGTAGGTAAGATAGGAAGGCATTGAACTGTGATATAGGTGCAAAAGAGTCTCCAAAAGCTTAACATTTGTTAATTTTATGTAAATTGACTCTGCTCTTTCTGTGGGAAACTTGTAATTCAAAACAGGCATTGAAGGATATCGTGTCTATAACATGTAAAATATTAATATGTTTTCCTTGGTTATAAAGACTTCTTGAAGCAAGTGTGTTAGGATTTGCATTCATTAACTGATTATTTTTAAGGAATTAATGTCTGACATTAGCTGATTATTTTTAAGGAATTAATGTCTGATTTTAAAAAGTATAACAGATCTCATAGTTAAAACTTCACTTTAATTATATACTCATTAATTTCACTTAATTTTGCATTTTTCAGTAGTCTTTACAGTATTTTTTTCTCAAAGAGTGAGTTAATGAAGTGTTGTTTCCTTATCACCTCCCTGTGTATAAAATTTGTCAGTCCTGAGGGTCTAGATGCTCCTCTCATTTCTAAGCAAGCCAACTTTTGATAAAGATAGAAATTGCACATATAAATCAGGACAGCAATGTTTCTCATTACTCAGACAGACACAGATACATACACTTATTTGTGGTTTTGCATATGTATAATGTATTTCATCATGAATGCTACAATATGTCTACAGCTTTCTCCCAGTAGGAAAGCTTTATTTTCATGTTTATTCTCAGGAATACTTAGGAATTGAACATGTAAATGAGATTTGATGATAGAAAAGGAATTTTGAGATTACTTCCTGAAATGTTGCCTCACTGATACACCAACTGTGTACTTAGTTTATAGGTTTGCAGTCTGGGGTACTTGGATTTGAACTGGCAAGTTTCTTAATTGTTTAAGGAAAGAGATGACAAGGGGAGAATTCACAGGGGAAATTATTCTCTGTCCTTTACTGATCTGCAGAGTTTTCAGTTGGCACTCTGCTTTCTATGAGAGAGCAACCTGACTGTATTTCATAAAGAAAAAATCAAGTGTTTCAAAGACCCACAGACACTTCCTCATGGGTTTTTTTAAGGACATCGTCATCTTACTTGAGACATAGCCATCTGCCACCTCTCAGCTCCCAACAATTACTGTGTCTTCAAAGAACAAACACACATCATATGACAAGGGTTGTCTATATGACTTGTACCAAACTGCCATTCATAAGAACAGTATCTCTAACAATCTGGGTGTAGCAGCAGGCAAATACTACATACCCTACCTCCTCCCAAGTATCATCACTGGCTGGGCACCCACAGCACTTGTGAGCAGCAGCTAAGCAGCAGCTAGGCAGGTGGGATGCAGCTCTGGTGCACGGAGTAGTGTTCTTGTTGCTCTAGGCTTTTGGTGACAAAGGCAGTGAGTGAGATTCAGGCACTGGCAATTCCTGTATTGGAAGTTTCTGAGGGATGCTCCTGCTTTGCACATTATCTGCAAAGCGAACATAGACATTTTCAGTTTGAATGAATTGTGAGATGACAAATTCTTGGGGTGTTGAGAATGTGCTAACCAGCATTGGTTTGCCTGGGAGTTGGGAAGGTACAGAGCAACTTTTTGGAGCTTTTAAATCTGAATAATGAGGACATGAGCATTTGCTACCATATCATTATGGACTGGCCTATCAGAAATTAATTAATATTCAGCAGTGGCAACTGTTTTGCCTTTGGAACTGAATTGTCCCAGGCTTGACAGGGTAGCTGGGACAACCTGCTCACTGCTGTTCAGGTGTAAATTTTTGAAGCCTCAGTTCTTGTTCAGAGAGAAATTGTTATAACAGGGAAACCATAAAGCTAGTGGCAACAGAATAGATTTCTCACTTGTGCAATTTGGTTTTAATGCACAAAGATACCAATGAGGTGGGTTAACTCTGCTTGTATTATCTCTGATTAATGCAGTGACCTTGCAGTTAAGTTTTTTGCCTCAGATTCCCCAATATGAAATGAGAATAGTGATGTTCAGAATATCAGAAAGTGAGAGAAAATGTCATCTAATCATTAAAGTTTTAACAGAAATGCTACTAAAAAAAAAAGGCAAAGCAAAACAAACACAAAAACCCTACCACAAGATAACAAAGGCTTGCCAAGGATCCCTGAATTGTGGAGCTGAAGTCTTGAACCACTACTCTTTTTCATAAGAACATATCTGTGTAATTCCTTTCTTTAATTTTTCATTCATTTCGGCTAAAACATATTTCAGATTTCACAGAGAAGTCACATGAAAATTGCTTCTCAGACGTGCATGAAGATGTAATTCATGTGCGAGGGGGATGCACGAGAAGTGTAGCTCAGACTTTTCTGCAGTCTCCCCAGGCACATCTAGTTTGTGTCAATCAGTCCCTACCTCAAAATGTTTTCATGTTTCAGGTTGGGAACAGCTTGAAGCGTCAAAGAAAATCACTCATGTGCGTACAGACAACAATACTTAATTCTATAATTAGCTTCTGGCAGTGAGACAATTGGAAAGATTTTTTGCCAATTTTTTAACTTATTTTGGCAGATTTTTATTAAAACAAAAGCTGCTCATTAAAATAACTTTTGTTTTGAACTCGCAGACCTTGTTTACAGGAGTACTTCTATACTTTTAAAAAAGAGAAATAAGGAACATCTGTGATAAAACCTGATATTTAGAACAGAAAATACATACAATAGGCTGATGCCTCATGTATTTTAATGAGAAAGAAGACAAAAAATTACTTAGCTCTAAGGATTTGAATGCATCCCTAATGAGGATAATGTCCTGCCCTCAGGTCCTCATGGTACAGAAAAACTGGATTACAAAGAAGAGAAGTGAAAAATAATTTAAGGTTGATGATGAGTTCAAGATTCAAAATGTTGTTAGTTCAGGGAAAATTTGAATTGAAGTCATAAACTAGAAACACACACGAAAGTGTGAGAAAAAAAGCACTGAACCCTCTGCCCAAGTCTGGGAGAATGACTTTGAAGAAAAGGTAAAGATGATGGCTGGGCAACTTGTCATCTAAGACCTTCTGGTTTTAAGGAAATTATTCTTCTTCAGTGACACGCATGGTGCTTGGTGTGTTGTGGACTACAGGCGCTTGTTGCACAGTGGTATAAAGAACAGGCCATATGGGGACTTGTGGTAGGCATCCCTGTGGTTGAGCTGGGGATGTGGGAGTCTCAGGTGAACCTCACTGCCCTAGGGCAAGCACATTTGAAATGCTTTTTGAATAAAGCCATTTCTAACCACTTTACCCCACTGCCTCAGTGGAATTTCCCCTATTTTGTTCCAGGAAATCTGTGATATTTATAGTTTTTTTGCTCTGAAATGGTAAAATCTCTCCCTCCACCTCAATTTTCAGAGATTCTTATGTAGTCTAGGCATGTTGGTGCATTTTTGGAAACCTGTAAAACCCACAAGAGACAGTCCCATACCTTCTCCCTGCTGCCACTGACCTGGGCAGGTTCCTTGCTCCTGCAGCTGCTTGTCGTGAGTACTTGGCTCTACTTCGAAATCTGGATGCTGCCTGAGCATAATCCTGTCACTGATGTGACACATGGAATATTTTGCAGTGGAGAAGGAAGAAGTCTGGCTTGAGGGTATTTTGCAGATAGCCGTAAAACATCTGTAATAGACCACTGTCAAAGCAATGCTGCACAAGCCTGGCAGTAAACTGATGGTGACCATCACTGCTTGTCTCTTCTTGGTACTGATATGCCTGCACTGCCCTTCACCTGGAACCCACAGCTACCTTTGAGCCCATCTTCACACCATCCAAATGAAGCCAGATTCAGGATCAGAGTCCAAAATTGCCTCTATTGGTGCCAGAGAACTGAATGGGGATTTTAGCAGTCTTTTGTTACACACTATAGATACTTGTTATTTTCCTTTGGATTACTCTGCACAGCATGTACTCCTCTCGGCTGGTAAAGGTATCCATCTCCTTGAGTCTTAATAAAGAACTCAGCTTGGGAAAAGTGCATACAAAAATGCATTTTTAAGAGCCTAGAGTACATAAATTGCTTTGTTTGTTGAGCAAGGAGCATTTTTTGATGTCTTTATAGGAATGTGTTTTATAGGATAACAAAACTCTTTTTAGCTTGGTATTACATATATTTCTATTTCAAAAGAAAATGCTAAACAAAAGAAATGTTAAACAAAGCTTAGCATTAGTATTGTGATGAGGTACACAACTATCTTTCGAAATCCCCATAACACTTTTCTGCTCAAAGGACTTAGTCTTGTTTCCTCTAAAGTCTCTGCAAAGTGTAATGCTTCATTAAAATTAATAAGGCTGTGACCTACATAGTTTACAAAAGAATTAAATGCGGTAATAATATGAAGACTATATTCTTACTGTGCAGTTAATTTGTGTTTTTCTTTATACTATGAAAGTTCATTTCTTCCTTTGAAGTATGTGTCAGGCTAGTGTACAAATAGTGTTCACTGAATAAGAATGGGAAAAGGGTGACTTTGTGGCCTTTTCTGGCATAATATGTTGATAGTTTTTAATGATGCCTTGTCTCCTATCCCACTAGTCCTGATGACTGATGACTCAAGCATCAGGTTTTGGAGAATGTTGTTAATGTTTTTTTAAAAAAATATGTTCTCAAATCTAAAAAGAAAAATTCTGTCCAAATTTAGATACAGTTGAGGTCTAGATTCACTTGGTATCCACACCTTCCAATTAAAAACAAACTCTAATCTTTGGTCCCTGGCCTTGAAGACAATCCTGCCATGCTCATGGACCTTTGGCCTGTGAGGACAAAGTGGAACATTTATGATCCTGTGTTGTGGATTTGCCTAGGAAAGTTTGCCTAAGCAAGAGTAGCACAATATGGGTTAGGACAGAAGCTGAAGACAGGTGACCAGTTAGTTTTTACCACAGACAGATATGGTAGCTGAACTACTGTTGTTGCCTAACTTCATGTGCTATAAACTTGCCATTGGCAGTTGTCTGAGACTTGGTTGATGTCACTCACATAGGATGATGGTTTAATGGGGAGAAGTCCTTCAGTGGAAATGGCTGGTGGAATGTTAAAAAAGTACAACTTTATGGGTCACATCCTTGTCCCCAGGCTTGGTGCAAGAAAAGTGAGTTTTCTTTTAGAGAAATTTGAAAGAAAACTTTAAAGAAGTGTTTTCTTTGATGGAAAAAAAAGAAGTCCTGTGTCCTTGAAGAGGACTGTTGGCGGTCTACAATAGTTTCCAAAATTGGACGTTAGGCGTATTGTGTTTGTCTCTGTGTATGAGGTTTTTTTTAATTGGCACATAGCAAATGTAAAATTAGAAAGTGATACAGCATTAAAGAAGATAACATTGAAAGAAATTCTTAGCAGCATTGAACTATATTACTTTGCTGGAAGTTTGAGTTATGCCTCATGGGTACTTGGCACATTTCATATTTTAAAAATTATTGTGACCTGTAATTTTTCCACCAAATGTTTTTTTAGTGCGGCAAAGGATAAGACATCACTGCAGTTTGATCAGCCATTAAACTTGTATTCAGTCTTAATATTGCCTTTATGTAGGTGGGTGTTACAGGAAATGATCAGTATCTCCCAGTTTAGTGTATTAAAAAAAAATTCTTTCTTTTTCCTTCTTTCAGTCGATCTTAAGAAAGGATCATGTCCAAGTGCTGCAAAATCAAATCTTCCCAAGCCCTGCCAGTCTGGACTTCGTCCTCCAGGTTATTCACGGTTGCCAGCAGCAAAGCTGGCTGCATTTGGTTTTGTTAGGAGCTCAAGCGTATCCTCTGTCTCCAGCAACCAGTCAAACGACAGTGCTCAGAGTGATCAAAGCAGGACAACTAACCGTAAGTCCAAAAAGTGCCTTTCTTTCTGGAGGGATATTAAATAGATGTATTTCAGGATTGTCCAGATTGGAGTTTCTGTCTAATGAAATCTGTGCAGTACTCACTAATCTCTTTTGTGCCACTGACTTTGGTTTGCTATCTTGATTTCTGAGTCAGATTTATTTTTAAAAATATTACTAATAATTATTAAATATTAACAAATACTTAGTAAATATTAAATATTTAAAATATTAATAGGTGAATAGGGGCTGACTGTACATCGTATAAAGAAGTGGCTGGTTTCCCTGATACAGAGAAGATCCCATTAAGACTGAACCTGAGGCATTTTTGTATTTTGTTTTTACCTGGAACATCCCTTCTTACAAGATGAAATAGTAAATAAACATAGTAAACTGTGTATGGTAAGTAAATGGCAGCCAATGCAGAGCAGTTTAGGACAAAGATTATCTAAAATAAGCAATATAGTCTTTCTCATCTTCTTTTCTTCTACTTCTTAATAGTCTGTATAATAAACTCAGTTTAGAAAACTGAGCAAATAATATGAGCTAGTGATATGAAAGCGATCAGAACTGATATCATAGCTGTTGTTTCATCTACCAGACTTTGAATGATCCCGTGGCAGAAATGTCATTCCAAATCCTATTTTCTGTAAAGGCTGTTAATTTCATGAAGTACAAAATAATCCCCACTGGATCATGCAGTCCTTTGGAAGAGTGCGCATGCCCTGGGCTCAGAGCATAAAGGGGAATTGAGGAATTTTCATGCCCATTTTTCTTTGAAGACTGGATTGAGCCTGAACTGTATCAATATCAAAGCAAGTGGTATCAGCCTGGGTGGGTTGCAGATGGGGCCGCCAGGTGATATGAAGCAGCAGAGGAGACAAGATGCTGCAGTCTCCTAAATCCTTCAGTGTTTGTATTACTTTGAAATTAATTAAAATAAATACAATGAAAATAGTTTAAAACCCCAAGGATTTTCTCTTTCTCCTTTATATAGGGTGATTGAAATGTCAAAGAGTAATGTGAGTAGGGACTTCTAACTTTTCCAATGCTCCCAAACATGCTTGTATCTTGTTTTACTGTTGCACCGATCATTCATTTCTGTTTATTTCCTAATAAACCTTATTTTTAGAGTACTCAACCTCTTTTACTTTGTGTTTTTACCCTACCTTTATGCCTTTGGAAAGCTTTTCCTTTTATCTGGTGTTGTAATCTTTTAGTCTTTGGTTACCTAAAACCTGTGTTGGGGACAGAATTACCTGATTTCTTATAAGATATAAGCCACATCTCTGCAAGGAATGTTGTTGTCTAGCAATTTGAGGTGTGAATCTGAAAAAAATGACATCTATCCATGAACACAGTAGATGCATACAGCTTATACAGCTGAGAATTCTCTAAAAGGAAAATACTCCAAGGTGTTGAAGTTGAGTCAGTTGATTTCCATTAAAAAAACACTGTGAAAGGAGCATTAATAATCTCAGACATAGAAAGTTACATCTGACTCTTCAGTTCTCTTAAAAAAAGTTGATTTTGTTTATATATTCTGGTGTACTTTTATATTATATTTGTACATTAAGCCCATAAAAACTGAAACCATATTCCAGGCACTGGAAGGATGTGGAAGCATTTGGTTTCAGCTGACTTCATTGAAAATGGTAACTCTCTTTAATGTCGGGATCAGGATGTTGTAACCAATTTGTGCATATTACAAGAAAGGTTTTGATGGATATGAAAATTACCCAAGGGAAGTGTTCTCCTTGTACAAATTCATGTAGAGATGAGCACAGCCTGTCACCTGATGAAAAATAGCACCTATAATTCTGCTCTTTCTGCCAAGTTAGATAACTCATCTAAGCCTTTGTCTATTTCTCTCCACCACCATGTGAGAGCAAGAGAATGAGCCACTCCTGATGGTCTCCTTTGTCACATGGTTCCTGTGACATGCACAGCTGTCCACCCCAGAATTCTTTTATTTGTCTTTAGTTGGACAAGAGTGAGAGAAGGAGAAGGTGCGTTGCCAAGCAGGTGAGGGCGCATCTCATGTTTAGGGTGCCAGCCCTCTGGTAAGTCATCACACAAGATGATACTTAGCATCTCATGCTTACTTTGGATTAAAGGCAACACAACTCTTGTTCATCATTCCTGATAGGGCAGATAAGTAGGAAGAAAAAAATTGTTTCCTTAGTGTTGATTTATTAACTTTCATAGAAAAGTTATCGGTGTGAAACTGTACCATCTTTTTCTATTTATAGTCCATGTGCCAGCAAGAGTTAAATCAGTTGCCCAACACTCAGGGAGCACAAATTAGTTGCTTTCCATTCTACCTCATCTTATTTAACACAGAGCAGCGGTGCACTTCAACATGCACAGAAAGGATGTAGGGAAGAAGTATTGCCTCAGTAATCTTAGCATTTCTTCCCTTCACTGTCAGCTGGAAGAATGATTTTATTTAAATTAAATAAATAGCTGATTCTATAGATACTGCCTGAGATCATGTCTTTGACTAAATCAGGTTTCCTAGAGGGCGGGATAAAGTTTTACTGTTAATTTCCTAGCTCATTAGGGTAGAAAATGCAAAACGATCTAGCTTTAGAAATCTTCAAACATATGTAACACAATTTCCCATTTAAGCAGCATCTCTGTGTGTCAGGGAGACAGAAGTAGTTGATAACATCTTACAAGTGTGCATATATTATAAATAGAGAAGCTGCTATTGTTGTCACTCAAGGGGCTCACCTCAAAATCATGAAGTATTATAAGTTACTAAAAATCCAATGACTGGCTCCTCCACCAGATGTCTTGAGGTACTAGCCCTTCCCAAACACATTTCTTTTCGTAAGTCCTAACCAGTGTCTCTGTCTAGAGAGTAAAACCCTACTTGTTTAGAGTAAAGAGACGTGATGTTTGTGTTGAGGGGAAGTTTGTTAATGGAGCTGCAATGCGGCAGCTTTATTCTTCACCAGATTTCTCCCCTTCCTGTGACCCCTCTAAGAGCAGGAAGCCTGGATGTGCACAGAGCCTGTGCTGTGCTCCTTGGTTGACTTTCTGGCGATACCTCGCATTTTCAGATTTACTCAATTAAATGGATTTTTCAACGGTGGGACTGTGCTCTTTTCCCATGGTAGAACAGGGGACACTGTGTAGCGCTTGCCTGTTTGTCCTCTGGTCTTTCTTGGAGTTCTGTCCCTGGATTGTGGGTGGAAGCCAGATTGCTGTTCATCAATAACATGCCAACTGTGACAGTTGTGCCACCAGCTGCTAATCAGGATCAGTCACAGGCTCTGCTCCTATGAGGTCCTGCTCAATTTTGTGTTGAGGCTGGAGGGAGAGCTCTGGTATCGAAACTGCTCAACATCTCACCAGCTTCTGTGGCAGGGAACTGACCTTCAGGTCAGGGTCGCTAGTCTGTTTTGGCCATTTAAAATCCACTTTTTGATGCCTATATGTGACTTGTGGTTTGCACACAGGGAAGCTAGGGTCTGTGAAGCTCATTCATGGTAATGGTGGCATATAAGACAGCGTCTCACTTTGCTGAAGGAGGTGAGATGTAATGTCAGAAGCCAAAGACCATTTCAGTTCAAAGCTGGGTTCTAGGATGGATCAGGGGAGCTCACCACGGATCACCACTGCTTGTCCTGTCCTGTTCAAAATGAAATGGTTAAAATGGTTCAGGGTGAGCTCTTTGTTCAATATGGAGGACAAGGGCAGTTGTGTTTGAATGAAAGAACTCAGAGAAGTGGAGGTAGTGAGAGCTTGCTGTACCAGAGGAGGTGGGGGTGTGTGGTGTGTCCATCCTTTGTTGCTACAAATGTTCCTCTCTGCTCAGTGTGAAACCTGCAGCTACTCCTGCCGCTTTCACACCTCCCATCCCATGGCTTCCCACATCAGAGCAGCTTTATACCACAGTGCAGCAAGGCCCACGTGATGTCTTCTGCTTGGGCAAAATCAGATGGTCTGACACCTGATGGGCATCTGGGAAACCCCAGGCTGAGGCTCAGCTGCAGGTCCTGCTATCAGCCCTCCCCAGGTTTTTTCTGTGCCTCAGATAGGTTTGCCCACTAGTATTTTTGTTAAAGATTACCCGAAAAATTCAAGTTTACGGTCAGCTCTAGACTACTACTTTGGAGGTTTTCAAAAATGCATGATATTTTAAACCATTATTCTTTATTTAGATGAAAGGGATTTTGTCAAAAACCTTCTTGCTTGTTTTCAGTCTAAGTTGGCTAGAATTGAAAAATTCAGATAGTCCAATCTAAGAGGAGTATGAATGTATTCTGCAAAATATGAGAAAAAATGAATGACTAGAAAGTCATGTTGAGGTCAAAAGCAGCATGATTTGGGAGTGAAAGAATTGTGTAAACATAAAGAAAAACTCCTAAATAGCTAATTTATAACAAAATACTTAACTTTATGTATTTTCCCTTGGAATTTTAAATTCACTATGTTGAAGTCTGCTTCAATAAAATTTGCCTAAGAGATTCATGTCATACACCAAAGGCCCACAGTTGTGGGATGTGGTTCCTAGTATTATCTTGTGATTCTGCAGTGAGGTAATATGATACTCAGACTGTAATTTCTGTTTTACTATTTTGAGGGGCTTGGAGTTCTCTCACTTGCTTGTATCTGCATTTTTAGTGATCAGCTGAATACCCTGCTCATGTAATTAGCTTTATGTACTTCATCAGAATAGACTCTAATGTTTGTAAGTACCACATGGGAAAGAGTTTGTTAAGAACTGTGGAAGAGTTTGATGTGTGGAGAATTTGAAGGACAGATTGTTCAGAATGAGTTAAGGTATGGTAACTGCTATGAGTTTCGGAAATGGAGAAATGTAGGTATAATATCGGGAAATACTTCATAGTCATAAGGTCTACTAGTCTATTAAATAATCTTCCAACTCAAGTGATGCAATCCCTGTTGCTCAAGATTCTTAAAATAGAATAATAACATGGTGTTAGAGGCAACTCTTCTCCAGTGAGGCACTAGACTTAAAGACATAATGCTATTCAATATCTACTCACAGCTCTGAATGCTGAAGTGATTTCTTTTCAGACTGAACAAGAAAATGATAGTGAATATTTCAAAACTTGTTTTAGTATCCCATGACAGCTATTGCTTTGTTAAAAATTATAGAAATATGAAATTGCATGTTTTATGTAAACTTTCATGATCCCTTCTTCAACATATTGAATTTCTCACTGGTTTTTGACCTTGCATTCCCTAGCCTTGCTAAATGTTGAATTTCCATTCTAGTGAGCAAAAATGTCAAAGTGTCAGATTCAGGTGGGTGGAGAATTGAGGAAATTAAAGTAAGAACAGAAGCCTTGAATAGATGCCTAATTGCCTTCAAAATGGGTAGAACATTCAAAATTGTCACATGGTAGATAGGTATACTAAGTGTTCTTAAATACATAAGTATTATGTAAACACAAATACAAAGAATTTGCTACATGAAAATACGTTCCAATCATTTTTTTATGACTGATTTTCTGTTTGGTTTTCTACCTGACAAATTCATTTTTTCCCCCTTTTGATCTTGTTCTGATATTAATATTTTGATGGAAGAATCACTTTATGCCATCATTTCACTCTGAATAGGACTAAAATAGAACAGTATTGAGTGAGGATTCTCAGCTTTGTGGGCGAAGCATCTGGAAAAATGCAGTATGTCATCCAGGAAGAGCAATGGCTAAAAGAAATTTTAGCTGCCTTTCAGACTCTCAGACTTTACTTTTCATACTCTAGTTGTTAAAGGTGGGCAAAAAAACCATTCAAAGAATGACTTGGAGGTGTAGGCACAGAGGTTTCTCTGTGTTTGCAGAGACTGAAACAGCAGTGATGAATTATAAGTTGTCCATTAATTTCAGTGGGTTTTAGCTATGGTGCTTGTGATAGTACTTTAAATGTGATAATATTTTAATAGCTTAGATAATGTTTTTGCTATCTACATTGTTACCTCTTTCCCTGCCCATCAGAACACGCAACAGAGGGAAGCAGTTCCACACTGGGAAGATCTGTACCACACCTTGCAATGATTGAGTACAGACAGGAAGATCAAGCTGGTTTGGAAATGTAGAAGTACTTTTATATGAAGATGCCAACCAGAAATATAAAGGGGTTTCAAATTTGCTGAGCTTAAGTTTGTCCAAACCAAAAAAAAAAAAATCCATGAAACTCTCAAGTCTGCAAAACTCACTCGTTATGAGCAAAGAACTGTTGAAAGAATTTTGCCAAGTTCTCATGACAGCTCAATTCAACAGAGTGCTTAATCATCATGTATGTTATTGTTATAAAGTGCCATATAAAATCTTCATTTTTAGGTGTAAGAAGACTGATCTGGGAGATTCTGTGTCTGTGTTCTAAAATTGTCCTGACTCAGACCTGGCAGCTCCAGTTCCAGTTTTTGGCACTTACTTCTGTCTGACTTTTTAGTAAGTGGCTTAAATTATCCACCTCACTTTCCTGTCCATAAAATGGGGTGGGAGAGTACAAATGTTTGAACAGGTACTGGGTAATAGGGCAAGAAGGAAGAGGCAGATAGCAGCAAATCCTCTTTCCTGGCCCATGTCCACACAGGATTATTTGACTGATTATGAACACCTAATTTAGTTACTGCAACTCTTAGTGTTTAATCTGCAGAGGGTAAAAAGTAGTTCAAACCACTCGCACACCAGGCTGCCAGACACCAGTTTCACTGGAGAAGGTAGTGCATTGCCCCATGATTAAATTATTCCCATTACAGACACCCAAAGTGTGTCCATTCTTTAACTCTGTGGGGAGATGTTCATGAGATGTCAGTCTCGTCTGTGTAGCTACTTTGGCAGCCTGCTTAGATACCCCTAATAATGGGTGGTTTCATCAGCGCCTTCTTTATTTTAAAGGTGTCCAGTGGCTGTTTTTGTGCTGCCATGGTCAATAGGAGATCATGACTACTTTATTTATTGGTGTATAATGAACTTCATTCATTTCTTAGACAGATACAAAGAAATCAGTGAAATAGTTTCTAAAATGTCTGGATCTTTAAATCACATTTTCTAAAATATCTAGTCTTCAGGGATCCTGAAGGGTATCCCATCTGATACGGATGTGAGGGGTCATGAGGAAGAAGAGAGCTGCTTGTGAAGTGTGAATTTTATGGTCTACGGGAAAGCCTCAGTCAGTCCAGAGCCAGTAACAGGGACAAGCACAATATGTATCCTTCTGGGGACACACAGCACTTGGAACAGTGGCATGTAAAATGTCCTTTTGAAAATATGAAGGCAAGCTGCAGACATTTGGAACATGTCTGTCACATCCAAATTAAAACCATTCTGAAGACCAGAAAGCTCACTATAAATTGTCTCCTTTTCCTACTCTAATCTTCCTATTCTATCTGTTGATGGGGGAAATACTCATTTAGAAGTGAACCCTGTGGGTATTCATCGAAATGAATTAATCTTTTAATTTAGCCCAAAGAAAAATTAAGAAGTAAAGCTTTGAAGAAGTGAGAGCTCATCCATTTCTCTTTTTCTTTTTTTTCCTTCTTTTTAAAAATTTTTCTTTCTTCTTTTTTTATTTTTTTTTTTTAAATATCCTTCATTTCCTCCATTCTGGATTAATCTGCTTTCTAATGGAACCATAGTTAAAATCTTCATAGTCTCCTACTAATGAAGTACGACCTTACAAGACTTTTAAGAAAGTTTCTTCTTCACCATGTCCCTCTCATGCATTTCATTTCAGTTTATAAATCAGTATTTTAAAAGGCTGAATTCTGGATGTCTAGCTATGGGGCTCATAGCTGGGGTATTTTTTGACTTCATCTGCAGTTTTTGTGCTTTCTGAAATTCAATCAGATGCATTCAACTCCAGAAAGATACATTTCCAAAAAGCACCACATATTGCTTCTGATTAAATTTTGCATTTTGTATTGTCTATGAGGTTGGAGCTATTGAGCACAATGAGATACTCTGACTTTGAAATCTGTAAGTAAATCAAACAGTTGCCTGACTGAACTAATTACTGTCAATGACAAAATTAATTACAAAATTTTATGATAATAGGCTTTCTTTCAAAGATAGTTTTTCCCCTCTCCCCCAAAAATAAGCATTAATTTAAAGATAAAAGAAGGTTGATATGGTAGTTATGAGACAACTTTGAGTCGCAGTGAGACAAAGAAATACCTTTGTCATAGTTTTGAATTATGTATATTTTAAAAGGATTTTTAAAATTATGTTTTACATTGAGTGATTTCTTCTTAGGGTCAGTGAGGCTGTTAGCTTGTTTTCCTAAACAAGAAGCAAATAAGTTTGAGGTTCAGTGTTTCTTTGATCTCTTTCAAGAAGGACCAAATTTAAAAAGTGAGACTGAGATAATCTCATTTCAATCGTATTATTAATAACTGCTGTCAAAAGTAAAATGTTGTGAATTTGTCACACACACAGTTCAATCCAATTGCCATACTAGCAATAAACAGGACCAAGGTTATAAGTACTGTAAATATTACTGGCAAATCTCATTTAGACCAAAAGATTTCACAAAACAGAGCTGGCCTCTTTATAGTACATGAAAAATCAATAAACAAAATGGTATGCCCTTGCAAAATGAAGTGTGGATAATGAACACAAATAAATGGGGATTTGGGAAAAGCCTGTAAACTGTCCCTTTTGGGAGGGAGAGTGACTGATTAGATGAGAACCATGGTGGATTAGTGCAGGTATGAATTAACAGTGGAGCAAAGGAAGACAAACTTCAAAGATGTTTCTAATCTTTGATCCCATTAGGGATCCTGCAGAAGACTTGTGAATTCTAATTCAGTTGCGGGAGAAGCGTTACAGCCAAAAGAGGAAAAACTTTTTCCATGTAGAGGTTGGGCTGCAATATCACCCATGGCATTTTTTCCATCACACTAATCTAGCCCAAATAGGTTAAAATTGAGGTCATTTATGTAAGTCTTCCAGGTACTCTTGAGAATATCTGCAATAGAAGAAGGAACAGCATCTTTTGCGGCTTTCAGTATTGCCACAAGTCTGTTGAGATCCAAGAAGCTGAAAATTGCAGTTTAAACAGCCTTTCCTTCCAGCTTGCTGCCTGACAGTCTCTAAAGGCCTGGACAAGATTACATGAGGCTGTAAACAGCTCAAAATATTGTGGTTCTTTGTCTTGTGACAGGTGTGAGACCACAGGCTTTCAACTCGGGATTTCCAAAGTTAATTTAAATGCTAGAAGAAAGCTGACTGAGGTCTGAAATAAGTAATACCACCATTGGCAGAAAAATGACAGACTGAGACCCTCCAACCAAGAACACTATGCTGAATAAAATGGAAACAATTGCACAATATTTTCTTTCAGAGTGGGAGATATCAGAAACTGTAGGCTGTTGGCACACCAGACGTAGGGATACTATAATCAGCAGTAGCAAATGTTCAGTCCCTTGGAGCTGAGCTTGAGAAATGGTAGCATGCTTCCCATGTGGCAGCTTTAAGGGTCTACCTGTGGCATTGGTGTGGTTGGAGGAGAAAGCTGCTGCTGTTTGGGTTGAGCTGTGGTTTACAAACAAAGCCTTTGACTCTCTGTTCCTTGTGGCAAGGAGTCAGCTGAGCTGGGCTACATGGTGTAAATCTTTCATTTATGCTCTTCACAGCTTCAAGATCTGCTTGATATGGTTTGATGCAGTCTAAGTTATCACTACTCCCGTAAAAGGCTACACAGTTAGAAATACTTATGCGGAAATGTGAGTGTTTAGGATGAGAGAATAAAGTGCTCTGATTCACATGTGGAAACTGGACCTTGTCAGAATAGCTGGCAGTGTTTCCATAGAAACCTCAACATCTGATTGTGGGTTGGTGAGGTTTATCTCAGAGTAGGGCATATCACTTGCTGTGTGCTGGTTCACCAAGCCATCATAAGGTTACTGTGTTGTTTTAGTGCACACTATTATTGCACTAGACACACTATCTATAATGCTGCTGTTGCCTTTGAGAAAGCATGTAGGATCACTCTTGAGGAGAAAAGACAACGCAGAAAGAAGCGTGCCCTGCAGAATATACCTCCTAAGGAGTCTTTCTGCTGTGCCTTTTGCAACCAGACATGTCTATCTCGTATTGGCCTTTTTAGCCACCAGTGCACCTGCAACAAACGTGGGTAGAGCCCTTCCCAAATCTTCGTTCGCGAAGCCTAGCCATGATTATTGCACTAAAATAGTGTGCTAATAAGGCTATTAGTCATTGAACAGTGTGCATTTCTATGTAAAAAGGTAAAAATTGCTGACAAGAATGCAATGGACATGATGCGTACACTGATCAGCTGGTGGAGTGATGCCAGCAGCAACCACCAGCAACACTAACACAGTGGATATTGGACCCAAAAAGAGGTCAGATCAGTTAGTTCTTGATGTCATAAACCTTTCTCCAGCTGAACATGGCATCAGTCTTCTCTATTTGTTTTCTTTTTTTAAAGCAAGCCTCCCAAAGATGAATTCCATCATAGTCCTTAAGCTATCACAAAGAAAAAAAATAGCTTCTAATTGTCAAAGAAGAATTAGGAGGCACCCTTCTACCTCACCACTAAAAGCAGAGAAGCAATACAGTAAATGGAGGAATGAGTTGTTTCCTACCACTGCTATGCATCTCAGAAATAGTGTACATTTCTGGCACTGTTATGGTGTAGTATTTATATGTAGTCAGTAGTTAACTTCCTTTCTATCACACATTACAGTTAAACTGTGTTCCTGCTAGCCATTCCTTGAAAGGTATGTACAACCTCCAGAGAAACTAAGCAAAACTGAGTGAGGAATTATATGTTTTGAATAAAATGGCGTGTCTTGATCAAATCATCTTATGACCAAACCTGGGAAACTCTTGTATACCTTCCCCTGCTGCTAAACTCTGTGGAACAGCGGCAGCCTAGAGCTCAGTCTATGCTCTGAAATGTGCGGTATGATTTTTTTTTGTTAGATGAAAGAATTAAAAATTCCCCACTTTTAACCCTATTTTTCTCCTAAAAAAATTATATATATATATACATATAATTTATTTGGTACTTTCTATAAACTCTTCTACTCAGTTCTTACCACATATCACCAGACTATTTAAGAATTAACATTACTTTTGTAATCTGAGGAAAGGGGATTTCCCAATGAATGTTATTACAGTACTTTTATTTAAACTGAAGAGCTATTTTTAGATGCTTGGATGTGTCCTGGGATAAAACATTCTTTCTCTGACACGTTCTAATGTTGACTAAATGTATTATGTACTGCATCTAGGTATCTAAGGAATTTTAATTGTCTCAGAGGTACACAATAGCTTTTTAGAATTAGGATATTTATCACTTGTCACAGCTTGTAAATTTAGATACAGAACAGGCCTGTACACTGTCAAGCTGTGTGGGAAAGTAAGAAGAGTAAGAGATAGCGTCATGGTCTCTGTATGCCTTCCAAACAATACTTCTAAACTATTCCAAACAAATGTTCTAAAAATGTCTAAGATGTAGTTTAAAGACATGTAGTTTAAAAAAGCTTAAACCTGAAAGTAAGAAACAAGAAAATGTAAAAGAAAAAAGCTGATCCTAAGAAACTGTCTCTTGTACGCACAAGTCAGCCCCACTCCTTTGGCAAAGTGATGGTTGCTCTAAGAGATGTACTGAATTATGCATGGCTTACCAACAGTCGATCAGTGGAGCTCAGTTATGATGGCTTCGGGGAATGTGTGCACTCCTGAACTGTCATCTATCTACCTATTGTGCAAATCAAAAGTATCTGCAGATAGAAAATTCAGATTAATTGAAGAAAGCCCCTAAGCAGCTTGCTAAGTGATAGAAGCTTCCTATCAGCCACAGTCAGGAGATTAAAATGTGGACCGTCAGAGTGAACAATTTGCAACTAGGATTTATTTGGTATTCCCCACTTTAGATCATGCCAGCTATCACGTTAAAAAAAATCCCAACTAGTAAAACTAGTCTAAAACATCAAAGATTGGTACATTTGAAAACACATCGGATTTTTCATGTAGCCCACATTTTGAAAACCATGTAATTTTTTATTTTGTTTTTTGGTTTTAATTGAGTTGGATAGAGGGGAAATCTTTCTCTAAGTGGTATCTTAGTAGCTGTCATAGAATCAGCCAGAGTGGCACGAAGCATTTTGGCAGGGGTGAAACAAAAGCAGCAAGATCATGCCCAGCCCTCGTGTGGGGGAGGACAAAACATCGCAGGTCCTTGGCCCATGGGAGGACAATCTTGACATGACATAAGCCATGCTGCAATAGAGGGTAACTGCCTCTTGTATGTATTTGCACACCTCTGATTTGGGCAACAGAGGTTCAGTCACTATTGATGAAAGTGCTGGTTTCCTAAGTACTATTATTGTTTACATGTGACAAACATTTCTGTATTAAAGGAATGGTTAGCAACTACCTTCATTTCTTAATGATTCTCATATCCTGACACCTGCCTGCACAGTCTCTCCATTCACATTTTCTCTGTGATCATCAATAGTGATCCTCTTATCTGCAGTCATTCATTTATGACTTCTCCTCTTCCCATGTGGCCAGATATTTGGAGTAATCATCCTGCTAAAATACACCGTATTCCTTATTTTAACAGCTTTTAAAACTTGGTCATTCTGTTAGTATCTGATTCCAACATGCCGGTGCACTGTCTCTGTTCTGCTGTTTTCTCTCACGCCTTTAGACAAGAATTCCCTCTCTTATTGGTGCTGCCCATCACTTACATGGCACCACGCACATTCCCCGTGATGCACGTGATTTGCAAGACTGGTACTAAGTAAGAATTGTGATAAATTTGCCTCCACTACAGCAGACGCAAAGCTTCACCCTGCTCTTTTGCAGCTTGAAATGAAATGTATATATAATTAGCTTTGATAATGCTTCCAGGAGACTACTACAGGCTTGCTTGAAAGTTTACCTCACTGCATAGGTATTTTGGAGGGAAGTTTCTGGGGAAGGAAGGTCCACTGGAGTTTTTAGATGTTTTTCACTGGGTGGATTGTAAAGAAGTTGGTTTTTTTGCCAGACTTGGCTATCTGAATTTTTTGCAGCTTCCATCTCCATTGCAGGGTCCTCCCACTGCTTAATGTAATGCCCTGGTCACTTGGAGCCAGGCTAGGTGGGGCTGGCATCTCACATTGGCAGCGAGGGCTGAACGTACAGATTGTGGTGGATAATGTGCTCAGTTAAATTAGCCCAGCGGTGCCTGAGCGTGCATCAATTCTGCCCATGGCTAACAAGATGCTGATGCCACCGATGCGCTGCCTCTGCCTGTGGTTGTGGGAGTGAGGAGCTGTGCTTGCCTGCTGCTGGTATCTTCTGACGCTTCATCTTGCGCAGCTGCTGCGCTCTGAAGTTAGGGTCCTGCTGCAAACAGAGCACAGCTGGGGACTGAACGCTCTCAACTTTCTCGATCCCTGTCCTTGGCTTGGTATTGGACCTGGTGATTTTAATACAAATGTGTCTCAAGAGTGAGAGATGAGATGTAGAAGCCTAGTGTAGTAAAATAAACTAGGCCAGTGCAGCACTTAGTGTGTTTTATGTCCCCCAATATGTAGTGTATATTCCTGTGTATCAACTGATATGCTGCTGATACAGCATTTTGGTTATGATCAGAATAAAAGCATTTAAATTTAACTTCTCTTTAGCATTATCTTGCAGACCTAAATAAGCCACAGTTGACACTGGACTTCCATTTCATTCTAAATTCTGCTTAGCAGATTTCTAACTATTCAATTCTGGCAACATTTTAGCAAAGATACAGTAACAAATCACCTTATATGAATTACTGTTCATCCGGTAAGGGCTGAGTGGCTTTAGGTTTTATACTTTCCTTCCATTTTTACAGTATTGTGCTGGAGATAAAGCAGTTTTTCTGGTATTGAGTTAAAGGAAATGGATAAAGGGTATAAAAAGTTGAAGAGCAATCTGCAAGCACTGAGAGATGGGAAGGGATGGTTTAGCTGGAGGTGGCCCTGGCACCCACCCTGCATCAGGAGTCCTAAACTGTCCATGAACTATGGTGGTTTGCAGCACAAGGTTTCAAGACAAATTCTCCAAGATCTCAGAGTGATCCATAGGAATTAAGCAGTACAAGTACAGTGAGTAATTAGGGGTTAAAAATCACTGGCACTTCTCCTAACTTGAGTAGTTGTTTTCATTGGCTTCATGGGGTCTAGTCAGTGCCATATATCTTGGAAGGAGAGGTCTCCAGCAGACTATGCTGTGGCACCCGCTGGGAATCCATATCATTCAGGGGACTCAGGAACAAGGTGTTTCCACTGTGACTGCTAGTGGGAACTCCAAGAATAGCAGATAATAAACAACCTACATTTGCAAATACCTCACTTTTGTTTAAAAAGACAAACCCAATACATTATTAGCCACTTGAAGGTTAATCTATTTACAGCTGCATAAAGAGCTTCAGTTAGCTGGAATATGAAGAGCTTTTCCCCATGGTGGTGTTAGTTCCAGTTCCACTGATTCCGTAGAAATTGCCCTGCGCTTTACTGCTCGCTGAAGGGATGGAATATGGTGACAGATTTCAGCATTGCTGTGTTGCATGATATGGCTAGACTGAGAAACCCTTATTTTCGCTGGACAAATCTGTTCAGTCAATTTTTTTTGTCTCTAAGTGAAATTTAATACATTGATACTTCTAAAGAAATTTCTACTGAAAAATGTTGGTAAATAATAATTGGTTTTCTTTCACAAAACTGTTAGGGGGTGACAAGTGTTGTTATCACTGTCTTGTGGAAAGAGGTGAGGAACATCTGTATGTGCCATATTCTTCACATGAGCCATCTTGGAGCATATTGGAAGGTTTATGTGGGGTATTTGAAGCCCAGGTGCCTCCATCTCTCTAAACCTGCTCTGTCCCAGGATAGGTGGTCTGAGAGACCCAGAGATGAGCTTTCTGGGAGCACAACATGGAAAATGACCACCAGCTGTGGGAACAATGTGCTGGAAGAGATGTTTTTCCTAAACCACATCAGGGGGAGCATGATAATGCTTCAAGACCATGTTTGAAGTATTCTGACACAAATGTCGCATTTAGTCACATGTTCTGATCTCCAGTGGAACAAAGCTCTGCTTCCTTGGGGAAAGTTTTAGAACCATTTATGCTTTTATGTGATGCAGTGATGTCCCCTCCAGACTTTCTGAGCTGAAAGAGAACTTCCATGGGCATTTCAGCAGAGAAGTAGATGTAGTCCTTCATCCCTGTAAAGCTGGCTTTGGCATTTATCATATCAAAGTATTCAAATTTATGAAGCAGTTTCTTGGAGCTCAGTTAGTCCCATTGGTGACTTTTTTACAGAACCAGCAGGCGAGCTGCCTCTCTGTTAACATTACATAGGGAAAAGAGAGAACTGTGTCATGTGAGCTGCAGGGAAATTAGAACAAGCTAATCAAAGAACAGCAAAGAGAGAAGTTAGACATTAAAGGCACTTTCATATAGACCACAAAACGTGGAACTAGAAATATGGTCCTAATGTGTATTATACTCTAGTGCACAATTAAAAGTATAGCCAGAATGCAGCAAGAAAAGACCATATTTGATAACAGATACTTTTCCCATTAAGAAATGGTAATGTATGTAAGGCATTTCACAAAGCTTTCTTAGGCAGATCAGAGACATAGGATCACTGAAAACAGGGCAGCTTGGCAAGAAGTCCTTGCTCTTTAAGAACGATCAGCTGTACTTGCATGATTTGTGGCAGATTTTTCTCTACTGTTGTTTCTCACATGTTTAAAGGATGGACCTTGACTATGAAGCTTGTTCCTTTTTTACTTTCTGAAAATAATTCATGATGTCTAGCCTATGTTTCTCTTGCAAGAGCTTATACCTGTTTCTCTTGTTCTATCTGCAGAGGATGCAGATAATTGTTTCTGCCCAAATCAGAAGTGGAGAATTGTTTCTGCCTAATACATATTTGAAGACTGTTGTCATGTCTCATCTCATTTCTCTTCTGTAGAAATGATTTAATCCAAGTGCTTCAGCTTTTCCCCATGTCATACTTTCAAAGACCTCTGATAATCTTCTATTCCTTATCTTTGGACTTCTACTTTGTCTGAGTGTGGTTCCCAGACATGGACTAGATATATAAAGCTAATATAAATCCCAATTTGTAAAACTTTTAATAATGGAAGTTAATCACCGATCCCCTATGTAGACAGGAAAATTAAACTTTTCAGTGTTGACATGACTTTCCCAAGGATACCCCTCAGAGAATGGGCAGAGCCAGGAAGATGACCCAAGATCACTTGTTTCCCTTGGCAAATGTACCACCTGCAAGCCTTTAATTGGTAAAATGTAACATGTGGAATCACTAGCCTGCCTCCAGGAAGTGATCCGTATTCTTGCAAAGTGTGAGAAATGCTTTTTGTATTTATGTGCTGACTGCTCTTGGTACGACGTTAACCCATCTGAACTCCTACAGGCTCCAGTCTCTCATAGGTTGAAGGCATGACACTTTAAAATGTGCTTTGTCCTCTTCCCTGTCACCTTCAAAACTTTCCATAAATGAAGATGGGCACCCAAGTTTAAGTTCTATTCAGAGTAATTCTGTTTGTGCCTTTTAGTGATGAATTAGTGAAGAAAATCAGATCATTTTAAAAAAGAATAGCTGGTATACTCTGCTTTCTTCAACTAAGTTCACCTTACTAAACCAATAAAGTAAAACTACAGCTAGCTCTGAAATGAGGCTGTAGGAGTTGCCCAGCATGAGCTGCAGTTGCAGCAAATATATTTATCCTTAACTAATGTACAGTATTGAGTACATTGAAATGTTCAGCTGTCTCCTTAGCTATATGATTGCTGAAACACAGCGCAGCTCAGCCACATTGAGTAAACACATGCTTACTTATCTATCTGGTTTAAAAATACTATAATCATTATTCAGTTGATCTATACATCTTATCTTTGCAATTGCTTGGGCATGTTTACTTTTTTGTTGATTTTGGGGGTGTCGGGGTTTGTTTTGGTTTGGTTTTGTGTGTTTTGATTGTTTTTAATAAGAGTACATTCATTAATTTTCTCCTCTGCTCTATTGCAATAGTTTATCTGTAATTTAGGATACAGGAACTTTGTTACCACTGGAAATCAATGTACTAATTTGATACCAGCAATTACTTAACCTAACCAAAGCCAGAGGGACCCCAGTGCAAGAAAGGGTGTACTAATACAGCTTTATGAACATGCAGCACTCACACCAGCACACTGCTGATTAGAAAACACAGGAGACATTTCTTCAAAGGATTCCGAATAAAGCCTTTGGACCCGTTTCCACTTGTGGATTTTTTTTTCATTGTCCTAAATACATTTGTTAGACTACCTCATTTTGAACAGCAGCTGAAACTACATTAGGGAAAGATTTTGTATGTGCTTAATCCATCACTGAAAACAATTGAGAGTTATATATATATATTTGAGCTGATAAATATCTCAGCATTTAAAATCCTTCCGAATCCTTAGATGGTGCTACTTAATCTCTTAAACATGCACTTATAATGACTTAAGAGTCCACACACTAGAGATCCAGTGACCCAGTTGTTCTCTGCAATGCCGTGTGCGGGAGGTGATTTGGATTTTATTAATCCAAGTAATTTTTGAACCCTGTAAACATACTCAGGACTTTTCAAGTGCTAATGAGTATTGCTTTCAAGCTAAGCAAATGGTGCTCTCCAGCCAGAAGCTCTGCGACGGGTACACAGCCCTGTGTTGCACACTGCAGCGGTGAGCTCTGCCCTTAAAAGATCTTTTAATGTAGTGTAGTTACTAGGAAATGTGTGTGCTGAAACTTTCAGTGACATCAGATACTGTGTCAAGGAAATAGACTGGAGATTGCCTGAAAGTTTTGAACTCAAATAATAGTTTTTTTAAATGTAAATCTTCTCTATAGTATAGAAGAAAATAAATGTTTTTCCTTTCTTTGAAGTACAGTGGTGATCTTAAACTGCATTTCAGGGTACTTGCCATTCTGAGTGCTTTGTTGGTAACACTAGCTACAACCCCTTTGTATGACCCCTTACCTATGAATTATTTCTGTTCCAGGAAAAAATTATTAAATATGAAATAATATAAGGCCTAGTAATTACCTCTCCTGAAGGAATATAGGTGTATTTACTGATATGAACACCATCATAAACAATCATCATAAACCCCACTGTATCAAGCTGTTAAAAGCAATTTGTTACTGGTAATACTATATATATATTTATCAGCGGCTTTCAATATTTTAATGTCTAGCCTCTAAACTGTCAAGTTAAATGTTCCTTCTCTGTGTTTCAAATGGTACCCTTGGTAGTTAAAATGAAAGAACACAATAAAAAAAAGAGCTGAACTTACTGTTTGGTTTTATTTACAACAGTCCAGGAATATGGATTGATTAATTGCCATCTAAACATTTTAATATCAAACATCCTGTCAGGGAATTTCCGAGAGGTGGCTTTCACAGCAGCCCTGCACACCTGCAGCAGCACTGTAAGGGTTTCTGTTCGTCCTAAAACCCATTGCTTTTGCTTAAAAAGCTGTTCCATTTTTTACACCATTACCCCATTTACCTACTCCATGCACACTATGAGACCCAACGTGTCACTCTCCCCTGTCCTTGGGTCCTCTTAGCACTGATGCTAGCATGCCAAGCAAGCATCCCAAGCTGCTGCTGCAGGAGATGAAAGGAGCAGCCTTGGCAGTACTGTGATACTGGTTGCCTAAACAGCTGGAGGACCACCGGCTTTAGGAGGTGATAGGCATCTCGGGCTCACCTCATCAGCCCGTCCTCATCAGCAGGTGGAAGGTGGTCCTTTCTAAAAGCTGCATAACAGGTGACAGCTGCTAATTATAATATACTGAAAACTTTGCATGGTGAACAAGAACGATTTCTAGAGAAGAAAAATGTTTTTTTTTCCAGGTCCTCACTGCAGCTGATCATGCTAGACTGGGTCATGGCACTGCAGGTAGACCTAGGAAAGCCTGCCTTGGTCTGTGCTTGCCTATTGTGAGCTGCTGTAGGGTACAGCTGTATTAAGGGTACAGCTGTATTAAGGATACAGCTGTATTAAGGGTACACCTGCCCTGAATATTGCCTTCAGGTACCTTCTTCTCTGAAGATGCATCCCATCATCCTTCTCCTATCCCACTGCAACTATGTCACTTGAGCTTCTTCTTTAACTACAGGTAAGACCAGCAGTCCTCGCTGTCATGTAACACTTGCACCCTCTGGAGCTGAAAGCCTTCTCAGAGCGCGCTGAGTCACCTTCCATAGCACAAGAGTCAGGCTTTGTCATTCAGACTTAAGTGTATTTCTTTTGTCAAGGGCAAATAAACCTGCTCTCTTCTCACATAAGCAGGCTTTGGCAGTGAATAAGCTCTTTAAGCTAGTTTGCAAATAACTACACTATAGGATAGAGAATCCTTGTGGAGAAAAAAGGGGAGTGGAACTGTGAGTGTATTTACTTACAGATAAATGATCACTTTTTCTAATTCAGAAACCACAGGTAGAGCAGGATACTCTGTATTAATTGGACCAGCTCAATTTGCTCATGGGCTTTTGTTCTCTCAGAGAAAGTCATCTTCCAAAACCCTCTGAAGTCAGTCAAGGTGTGGTCAGAATAAATGCAAGTGCAGCCCCTCCCCTTTCAAGAGCCCTGGAGAGTTTGCTCCAGCATAAGGGGCAATAAAAATCTCCATATTACATCTTGACCTCTAAAGCAGCTGAAATATAAACAGGGCTTCCGTGCCACAAAGCTCTGTCCTTAAAAGTTCCATAAACAAAAATCAGGACTGTGAACCTATGGTGCCTCAGAGGTCTGCCTATGAGTGCCAGGGACAGGATGCTACTCATGCACTGGATGAAACATTGCCATGTCAGAGGCATTAAAATGACATGTTTATCCTATAAAATGAACTTGAAAGGTTCAGCTCTCACAGCCACCTGCTCAGGTCTGCCTAAGTATTGTCTGAGAAAGCCTGGTTGGGAAAGAACTTGTTTGGATAGGGCAGCCTTGACTGAGGGACAGTTTATTATCCTCTGGGAATAAATACCCTTTCATTGTGGAAGATTTTGCAGGGCTTCTTTTTGTCAAAAGAAATATTCCTATCACAAATGAGATAGATGAGCTGCATTGAACACATAATGAAGGATAGTGCCTGTGTGAGTGCACAAGGAAAATGCGGGGAGCTGGGGATTCAGACACTTGTGATTCCATAGATGAATCTCATCTCAGGGATTCAGAAATTGAGGAGATATCCAGACTCTGGTACTTACAATGCTCCCCAGGTGTGAGCTACTCACTGCTCTAGCAACACAAGACCTCTCTCAGTATGGTCAGAGAAGCCTGCAGAACTACATGCTTCCTCCTGAAGTCGCTGCTGATTTTAGGCCTCCCAGCTGCCCTCGCCTCCCAGGGCACTGACAGTGTGGCAGTCTACAGGGCCATGTTACACATGCCATGGGTCCATGCACAAGAAACCCAGGGAAGCCACGTCAGTCTGCCCCATTCCTGCCTTCCAGCTCTATGATACAACAGGTAGGATTTCCCATCCCTTGTGCCTAGGGTTTCACGTCTGTTTTTAAGTGACGATTGTGAAATCTTTGCAAGGATCATCTGAAAAACGAAGTGCATCCAAAATAGTGTGTGTCTGAGAAATGCTTGATTTCCTGAGAGTGGTCTCTGGCTGGCTTGGAACAGAAAGAAATAATTTTTGCCCGGCGAATTGTCTCTGTAATTTGAAGGTTTTGATTCCTTTTTTCTTTTATCTTGTACAAAGAAAGCAAGTGAGCAGTACGGGTATATTTACTGAACTGTTAGTCTATATTGACTCAGCTCTGATCCATTCATTCCCTAAATTCTGATGCCATGTCTTATCTTTAAAGACGAACTATGGACATTGGTTGCATTTGATCTGCCTGCTTACCACTCTGCCCCTGTTAACTTTCTGTTTGTCATCATGGATGATGCATAGTTCTCTCCAAAATTTGTCCCTCATTTTTAGCTGTGTGTGCTTTAAGGCTGAATCTATTATTTCTTGTGCTACATGGCACATCAGAGATACAGCTATTCTTGTTATGGAAACAGTCACTGCCACCAAGTGAAGATTAATGGAAGATTATTTCTGTGAATATCAAGAGTTCCTGGAATATGGTATTTTCCATGTTAATATATTAAAAAACTGGATCACAATACTGCCACCCCCAACTCTGCTATTTTTTTGCTTGTAGTAGCAGTGTCCTGCACTTCTGTACCTGTACATGATGTATGCCACTTAACCAATTCTTCATGAATGATTTGTCCTTTAAAACATATGTTTTTATTCTAGCAGAACATATGGTCTGTCTTTGATCTGCCTTACATACTATTTGAAGCCTATCACAGTGGCTTCCTAGATGTGTCGGCCTCATTAGAGTCATTATTGTCCTGGTCTTTTGTCAAAATGGAATCCAAAAGATTTTTCTTTTTTTTCATACTGAGTATGCTGCATCATTGCCAATTATTTTTGAGTCAGAGGTATCCCAGTCTCTTTTAAGTTTTCAGCCATATGTTGCAGAGTGAGTGTGAATCTTGTCACTTCTCAGGAGAGTTTTCATAAATTTATGCCCCAGAATGGTGCCACACAAGCTCTTGGGTCTTCTGACATGGTGTGAATAAAATCCTGAGAGTATGTTGTCAGTGAATGGCCTGAAGAGCAGCTGAAGGATGTCCTCACAGTCTTCCCCACTGCAGTGAAGAGTTCTTACATTTTTTATTTTCCTGCATCCTTCCCTAGAAGACAGGCAGCAGAAAATGGCCAAGTGCCCACAGGTCCTGGGCGTGGATCTGGTGGGAAAATATGCACAGGGATGTGATTTCTTGCTGAGCTGAACAACATGTTCTGGTGGGCTAGAGGGACATGCTTGGCTAGAGCAGCTGTTTGCTGTGGAGATGTTTTTGCCTATCTCCATGTTTCCCCTGTGTACAGACAGAGGTAGCACATCCTTTGGAAGGATTTGAAGCCACATCCTCAAAGACTGAGTGTCTATCAGTCAAATCCTCAAATAGTGAGTGTCTATCAGTCCCTCCTCCTCCTTTTCCTGTCTGGCTCTGTAAAAGATGCCTAAATCTGGTCCTTCACTTCTGTTGTGGTGCTTTTATTGAGAATTCCTGAAGTGCAATGCTATTTGATTGCTCACACAGCCACGGAAATGTTTTTTAAAGCCAAAAAAGATTCATCTCGTTTAGCACGTGCCATATGCATCTGGCCATACCTTCTTGGTGAGGGCACTCAGCACCCACCCCTGCTGCTGCAGGGACAGTGCTGTGGTGACCTGGGGGACCAGGAGGCCAAACCATTTGTTTCAGCTGCATAGATTACATAGTGGAAAATCTGCACTAAGGAACAACTATTTCTCATTTATTCTGTCTATCTGCCATAGTAAGTGTGCACAAGCAATAGCTTACCTGCTTGGGTATGCCCTGAAATCACTGTTGATTTAGTTTGTCCCTGATGTTCCTCTTATTAATTTATAGTTTATACAAAAAACACAGACATTTGAGTGCGGTGCCTGTGGGTCTTTTAGCTGGCTTCTAACCAACTTTGCTTGTCAAAGAACCTTCCTTTTCTTCTGGTGCAATATGTTTGTGCTGGTTGCTAAGCAGATTACCTCCTACTGCATATTTAACAGGAATGAGAATAGTAACACAGTTCAGAGGTGCTGGATAGAAACATGGGTTTTCTTGAGTTAGGAAAGAGTAAATAGGGACTAAAATAATGATAACTGCTGCTTCCCAGGATGGACTTTTTATGCATGAAATCCTTGAGATTCTGATATTTGCTGTATTTTATGCGGTGTCTTTACTTCCATTAATGACTGAAAGTGTTTGCACAGGCAGCAAGAAATCTCATCTGAGGAAAAGTAAGTAGTTTGTTATGAAATACATGGGTTTTTTTAGCTTTACTATTTACTTTCAATGTCTTTTTGGCAAAATTGTATTGACTCTAGTGCCATTGTGTTTCCCCTCCTTGTGTAGCCCTTTTTTTATGAATGTCTTCAGATGTGGGTTGCTCTACTGAGGAGTTACCATGTTCTCTAAGCAAAGTGATTATTGATCCTCTCATTTCCCTTCATACTACTGCAGTATAAAAATGTGATTATACTGATTATGGCTTCCTAGTCCACAGAGCTCCTTCATAGGATGCATATCCTGGGGCAAGGAAATCAGCCAAACAGTATCCTCAGGTTAATCTTGCTGTTGAAATTGGTTTGAGGCTCTACCTGAGAAAAAATGTTACATTAAGACCACATAATTTTGAGTTTTGAGTACTTTGTTTTGTTTTGGGTTTTTTTCTCCTTTTTAATGTGCCTAAGCTCTGGTCAATGCAAACATTTAGTAATTGATAATATAGTTTTCTTGTATCCCTTTCTCATTTTGTTTCTAGATCTTTTTTTTCTATGTTACAAGATGTTGAGGGAAGAAACTTTTCAGCACACTGAGAGCTCCAGCTTAGTATCCACAGAGTCATGTAAATCACCAGACAAGTTTGGAGTAAACACACATTTTCAAGTTGCACTTCTAAAAATGAGGAGCTTCTAACTGGACACACTGGACCCCAGCAAGGCCCCTTGTTTATAGGGACTGATAATATCTTGATTGTCCTTGGAGGACGATCTCTCGGGAAAGGTACCAGACGTTGAATTCATATCTGCACCTCTTGTCAACCTCTGTGAATGTCACCCCAGCAAAAGGACACTTGTGGGGCAGGCAGAGCAACAGCTCAGTTTCCTCCTTACTTTCTTTAGGATGACGATACCTTGGGATCTTGGGATATTCCTGGTGGGCAGCTTTCTTCCAGTTCTCCGTAGAGTAGCTGATGGCCTTAGCACATATTCTGCTCTCCTCTCTCCACAAAGCCCAGACATGCTCAGGGGTTGTGGCTCGCTGTAGCTGCTGTTCTCTGCAGTGTGGGAGCAGCAGAGCATGGCTCTTGCCGCTTCGCCCGTGGCATGGCTAATGATACACATCCAAAGGCCACTTCCAATTTCCTGGAGTGGGGATTTCTCTTTCATACGTGAACTGCAGTGTATCCAGCTGAAGCAGGAGCAGGTGCTTTGTACAGCTGAAATCAATATACCGGAGACTAAATTGCTGGGTTTGGAGAGCGAAGGCAGGATGAGCTCCAGTAGGTTTTCCTGTACCTATCACCTCTGCCAGCCAGACTGCCTGGGAGACTACCTATTCCATGGCAGTCATGCCTTCTCTGATTTACAGCTGCCCATGTCTGGCCCCAGCAAGGGTGACATTGTTGCTTCTTGCTGTTCAGGTAAATCGGTCAATCTTGGCACTACAAGCAGCCCTGGGGAGACACTAGTGGCCAATCTCCCCATAGAAAGGGGCTGTTGCTTGCTGACAAATCTAGCCAGCATTTTGGTGAGTAAAATATTCAGGATTAGTCTTGAGGAACCTGCATTGTGCAGGTCTGGAAAGGGTCAGCTCTGACCCTGCAGTCTGTCTCATATTGCCCCTGTTAGTCTTATTTCCAAAACCACTGCCACTACTGTTGGCCAGATCCAACCAAATTTATCAGACACACGCAAACATAAAGAGTCAGAAGTTTTGAGGAATTTACCTTATCTGGGAGGCAGGATCTTACTGATGTTCTGTCTGAGGGAAAGCCAGCAAAATGAGCTCATCATCTTTAACAGCAGGAGATTCTCATGGGAGAATGGCAGTGGAAGTGTCCCAATCAGCAGAAACCTTCATTAAAAACACTAGCCCTCTTAGACACTGGAGAGTCCAGCCAGAAGGCACAAGGCACGAGACTGCATTAGCTCCAATACTGATGAGAATTTTTTTTCTTTCACTTGAATTTGGAATCACTTAATTGCCACTAGCTAACGCTCTATTCTCCACAAACTTGTTCCTTCCACACATTTTAAAAAGCTGGAAAAAAAGGGACATCTCTTAAACTTTTTACAGCCACAGGAGTTTTGTTTTTCCTTGCTCTCCTTATGAAAAGATGAGCACATACTTCTTCATATGTATCAGAGACAGTGAACAAATTGACAGCAGACACTGAGGAGAGAAAAATAAACAGTACTCACAGAGAAAAACCTTTTATTCAATGCCCTTTTCTTAGCACACTGAGAAGAACATAGGCAATATTATCATCATTGCTAGTGTATTTCCCCCAAATATGCTGGCTAATCAGTAAGTATAAAGTTGAAGTGAACAGTTTTACTTACTAAGCATTGCCTTGTGCCTACCTTCATTAAAATTTATCTACTCTTGTGTTGCCCAATCATCCACTTTGATTAGATCCTCACGGAATTCCTCTCCATTCTCAGTCATTTTGTGTAACTTAAATTATTCTGTTTCCTCAGCAGATTCACCACCTTGCATACTGCTTCCTTCTCAAGATTATAACAAAAGTTGTTGAGTTGCAGAGATATTGAGAGCATTTACATCTTCAGCTTGGCAAGAAAATTATTTACTCTTCCTTATCACTTCTATTTTAAAAACCCTTGCAGTTGCAAACTTCCATTAATATTCTCCCGTGGGGGACTTTTCTGATAGACTTGAGTAAAACTAAGTAAATGTGTGGCTTAGTAACTTTGAGCCTTCATAGAGCTCTGCCAGGTTTATTGCAGATAATGTATTTTGACAGAAATTTTGCTGCTGTTTCTCTACTTATGTTTAACCATCTGAGTTATTTGTGTCTTCAATGATATTTTTTATATTTAGATGACTGTATTTTACAGTGTAGAGTGAGAAAAGGTGTATTGCAAAACAAAGAACAGATTCCTATATGTAGCTTGTAATAGAAATAGTAAAAAGACAAAAACACAGTGTTGATGGTCCTCTCAATTATTTCTGTAAATGAATGGGGCATATCCATGCAATACTGAAAATCCAATTAGTAGAAGTCCCAGATACTCTCATTTACAATGCTGTCTTTGTGTCTTTGCTTTTTTCAAAGAGTATTTGTAGGTTGTTGCCTAGCATTTATTTAGTTGTTTTCTTTGTGCCACGATTAATGAGTATTAGGAGAGTGCAAGTTTAGCTTGCATGCTATGAAATGAAACTGGGCCAAAACTGAGGATACCCAACAATGGCTAGATATGATTTGCTTTCTACATACATTATTATTTTAGATGGTGTACAAGTACTTTAGAATTAGAAAATCAAATTATTTTCCTTCTTCTATAGTGATAGAAGATAGCCATTGTTTTAGGTGGAAGAGGTGCAGAATGGATGGGCTAATTTTCAGTTGCATAAAAGGCAGAGTAATACAGGTGGGTTTGTCCTGTGCTGGCTTTCAAAGCTCTTGACAATACAGATGCACCCACAGCACAACAGGTCAGTTGTGCTGTGGGTGCATCTGTATTGTCTCATGAAAGTCATCAAAGGCACATATTGGGTCCGCAAAATGAAAAAGAAAAAAATCTTAGTCTCTTAAAGATGGAGCTGTCAGAGCAGTGGTGCACCAGCTGTTCCGCACCAGAAAGAAATCTTCAAATCCAAATTTGAGTGAGTTCAGAAAGCCACTGTAGGATAAGTTTCTTTATTTTCTTAGTTCTGTGCATTTCAGCTGCCAGAAATAAATGGCTAGTGAACTGAGTCAACCTGGTAGGTTGTATGTTGTTTGTGAGCGAAGTGTTCAATCAGAAGAAAGCCTCCTGTCCCTGACAATCTTTTAAAATATCATAACTCAGAAAGATTAATTTTTAGAAAGCACTGCCTCCCAGGCTCTTGGTCAAAAGCCATAGGAGTACCAATACTTTAGATGATTCCAACTATTTTTTTAGGTTTGGTTGTTTGGTTTTGGGTTTTTTTGCTGTTACATGTGCAAATGAGCACTGTAATATAATTTTTTTTTTCATCTGTATGTTCATCTCTGAGGAAGTTACCTCCTGAAATTTGTTTACTGGGCTATTTTTGAGATGTAGTCACAAGTGATTCCATGCTGGCTTAGAAATATGCCACTTCAGCACAGTTCACAGTGGCTCAAGCAGCTACCCTTTAAATGTGATGGCAAATAATGTCTTAACAGTCATGAAAAAAAAGAATAAAAATTTGAAATATTGCTACTTACTCTTGTTGTAGACTAAGCATTTTGCACCTGCAAAAGAAAGACTACCCAGAAAATGTATCTGTAATAGCTAAGAAAGGGAAGGTTTGTGTTAGTTGATCAGTGCTTGTTTGTAATATTTGAATGTGAAAGGCTTCAAACTTCTTAAGAAAAAAATAACTAAAAAATTGGTTTGAGTTGATACTGCTGTCCCAACCTTCCTGTGCAGTTATTTGTGGGATAGATTGCAACAGGATTTAACGTTGTCCTGATGTCTTAATAGATTAAAAATAATTTTTAATTTCTGACTGAGGCAAGTTCTAATTGACTAACTGATTATGATAAATTATAGCATCATTTGGAATAGTTTATCAGTGCTGTCAGGATTTGTTTAAATTAAATATGCAATATTTCTACCTGTTTCCACACCAGGAACTGAATGTGTCTTAGAAATCACAAAAAGTGAACAAACAAATTTAAATACTTACCAATCCATACTTGTAATGCCAATAAGATCAAGCCTTTGAAAAATGAATGGGAGACATGTATGGACCTACATGATGGAATTTCATAGTACTTGAGAGAGATGGGCTTTGAAAGTACTGCTTTATGTTAAGATTTCTGATCCTAATACTAAGGCACATTTTGGTTTTGAATCGCTCAGCTTTTATCAGAGAAGAACTCTTGTGTTGCTTTCTGCTCAGCAGTTCTCAGCAGAGCATCTCGCAGCTTCAAAGCTACCATTATGATAAAAAGGCTTCCCAACAACTCCTCCAGAATACTGGCAAATAGAAACAATGGAAGAATAATGTTGTCCCATGAATTCTACAGTGTATGCTGGAGAACAGCGGTGTCTTGAACTGCTTGTATATTAGGGTCTGAAAGCTGGTGTATTCTTCGGGTCTCTTGGGCTTCTACACTCTTGATCCTTCGTTGTTGTCTTTGGCACACGCACCATTAGTACCTAAGGCTTGTGCCTTCTGGAGCATCTGGTGATTTATTTGATTTATTTTTGGATTGTCCTTCCTCCTGGCATGTTCACTCTTGTCAGTTCTCAGCCTTACTGTAGTGTATTCATTTTTCAGTCATTGTGATTCTGTGACCTGTAGGCTTTTACTTGGAAGCTACAATCAGAACAGCTTTTTTAAAACTGAGTGGTATTTGTTTACATTAGGAGTAGAGAAATTCCAGAGAAAAGAGTTAAGGCCTGTTGGCCTTACGAGACAAATTCAGCTTAACACAGGTTTTCCCACCAGCCGACCTGTTGCACCACCAAAAATAGGACCCTATCTTTTGATAGTCAGGCAGGTGTGAGCACCTTCTGCAGCCACAGGATGGGACCAAGAGGACTTGATAAGAGATGTGGAAGAGGGAGATGGAGCAATGTGCCTTCCATCCTCCAGGCACAGAGCTTTCCCTTCAGTTTCGTCTCTCAGCACATCACACTAATTAGACAAGGGGAGATATACAAGCACAAAAGAAAGGAAAAAACAGGTATTCCTGAGGTCTCCATGCTTGGGAGCTGTAAATTTTAGAAATCTGGTTTTACATGTCAGCAGGATTGTGTGCTATCTTTAATAATCTGAAGGTAAGAATTACTTCCATTTCCTTAATATCTTGTGAGGCAAGCAACTAATTACCTTCCTGTCTTTAATTTTTTTTTTTAAATCTATTGATGAATAAAAGTAAGGAAATGTTGCAAGGTATTTTCCACTGAGTTTTCTCTCATTATGTGAACACCCCATTTGCCCATCCATGCCTTCTTTGTACATTCACTTGCAGGAGCTGTTCTACTGTAGTACTATTAATTATTCTTCATATTGTAGAACTCTATCTGATTATTCTTCATCTTGTATGCTCTCAGTTATAAATCAACATTATTGTTATGAAAATCACCTGGTACTCTGTATCTTCATCTACAAACATTAATTTGGAAGTATAAACAGACGCTCTTTGAAAGTGGTTGTAGATAAATTCTCAGTAAAACAGGGTATGGAAAAAAGAATTCTTTCCTTCCTGACATTAGCTGTGGAAAGAAAGGTAGAAGAGGTTTAATTTCCTTGTAGTTGTCACAGTGGGAAACTATCAGAAACGTAGTCTTGAACAATTTTTGTATCCTGGTTTATTTAGGTAAGTTGTATTACACCTACTATTGGAACCAAATGAAGTAACTTTTATATTATGAGGAGGAAAAAGATAATGTAGCTTGTACACCTAATGGTCTAGCTAGAGTATTTAGACCTGGATACATTTGTCTTCATAAAGATGGAGCAGCACAAGGCTGCAGAAGCTGTAATGTCTGGACCATTATTTATAAAGACCAGAAGATGAAGAGTTCTTCAATCTACGAAGAAACCAAAGATTATTCTTTGCATGATGTCCAATAGCTCAAGATGGGTAAAAAAGAAGCAAAGAAACAAAATTAAGTCCAAGCTGGATCCTTTTCTCCAACTTCTCCTAGATATAGTTTTCAACTGTTAAAGAACTCTGCATGTTGTATATTAGTTGATTAATAATTATTGCATTGTTTTTGAAAGTCTGCAAGGTCCACTGCAATTATTTTAATTTACATTCTTTTTCTGAAGGGATTAATTTCCAAAAGAATGTTTTACAGTTCTTTTGGACTTCCTGTAGTGATTGTAGAAACCACAGGAGTGCTGTAACTATTAGCTTAACTTCAGAACTAAAAAAGTTGAGCAGGTCACAGATATGCAGAAACAATGCTAATAGTTTGCTTTTAAAGTACTCAGTCTAGATATAGAACAAAATATTAGGCGTAACTTCATAAAATTATGGCATATAATGCTCATCTGTCTTTCCAACCATCCCTTCTGATCATACAGTGTATATAATTGGGAAAGTCCAGAGTCTGTGGTGATGAGCGGGTCTACACTTAAGGCAGGAACTCAGATCAGTGAGTTAGGGTCAGGATCAGGTTTGGAAATCATAACCAGGGACAGGCCCAGCTCAGGGACAGGCGAGCTCATAGTGATGAGGCAGATCTGGGTCAAGCCCCAAGTTAGCCTGTTGTCTAGGGTCCTAGTCTGAACCGGCTGGGTCCATGATCAGGAATGGGCACAGCTGTAATACCATTGTGATGTAGCTCAGATGGGAACCGAGGACAAGAGCTTCATCATGAGGACAGCTCCAAGAGGAGGGGGGCAGCCCTTTTACAGGCTTCCTCCAGCCCTTTCTTCAGAGCATCCCTCATCAGCTGTAAATCCAGAGGAACAAACAGAAAAAAATTAGGACTGGGAAGGTGAATTTGCAATATATCTTTGGATTAAAAGAAATATTTGTAGTTGAATGATGTGAAAACAAAGTAAAAAGAATGTGAGGACAGTAGTCATTGTCCACAAGTATGAGAAAGAATAAAGTATTGTGTCAGGACAGGACAAAAACATGGGTAAGTTCTCTAGGCAACATAAGCAACATTAGAGAAAGAAGAATAAAGGTGGCAGTCAGAGGGAATAAAACATGCAAGAGTGACATAGGTACAGCCATGTAGCTGTCTGTGAAAGAGGTCTGGTCAACGTCTGCGGCTCAGAACATTTTTTAAATGGCCTCACTGAAGCTTTCTTCCTCCTCTTCTAAGGATGAATCCATGACTGACTGTAGCCTCTAATCATTTGCTCCTTTGTTAGAGCTCTGGACAATTATTTCTAATTTTTTGTCAGACAATGCAAAACATTTTTTTAGAATTGAAGCATTGTGAGAAGGATCCTTATGAAATATTGCTGGGGTTTGAAAAATGTTTCCGCTGCATACAGCCTCCTATTAGATTCCAGAGTCAGTAACTAATGGAAGCTAACTGAAAGCAGGAATCATTCTTATGTCTGCTATTTGAGAACATCTGTGAATAAATATTTTTATCTCTTCTTCTTCTTCTTCCAGTTACACCAAATTTAGTAACATCATTTCTTGTATTTTGTTATATGTACAGCCATAAATTCCAAAGATAAGACAGTGACAATATGAACACTTACTTAGTTAAATGAGCCTACAGACATATGCATGAGTGCTCTTAATAAGTTTCACATTGGTATAAAGAGATTCTGTAATTGAAGCCAACTTGAAACTCGTGTAGAAGAGTTGTTGAGTGAAGCTAATTAACATCAATTATTATTTTTATTATTGCTCCCAAATCTCAAAGGCAAGTGTTGGTGCATGATTAAGTATTAAGTTTTGTATAACTGTCTTAATAAAAGATGTAGTCTGCTGGCAATGTGCTGGTAGGACAAATACTGTGTTTGTAGTCCAACCCTTCCATTTTTTCCCTTTTTCATTGCCAACATCAATAATAGCTAATTTTAAACTTCATAGAATCATAGACATAGAATATGCTGAGTTGGAAGGGACCCACAAGGGTCATCAAAGTTCAACTCCTGGACCGCACAAGAATCACAGGATGGGCCTGAGTGCCTTGTCCAAACACTCCTTGAACTCTGTCAGGCTTGGTGCTGTGACCACTTCCCTGGGAAGCCTGTTCCAGTGTCCAAGCACCCTCTGAGTGAAAAACTTTTTCCTAATATCCAACCTAAACCTCGCCTGACACAGCTTCAGGCCATCCCTCAGATCCTGTCACTGGTTACCACAGAGAAGAGATCAGTGCCTGCCCCTCCTCTTGCCTTGTGAGGAAGTTGCAGACTGAGATGAGGTCTCCCCTCAGTCTCCTCCAGGCTGAACAGACCAAGTGGCCTTGGCCTTTGCATCTGAACAGCAATCAAACAGATATTTTGACCTTCCTCTTGCTGGTGCAGAAGGACTCTTTATTGCCTGATGATACTTCTTGTGATAAGAGAGGAACACTAAGGTGCACTGAGTAGCAAATACATTGGGAATCAAAGCACCTGGTGGCTTATTTTGTAAGGCGGTGAAAACAAAATTTCTGTGCTTCTGTTTCTCATCCATAGAGCGTAATTAGTGGTGTATCTTTTCTCTGTCAAGAATGCTTTCAATGAGAAAACATGATCTTTTTGAAAAAAATGTTTTAAACTATCACTGCACAGAAAGAAGACGAAGGATTCTTCACTTATTTTCACAGTGTAGTCCAGGAAGGCCATTCTCACTGCTTACACTAGCTTCTGACTATGAATAGTTGCTGTGCTCCTTTGGAGATGAAAATGTCTCACATCTGACTGATCCTTCTGCTGTCGTGGAGACGAAACACTATCCTAAATACTGAGTTTTCCCATCTCGAGCTCCAGTTTCTCTGTAAAGACCCAGTCATTAGAGCTAAGCAGTTCAAATTCAGACCAAAAAAATAGCGCTGCACTATTTGCATTGGCTGAGGATGTCTTGCTAGTGAAAAAAGAAGTTCAAGTGTCTATGAGGACCACTTTACATCTGCCTGAGTCAGCTGACACTGTTGATCCAGGATACTTATATTGACACAAATGTAAACTCCAGTGGAAATCTTCAAAGATTGTTTTGAATGGTTCTCTTTCCCTTCAGAGACGGTACTGGAGGTGACATTAGGCAACTATGCACTCATACTTGCAGAGTTTTTCTGTTAATTACTTTTGGCATCTGTCTTGTCACTTTGCCCCTACTGTGTATTTCACTTCTGCATCTGTTATTTTCTGTGCAAATGAGTAAGCTAAGTAGTAGGTATTCCTAATAAAATCATAATTAGGAAAATTTCCATCTCCCTCCCTGCTGAGACTTCATGGTTGTGTGCTTGTAAGGTAAAGTGAAACAGAAAAAAATTAACCCTGAAATCTTTAAAAAATTTTTAGCCCTAATCATTCTCCATGTCCTTTATGATTTAACTGAGAATGTCATGGACAGATAGATCATTCTTATTTTTTCTTAGCAATTCTTTAAAACTGCTTTGTAATTGTGAAAGAAAAGCAGTCTAGGTGGTATATCACAGTATATGTAATGCATTTCTCTCCCTTTTCATAGAAGAATTTACAATTCAGAGTGACAGTCCATGTTTTTTTTCAGTGGAGAAAGAAAATGCTGATAATACACTACGATGAATGAAGGGATGATGTAGCATTTGAACATACTTAAGCAATGATTACTTCATCTTAAAAGCAAACCCTTTCATAGACTCAACACCGTGTAGACCATGGCTTACCACTAGCTCTTAAAGACTCATGAGTTGTTCAAGTGCGATTCTTGTGGCCAAGGCTCTGGTGTTTGGTTACTGGACAATCAGCATCTCTGTCTGGAGGTCTAATGAGCTGCAGGGGTCTGGGAATTTGGCACAATTATGAGGAAAATGGAGCGAGGGACTGATTCCTGTCTCAGAAGTCAAGTAGTGTGAACTGGCAATGTGTTACTGGGGACTAGGTTCCTCTGTAGCACTATCGTGTTGGAGATAAGTAATTGAAATTGCCAAAAAATAGAGTTAGTAAATGGAACTAATCATTAAGGACAATCAGGGACCTAGTGCTTGAGTTTGGTCCTTGGTACTCCTTTTTTTACTGTATAAAGACACTGCCTAGAACTTGGCTATAGCCCCTAGGACAGGTCTATCCCATAGTGAAGTGAAAGGACCTTTAGGAAAACACCACTACCTCCTGTATCTGTATTATTCCTGGAGTTCTCCCTCTTCATGCCTCTTTGAAGTATGAGATCTCATCCACCCAGAGATTATGGGATGTCCCTCACAGTCAGGAAAGCGATTCAGTTCGGATTTATTCAGAACAGCCTCTCTGTGTAACAGCTTAGGGCAGAATCTGCCCATCCTTGTGGGAGCTCCATCTCAGATATTGCTCTCTCAAATCCTGATGTAAAAAACAACGCTCAGAAGATCAGAGCAAAAGTAAATCCTGTCATAGAAAATAACAGGATACTCTATCATCAGAAAATGTCTCCTCTAACAAGTTGAAATAGATGTCACTGACCACAAGTTGGAGACAGTACATAAAGCTGTTCAGCTGATCGTGTGTTGGCATCTCCAGGAGAATGAAATGGACAATCCACTATACACCTCCACATGTGTTTTCTAGGTTGCCCATGATATACTGTTAGCATACCCAGACCACACAGAGATACCTGTTTTGTCTTACCTATGTACAGATGTCTCATCTGGAGCTGAACTCCACCCTTCCGTCTCTTTCAGAGTAAATCTTTGAAGATCAGATCATGTCTATTTTTGCATTCACTTCCAATTGCTGGTCAAGGACACTGTGATTTTCGTTTAGGAAGGTCATACTTCTTGCCTGTGATTCCAGCAATACCACCCTTGGTTGTGTGGTTGTCACGCAGATTGATGTGCTTAAGCTGGCTGGATAATCATCACACCAGCACTGCTGTTGGATTAAATCGCTCTAGGACATGCAGATCAGCCGCATTTCCCAGCTGCAGCCCAGACATATATCCATCCATGAGAGCCTGGAGTTAGAACATCAGGGCTTAACGGGGGTATTATTGAAATGAGCTCTCTTCCATCAAGTCGCTCTCATGCTTAGCGTTACAGCTTTTGTTCCCAGGCGCTGGTCTGCTGGCACAGGTCTGCGCTGGGGAGCATCAGCTGCTGCCGCTGTCACTGCACTTGCTGTCGATGTCACGCTTGTTAATTTTGAGGGAAATCTGAGCGCACACATCTTTCTTTTCTTTGTTTTGTTCCCCAGTAGTCAATTTCTTGATTCCATTTTTTAGAAGAGTCCAGATGTTTTCCTGCACCCTTTTAATTACACAAGAGACATGCAACATTTACTTTGCCTAATGTGTTTTGGTTTTCCCGTACAGCATGTTGGGGTGCGTGCTTCTCTTCCATTTCCTTTTACCTCTGAGATTATTGGAAACCAATTTACTGACAACAAAAGGAGAGGAGACTGATTGCAGTTTGTGTATTTCTATCCTTGAGAAATATTTTACACACTTTAAGCAGTAGTGTTCAAAAAAATCAGCGAGCTATCAAAAATAGAGCAGCAAGTAGTGCGCTCCATTTATTTTTGTCTCACAGCTCTCCATGCTGGATTAAGAAACATTAAATATTTTAAACTGAGGAGTCAAAGGATGAATTCTGGGCTTGCTGCTAGAGCCTAACTTCACTAACAAAAGATAAATCAAATTTGTATACTATTTGATGATGCATAAACACTCAGAGTTGTTTAAAAATGCATAATTTGACATTGTTTTGAACTTCCTTGTCATTAAATTAGCTCAGTCTTGAGGAAATAGTTTAATAGCTGCTTCAAGCAGAGAATCCAAAATGCCCTAAAATTTCCAGTACATGATCCAAGTCACTTGCAAACCTGTTCCTGTTCTCTCTTTCCCACTTCTCACATCAGTAAAATGTTACACGTATTTGAGAGCATTTTCTATTTTCTTTTCAAGTAAATAAACTATTGAACATTTTTAGAAATTAAATTGACATCTTAAAAGCCATTATTTAAAAAAAAATTACTTGGGGGCTGCATGATACCTTCCTGTGGTCCTCAGAAATGCCCATTACAGTTGATTCTTGCTGATGTTTATGATTGTCTGTGTTTTTCTCAGCCCCCACTCTGGTTATTAGCTATCATAGTGCAAACTGTTTACCCCTTTGTGCTGTTCTTCTAACACACATTGCAATCACTGTACAATGTCGTCAGAGTTGGAATCTGCCTATATCTTTCACACGGAAAGAAGTAAAGTTTAAATAAAATATATGAATGAGCAGTTCTACAGAAAGGAGGCTTAATTAATTTAATTGGTTGTATGGACTAACTTGTGGTTATTTTATCTCAGTGCCTAAATGAAAATGTTTATTTCTCTTCAAAAATACTGTCAGCTCCAACACAGCAGAATACTGACAATAACTATAAGGGCAGCAATAGTTCATAGCCAATGTGTAATCTCTCTTTGATGTGTGTGTAATTGATAAAAATTGCTTTCGGTTGGTAACAATGAAAGAATACACCATGCTCCATATATCTGTCAGGATGGCTTTGTACTGGCTTTTGATGATCTTTGGAAGCATTGCAATAAGACAGAAGGTCAGTGCACTTCATTCCTTATAAATGAGTTTCCATATGGTCTTTAGTGTGTAATATAAAAGGTGAAGGCACTCTGGCTTTCTTAGGCAGCATCATTTAGGTTGTGCTAATGCTAGCATGTAAGGATTGTTGTGAACCTCTAGTCTGGTTGCTTGTATAAAGAAGGCTATCAGTGAAAGCTTAAGTGATTCTTGTTTGAATAAATCTTCTCTGTCAGAAAAAAAAATAATCATGAATTAAAGATGAAAGAGCCAGGATGAGCAACTGTGTGTGTGGTGACAGAGTACTCTGTCTTACTGGCAACAAAAAAAAAAGAAGGATCAAGAGATCAGGGTTTTTTACAACGATGGGCAGAGAAACATCCCTGAGGGAGTCATTTAGACACAGCAAGCGAATGGCAGGAGTTATGTTGCCATCTCCTTCTCAAGGCCCTGTCTCCCAAGAAAAGAGCAGCTCTGACCTCCATTCCTGCACTTGTTTTTGTGATGGGAGCAGGATGAGATGTAACCATCTGTGAGGGGTACTGTGCTGATTTCTTTCTTTGACATCTGGGGAAAGTTATTCCTCTTGCTTCCACACTGACTAAGACATGGTAATGTCTTCCATGTGTTTTTGGGACAGGAGCTCAGTTGGATATCCATGATAGTCGGTTCTGGTTCCTGGTTCTTCCCTTCAAAGGGGTCAGTTGGCTCTTTGTAAGACAATAGGGTCTATAGGCACGGGAGATGCCAGCTCCCTAAATTGCTGATACAATATACCTAAGAAAAGTGCTGCTTCGTCTGGAGGAGACAGGATTAGTATATGAATTGCATTACTGGTGAGGAATTGACCAGAGGAAAGACAAGCTCAAGTGCCACCGAAAATGGAATTGTCGGGCTAAGGTGAAGATATTAATAGAGTTTCTCCAAAATTGATTGGGGGGCTAATCTTATTTAGTATTTTAATTTCTGACCTTGGTGAGAGTTTGTTAATGAAATTTGCTGGCAATCTCAAGTGCGAAAGCTGCATCAATAAAGAATAGATTTGGTTACCATACAAATAGAGTCAGATGACCTTGAAGTCTCTAGTAATAGAAGTGGGATGAAATTGAATTGTACAAAAATACACGTTCCTGCACTCAGAAACTCATAAGAGGAGATTTTACTCCAAACTAAGAGCTCATCAGCTGGAAAAACCTCAATGGGGAGATCTGGTTGTATTTTCTACCTTGTGAACATTAATATAATCAATGGCACATGACCCTGAAAATATCAGAAACAATCCTAGAGATTACTGGAAAGGACTATTTCAGCAGAAAGAATATGAGCTCTATCACATAAGACTTTGGCAAGACCTCCTTTAGAACTGCATTTTATTCAAAAGAGATTAACTGCACTGGGAGACAGGCAGGAAGTGGGAAGAAACTGTCCATAGCCAAAAGTGAGATGAAATTCCCGTGTCTCAAATAGTTTGGCAAACTGAAAGCCCAGAGGAGATGTAGCCTATAAATACATATGGGTGGCCATTTGGTGACCAGTGATGGTTTCTTCGTTTTGGTGCATCTGTTTCATTTCACCATCATTTGTGTGAGGACTGTTAGCAAATCCCCTAAGGGAACTCTGCAGTTAGAGTTTAGCTCATGAGCTGGTGGCTGGAGAGAAGTGTCCACTAGTCCTCTCTGGGTTTGCTTTTCTTTCCCTGTGTTTCCAGCATGAATGTGTCCTTCACCCCAAAGATGCAAAAAAAGGACTACTAAAGAGATCAGGGGTATTAACAGCCTGATATATAAGATAAAATATTAAAGATTTGTCTTGTTTAGTAGTACAAAGTTCTGTGCATAAATATTGTGATGGGGGGATACAAGTGAGGATAAAGAAAAACCTAAATGGGAGGATCACGTTGGCATGAAAACATCTAGGTATATATGGCTCTGTAGAAATTTAAACCTAAAATTTTAATAAGTTTACAAATCAGAATATTTTTAATATAGGAGGAAAGAGGATCAGTAAGAACTTCTAAGTAGAAGTAGCTAAAAAAGCCCCACAACTTTTAAGCCTGTGAACAGAACTATGTGATGTGGTTGCTCACTCTATCAGGACAGTGAATTTCAGTACACAGATTCTCTAGTCAGTCCCTGTATTTTTCTGTTTGTTCCTACTAAGGCACATAATCAATCCAGAATATTTCTAAGCATTATAGGAACAACTCAGCAGCACTGAATGAACAGAGATTCTCCTACTTTCCTTTTTACACATACATAATAGTCAAGATGATTTCATCTGTACTTTCATTCATCTTAACTTGCTCAGGTATAATGGAAGATACCTACACTTAGACAATTTCCCTTTCAGAACTACAAATATGTCATCATAATTGTAACTGTATTCCTTGTCTTATTTTTGCACTGAGTAGAAATAGTAGCACATTCATAACATATTTTAAGATGCTGCTGCATATGTCCAACTTGTGTGTTAAAGTGGCAGAAAACTACTGCTGGTTTCTCCAGAAAATGCGAAAATAATTATATTTTCTTATTTTGAAAGGGAAAAAAAGTTATGATCTTTGACAGAAGTTTTCAGCCTTTTCCTTTCAGGCTTTTGACTTTAGGGTTGGGTTTTTTAGTCAGTATTGTTTTCACTGAAAGAGAAGGTAAAAGGAGATAGGCAGAAGGAAGAAAAAAACACCTCCAAAAGATTGGTGCAATAGCTGGAATAACAGGAATTGTATTCTGCAGAAAGGTGGGAAGGCAGAAAAATGCCATCCCTTGTAAGGAAATATTGTCAATTTGACGTGAACAGGTCTCTTTAGCCTAAGGAAGAAAAGTCTGGTTAGATACAGTAAGTCTTCAAATCATGAAAAGGTGTTGCAAAAAGTAATAGTCTGTTCTCAATTCCCAGAGTGGATAAAACAAGTAGTTAATGGGTGAAAATTGCAGAATCACTGAAGTGAGACGTTATAGAACCTCTTTTTAAATTACAGATATTGTAGACAGGGAAGGTCATGTGGGAGGCTGTGGAAGCGCTGTCATCTAAGGGAGGTCCTGAGAAGTGATGTGTATGCCACCTGCACCATTGCACAGGGGCACTGAGCACTTTCTGCAGGCTCCTGCTGACTTTCAGGGTGTCTGGAGAAAGGGACCAGCACTGTCCACTACTGAAATGTCTTTTGTCAATAACAACCAAAAAACCAAACCAACAAACATAAAACCAAACAAAAACACAATAAAACCCCAAACAAACAAAAACCAACACCCCCCATACTTCAACGTAATTTCTTTTTCTGATTTAATATGTTGTGTACACTTTGGTCACTTACTTGTAATGGCGAGATTTTTTTCTATTTATGATTTATTTTATGATGTCCATAAGTTGGTATGCAATTTGCTTTGAGCACCCGAGAAGCATCTCTTGCCGAGTTCTCTAGCTGTATGGCTCAGAATTCTAAAGGGAGATCTGAAGTTATGAACCTGTACTATTTTATGGGCAGAGATATTTAACAGTGCTTTGAAGACCTGGGCAACAAAACTCTCCACAAGATCTCTGGCTGAAAGCAGCACAAACAAACAATAGACAAGATTTTTTTTTCTTTAATGCAGAGAAATGCACTGATTTCTGCTGAAGTTAATGTTTCTGGAGATAGTTTTTAGGGGTAATTCATAATAAACATTATCTTCTGGTCATATTGACCTGTAAAAGACCTGGTAGATGTTATAATGTTATTGTAAATAATGTTAGCAGCAGCACATTAGGCATAAACTGTATTAGGATCTTTGAAAAAGAAAGGAATGCTCCTCTCTGGAACTGAAGAGCAAGTTATTGCTACAGAATATGAGGAAAACAACCATCGCCTTTTAAAACAACACCTTTGAAGCAACATACAAAGCAGATCATGTGATTCTGAGCTTCACTTTGGTGATAGTTGTTCTTGTGTGTGTTTCTCTCTTAAAAGGTAAGTGTAGTAGAATTCGAAGCAGTGCAAATAGAAATATAAAGCAATTTATATGGAATGTTTTAAGAAGGGAGATTGGCAGAGTTTGACACATTTGCGTCTTCTGAGGCAAAGACACACGGTAGTGACTTGATAATTACTGGTGATTTTTCATTGTTTTCTCCTCAACTGAAAATCTGTGTAAAGAGCAGGCTAAATAATTTACACATGTTTAATATTGAAGTAGTGAGTTATTCCCTCAAGGCCAGCATTTCCTGGCTGCTTTTTCATGCTCGAGTGGATTCCTCTGCGCACACTGAGAAGCCTTCATGAAGCATGCAACCAGCGGTCTCACTTAGCTGGACTACATTTTAGAACAACAGAGACATAAATCTTTTCCACAACCTCAGCACACATTTCCTCACTCTCTTCTTTCTTTCTTATTCATAAATATGGTAAATGGCAACAGTAGTGATTTTCATCACTGTTTGTTTATGAGTCACATTCTATAAAATAGGCAGAAAGCAGTGTTGGACCTTCTGTGGCTTCCCAAGTGGTTCTACTCTGAACCATAAATACTAATTTCTATTAGATGTTTTAATGTTTCATTTCTTTGATTCAGTGTGAAGGGATCTTCTCCTGGCAGTCTTACCAGAAAAGCCCTTTCAGTTGTTCTCAACGATTGTGATAGCTCTTGTGAGACCCCACCTGGAGTTTTCGTCTGTGTTCAGCTCTGGGGCCCCCAACATAAGAAGGATATGGACCTGCTGGAGTGAGTCCAGAGTGATGCTCAGAGGGCTAGAGCACCTCTCCTATGAAGACAGGCTGAGAGAGCTGGGATTGTTCATCCTGGAGAAGGAGAAAGCTCTGGGTAGAACTTATACCAGCCTTTCAGTACCTTCAGGTTGCCTTCAAGAAACATGGAGAGGGACTTTTTCCAAGGGCATGTAGTAATAAGGCAGTGGTTAATGGCTTTAAACTGAAAGAGCATAGGTTTAGATTGAACGTGAGGAAGAAAATCTTTACTGTGAGGGTGGTGAGGCACTGGAACAGGTTGCCCAGAAGAGCTGTGGATACCCCATCCCTGGCAGTTTTCAAGGCCAGGTTGGATGGAGCTCTGAGCAATCTGGTCTAGTGGCAGGTGTTCCTCCCCACGGCAGAAAGGTTGGAACTAGATGGTCTTTAAGGGCCCTTCCAACCCAAACCATTCTATGATTCTATGAAAATAGAACTAGTTCTTACACTCACTGTGTTTGTGATTGTTATTAACAAATAACTTTAAATACCTGCATGAAGAACTACTGAGAATGTTTGGCAAATTATTTGGATCATAAATATGAATCTGATTAAGAGCTCTAAAGAACCTAAATTGCATTGTGTTATATGCCCATCAATTTTCAATACACAGCCACCAGCTAAGGCACATGTGTGTCTGTATGAAGTCACAGAGACATGAAAGGATACCTTAAATGACCCAAAGGAAAAAAAAATTACATCCCTATGATGTCTCTTTGAGCTGCCCCAAGCTGGTGTTTATGACTTTTCAGTGTCCTGGCTTAGTAAAACAGATAGTTTTATATGACAAACAATTCTGTGGAATGGTTAGGCAGCTCTTGCTGTACATCTCCTAAGTAGTCATAATGCTGCTTTGCAGAGAACATGTTTTGGTCTACACCATCTTAATGTAGCAATACTAGTGTCTAATTTCTCCTGGGTGTAGTTTTCATTGGCTATCGGAGAGAAGTAAATGCGCAAAGGAATAAATTAATCCATTCAACAAAAATGCATTGCACATGAATACTTCTACTGGCTGGAGATTTTTCTGTTACATCTAATTGGCCATGACATATTGTTTTACAAATTTCCTTGATTTCAGGATTTTTTGTAGTTCTGTGAATCTCTATTTGCTTGAAGATTTTTATCTTTTTTCTACTACTTCTTTTTAAAGTTTTTTTCCCTATTGGCTCTTAGTTATAACTTGTTTTCTAGTAGAATTCAATTCATGGTGCTTGTTTATGTGCCCATGTCTCTAATCTGCTAAATACTGGGTACACACACATGCACACACAACTCACATGCCTCACACATAGAAATGCAGAAACTGTTCTGCAGAAACTTGCATCCCGAAAAGACTTGTTAAGAGGGACTGTCAAAATGTGCTAGTTGTCTGCAAAGCTCTTTTATATTGGTAATTGTTTAAAATTCTATTATCTGCATCAGACATATTGACTGCCCCTCAATTATTAATGATTTGTTTGGCTGAGACCCTTAGCAAATCTTTCTGTTCCCTTCCTTCTGATGGCTTTCCTAGATGAGTACTTACATGTTGGACAAGCACTGGCTGTGCTCATAGGGTTTTAGACAAAGCACTAACTGGCTTCATTCATAAAACAAATAAATTATCCTATATCTCTCAGGGTATTTCCTTGTTTGTCCTTGCCATTGATCTTCAATTTAATTATTTCTGTTGAACATACTCTAGTTACTTCCCAAAGAAATTACATATTAAACTTGTCCCTTCTGGCTATTCCTACTCTTTCTTGTGCAGATTCCCAGTCCCTAATGAGATTTGCCTTCTTCTTGTACAAACACTCTTATGAATTCACAATTTGCAGTATCCATATGTGTATTTTCTTAATTCACTGTGAATTGCTGGATTAAGGGTTCCCCACTTCATACACTTGTGTAGCAGTCTTCCTGCACAGTGCTCTGGATAACCCATTTCTGATCAATCCAACTGAGAAAAACTGGAAAGCAAATTTTTGAGATTTCTCCATAAGCTTTAGACACTTTAGTTTTCTTTCTTCACCACCTTTAGATATGTCCTTCAGGCTTAACTTTAAGAACTCAAACATTAAATCATGAACTCTACAGCATCAGTGCCTGCCAGTATGAACTGATAGGCTGGCTGTTTCAGAAACCTTCATAGGCATTCCTGGTAATTTGGTTGGTGGCCTACAGGTGGTTCCATGAACAGGAAGAGCCCGAGTATAACAAAGCACAGTATTTCTAGGTAGTCATCATATAGATGGATATCTCTGTAATGCTGTATGCTTGTTATCATGTGGTGGACAGCCTGCACAACAACCACCATGGGAGGCAGGAGATGAATTGGTACTGAGCCCTCACTGCTCAGCGAGCACCCCTCTAGGATCCTTCCTGGCACACCGTTGAAACTGGGATCTGAAAGGAGCAGTGGAAAACCAGGAAATGGTTGTGTAATTAAAGATTGTGCCATAATCCATTTGCATAGGAGGATAGAGTTAATATTTCCGTGGCAAACTTTTCGGCAGTGTTCTTCATTTTGCAAATCTAAACAATTTGTTGACTCTGATGTTCCAATTACTTGGTGCAAATACAATTCCTTTTTCTAAAGTTCTTTTTTTTTTGTAACTAAAAAATATACAAATAAACATTTTAATTTAGAACGAATCCCAATAATGGGATTTTGAACAATATTTTAATGACACTTGCAAACTATTGGAATAGGAAGGAAAATAAATATTTGTCTTCAACAAAATATTTCTGGTGAAAAACAGAAAAATGGTGTTTTTCAGAAAAAATTCAGTGGAGATTCATGCTGAGATTTTGGAAACCTGGCTGTAAGTGGGCTGTGCCCTTGCAAGGTAGAAAGAAGCTGAGCTCACAGATAAAAACTAAATAATGAGGAAAAAAATTTTGCTCACTTCTTCACTGTTATGAAAGAATAATCATAGTCTTTCTAAGGAAATTCATGTTATAAAATGAAAATAAAATAGTGTTTAGCTGCACATCAGCCTGTAATAAGCTGAAAATAGGAGGGAATTATCTGTTTTCTCATTGTTAGGAAGCCTTTCTTTCTGTACGTGAGAAGCGTGAGAAGTGTGGAGATGACTGCAGAGCACAGGTCATGTTTAGTATCCTATTCTGTTACAGGCCCCAAAGATTAGCTGACCTCCAGGGTCACATCTGATATTCTCAATAGACTGGAGAAAGATATCCTTACCATGTAAAATAGTGTTATTTATTTATATTTCCAGTTTTGGGGAACTTGGCAGTCAAATAAGACAAAGTGGTTGATGAGAATCACGGGTGCAAAACATCACTTTCCAATCGCTAAAATGCATTTTGTATGGGTGAACCCCATCCCTGGGGTTGTGGCCAAGGAAGCTATTGTATGATAGACTCTTTTTATCAGACAGCTTGCTTTCTAGCATGGTCAATTCTCCATAGCAATCCATCACACTGAAGCACTGCTGCTCAGAGCCCCACAACACCATGGATAACTATGGCAGCAGGGAACCCATATATAATTACTAGAATGATATCCTTTACCAAATTGTAGGAACTGGTTGCAAAGCAAGGTCACAGGATATGTGTTATGTTCCTGCTGCCACAGTAAAAGGACCTCCAACATTAGACACATTTTGTATTCTGCATCTTTGCTCTGCAGCTCCCTCTCAATCTTTTTTTTAATCTTCCAAATTAAAGTAGTATTTTAACTATAAGGCTTTGAAATCAAGATTTTATTTGTTGCCTTTGAAAATATTAATGTACTTAAATGAGAAAAACACTGAGAGGTACAAAATCTATCTGTTCCTGTATACACAAAAAGTACATGAAAGCCTTTCACACAATTAACTAGATTTATTGTTGTTGGGTGCTTTATTCCCCTGTTAACAAAGAAAAGAGCAATCTAATAAGGGAATCAAACAAATAAGATATCCTTTATGAAGTGAAGCTGATAATGAGTACTTGAAGACTTCTGTTTTCCTCTTTGCATTGATATGAAACAGCAGGTGATTTCCTTTAACTATGAAGAGTACAGTAAATTAATATTGCCAAAAGGCATTGAGGAAAACACATTCCACTACTAATAAAATATTGATAAAGATGTGAAATTTTTGTCACATTGAATATGCTTCATATTTGGAACTCTAGAAGAAAAGCTGAGAGCACAGTTTTTAATCCAGCCACCATCTATTAATGAAAATCTCATTTCAAGAGATGAAAACAGCTCGGAGAAGAGACAATTTTTAAAAGATGAATATCTCTCTTCAGTTTTTATGCAGACTACATGCCTGCTTGTTCAGATACGTGACTGCATATGATCACACAAATTATAGATACAAGAATACTTGTAGCTGCACACACAAAACCCAACACTTCAATAAAAACAATTTTAAACTTCAAAGACAAAAGAGTTCTTCACCATTTTATGGCAGTTTTCTTGTATATAGTGTGGCCTCAATCCTTATCCACTGTCTGCTCTCCAACTCTGTCATGAATATGTAATAAATAGCTGTAGTGAGCTCTAAACACAAATGCAGGAGAACTTCTCTTTGTCACTGATCACTTGATTATTTGCTGGAAGTACATTTCTCACTGACCCTTTCACAGAGACATCCCTTTCAGAAATCATACCTGAAGGTCTTGTGTGGTATGCTTAGAGGATGAGGAATGTGCAAATTACAACCACCTGTAAAATATTTGGTTTAAGTGATGTACCACTCTCCCACAGGGATTTGATTTTGGAGTCCAAGTCGTTCTCCAGTGTGACGGTCAGTTGCCTTAACCATTGTCCTTTCTTATCCTTTAGTCTCCTGCCATGTTGACTGCCAGTCTCCCAATAGCATTGGTCAACCCTCTCATCTAGCCAAGTGCCAGTAGAAACAAGTTTTCCAGCATCTGCAGTAAAACCTTGGGATTCTGCACAAGAACAACATGCTGCAGAGAGTTGTTTCTGTACTGCTCGTCCTGGATTTATTCCATGACCATAACCCAGCCTGTGGGCTGGGGGAGGCAGCGCTGCTGAGATAAAGAAAAACACTGAATCCTTCCAGCTGAAAATAAACAAAGATATTTAATGAAGTGATGGGGAAAAAATATTCCAAGTTATTAAATGTATTTGAGTGATAGGTTTTTGAAAATGGGATTTTCAGTAGAAAGTGTCTGCTCATCCTCAATACTACTGCCATTTTGGCCTATATATATCCACTTTTCTAGTTGAGAGGCAGTTGGAGTGGAGATGTCTGTCCCTCTAAAAGGCTTCCCCCCAGTATGGATATAGCCATGCCTAGACACCCACAGTTAGGCTGTGGTGGTGTGTGTGGTTTCATAACCTCTTGCCCATCAATCCAAGATACGTGGGAGTTACAGTAGCATCACATCCTCTGGAGAGCTCCAAATGACTACAGTGATAAAAAGAAAACAACCGTTGAGAGAATGTGCTTTCTCCCCAGACTGAGCTGGGCTTTGAACAGGACAGCTTCCCTCTCTCATTTCAGGCATCAAAGAGGGCCTGCCTGCTTTGTAATCCACTGTATCTGCTGCCTTGAGAATGCAGATTGCCTATAACACGTTGCATTACTCTTGCTTTGTGTTCACAAAACACACAAAATTCAACCTTGATTGCTTCTCTCTGTTTCTGTTTCCATGTTGCTAATCTCAGAAGAACATCCCAGAGGGGACCTGGTTCAATTTCTAGATAGAGTTTAAATGTGGCATCCAGGACAAGTAAGCTTTCAACACCCAGCTGTTGTCTTGCACTGGCAAGAGCAGTATAGTGAGTACCCTACCAAGAGTTCCATGTGTTGAACTGGGCTGTTTTTCTCCCCGTGGAAGGTAGAAAAGGGTTTTCAGAGCATAGCGAAACATCTGAGAGCTGAAAAAACACATCTGTTAAAAGAACACCTTTTCCTAGTAGTCCCTGAACTGTGAGTACTGACAAGTTTGAAATCCCTACTCGGGAAATTTAATTTCTCTTGTCACACACTCGCTATCTGTACATCTTAGAGGCCCCAGTTTGATTTTGTCACATGAGTTATTTTTGTGCTCAAAAATTTTTAAGAGATTTGTTCAAGATTATGTAGTAAATAATTGATTTGTCCCTGAAACTGTAGCTTTCATCTAGCTGTGTTTGGATCACACAGAATACACGCTTTGAAAAAGCAGCAGTCATTTTAACCTACTGCTGAAAGCAGAATGAATCTCACATTTTTGGGAACTATTATTTTCACGATTTTCAAAACAACACAGTGATACATTCACATAATAACCAATCTCCTGCAAGGCATTTCAGAAGAAAAGTCAATGGCAATCAGTTTTTCATCCCAAAGACTTGGAATGATACATCCAGTCACTCTCACTGCCCACAGTCCTCTTATATTTCTCTTCAGCTCTTTAAGGCTTGGCTTTCCCTGGAGTTTTGGGTTGGATTTTCTTATTGCTGTTTACAAGGCTTCTACTTGATGATGTTGGTTAGGGAATACTTCACAGATCCTTGACTGGTAACAACAGAGGAAATGAGAGTTTACTGATGGTACCCTTGTAAGAAACTGTGAGGAGAAAGAAGAGAAAGCCTGATTTAAAAAAAAAAAAAAGTATTTTCCTGCTTTTTTAAAATAAAAGTATTTTTCACTCTCAAACAAAGCAAAGTGGACCCAATGGTATAATACATGGATGTACTACAGGACTTCACACAATGCTAAAACTATAAACCTGTCATTGCTTTAATTGAACTACTACAGCCGGTAATCTTTTAACCATAAGAATTATTGCTCTGAATTGAAAGAATGGAAGGGAATGGGCAAAATCCTCGTGATAAATTAAGTCTCTCATCTTTAATTGTTTAGTATGCCATAATATCTGTGCAAAGTTTCTAATTTTTAAATGTCTATAAGTCACAGAGCTTGTAATCTATGCCAGTGTGTTGGGGGCTCAAGCACAGGGCACAAGACTCATTTCCCTCTCATCTTGACTTTCAGTCTCTGCATTGCTGCATCTTTCTTCCAGAAGAACTTCCCTCCCTCAGTGGTATAGAATGAAAAGGTAGCTTAGGTTGCCGTGGAAACCTTAATTTTGACTTTAGCAGCTTGTTTGCTGGTTAAGATTTCCGTCTTTAAAAGTGCATTAATTTTTCAAAGTGTAGTTATTTATATAAACATATTTCTTTTGTGGTGTTTGAACAGTTCACAGTGAACATTGTGGGAATCTAATTTAGAGTAAGAGCTTTGTGCAGTTGGGAGTAACAAAGACAAACTACAGAAGTGACCTCTATACCTATTTGCTCTTGATAATTTGCAGGGCTACATCTTGGTCACTCAGTATATTTTCATAACTCAGTGGACACTCACGGATTTTCCTTCAAATTGATGTTATCCCTAAGGGGTGTGCATATTGTCTTTGGAAATTAGGACTTGTAGCCTGTTGGGGTGCAAAAAGTAAAAAATCTAGAGAATTCAACCTGTGATCTATTTTATATGTGTTAGAGTTTTCAGAACCTGTTTTGAAAATCAAGCAGGTTTATAGTTTCTCAACCACAAGGCCCAAATGAAATATTTTTTTTGCAGTCTCAAGAGATGCAAAAGTGTGACTAATGGTAATTTCTCAGTGTAATACTTTATATGGTAGTAGCACGACCCATCTGCAAGTCACTGAGAATCACAGTAAAAAAATGACTGTGGTATTTTAGAAATGCAAGGATCAGACCTGAAGAGACTCAAAGTTCTGATTTAAATTCAAAGAACAACTAGTAAAAATTGTAATTCTTTTATATCCCATGGCTTTTTTATGAAAACTGAATTTCATCTCTTCAGCTTGAGAAAAGGAAGAAACAAGAATTCAACACCCATAAAAAATAAGACTGATTTCTTAAACATCATCAGTTTGTAATTTATAGGAGGTGTCATGCATATCTCCCATAGCACTCATTTAGGTGATACCCAACCATCTAACAATACCCACCTTTCTTAGAAACAGAACAAAACAGGACTCAGAAAAAATCATGGAGGGAAAATATCATGGCAGGGAAAAGGGGAACACAACTACGAGGTGTGAGAGATGAAAAACAGAGTCACAAAGGAGTTTGTAATGTTAATTTTATGTGGACACTCAAATCCTGTTCAATGCACAACTAAAGGGCATGAGCCATATCAGCACAAAGTGGCCTTGCAAGACTCTTGTCATAGGTTTGATTGAACACACTGGTCTGAAAGGACATGTCACCGTCAGAAATATATTCACTGGAGGTATGCAAAAAATTAACCTCTCCTGCAATATACCAAATTGAGAAGTTTCAGCCCATAATAACCACTATTCTCTAGCAGTATGAGCATAATGATACCTATATGCAGGTATAATGGGTTTGTGAACTCTGGTGTTACCATTCCTTCCCTCCCCCTAGTTTGGGTGACTTTGGAAAGATCTGCTACAGGTGGCCTGGGACATCAACATCCAAAGGGAACAGTCTCTGTCACTCTATTTGACAGAGATTCTCACAACTCCAAATTTTTCTAAGGTTTCATAATGACTCCTGGCACCTCCCTTTCATCCCGGTGGCCACAATTTTTTTGTTTCAGAGCTGTGGAATGTGCATGCTCATTGGTACCACTTGCCATTGTTTTTCTGGCTGGGAATATACTGCATGGGATATTTCTGTAATCATCCATCTGCATAGCTGGCATTGTGTCTTGTTTGTGTGCCTTCACCAACTTTATGTGCATCCTCCCAGCTTGCAACCAGGCTGTGTGCATCCTCGGGGAATGCGTGAGCACATAATCTGTGTTTGCTGTATTTCTAATGCTCCCTGACTGCTTCTCACGTTAACCTAGTTTAAAGCAAATACTGCGTGTCAACACAAAACCGGTGACTTCTATTTCAAAAATCCATAAGGACAACATGTAATCTCCAAATTCATTTCTGGACTATAGACTGTGCTGTGAAAATCAGGGGGGTTATATGAAGTGTATTGAACAGTAAGTAATATCCACAGACTCTTATTGATATTAAGTGAAGTGGCATATGCGCTTTATTAACTTCTGCATAACAGCAGTCCTCTGCCACATTGTGATCTTTCAGTCTTACCTTCTCTGTCATCACGTGTTTATGAATTGCCACTGATATTCTTCCCCTGAATCATATCCCAAGCTACCAGATGAAAGATTATTTCAGGAAAGATGATTAGAAAAGAAGGATCTTGAATAGTTTATATGAACCATGGACATCACTGATAGGATTTATTTCCATAAAAAATAAATTTTCTTTAAGTTCTGGAATCTTAGTAAAATAGACTAGCATGATTGTGCTGTTTGAGTTTAGATAAGCAGGTAATATTTTTTTAAAGCATAATGGTTCCTACATTGGATTTCCCCGTAAGTGATCAAAAGCCTGAACAAATTAAATACTATTTTTTGAAAGACTGAGGCATATTTAAATTTCAGAGAATTTTATTCAGCCTTCATTTTTTTTCCTCCACTCTGTAAGCACAGCATTTGACTGAAAAATAACTGCAATCTGATCTAAGATCTAAGCAATTACTCCCTCTCTTGTTTATGGCTTTGGATTCATTAGTGCATGTCCACTTAGTTGCAAGAAGCAATTAATTTGGAATTGATAATTAAGGAAATGCTTTAAAATCTTAGAGCAGACTCTCTGGTGGGACAGACTGTACTGCTCTAACAACTGGTACCCATGAGTGCAAGTGTTGCCAATATATGCAGCTTGACTAGTCCTGTACTTCCTAGGTTTCAAAATCTCCATGAGATCAATTTGATGCTCATGGCTGATGCAGGTGAGGGTAGGTGACCTCACTGGATCTACACAAGAATCTACAAATCAATACAGTGTTGGTTTGGCCTGGGTTTTTTTAGCAAAACTGTAAAAAATTAAAAGGATAACTAGGAGAACAGTGGCAATGTGGCACACAGTCCTTTTCAGTCCTATGAATAAAATGTAAAAGACTGGCTATGTGAGGTGGAAAGATTTCTGAATAATATTATGCCTACATACACAGACGTATGCCTACATAACACAACTAGTTAGTTTTCGAGAGGTTTTCAGAACCTGGTAGAGACTGAGAAGACTGAATTTGCTTTTTAAATATTGAAGGGTCAGAGCTAGGGATTTGCTGTGGTTAAATTGTGGTATTTTCTCAAATTACACTAAATTCAGAAAACTAAATGAGGTTTTCTTAGGAATATACCAATATCAGAATTTACTGTGTATTTTTTCCTAATTGCATTGCTTATAGGAGAAGAATGTTTAATTAAAATTATATATTCTTGAGAGAATCCCCTGAGGTAGCCACTGGCAGGGACCTCCCCTGAACAAGCCCAGTGTGCACAGTGCCACAGGAAAGCAGACAAACCTGTTCAATCACTGTGGTTTGTTCATGAGAGATTTAATAATTTTTCACAAAATAACTAGCATATTTAGATGTACAGGAAAAGCACTGTAAATGGAGTCTTGTTATACCAGGTGGAAAAGGCAAGAAATAGAAGGAATTGTGTTAAAGTGAGGAAAAATAGTTGTCAAAGCTAAGACAGAACATAACATTATCTTTGACAAAATGGGCAACAGTTTATTATTGACTCACAGGCTGTAATACCTCTGCCAACATAATTTTGTAAGACCATTTTCATTCTCCATTGTCTATTTTCACTTGGTGTGAAAGATGATACAGATGTAGCATGAAAAATGATGGAGTAGGAATCTACCTTCTGGTCTCTAACATCTATCTGATTCAATCCAGAAAGAGCAATTACATTATCTGTTTATTTACTGCCCTCGCTACATCGCTCTGTTTTGTACCAATATTCCTACCTGGCGTCAGCAACTCTCAGAGCTTCCCGGTGTCTTCAGTGCTCCTCAGAGCCAGTTTCCTCTCCCTCCTCTTCTCTGCTCTCAAAACTTGGCAAATGACAAGTTTTCACATTGTGTCCTGAAAGCTATCAAAAGCTATTTAGTGAGAGGTCTGGCAGGCTCAGGCAAGAAATATGATTTAAAGGCCAAAAGAAAAATCCTGGAAATGCTTACTGGCTATGCAATCCCAGTTACATCGTGAAAGAGCGCAAGGTTTTTTTGAGATTCTTCGGTTGTACCTGCTCCTACAGCTGTGCATGTTCAGGGTATGCCGAACCTCTGGCAATGATGACAGCAGTACAAAAGCAAAAATAATCTCTGAAAATTTCAAGGGAGGATGAAGAAATGTGCAGGTACCAGGACCCATGAAACCATGTGTGTCACCAAGCTGGTGGTAATGAGGGCCTGTCCCAGCAAGCTGGGAGGGTATGTTGGATTTCTCCAAGGGTATTTTCCCCAGCTGCTGCATCTTAACTGTTTCATGGGTGTTTTGTAGTGAGGCACTGGGAGGGAACTGATTGCAACCCTAGGGAGTGTGGTAGCCCTGCATGGGTGAGATTAAACAGCTAGGGTTTTGGGGTATAAGCCATCAGACATGTTATTTTCTGGAAGTGTGCCCTGTGTCTGAGTTGGCACTGAAATGTTTATACATGGCACCTCCAAAAGCAGGTCCCATGTTAGGAGCATGAAATCCCCCCAAGACAAACCTGACAAGGGAGAGACGTGTGACTGGTCACAGCTTGGACTGGGAAGACAAGGACAGATTTGGATAGCCTCAGACCTTTCAGTCCAGTCACCTGTAAGACTTCCCTAGTATTTGCTTGGAAACAAAGTGCTGTTACTTTTAATTTCATCTGGGAATTGTGTATTTTGCTTGAGATAAGTAGACTTGTAAAACAAATCCAGCTTTGAATCCAGCATACACAGAGGTTTTGTAGGTTCTCAAATTTAAATAGCCATAGTATGTATTCCCCAGGCTTTGCCAGATACAAGCAGATCTAGAATCATTCTCATTTGCATGATTCTATGTTTCGTAAAATTGAGTGCTATAAAGCATTGGTGTTTCTTAAAATCCATGTGAATATTGTTTTGGAAATGCATGATTTGGTGTTTCGTAAAATGAAATATTTGTGTGGCTGTGTTCTTATAGCCAGGGTGGTAAAAGGATATAAAAGGCAAAATATTTACAGGGAAAGGTAATGTTATTTAGTAGAATATCTGACAGAATTGGGGTAAAATGTAAGCAAGGTTTCAGACACATGAGGTGTGATCCTCAGGGATGATATAGATGTCGTAAGCTTTGAACTATATTTAAACTACTTTGAGCTTAAGTTGATTACGTTAATAGCTAGATGATGTAAAGGAAAAAAGTCCTTGGTACTAGACAAGTGAGAGTTGAAAAAGGCATTAATTCTTCTAGGACAAAGAGGGAAAAGTAATAACCAGCTGTGAAACAGCAATGGTCTAGCTGTGAGTGAGCAAAATTGTTATGTGCCATAAAGTCACCTTCCCCTCTGAGTCCATAATTTTAAGTGTCCACTTGAGTTATGAAATTCAGTTCCCAGACTCAGCTTTTGAAGATGTTTTTAAGACTTTCATGGGGCCATGGACTGAGAAGTCAGAGATGGAATGGCTATTCTATGGAAACAGATTTCTCATGGTGTGTATGACAACTGTGTGTTTCTGTTCTCTGTTACTTATGTAAAGCATCCTTGTCCGGGTGTAGAGTGGTTCATTTTTGGGAGTATATCCAGTGCCTTGGGTAGAATGAAGCAAATCCAGGGCTGTAAAATGCCCAGACTGTGATATTTCTGGTGTGAGAAGCAGTTACTGAATGTGTCTTCATTATGCTGATGACATGTTGATGGATTTGGGGTTTAAGGGTTTCTTACATGGTGCTGTATTTTGGTCTGATTTTTCTGATGTTAAGGTTGACAAGTTTAGGGGGTTTCCTGATCACCAAGAAAGGCAGTAGTAAAGGTATTAGTTACTTTATGTTATAATCATCCAAATTGTTTGTTTATTCCCCCCCTGCAGCCTTCCCCTTCCATTTCCATATAGGATGTTTTGTAATTAATAGAAATACATAACTATTTGGCCTTTCATTTTATATTCTGCTAAGTATATACACTGTCCAGGCTCCTAAACACAAGTCCTTGTTATTGGTAGGAACAGTTCTCTTTAGAAAATTTAGATTCACAGAATCACAGAATATTCTGAGTTGGAAGGGACCCACAAGGATCATCAAGTCCAACTCTTGAGTGAATGGCCCATACAGAAATCAAACCCACAACCGTGGTGTTCATTAGCAACGTATTCTAACCAAGTAAGCTAATTAGATTGATGAGGTGGATGTTGCCAGTGTCCTCATGGTACATTAAGTTTGATACATAACCTTGACTTTTTTTGTATATTTTTAATGCCTGTTGGATTTGTGGAGGTTGGACTGCTGCTCTATGGTGGTTGAAAATGTTTAAACATCTGATGCTGTGGTAAAACTGACACAGATACAAATCCATAGCTGGATTAAAAAGTGAATTTGGAACAGCTGCCTCACCTACAGTATTTGTAAGTGACAATGTAAGAAAGACTGAGAAAGAGCTGGAAAAGAGCTTTGTTGTGCTGTATATTAGTGGAGACAAAAAGCAAATAGAGTTGCATTGGTCAAATCACATCTGAAGATTTTCTTAAGTCCCACGTTTTGTGGTCTCCTTTATAAAATGCTATATTTGGGTTTAAACCCATCCTTACAGTTAAGTCCCTTTTTGTTTCATGTTGGGGAAAACTTTATTCTCCAGGAGAACTGTTTTGTCTGTGAGTCTCTTCATTAAGTGAAAACTAGAAGTGAAGTGGATAAAGCTGAGATCAGCATAGGTATCACTTCAGATTATGACTTTCAGCTCTGCCTGTAAGGTTTCACAAAGAAGAACAAAATGAAAATTAAAAATATTTGAAAATGGAATTGAGGGACTATTTTGGCAGAGTCACATTTAAGGATAAATGCTAGAGAAAGAGCATGTCCTGGATTTCAGCAGTTTCTCATCTGTCATAATATGAGGCCAAACATTCCACTGGTGCTGTCCCATCAAAGACTGCCCTGGCTCTGTAGTGATTTATCCCACAGTTGTTTGTCCCACCCCCTTACTTGCAGCACAGCCTCCGCTGTCTCAGCAAGAAGCATTTCCATTGCATTTTTTGGGAACACATTTGCTTCTTGCTTTCTCCAGCCGCGCACTGTCTGCTGCATGAACCTGCAACAGCTCACAAGAGGTACCACAGGACCTGATTCTGTATGGAGGTTACCCAAAGACCTAATCAATAGCAATCAAAATTTCTTCTAACAGTGATTCATTTAAGCTTGGACCTAGTAATTGAAAAATTAGACATGATGTTCTTTTAAGTATCAATTGATGGACTCTCAGTAGGCCTGCAGTACACCATTTGAGGACAACTTAAACACACCATAATTGGAAAAGATTTATTATTTCAGAAAACCTCTGACTAAAATGAGCCAACTTCTCCCTGTATAGCATGCCCTGAAATTTAAATGCGTGTCAGCAGCAATACTAAATATAGCTACTGGCATTATTGTTAGCATAAGCAGAGCTGGTATTTATAAAACCAATATCCTTTCTGCTGTGGTGTGCTAACAGCCTTTGTCTAATTGCTAATATTTTCAGTTGAGGGAATTTTGATATGATGAATTGCCTATTACTTGATGAGAGACTTTAGATGCAATTTAAATTCAGTGTCAGTGTTCCACTTCAGTAATAGGTCTCATTTTCAGCGTTTTTTTTAATTTATCTACTTGGTCCTACAGATTTATTTTAAATTATGGCAAGAACAATAAAAATCCAGAAGCTAATTACACCCCAGGCTAGTGCTGCTGGCCAAAGCTGTGTTACTGGTCACAGACTCCATGGTATACATGGGAGGAACTAACAGCAGTTGTATTGCCAAAAATTCTCTATTTAAAAAAATTATATATTTTGCAAATCATTTATTTTACTCTGTAAAATGCTCCCTTCTGCCTTATACCCAGATCCTTTCACCTTGTTGAGTCCCTATTTTTGTGTAGATGCAGTGTTTACTAATTACTGTTTGAGCAAATATATTTAAAAGTCTACAAGATCCATGTGGTTCATATGGGTCCAGTGAATATGTTATGAACTTCTGTTTAATTTTTCTTTCCACCTCTGCAAGGGTTGTGATTATTTTTTCTGAAGCATGTGAACTTAAGTAAATTTTCTGAGGTCTTTCACAGTTTACCAAAGGCCTTAAAATCAACTCATTTAGATGCAGTTCTCCTAGGAAAGTGACTGTGGAGGAGATCATGGTGTGGTTATATATTGATGTTTTCTAAGACTGTAAAGGGTGATTACATTTTTTTGTAGTAATGCAGCGGGGAGAGAATGGGTTGGCTAAACAAATAATGTGTTGTAGTCAGTGAAAGTGTTGTTTATTCTCAGTACAGCCTAAGAAAGAAAAAGATGAGGCCAGACAGTACAAGTTTGTTTCATGCTCGTGTACTTGATTAGTCATAGAGAGGCTGAAGAAGTGCTGCAGCATGGGATGAGAGTCCTCAGGGATGTCCATGTTAATAATTGCGCTGGGTAGCCCAAGAGGAGGAACAACTTCAGATAAAAGCTGCACTGTAAGGAAAAATAACACCCTATGCGTTGGAACATTTAGATTCTGTGTTACTCTAATGCAGTTGTAGATCGTGTTACACCTGTGGCTACAAATGTTTTCTGAAGGAAACAAGGAAGAGAGGCTGCTGCCAGGTTTCATTGCAAGCTGAGAAGAGGAATTGCCTGGTCCCCGGGGGGCCAGCAACACTGGTCAGCCTTGGAGCAGTGCTGCCTTTGAAGGAGACCCCTAGGAGGATGGAAGAGTTGAGCATTTAACCTCACAGCTGGGAGGTTTTATTTGCCATCTGGCCGTACAATTTGAGCAGCATTAGCTTGTCCTGTCTAAAGCAGAAGCACTCTGGGGAAGGAGCCACCTTGAGGTATTGCAGCAACAAGAAGGTTTTGCTGTCCCAAGGGCCAGGACCAACTGCAGAGAAGAGACAGACAGTAGAAGTGGAGCAGTCTAGGCATAGAATCAGGGAGGAGCCTCATTGAACTTGGCTGGGGGAAGCAGGAGGCACAAGGAGCCCTTTCTGCACTGCTCAGCATTGTTTGTGTCCTTTCCCTAGCCATGGTGCAGACCTGGCAGCTATTTATTGTCCCCAGCACTCTACTTCTAAAGACAAGTTTTGCATTGCGTGTGCTTTGAACATAAATGCTGGTTAAAATGAGCCTGTTGGAAGGTGGAGGTTTAGCTTTGGGGTGTGGGTATCTGCCAGACTGGAGTCAACTCTGGTTCGCTCACTGTCATCAAAGCTATGACTTTTTAACCCATTAAAGACTAATCAAACAAAAAACACTCTTTCTAAGCCTTAGGCTACTTTTCCCAGCAGAAGATGAATGATTGTTTTATAATTTTAGGAGTAGAGTACAGTCAAATTTTTGATGTATCCTCAAGAGGAATACACCTCTCTTCGGGACTGCTTGCCTTCCCAGTGCTCTTTGCACAGGTGCCTGGTTTGATGAAGGATTATGAGTTGAGCCTCATTTTAATTCCAAGGGCTTGGCTTGTAGATAAATATATTTATTTGTCTGTGTATTCTTTACTGTCTCTTTATAAAATGCTTTTTCATAGGCAGACCGTCTTCCTAATAATACCCAAGGCAACAATCTTTGACAGAGTCCACAGTAAATTAGGGATTTGTTCATGGTTCTCCCCCTGTGCTGCTCTCCCCACTTACCCATTCATTGACTCCATTGTCACTGCTCAAAAGGAGTCACAACCGAGTCCTCAGATGGGCCAAAGGAAAAACGCAGGGGTACTTACCAGGGCCAGGGATGTGCACCATTAGCATTATGGGCAGCAGCAGCAGCAGCAGGACAGTCAGTGCTGTCACAAAAGTGGCTGCCTGGCATGTACCCAGGATGACAGGAAGGGAAACACAGACAGGGAAATGCTTAAAGTCCAGCTTGAGCAGCTGGAAGTGTGCTACTCTTCAGAGGAGACATAGATTCTGCCATAGCCACCCTCCCTGTTCCTTACAAGTCACTATGGAGTTCAAACATCCCTGCAAGAAGCAGGTGACTGCATGGGCTTGCAGCTCCAGGGCAGCCTGTGGTGGCACTGCAGCAGTGCTGGTGTTCTTCGGTCACCACACCACTGACCATTGCAGCCAGACCCTCAGCTGCCCTCATCCCCTGGCATCTGCTGCTTCAGCAAGTCATACCAAACAGTGGGAAAAAGTGGCTGCATTTAAGCCTGCAACCTTGCACTTCAACCCCAGGGGTCAGGAGACAGAATGGGATTTTAGGGGTGTTTGTCTAAGCAACCATTACACCATTTTTTGCAGATATGCACCATTTTTTGCATTTTTTACCTGTTCATGTGCACGTACAAGGGAACAGTGGAGCCAGCTCAGTGTGAGGTTACACTGCTGTGTGGTGAATCAGATGAGATTATATCCTAAGACCCTTTTGGAAGTTTTGCTCTTACCTTGTATTTGCTGTGAGCTTTCCAGCCTCCTTGAAGAATAAATGGATGCTAGTTTTATGTTCCCCTCCTGCTGTTTGAGTGATGCTGCAGTGCTGTGGCAGGGAACATACTGGTGCTGGGCTCAAGAGTGCTGGCAGTAACTCCCAAGATTTGTTTCCTTTGTTTCTCTGTTGTCACAACATTAGCTTTTGTCAGAAACCTGCTTGTTCCAAGGTTTTAGGTTGCTAAATATTGATGATGTCTACACAGATACTTACAGCATTTTGAAGCCTCTGAGCTCCTGACTCCCTGCTCTGGAAAGATTGTCACTGCTTTGAACCTTGCACACAATTTAAGAAGTCAAACAAGAGTGAAAGAGTTGTGGCAATGAGTCACTAGACACAAAAGTGGTTGGATCAAAAAGGATGTCTCATCTACTCTCCTGCCTGTGACCTTACATAAACACCTCGCTCTTAGATCCTGTCTGTGCAGATGGGCAAATTATTCAAACCAACAAACAGATCCTGTACGTGCCAGAAGAGGGAAACAGGCAACAACAAAAGCCTTAGCTCTGAGAATTGTTTGGGGCAATGGAAGAAAGCAAAAGTAGTAAAATATATGGTAAAGTTAATCAAACTAAGCTAATATATGCAAGTAAAACCCACATGTAATTCAGTCCATAAGGACCCAAAGGCTGTGGCGGAGTCAATCCCTGTTTCTGCAGAAGTTGGTGTTGAACTTTCCAGCATAGGATTCAATCTTGCAGCTTTTCACAGCTGTAGTCTCTGCTACTTTTGGAAAGGAGGATGAGGGAATTAAATGCATATGAGTCAGGGAACTGTGGCAGGACCAGAGGCAAGCATGAGACATATCCACCTGAGTGTGAAGAAGAAACAAAGTTGTACCTGCTAGGCCAAAGGAGTGTGAGGAGATGTGGAAGAAGATTATGCTATAGCTATAGGCAGGTATTCACAGGATCAAAGGGAGTTCCAATACTTGATTAATTAATTAATTAAGCCCCAATTAACCCCACTCTGCATTAGCTCATGATACACAAGGGTTTAGCCCCTTGCCTGCAGCACTCAAGCAGTTAGCAAGGATTCCTCCATGCACCTACCAGCTATCACTGCCTTTACCACACAGCTTGCTGTGTGCTTTCTGGGCATGTACCCAAACCTCCTTCCTCTGAAGTGTTAAAAGTGTCGGTGCAGCCTAATTAATCGTGGATGGTGGCCTAAAGTGGCACAACAGTTCTGCTATATGTGACTGATCAGTCCCCCCAGTCCAAGTGACAATTAAATGTGAGGATTTTTCTCTAGATCCAGTTGGAAGAAACCCTGGGAACTACAGGCAGATTGTAGTCCCTTGCCATTGCTGCAGATATTTGATGGCACCATGGTGTTTCCTGCTCTGCAATTATGACAAGCAGTCATTTGGCTTAATGAAGAAATGTGGATGCCCGCCTCAAGTATTGGGGCTCAATGTTAAAGTCTCTGGATGGCATATATAGGGTCTCTAACATGGTTGGGGTCAATTTAAGTGGGGCAGAGGTCCCTTCTGATCTTAAACATTTGCTCAGCAAATTACATTTAAGAAAAATGGTGTGTTAAAGGCCATAGAACTGGACTGCAAAGCAGCATCTCCTGTTCGTTTTTCTTTTGTTTGTAATTCTGTCATCTTTAGGTTTTAAAACTGGATATGACATTGACTTTCATTGTTTGTCTTGCTGGACTTTCTGACTTTTGAGTCAAGATGTCTGTCTCAGCCTTCGTCAGAGACACTTCAGGGTCTTATATTAAACTGCAAGTTTAAAACAGTCTGTACTTTCTTCAATTCTAGTTCACAAAAGCATTTGATGGCGATTTTTTCAGAACAATTGATTTCTGATTGCATGAAAAGTGAAAGTCAATCATTTGCCTCAACTAACCTTTGAAATCATCTTGGGTTTCCTAATAAAGTAGTTTTTTCTGAGATTATGGCTTACATATTGTCTGCCTTAAACAGTGCTTCTTGAGTGGTCTTTATTTTAAAGTAATCCAGACTCACTTCAGTTGCCATTTTCTAATGTGGAGCCTTTTTTGCTGCAAATAGGGAGGTTGCTGCTTTTCTTACTTAAATTGAAAATATATTGCCTGTGATATATGCTAGTGAGAATACCATCATTCATATTATCATTTTGCAATGAATGCTCCCTTTTTGGAAACTTTATTTTGTTTACTAACCGACACAGTTTATTAAATGAAACTTTTTTTTCCTTTTCACAAAATATGTGCCTCTCACTGTAAGTTTTTTAAAATTTGTTTAGGTTCCTATGCTTCAGCAAATGTTATGCAATTCATGAGTTCAGCCTATGGTGACCTGAATATTCTTTCCTGTGTCATGTCCTTACTGCAACATTAGCTACTTGCACAGTATTTGGTACAATGTAAGCATATGCCTACACTCTCAAACAAACTCAAAGGGTCATACCAGATGTCCTAGACCTTCCAGCAGTTTACATTTTTAATATCATATTCTTAATCAGTGCTTAATCATGATGACCTTGAATTCCTTTTATTAAATAATCCATAGTTTGTGGGAGTACATCAACCTCAATGAAATATAAAGCAAACTAGATAATTGTTGGCTCAATTTTTTGCATGTGGCTAAGCAGCATCTTTGTTCACAGTTAATTCCATAGCTCATTTTATGTATTTAATGATTTTTTTTCTCAGTTGTATAAGTTCTTCATGCAGCTAGAGAGGAGAGACAGTTACTGTTTCTGTGGATAGAAAAAGCACATCAATCTGAGATGGCAGAGACGCTGAAGACAGAAGGAATACTTGAGGCCATGTACATTCACCTTGGCCTGGCTTCCTATGGAAATGTAGCTCAGGCAGTTATGTGGGTCAGCAATTCTCCTAGTTCCTTTGAACTCTTAATTTGAGAACGGGTTAAGAATTATTAAAGCTCTACGAGTTTCCTGAAAGTAAACATCTATGTGGAGGGAGAGCTACCCTGTAAGTGTTTGGACAGAGAGAAATGCAAAAGTATGAGTTCCCATACTGTTAGGCATCAGAAGATCTGCATGAGACAGGGCTCATAATAAATATACCAGTTGGGAAAAAATTTTCAGCTTTAGTCCATCATTTTGTAGAAATAGAGATGCAGAAAAAAACCAGTCATCCTCTCCCTCTCCTTTGCTCACAAAATAGCACGTATTGTAACTGTAATCACAGTTGTGATAGATGTAGTTTAATCTTACACAGAGAAGCTTTCTTCTGATAAGTTCTAAACTTTGTTTTTTATTAATACTTATTTATATATTTCTCAGTTTGGGAGCAGAAAATACATGCTCATTTCAGTGAGATTACTATATGCAGGCAAATTACTTATTTCATCTTTCAAAAATTAGATCCCCTCAATCAATCAGATGATTGCAAATGCATGCTTTTTTATTTTTTAATCCCATAGCATCCAATTAATTTACTTTAATCTCTTACATCTAATCATACAATGTGTCTTCCTCATGGGTGGAAAGTAATTTGTTCTTTACCAAAATATGAAAATAAGTGGCTGGTCATTTCATTCTACCCTTTTTTGTCCTAAAAAATATTTGGTGCTGTTGATCGAATACTTTACATCTGCCAGTTAAAATAGCAGTCAAACTTGTCACTCACAAGTGGCCTGTTCCATATATTGTGCCAACTTTTGTAGTCTTCAATTCATAGCTTCTTTCATAGCTTCATTTTTGCTATTAATATTTAATACAGAGTACAGACTTGTTACATGAAATTGCATGCTGTGATTTCACCTAATGGCTTCATGCTTTAAAAGAATTAATCCATGAAATATTTTAGATTTAGGGAAGATTGTCTCTTTAGGGTAAAGCTCAACTCTTGCAAATTGCATTTGATAACATCAGGGATTTAGAAGTCTTGATAAAACTTTTGCTTCAGAAGCTTTCTGACATGGAAAAAGCAGACCTTGTTTTGTCAGACAGAATAACTTAAGAAAGATTCTTATTTCTACAGACAGTAAATTCCTGTAAATTTCTTACATCAAGTTACATTATGCTGATATCCTCTGAAGATGAGACATTTTATCTGAATTTACAGTACATGTGCATGAATAAAAGTTAATAAATCTACAATGGTAAAATTGTCAAAAATCACCCAGAATAGATGGGTTCTTCATGTCCTGTCATAGCCGTTTTTCTTACCCTTCCTAATTTTTCTTACCCTGAAATTCACTTACTACAGTTACATTATTATAGTTGCACACAAGCCCACATGGAGCATCAATCCGACCCATTGCAACAGATCCTGTATTTCCTTGGAAACGTAGCAATTAGAAGGTCCATTCTCAGGTACAATCCAGCAGAGCACTTAAGGCAACACTTAATTGTCCCGTTTAAACCATCAACTTATTTGGGCATTTACATCATAACATGAGTTAAAGAGCTAAGCATGTTGGAGGAAGGCCTTCTGATGGTAAATGGTATAGTGTTAGTTAACTCAGCTTCAAACAGTCATATCAGCAGCACATATTTATTCTCTTTTATTGGCACTTGACTGCCTTCTAATTTCTTTGTTCTTAGCAAAACAATGAAATCAAATATAATACTTCATGCATTGCTGGATCAAATGGTATTTTACAGTTGAATAGAGAGCTAAGTTTTGTCATGTCTGCATTAATAGCATAATTATTGTTTTTATTATTATTGTCCATTGTATTATTTTGCAAATGTGATATTAAAGGCCCAAGCAGATTAGGTTTGGGATTCATCCACACTAATTAGATATCTCAAAGTTAGACTTCTTAGCTGCAGTACTCACCATAGGCTTCTTATCTAATCAACAGAGAGAAGCAGACACCTCTTAAAAGCAGTTTGGGTCTTCCTAGAAGAGAGACTTTGCAGATGTCTCTTTTTCTCTGCTGATCATAAAGAGTTTGTGAAGTCACTGATTCAAATTCAGATAGCCAATTTTTAGGGCAACATTTTTGCTGAGTTAACCGTGGTCACAAAAGTGTCAGTGGCGAATGTGAAAACTGAATGAAAATTTGGCTTTCTTCTGACCTTTAGATCTATCCTTTGGTACCCCCACTGGTCACTGGGTTTCAGGGTATTTAATTTCAGGACCCTGAGTTGGTAATTTTTTGCTAATTCAGATTGGACATGAATGTCCAATATTACAAAAGACCCCAAACTGTTACGACGTTTCAGTGACCAGTACTTTACTATAAGCAGGTTTAGAGATATTTGTAAGAAGTTGTAGGGGAACCTTTTACTGTTTGGTGCACATCCCCTCTGGATGGCTCCAGTTTGGTATATCAGTATCAAATATTTGAGAATTTTGCAATCCCCACTAAAAACTTCATTTTGCAAACTAGTATGAGAGGAGGTTTGATGCTCCTGTGTTTTGCTTTGCCCTTGTTTGTGTGTCTCATCTTTGTTAAACTTCATTTTTCTGACGCATAGAATCACAAAGCAATCTTTTAGTGCCTCCCTTGTTTCCAGTGAAGGAGACAGTGGAGTTGCCAAAATGGGTGTTCCCATGTGGCAAAGTGATGGTGAAGAATCGTAGAGTCATAAAATCATAGAATCAACTGGGGTGGAAAAGACCTCCGAGATCATCAAGTCCAACCCTTGATCCAACACTGCCATGGTTACTAGACCATGGCACTAAGTGCCACATCCAATCTTGTCTTAAAAACTCCAGGGACAGTGAATCCACTGCTTCCCTGGGCAGCCCATTCCAAGGTCTGATTACTCTCTCTGTAAAAAATTTCTTCCTAATATCCAACCTATTGGATGCCTCCCCTGGCACAGCTTAAGACCGTGGGCCCAACACTGATCCCTGGGGGACACCACTAGTGACTGACTACCAACTGGATGCAGCACCGTTCACCACCACTCTCTGGGCCCGGCCCTCCAGCCGGTTCCTAACCCAAGAGAGAGTGCACCTGTCCAAGCTGTGGGCTGCCAACTTTTTCAGGAGAAAGAAGCTGAGTTTGGGGTTATAGATTTCTCCTACTGGACTGGAAGACAACTTTGTCCCCCAAAACCCCTTTATATCATAAACTTGCAATGTTTAAAACAGTTGATCCTAATAGATTGCATTATATTTAGACCTAGTGTGCCTACTTATGACATGGTGGATTCCCATTATGTCATTATCTATAGAGGTAAAATCTTGAATATGTCTCCTGACTCTTTACTACTCTCCAGGAAGATTTTTTATTTCATCACTTTTTCATTAGTCCAGTAAAAGCTGAAAATCGGGAAATTAGTGTATGGCACCTCTTTTGTCTCCTTTTCTTCTTGCCTGTCCTGCTTCCAGGATCATAGGAAAATGCTCCTGTTAGAGGATGCTAAGAGCAAAGAAAGTCTCTGTGCATTTTCACAGAATCACAGAATCATCAAGGTTTGAAGAGACCTTCAAGATCACCTTGCCCAACCGTTAACCCAGCACCACCATCATCACCCCCAAACCATATTCTCAAGTGTCACATCCAGATGCTTCTTGAACACTTACAGAGATGGTGACTCCACCAGAACCCTGGGCAACTTATTCCAGTGTAAATTTTTTTTTCTAATATCTGAACTGAAACTCACCTGGCACAGCTTAAGGCCATTTCCTCTTGTCCTTTCACTTGAGACATTTCAGAAGAGAGTGATCCCCACCTCACTACCTCCTCCTTTCAGATAGTTGTGAATTTGCTCAGACCCTCCTGAGATGTGGGTCGAGTGAAGTGAAATGTCACCTGGCCACTGACCTGTGCAGAGGCAAGGGCAGCAACGAAGATGTAACTTGTAACCTTACTCCAGGCATTGCTGCCCTTCTCACCAGCTACATTATAGGTCACATTTGTATTTTATGGTGTCACTACATATGTTGTTGTTTTAGTCTAAGACTTGGATGATTGTGCAGCAGCGGAATAAAACATGTAGCTTCTTGGCAGTATTGATTTCCAAAAATAAAAGCCAGTCACTGACCCGTGGCAACATACTTCTTCCTTCACTGTACTGTGCTGCACTGGGCTGTGGTCTCAGTTCTCACAGGAGCATTTCTTGCTGGAATACTGAGAAGTAGCTCTGAGCAAATGAGCAAAGCTGGGACAGTGTTGTGGTTTAACCCCAGCCAGCAACTAAGCCCCATGCAGCTGCTCACTTACTCCCCCATCAGCAGGGTAGAGGGGAAAATCAGAAGGGCAAAAGTGATAAAACTCATGGGTTGAGATACAGACAGTTTAATAGGGAAAACAAAAACCATGAAACAAGCAAAGCAAAACAAGTAACTCACCACCTTCCATGGGCAGGCAGGTGTTTAGCCACCTCCAGGTGAGCAGGACCACATCATACTTAACAGTGACTTGGGAAGTCCAAGCGTATGCCTCTTCTTCCTTCTCCCCCCCAGCTTTATATACTGAGCGTGATGCCGTATGGTCTGGGTTATCCATTTGGTCAGCTGGGGTCACCTGTCCTGGCTCTGTCACCTCCCAGCTCCAGTGTGCTCCCTGGCAGGGTGATACAAGAAGCAGAAAAGGCCTTGACGCTGTGTAAGTGCTGCTCAGCAACAACTAAGGCATCCCTGTGTTATCTACACCATTTCCAGCATGAATCCAAAACACAGCCTCACATTAGCTGTTATGAAGAAAATTAACTTTACCCCAGCCAAAACCAGCACTGTCAAGCTGATTATTTCCTGAATCACTGGATAGATGAATGTGTTTTGGTTTATTTCCAGAGAAATTATTTTCTTTTAACCCTTTTGTTCATATCCAAGTGTTGATATCAATCAGTTCATTGAGTGACTCCTGTTTTCTTTGCAAAATTATAAATTTACAGTGTACCTTGTAACTAAAACCATTTTCGACATGCTTGCAGAACTCTCCTACTTCATCAAATGCTGAATTCATCTTCCCAGAAAACAGTTTATACTCTAGCATTTTTGCCATGTTTATACTTTTCTTATTCCATTACTTAGGTAAGCAAACTGAATAGTCTGAATTTTCATCTAAATGTTTTCCCAACCTTATCAATAATTAATTTAACAGAATTATAAATAGAAGAAAGTAGTAAACCCAGGATTTGACTATCCATCAGGAAAACAAATATTCCCTTGTTTGTTCCTCCACCTCAGATAAACTAAGATCTCAAGCCTTCCCTTGGGCTTGACTTGGTGTGTCGGAAGAAGCATTCCCGGAGGATGCACCACGAGTTTTGCTCGGCCCCTGGGCTGAGTTGTCAGGATCGAGGCTGCCCTCCAGTGGCCATAGCAGTAAATCACTAACGGGTCCATCTGGGAACTGGCGGTTTGCAAACGCACAGTGCGTTGGAAAGTGAAAATCAATTAGTGTAGTGGAAAGTTGTCTTAAAAAGGAATACAAGGCTGAGCCTGAATTCAATTGCCTTTACAAACTGGTTTTTTTTTCCGAAGCAGAAGCTTGCAATAAAACTCTCAGAATCAATTGCTGATGAGCACTGACATATGTGAGTCAATAAAGAACTTGGGACCTAAAGAAAAACATTTCTCTGCAATGGGCTCCGTGTATCCAGATGATTTGTGTGGTTTTGCTTAGGCTGGTTGGTTCCCAGGCCATTTCCAATGCAGAGGCCTGTTGTTCTTCGCTGTGATTGGCGTTTGTATGTAACAGGGCTCAGAGGAAAGCAAATGACTCATCCCATACACTCAGCACCCCTCCACAGCACACATGTACCTTCACACCAAGAGAGCTGAAGAAGAGAAAGGAAAGAAGAAAGTCAGGGGAGACCACCCACCCTCTCTCTATCAAAAGACTTTGTTGGTCTTTCTTGGAGAAGAAAGAGTGCATGGGGATCAAAATGTAAGTAGGGGCTGACTATAAATCAAATACTTCTGCATCATGTGTGTACTGACTGTACAGTTTGGCAGAGATTTTAGAAAATTCCTAGATGCTGTTTAGCTACTAATTTAGGATACTGGTCAATGATTTGCTTTTCAAAGGTTTTGCTTATCACTTTCCGAGGAACCAGCCCTAGCACATACTCCAAACTGAGGCATTTGTGCTAACCTCAAAGTCAGGAAAATACATCCCCTACTGAAAGGTAGGAAGTAGGAAGGTGGGGAGGCAGCAAGGCCAGGGAAGAGCAAGTTCTGGGGCTGGGCAGCAATGGGCAGGGTGGCAGGTAAAGCAGCACCATTCTCCTCATGCACCTGACAGCCAGGACAGAGCACGGTGGCATCAGCAGCTGAGCTGCATGGGTGGACTTGTGAAGGTGCCAGCCTGCCCCTGTTTTTGGCAATCTTCTGTTGAACCCAGTCACCTGTGTTTGCCTCAACAGAAGCATGCTGATGTAGGTACAGAGCAAAAAAGGAGAGACTAAAGTGTGGCACTGCTGGTGGGTGCTAAAAGGTTACGTGGGCACAAGTAAAGATCATAGAAACCTATAGAATGGAAAGACACAGAGGGCTGCTTTGCACACAGAAAGTACCTTGAGCAGAGAGATCCCAAACCACCAGGCTTTTGAGGCTGGAAAAACTATAGGAGAAGGGGAGGTTTTACTATCTTTTGCTCTATTTCTGTGCCTTTTTTTTTCTCAGCCTCTGCTGCTGATCACCAGTGAAAACAGAAAACTGGGTTAGCTGGATGTGTTGTCTGCCAGTAGGGCTGATATTTTGTTCTTACATGAAAAAGAAGCACAACCATTTTCAGCCTCATTGTGTTAAGGGCTGTACAAACTCAAGAGCTCTCACAGTTCTGCTTTGTTTCTTCTTGAGGTGTTTGCTATCTTTGAGTGCTCCTATTTAAAACTATGTGATAGATACACCTACACAAAGTTTTCAAAGAATTGTTGTCATAGTTGTTGCTAGATATCAGATATCTTTGTAATTGTGATTCTTTTCTATCTCTGATTCATACTGTACCTCTGAATTGTTTCCCAGCCCTGCTAGAGGAGGTCCTTTCTAGGTACATAAAAGAAGTTATATAGACTGTTGTATTTTCAAAATCACTTGAAGTGTAAACAGTTTAAATGTTTACAGAAAGAGAAGCATAAATAAAGAGAACTTAAAGGTTTGTAGCAGTTGTCAGATATTGAGTCTATTAAATATAGTCTGGTAGCACTTATTAATATAATTAATTAAATGTATAAAATATATAAATATAAATAGATAAATTTATAAATAATTAATACTGTCTTATCTGCTCCAGGCGGTGGTAAGGATAGTGATTGTGAACCAGCAAGTCTCTGCCTGTGTCATTGCTTGGCTGAGCTATGGCCATGGTGCACTCCACAGTAAACAGCTAGTGGCTTTAACCCTTGCCAGCTGACAAGTGTCCTTTTGGGATTGTCTACCCCCTGGGGCAGCCCAGTAAGACTTTGTGCTGTAGATGTCCACCTAAAGCCATGTAGGCTGCAGGCAGCTGGGATATTAGCTTGCTATGCTGTAAACCCAGTAGTGATCCCCAATACCAAGGGACTCAGATGCTCTCCATCCACTTGACTCTTCGGAAGTACTCAGGAAGCCGAAGTAACTTGTCAGCAGATCTTCCTCATCTCTTATTGGACATTTTTCTGCTTCTGGGAAGCAAATAGAAAACATAACCCTGTATGAATTCTTGTATGCAAGTGTGTGTTTGTTTACATATAATTTGGGATGCTTGGTGGTCCTGGTTTTGTGGAGGGAGCCCCTGGGATATCCAGGCCTCAAGGCTCAAGTAATGCTACTAAAAGATTTGTACTTACCTTCTAAAAAAGAGTCAGAATTTCAGATGAGAATGTTCTACCACATAAAGAGTCTTACAACAACTTTGACAGATAAAATGGAGGTTGACTTTGGGTCATAATCACATTGAAGGCTTTACATTAATAAGACATGTATTAAGTATAGCCTGAAAGCACTCCCACTCCACTAATTGACTCAGTCATAGCTTTTGAAGGATTCATGTAGCATTTAAGTTAATAATATATCACTTAAAAACAGTTGATTTAGTAACAAATGTATGACAGCTGAATTTTTGTTGAGCCTCTTAATTTAGGACTGTACTTCTGCTTAAATTGCAGTGTCTGCATAGCACTAGAGAGGCTTCCCACAGCTCACTGATTGGAAAGCCCAAACCCATGCTTCCTTTGCAGTATCAATGCAGTCATTTTGACAGAGACAAGGAAAGGCTTTACCTCCTTCCTTTGGGTCCCAAAAGCCATCCTTATTGTTCCAGGAGATGTTTAACTTTTAAATGTGATGACAATGCCTCAAATGTTTGGGCTTTCTCAGGTTTTTTTCATGATTTGCCAAATAAACAAAATTTGTGTTATTCTGAGGGTTTGGTTCTATATTAATAAACCAAAGTTTCTCCATCTCTCCTGCATTTTTAACTGCTCTGAGGGAAAGAGCCAATCCAGATTCTATGGGTTTCATAGAAGTAGCAGTTTGATAAAGGCCAAAGATCCAAATCAGTGCTTTCCACTGTCAAAAATCCTATCTTGTGAGCTCAGTGGTGTGGGGTCTCTCTGGCCTTCTGGCACAAAACCTGCCGCAACACTAGAGCCTGTATAGCAGTTAGAGGCTTTGGGAGAAGAAAGAAGGTTCTCTGGGTCATTTCTGAAGCCTTTTCAGGAGAGAAACACTGAAGCTGCAAACACAAGGAGGATCTGTGGGTACCATGGTAGAGGCTCATGATGTATCTGATGGAGAGCTGGGAGCATTGTTCTGGGAATGACTGGTACTTGGGTGTGCTGTCATCATCACTACAGTGGAGATGTATAAAGCACACAGCACAAATTCAAAGCAGACCAGATTCCATTAGTCCTCTTATTCGCAAAACAGCTTCCTGAGAAAATAAATAGATGGGCAGAAGCTGGCAATGATGCTGACATTTTTACATAGAAATGGTCTTCTGAATCACCCAAAGCACAAAAAGTTTTTTGATTTATTGCAACTCCTTGCAATCTGCTAACAAGAACCAGGTGAAATCCTGTTGAAGAACCACCACTGCCCCCAGTTAATCTAATTTAGAGATTTTTCAGCTGAATATGTTACATTTCCAAACTCACAGGAAACCTTTGTTAAACTAAATTTCAGAGAATACAAAGAGGATAAAACCCCTGTCTGTGGTGTAGCAGTTAAAATTTCTTTATGAATTTGAACAAAACCACAAACCTTCCAGAGACACCAGCAGTATCTGGTGTGTTGACTGATCCGAAAAAGTCAGTATGTTTTCAAGCTTCCTATTGTCTTTTCATTGTATAAACAAGAAAACAAAACCCAAAACAAACTCCAGAGGAAGTTCATTAAACCCTGTTGTGTAAAACCAGAAGAAAAATTTGTTACCACTTATAAAAGTTGAAGCTGTTTGCTTTTTTCCAGCTATTGAGAAGCCACTGGCTATTTCTGAGGTTGGGATTCTGGTGGAGTGCATCTTAATTTTGAATGATGGCTGTACTTTGCTTAGGAGACATTGTCTATAATACAAAATATTTTTTGTGTGTGTGTTCTATGGGGCTAATAGTGTTTCTTGCTCTCAGAAAACATTATTTGTAATTTGCAGTCACAAAGAAAAAATAAGTATCTGAGGTTCTGCTGCTAATCACCAAGTATTGAATCTCTCAATGCTTGTTCATGGCATTAGATTAAACACAGAATATCTCAGTTTGGTATGGTGATCCATGCACTGTAGTCTACCTTCTTCATCTTGGGTCTGCCAGGTGTTTGGTGAATTCAAGTCACACCAAAGGAGCTAGCAGAGTCCACCAAGGCCACTGTGCTGCCCACACCTTTTGTTAGAATGAGCCATTTGAAGGGTATTGGATTATTAAATTAGGTTTGTTATAACACAACTAGGAACAACACCATTTGAGAGAGGTTTAAGCAACAGGGAATAGAATGGTTAAGGTTGAAAAAGACCTCTAAGATCATTGAATCCAATCATTAATCCAGCACCACCATGTTAACCACTAAACCATTTCCCCAGGTGTCTTATCCACACATTTTTTTAACACTGCCAGGGATGCTGATTCAACCGCTTCCCTGGGTAGCCTGTTCCAATACCTGATCACTCTTACAATGACAAAATTTTTCCTAATATCCAATGTAAACCTCCCCTGGAACAACTTGAGACCATTTCCTCTTGACCTGTCACTTGTTAGCTGCAAGAAGATATGGACCCCCACCTGGCTACAGTCTCCTTTCAGGTAGTTGTAGAGAGCAATAAGGTCCCCCTAAGCCCCCTTTTCTCCAGGCTAAACAACCCAAATTCCCTCAGCCGCTCCTCTTGTGCTCTAGTCCTTTCGTGAATAGATACCATCTGCCCGTACATGCTGTGAGACACAAGTGTTCAGGCACAGTTTAGCCTGAAAGCTGCACTGCCAACAAAATCTGTCCTTTGGCAGCAACCTGGACAGTTGACAGTTGACATTAGCCCACCTCATGTTTGGACAAGAGTAGGTTCTTATGCTTACAGGACTGTAATCACAATCCTTTTATCCTGCAAAAGTTCCAAGAGGATAGAAGCCCAAATGAATTTTGCTTTTAAAGAAAAGAGAGTGAACTCTTCAATTACCAGTACTAGCAGACTCACTAGCCCAAGTTCAACTCAGCCCTGGCAGAAGAGGGTTGCTCTTAGTTACTTTCACGCTCAGCCTTTTGCAAGGAACTGCTGTGCTGCACAATTTTTATGCTTACCGTATCAGAGGTCATTTGTATGTCAAGCATCTGCTTTTTGTAATGTGAAAAATATTTTGCATGTAGTGTAAATGCTCCTCCCACACACCCTGCGAGTCCATTAGCAGCTTTACTTTTAGGGAAACAGCATGTGGTTTGGGAAATACAAGTCAGGAGTTGGGGATTTCATAGCTTAGGCTCTAGATAGATCACTCAAAAGAAGTTCAGCTTTCACTGTTGCACTGCCAGGTGTCTCAGGTCTCAAATTCCACCTGAAAACCAACTCTGACCACTCTCATCTTATCTATCTTAATATCTTTCTGCTATATTTATACTGGAATATGCTCAGAATTGCTTATTAGAGGAGTAAGTGTACAGAACAGTACTGCTACCAGATTCAGTACTCTGGTTGTGTGTCAAATATTTCTTCTTATAACCCCTATGCAAATAGTTTTAATTTTCAAAATTTCCCATTGTTTTAAAAATACAGTGTGTGTGCATTATATGTATATATGTATATATATATGCGCATATATATAATAGAATTTACATCCATGAATTACTCATTATTTTGCACATCTTTCTTCGTGTAGGCAAGCAGCAGTGGTTGCCACACTGTTTTAAAATGAAAGCTGTCAAGATAAAGGTGGGTTTCATTAGTGAATGACTGCTGTGATACTGCACTGTAGGCAGTAGCAGCTTGGTTGGATGTGGCTTTTAGCAAAGATTTCTCCATTTACCAGAATTTCATGGGTGCAAATTAAAGCAGATAAACCTCATCTCACCTGCAGATAAGCTTTTTTTTCTTAACAGTATCTAATATTTACCTTTCATCCCAAGCAATTTGCACAATTATTTCCTTTCAATCATTATACTTTATTCCATTTTTCATGCAAAATCTATCCTCATTATTTTGCACATCTTGCAGCATCTTCCTGTAGGCAAGCAGCAGTGGTTGCCACACTGTTTTAAAATGAAAGCTGTCAAGATAAAGGTGGGTTTCATTAGTGAATGACTGCTGTGATACTGCACTGTAGGCAGTAGCAGCTTGGTTGGATGTGGCTTTTAGCAAAGATTTCTCCATTTACCAGAATTTCATGGGTGCAAATTAAAGCAGATAAACCTCATCTCACCTGCAGATAAGCTTTTTTTTCTTAACAGTATCTAATATTTACCTTTCATCCCAAGCAATTTGCAATTAATTAATCTTCATAGCTCTCTCACTAAAATAAGAGCATTGACAAAAAGATGCTGGAGAAGCTAGGCTGATTCCCCAGGATTTGCCTCTAACACAGACAAAGTGCTGACTTACTAATCATCACATACTTTATTCCATTTTTCAGTATAAAGAAAAAGTCTTGATAACAAATATCCGGTAATCTGAATCTCTGCAGAAGATCCTTGTAATGGTGACAGCAGGACACTGACTGCAGAATCATACTTCGGGATCTCTGCTTCCTTTTTAGGGAGAGAAACTGAATAATGGTCACCATCTGAAACTTGCAGCATCTTCAGTTACATCAAATCCATTATCTACTGTCACTTAGGTCACAATGAAAAAATGATGAAGGTGACAAAAGATGAGTAATGGAGCTGTGGGTTCACCTTAGTTTTGTCCAGTAGTTGTAGTTCACTCTTCCAGTGAGTCCCTGTTCTGAGCCTGCGTCCTACCCTAGCTTCCAGGCAGGACTGGAAATATGGAGTGTAGGACTGGGACAACCTGGATCACTGCTCCTTGAGGGCTGTTTGGATAATCGAAGTAGTGGACTGCAACTCTTTCTCCCTTTTCTCCACCAGCATGTAAAACACTTGTGCTCACTTGTGTGATTCTCTACTGGCTATCAAAATTACCATGGGTAAAATAAAAAGTACCTGTATTATAGAATCACAGAATGGTTTGGTTTGGAAGAGACCTTAAAGGTCATCTGGTTCCAACACCCTGCCACGGGCAGAGATACCTTCCACTAGATCAGGTTTCTCAGGGCCTCATCCAACCCGGCCTTGAGCACTTTCAAGGGTGGGGCATCCATAACTTCTCTGGGCAACCTGTTCCAGTGCCTCAATACCCTCAAAGTGAAGAATTTCTATCTCATATCTAATCTAAATCAGTTTAATGCTATTCCCCCTTGTCCTATTACGTCACACCTTTGTAAAAAGTCCTTTTACAGCTTTATTGTAGGCCCCCTTTAGGTACTGGAAGGCTGCTCTAAGGTCTTCAGAAAGCCTTCTTTTCTCCAAGAAGTTGTTCTCTGGCTGTACAACCCCAGCTCTCTCAGACGGTCTTCATAGGAGAGGTGCTCCAGCCCTCTTTGTGCCCCTACCCTGGACCTGTTCTGACAGGTCTACATCTTTCTTGTGCTGGGCACCCAGGAGCTGGATGCAGCACTCCAGCCGTGGTCTCACAAGGGCAGAGTAGAGGAGGAGAATCACCTCCCTTGACCTGCTGGCCACATTGCTTTTGATGAAGCCCAGAGTGCAGTTTTCTTTCTGGGATGCAGGTGCACACTTCTGGCTCATGTCCAGCTTTTCATTCACCGGAACCCCCAAGTCTTTCTCTCCAGGCTGCTTTCCATAAGTTCTTGCCCTATTTTCTTGTTTTGATGCAGAAAAGAATAATGTTCTTCATCCAAAGAGCCTCATCAGTATCTTCCACTCCCTCTTTCATCCATGGGATTCAGAAAATTTGGAAGGAGACAGTCTTGGGGTATGTCTTGCCTCACAGATCCTAAGGAGTTTACAAATAAGATACACATGATTGTAACCAATACTGGCCTTTTTGCAGTTGTAAAACTGTTCTGTCTCCTCTAAGAGCCTCCTTGTCTTCAGTATCAGTGCTCTAAAGCTGTGCTAATACCCACATGTTTAAATGTCAAGGACTGGGACTCAAATGACCTGAGATATTTGTTCATGTTTAACTGAGAGAAGGAGGAGCTTTTTAAGCACTCCTTAGAGCAAAGGCACCTTTAACCTGTATGCCATCACAGCAGTGTAATGTGATATACTGTTCATGCCCTTTCATAAAAACCCCAGGATATTTCTTTAAAAGGAAGATGTTGGAGATGCTCTCAGGCCACATATAAGTGCTGAAGAAGGTTAAAAAAAAGCACAAGTTTCTTTTATAGTAGTAGCAACTCAGATTTTTACATTACCACCTGCCTTCAGGGGCCAGGAATATAAGAGAAACACTAAGGGCATGTGATGGTCCTGTCAAATTGTGCCACCGTGGAGGAGAAGGAAACTCTGCGGAGCCAGCAAAACAACACAGGACAGTCTCAAAGGCCAATCTGCTGCTTCGACTTTCCAGAGGCCTCTGCCATTCATCAGCAGGGCTAAGAGCTATCCAGCTCCTCCTCAAGAGTACAGGGGTGTTGGAGACCTTATCCTGCAACTCAAGTACTATGGAAATCACTTGAATTACAATTTTTTGGTAGATTACAATTTGGTTGAGTATTTCTGCACTTGTACTATACACACAGAGTTAATTAAATGTGCCTAAAATACAAAAGGACATTATTTGTGTTGGTATAAAACACTACAGATCATGCTTCTCACTGTACTTTGTGCCTCTTCAAAAAAAATTTGTACTCATTCACCCCCTCACCCCACTCCCCACATACACAAACCCGTTCTTGATCTTGTTAATAATTTCAGGTGCCTAAAAAAAAAATACTGGGATTTAAAATTGTACGAAGTAAGAAGTTGTACTTCAATAACCCATATACTAAATGTATGATCAAAAAGCTTTCATTTAAGTAGTCTCTTATAAGTCTTAACTACAGAATGATTCATGCAGAGGTGAAATTAATAGGATATTTCTTGTTAATCCTACAATTCAGGTTTTCACACGCTAGAAATGGGCAAGTGAATTTATCTTCAAAGGTGCTATTTAAGAAAAAGAGCAATGGCGAGGGTGCAAGTAATTATGCCTCTTTGTAACATCAGGACCTTACTTTTTAAAAGCAATGGATTTAGAAGCATGACCTTGTCCAACAGAGCAGTGTTATCAGGTGTCCCAGCCAGGCCAGGTGCAATCCGCACAACCATGTTTTCTTCTAATCCTTTCAGAGAGGATACTGTGTTACCCACTGTTTATAGGGCTTTTAACAGATATCACAGTCAGAGAGGCTGTTGGAAAGAATGTGGAAGGGAGATCTGCCCGTGCTTCAATTATGGCCCTCAGAGGTGTCTGGGTGGTACTTTCTCATCCTTTCCCTCTCTTCCTGACTGGACACACAGCTGTGGTGTGGCAAGGGCAAACACATAGTGACAGAATGTGTCTTTTCAACTATCAGATATTTTTCCTGGGCACCTACGATGAATCAAACTTCATATTATCTATACGTCATTTGCAGCCTTTAAGCCATACACAGCTCATACATTTTTGTTTGCCATGTAAAGACTTGGTGGGACATGCATCTTCCTCTGCCATCATTGGAAGGCCTTGCTTGAGGGCAGTTTGGTGGATCCAATGAAATACCATTTCGTTGTGCTTCTTTACACTGTTTTCCTGAGTGCTGTTGGAAAGTACAACTCCTCTTCTTCCCTTTCTATCTGTACAAAAGAGTTTGTAGTCATCCCATGTGAATTTTCCCACAAAGTTTCTATAATTCTTATAGCATCATAACTCTCAGACTTGTCATTGAGTTCCAGTTCCTCCTGTTTGTTGCACAGACTATGTGTGTACTTGCCTTTGAAAAGAGTTGGGTAGCATTTCTCACTACTTTGGTAGGTGCACTTATCCACCCTGTCGCTTATGGATATACAGGTGTTGCAACTGTGGACTCTACTCCCCAAGTTTAAGACACAGTTCACTAAGTAAGCCAATCTGCTACCAAAATCCTCCTGCCTCTTCTAGACAGGTGAATCACTTCTCTCCTGAATAGTCTGTATTTGCTGAAGAACATCCTGCGATGCTGTAGATATTGATCTACATGATACATGAGCTTCTGCCTTCAGCCCTATCCCAGACTGGCAGCACAGAGGAGACTACTTGGACCCCCTGTCCCTTCCACTTGGGCCCCCAGTGCCCTGAAGTCCTGCGTGATCTTGTCCAGGTTTTGCTTAACTGTGTCTTTGGTGCCCACATGCAAAAAAAGTAGGGGACTTTTAACCAGTTGTGGGGGTCTCCCTGTGACATGCCAAATCTTGGCTCCTGGCAAGCAGCAAACTTCCCTTCACTATCTATGAGGCCAGCAGATGGGTGAATCGGTGCCTATATGCCTCTCAGCAGAGAGTCACCCTCTGCCAGCACTCACTGCTTCCTTCTAGCAGCTTTTAGCATGTGCTGCTTGTGTAGTTACTCTATGTGAATCTTGCTCATGAGCTGTGTCTGATACCAGCCACCTGAAAGGTGTTTGCATGTCCTGCTCATGGTGCTCCTGGTGGCTTCACTCCCTAGGGGCCAATTCTATGTGCAGCTTCACTGTTCCACTCTGTCTGTGCCACTATAATCCTGTGGAAATCACTTCTGCATCCTCCAATTAAATGGCCTTACATTTTATTACCTATCAGTAGCATTTATTGTAATAAAGAGAAGCTGCTCAGTTTAATACTGCTACTGTGTAGTGGTTTGAACCTTGTTTTCCCCAGAGACTAAGAGAAGTGGTAGACCCCAAGGGGTGGAAACCCCTGGAAGTTTTGAAATTCTGCCCAATGGGCGCTCCTGCAGAAATGTAAACATATCACAACCAGACCGGAAAAGAAGAGTTGTAGTTTGTTGGTTGTAGGAGAGGTGGCCATGTTGTAGAGCCACGAGGAAGGGGCTCTGAGCCCCTTGGGGCCTCTGGCCCCCTCCCAGCCCCTGGCTGGGGGCTGCAGGGACCTGGAACAGCATAAAGCTGGGCTAGGTGCCTGTAGTATGCCGGGAGATGTTTTTCTCCATGGGCACAGAGCAGCAGCCGACGCTGACCAGAGAAACGGTGGCAGAGAGCCAGAGATAAGAACCTAAACTGAAGAAGCAGCAGAAGCAACATGCAGCACTGCAGAGGAGACTCCTGGAAGGAGAGTCGAGGAAAGGAGAGCCAGCAGCTGAGAGCTACAGGGTTCTTGGGGGTAAGACTGATACCAGATCCCCAAAACTCCTTTGAGACCTCCTGGAAGGAGGAAGATGATGGACTCTTACTTGAAAGAGCCTTGAAGTGCGACATGCACTGTAGAAAGGAGCTAGAGAGCTCCGAGAGGAATGCAGGGGGAGTTGACCTTGGCTCTCCCCCCCCCTTGCACTGCTGCCACGGTGGCAGCCTGAGAGACAGGGCACAGAGGCCCTGCAAGAGATACCAGACCGTCACGAAGACCCCCCTGTGTCTTCGTGATATGACGTGGTGAAACGACCTTGTCTGGGGTTACGAAGTCCACGGAAGACCCCTCGGTTGTGAGGCGATGGGGCCAAGAGAGAGGCTTGGATACCTCCCTTGTGGATGCTGGCAGAAAGCCAGCTATCAGCTGCTGCATGCATGAGAAGAAGAAACCTGCTGCCTTAGAAGATGCTGCTGTTTAAGGACTGGAAGGGATCTGTCCTTCTTTCCCTCCTGGACTTTTATTTGGAGGAGAGAAGAGATCTGATCCATTGTAAATACTATATGTCATGGTAGAGATAGTTTGTGATCATGTGTATAATGTGATATGGTATTTATTTGTACAGTCATTGTAATATATTCCCTTTCCCCACTTTGAGTCTGGTGTGTGTTTTGTCTGGAAAAACCCATCTCACATTAGGTTGAGATGTGGGAGGGGGAATGGAGCTAGGGAATTGGATGTTGGGGCTATCTCAAACCATGACATACTGGCAGTCAGATAAATTCCAATACACAGGAAGAAATAATTTGTTCTATAAAGGCACTGTCATTTTTTAAGAAACCACCTCCTCTATTTAACCTTTGAGGGTTTCAACAGAATTTTATTTTTATATACTTTTAAGAGCTTTCATTTTGTGAAATAAATGCAGTTAAACATCTGTTCCCTGCAAAAGATTATAGGTCAGTTGGTATAGATTGCTTCAGTTCATAGAAATATAATCATAGCTAAAACATTTTGTAAAACTAATTTATCTGGATCATTAAGTCATAGCATTTAGTATTGCTAATTGTAAGATTAGTTTATTGTAAAATAATTGAATTTTGCCCAAAATAATATACTAAAGGCACTGTTTGTAGTAAGCATGAGATAAGAAAAAATTTTCAACAGGTCACATAACTGAAAATTTATGCCTACTCTCCATAGATAATGCCATTTATAATATAAGCCTTTTTTGCTCTCTCTGTGTTCCTCTCTCCAGGTGTTTTTGAATTGCAGTTTTATATCCAGGCTCCTCATAACTGTCAATATTTGTTAAAAAAAACTTAGTTTGATCAAACAGGTTAAGGTGTTTTGTAAGGAAAACACTTAATCAGCAGAATTCTATGAGTCAAGCTTATTTTTGGAGCCTTAAAATACAGTAAAGCCAGCACAAGGGAGAAAATAAAGCTTTACACTGAAAGATGTTTCCTGAATGTTGAAACTCTGGACTACACAAAAATTTTTATCAGATTTTTATTTTGCTATAGATTTTTTTTTGTATGACACCTAAAATAGCCACAAAACACAGATCTAGACAGCAGTCAGTCCAGAGCAGCACTGTACACGTTGTACATTACTTACAAAGGAGTTGGTGAAAGTTAAGTGGGAAAAGCAGGTTCTCAAGTGCATTTTCTCTTGAATAACATGTTGTCCGAGGGGATGAACATGATCTGAGCACAGCAAATAGCTGCTCTGAACAGCTTAGAAGACTCCCTACCTGTCTCCAAAACACAACTTTGGTGCCTATCACCACCTTTCTCCTCTAGCCAATGCACTGTTCAGCATTCAAGGCAGGTTCTACTCAGCTGCTTGCATCCTTAATACTCTGAAATGGAGACATCTATGGGTTTGAAACTCCTTCAGGGCTGAGATGGTGATTAAGAATAAATAGTGTGAGTTAAATTTGAATGTGAAATGAAATAGGAGTTAAGTTTCTAAGCAGCTTTGAGGATCTGTGCCTGATCTCATAAAGGGCAATTAACTGGTGACTAACTGGGAACTTTCTAAGGCTCTTCCATCCTTGAGGTTTTAGTATGACATCTCAGCTCCTTAATGCATACTGCATGTTCTGAAGCCATTGTTATGCCAAGGAAGGAGTCAGACACATTTACTAGCTCTTTGATCTAGCACAATTCCATGTATACTGTAGCACCCATGTTGTTGTTATTTGGCAGAGAAGGAGCAGGACTGAATGCTACCAGACCTTAAGCACTGATAATTGTTAGGGCATTGCTTAACCTCTCCTAGTCTGGTGAGCTGTGGCAACCAATATGGATTGCTAAAGCTGGTGGAATTCATTATCACAACTGGAATGTCATAACACTTTTACCAAGAATTACATATACCTTTAAGTGTAAAAATATGTCACTCCAAGCCAGCATTCAAGCAAATTAAAAGCAGCGATTCCAGGGAAGAGGCATTTACTGATGATAAAATGCTTTGTCAACAGATGTCATTCCCTATAATAAAGCATGTGGTTCTAATTTGGCACTTCTTGTCATCGGGAGGAACCTCTTGCAGAGCAGATGTCACTTCTAATCCTGTCTTTCACTGGTGCCTGTGCCCTGTTAAAACTGGTATGCCAATTCAGAAGCAGGCTCAGTGCCATTAGAGCAGATGGTCATGAGCACAAGTCATGTTACAAAGCTGGTGCCTCAAGAAATATGGGTGCTGGGACTGAAGGACTACCCAGGAATGTCAAAACCTTCCTACTCAGGAAACTTCTCCCCTAGGTACGTTGATTCATGCCATTAATGCTTTAGTGGTAGTAGAAAATTGATGTTATCTATATCTTCTTTCTGGTTATTTTAACTTTTGGCCAACCTCTTATGATCACGGGTCATTCTGACAGCTGAGGGCATTGGGTCATATATTTGTCTTTGGCAAAAATGCCATCAATGCTCAGTGTTACTTTGAGAGCTCTACAGTGCCTGGGAATTATTGTGGTGTGGAAGAGTACCCTGATGGGCAACAGGGGGAAGAAGTGGCCCTTGGACCTGTATTCATCTCCTTTTTAAGACAGTACATGACCATGCCAGACAAATACCTGAAGTAAATCTGCTCTTGTTTTACTTCACCTGTTTTTGTTTAGTATAGAGAGTAGCATTTTGTCTAAAACACTCATCATAAATCAGACTTTTCTTGCATTAAAGGCAACATTTCAGTTGCCCTCACTGGGAATCAAATACAGTTTTTCTTACAAATTCGTCCTTCAGTAACAGTTCATTTCAGTAAGTGTACTGAACACGGGATCTAAAAAAATCTGTTGCTTGCATATAGCTACTTCTTTTCTCTCCCAAAATGAATTTGCTGAGGGGAATTTAAATGTTTAACTGATATGTAATATGTTCTTCTTAAATTGTGTCAGCGTAGAGCTTCCAAAACACTATGAGTACTTGCTTACCTTCAAGAGTACCTCAGGTTTTAAGAACCAACCCTTGCTACAACTAATTGATAGACTTCAGTAATTACACAGTAAGATTCTGATCTGATCTGTTAGAAATGTTAATCCATATGTCAAGGAGAAGCTTACAGCAGGTGTGTTTCTCTCTTCTCAATTAGAGAAGCAAGTATTTCTCTAGTATGGAGTCCTACTGCCTCAGCTCCTCAGAGTACCACGTCAGACACTTCAGTGGAGTATTCATAACATGTTTCTTGTCACTGTGATCGGAGTCGTACACTGAATGAGGAAAGCTTGTAGGGAAGAGTTGGTCATGAATGACCTTTGATAATTCAGCTCCAAGTAGTGCCAGGAGATTGCCCTTTCAGAAGGTGGATACACAGTGATGTCTAAGGCCCATTTTAAAATGTCTGTGCAGTCCAGGTATCCTTGGAAAGATTTCAACAAACTTATCCTTTCTGACAAATATTACAAATGATCAGCAAAATACTATGCTGTCTTCACTCTACGGCCTTAGGGGCTTTAATTAGCCAGCTATGCAAAAGCACTCAGCTAGCCAATCAGCTGTACAATCCACCAGTGGTAGACAAAGCTACCACCAACATATGGTGCAATTTTATTACATAAAAAAAATGCTTGTCTTTTCTGATAGAGATGTAACATTTTACCAGAAACCCAAATAAAACAGGTTATCTGATTTGAAAGTCTGGCATAGTAAGCAAGTTGTCTGCAACTCCCACTAACACATACAGAAATTTTACTTTGTGGTGAAATTTTCACCTTGTACAATGAGGCTTGTAACAATTCAGTAAGGAGCAACTTGTAACTCCACTCAAGAAAGAAATACATTTAGCCAGATCCAAAAATTTATATTTTAGTTGGTGATATGAAATGAATTAGTTAGTATTGATACAAGCAGGTTTATCAGCAGAAGGTTGTATTTCTACTATCTATTATGTATGAAAGACACTGAAGATTGTTTCTGTGCCACAAAAATTAATCCAGATTTCAAAAACTCAGTGTCATCAAAACCAGTCAAACGTATAGGAAGGAGCTTTAATTCCACTTCACAGACACAAAACATCTCCACTTTTCTTAAACCCACTCCTGAATGACCTCCTTTGCCAGTGGTTGGCAAAGTGGCCCAGCACAGTGGATGCTTCTTGGCTGCAAGTCCAGCTGTGCTGTCAAGCAAGGGAGAGCCTGGAAGCCAGGCTAAACCCGGTCTCCTGGTCCCTCAGTCAGTTCTTCACACTGTGGCTACCATTTGGGCTGCTCTAACCTCCTCAAGAAAAGCTGTCATGATTAGACTGGGTTGTGGCAGGATGAGCCACTCTACACCACTTGGACAGCTTTTATTTAGCAGCATGGATACAGCCTGGTGAACCAAGCCTCAAAGAAAGGCCGTATCTGTAAGGGCATCCTGCTGTGAGTAGGGTTGTGAGTGCTGCCCTGGCAGCACAACTGCCACCTGAGTTAGGAAAGCACAGCCTGAAGAGGTGATTCTTCCCTCTGTCCTGCCAGAAATTCAACTTCTGTCTTTTGCTTACCTGGATCAGCTGCAAGTGCAGGTTACAGCCTCTGACTGCAGAATCAGTCATGGACAGCTGGAGGTGAAGGAGAAGCCTGCCAGTGCATTTGCACAGATATGCTTTTGCAGCTCTTCTGGTGATGGTCAGTTTTGCAGGGTTCCCACCCTTAAGGTACCCAACAGCTTTCTGCATGGCCAGATCCAGGGGGCCAAAACCATCTGACAGCAGGTGTCATAGGACAAAGGTGCTTGGATTTAGGATTGGAGGACATGGGGACAAGGATGGACATGCAGCAATCTCTTACAGATATAAGTCATAGTGTACAAAAGCCATTACTGATCACATAACTGTCATTAATCATCAGTGATGGCGTCAAACTCCCTCCCTAGCAATGAAGGGACTGTCTCAGAGGTAGTCATCAGCAGTGCAGAGACCCAAAGCTATCTAAAACCCTGAGAGTTGGCTCCTGTGCTGACAGGCACTGCAGATTTGGCTCCTTATTTTGCGGGATTATTAACCTAAAAATTCAAAATTCAGGTTTCATTTTTGAATGTTTAGACTTCTGAAAAATCAGCTTTTATAAAGGCATGTTGTCAGGCACAAACCTTCTCTAAAATAAATATGTTACAGGGGATTATTTCTCAAAGGGTGGGAACCCTGCAAAACTGACCATCACCATTACTTTTTGTCTTATCCAAAAAAATGCAATGGGAAGCTAAGTAAATTAGGCATAAGCATTGTGTGGACATCAATCCTCAAGCCTCTTCTTGTTCTAGATGGAAAAGAAATCTGTCATCAGCTGGTCCCTGATCTCTTGTACATTTGGCCTATCGTATCAAGAAATGCCAGATACTGGCTCTCTGCAAAGAAAAAAAACTGATTAGCCAGCTAGTAATCTTATGTACTATCATAGCATCTTAATAGCGTGGTAAGCCCTCAGGACTATTGATCACACTGTACCACTTGGTCAATAGCTTTTTTTTCTGCTTGAGCTACAGAGCTGTATGTTCAAATGTATCTCTTGAAAATTACACTGTGAAGTGTTATATTGAAATAAGCCGTGTTGAACTTCAAAGCAGTAGCCCCTAAAACAGTGAAATAAAAATCTCAGCTGACAGCTTGCATATCTTGCAATAATTCTATAAAAATTACCACTCTACAAATAATAATCAGAAATAAAGAATGGACATTAACTGAAGGATGGGCAAATGTTCCAAATTAGGGAAAACTATGTCTTGCTGGTTTTGTTTTTAAACATCACCTTATTATTCACAGTAGTTTAGGTATTTTCCTTATCAAATCATTCCCCATGGCAGTGATTTTAAATTTCACTTTGTCCTTGTACTTGTACTTGAAAACTGGGGCACAAAAGTGCAGCCTAGTAAAACCCAGGGGAATAATACATCCTAGTGTTTTGCAGGTGGAAAAAAAGTCCTCATTCATTATCAGTTTTTCCTGCTCACTTCTCTGTCTCTGCTATTTCCTTGCTGTGTGAATTTGGAAAGTGGCTCAACTCCTTTTGTAAAGCTTCTTGACTTCTGTGAATGGAAAATTCTTTAGAAATGCTAAGTGGGATCACTGATGCAACAACTTCATGCAATACCTTCATTGTCATTAACTTGGCATCAAGAAGTATCCGAGGATCTTTTACATGGAAAGGCCTTCCTATAACCCTGGGTAAATGTTTGTCCTTCAGTCAACACACACGATGCCAGGATGTTCCCAGGGTCTTGGGTGTGATTACAGCTGTGGTGGGAGCTAACAGCTCCATGTCTACTGCCCGCACAGTGAATGCTTGACCTGCTATGCAGAGCTGGAAGCTCACTCGATGTCAATAGGCTTCACATTGCTGCCAACGAGATGGAGCTGCAGAAGCTATAATACTCTTCTGCAGTTTGTCAGCAAAACAGAGACCTGTAGGTGTTGTCAAACAAGCTACTTTTCTAGAAAGGATCTAGTTCTCCAACAAAAGGAGACTTTATTGCCATTGATTGCAGACAGGGAAATCTGTAGCTGTGGGGCTCCAGAACACAGCTCTTCATATCGCTGTCTCCTTTCAGATCAAGACCTGCCACACAACATCGCCTAATTAATTTCTCATAAAATGCAGAATTCTTTCCATTCATGTTCCTGCTGGTTTTATGGTCATATATAACATAATATAATATTTCCATCGTTTTTTATAAATATTTCCATTCTTTTTTTAAAAGAAATATTTGTAAATAATTTCAGAAAAGGATCACATACAAGAGACACAAATTCCAAGTGACATCTACAAGAGAGCCTTCCTTTTCTGAGTGTGAGGAGCCCCTGAAGCGAGCTGTGGCAGGGCAGGGCCAGAAGGTGAAGAGAAGAGTGGCAGATACGGAGAGAGGGTGGTTCAAAGGCATCTGGGAGCCAGTGGGATTTTGGTCATGGTTTTCTTTGAACACACAGTCTACAATAAGTTCCCAGCCCTGAATTCTGCATGTCTACCAGCATAAGAGTGTAGGGGAAGACTGGCTGCAGCTAGGACTCTACAAAGTAACTGCAACTCTTCAAACAACTATTCTTCTTTTCTGTTTTTTCTTTTTTTCACAAGCAGAAGAGTAGGATTCCTTGGGGCTCCTAGTGAGGAAATGATAAAAGTGAGGCTGAAGGCCTTTAGGTCCAGCAGATTGTTAATAATCTGCTAAACACTCTACTGCAAAGTCAGCAGTGCTGCTTCTTATAGAGCACAGAGTCTGCAAAAATACAGGGACTTTTATGTAGAAGCCCCCAAATGACTTTCCAGGTGCTTCAAAGACAAGCAAGGAGTCTCCCCGGTTTTGACAGAATGCCAGAGTAGAGGAGTAGGAGGGAAGAGGTACAATACAACCAAGGATGTGATCACCTGGAAACTGTTCACCCACTGCACATATAGTGTTTCTGTACAGACTTTTACTGAAAAATAAGAGCTGGTATTATGGGAGGGCAAATGCTACTGACTCACCTGCTGTGCATAATAGTGGAAGGCATTATCCCCTGACGGACTGACAAATACCATCCGATGAATAAGCATTCTGATTTTTCTACAAGTTGATTATTTGAAGTAAAGGAAAAACTTTATTTTCCTCTTAGACCATGAGGAATATGTATTCTTTTATATCTTTAATTTAATTTATTCTTTGAATGCTATTTGAAAAGAAATATGTAATCTAGCACCATATGTAGCAAGGTGGAAATCACCTTCCCCTGCTCCTGGGGAACTAGAAACTGTCCCAGTGATATCCATGGAATTGGCAAACATTTGGTTTTGTGGCATACTACGCACACATATGTTGTTTTATCCCACTGTCTCTTTCCAAACTCCATCTTTGAGTGAAAAGCAAAATGGGAGATACTACATTGACCTTATCTCAGCAAATCCTGTTATAGTGATATTGCTATTGTGGTGAGGTGACCTTGACTGGCTGCCAGACAACTCACCTTTCCACTGTCTCACTATCTCACCTCCTCTACAGGACAGGAAAGAAAATTAGGTGAATATGTTCATGGGTAGAGATAAAGACAGGGAGATCACTTAGCAACTGCTGTCACAGGCAAAACAGAGTTGACTTGGAAAAAATTATTTCATATATTTCCAATTAAAATAGAGTTGAATTGTGAGAAAAAAAAAAAAGACAAAAAAACTCCTAAACCCTAAAATAGGTTCCCCACACCCCTTTTTCCCAGTCTTGACTTCACTTCTCCCTTCTCTACTTTCCCCATCCCACATCCCCATCAAGCAACGCAGTGGGAGGAGAATGGGGGTTGCAATCAGTCCACAAAAGTTCCTCTCTGCCGTTTCTTCCATCTCACATTTCTTCCTGCTCCTGCATGGATCTTTACCCAGGGCTACAGTCCTTCAGTATAAACCTGCTCCAGTGTGGTTCTCATCTCCAGAGGCCACAGCTTCTGCCAGGAGCTTGCTCCTGTGAGGACTCTCCACAGACTGTAACTTCCTTTGGGCCAATGTGGGGTCCTTCATGGATTGCTGTGTGGATATCTACTCCACCGTGGTCCTCTCCAGCGGCATTTTGCCCTTTCTTAAACAGCAACACCTCCTTTTTGGCTGACAGGGCAGGCTCTGCCCTGTGATGGGTCCATTGCTGGAAGCATCTACTCTTGATACAGGACAGCCCTGTCCTCCCCTGATGCAGGCTGCCCCTGTGGCCTCAAGACACCCAGTACAGTGATGTAGCTTGTCTCTCTGAGTCCATTTCTTAATAAAAGATCAAAAGCTGTATCACTTTTTTCTTTGCATTTTTTCCCCAGAGGTGTTTGTCCAGCCACAGCACAAGCTGTGTGACCTGCTCTTTCCAGGCACTGGCATTTCTGATCCAGACATGCAATGAGGCTGTGTTTGTCAGCTTTCTCACCCACTCATTTATGTAATTAGCAGACCTCTTATGCTGTGTTTTAGACAGAAAAAGTGTTTATAGCTGGCAGCACTTTAGCTTCAATACCTAGAAAAGCTTTTTAGGTTTTTTTTTAGTAAAAGTTATGTAACTCACCTGGGCATTGTTCTTCAATGCAGGAATCGCTTCCATTCAGTCAGATTTGTGAGTTTAAACTTCTCCATGTAATACATTTCACAACTGAGAATAAAGGGCTTACATTAGAGAGGACTTGAACAGAATTTCTCTTCAAATAAAAAGAATAATTTCCTCTTCAAGGTTAGTGCTAAAACTTTTAAACAAATAGCTGAAGAAAGAAAAAAATTGTCTATGAGTGGTGGTGCTACCCAAAGTGACTGGGTGAGTACATGTATGAGACCACTTCAGGAATAACTTTAGGAGTGTGATGCAAACAGCCTGAGGTGGTCACACATGCTGCAACATCCTCCTGACACCTGGTAGAAGAGATGTCCTCGTGCACAGCTGCAGAGGAGACTGGGTTAGGATGGGCCAGATTTTCTGCTGATGTGACTTCACTGAAATCAGCAGTGTTTTGTCAGTGGATAATTCAGCACATAGTCTTAAAAGTTTGTTACACTGGTTAAAAATCTGTGTAGTTTGGATATAAAACAATGATCTGATGTGCTGAGGGATTGTTATGTGCACAGCAGTGTGAAGGTGACAAATGCTTCCGGTCTTTCTGTTCCAGCATAAAGTACACTACACTGTTTTGTTTGAATTTTTAATGTAGCTTGACAAAGGTCAAATATATTTGTAGAAATCCGTTTATACTGCAGATACACACTTTAAATTAAGACTTATATGCAACAACCTTAAAGACACAGCAAAACTTAGCTATTTTGTCAGAGCCAAAAGTTTTATTCTTTCTTATCAGAATATAGGATTTTCTTTTCCAACCTGCATTTTTTTTCTAGTAAATTTTCAGTAAGAAAGGCAAATGCGAAATCTCTCCTTTACTTGCACACATTCAAGAAACCTATGTCTTAAAAATACTGGAGACTTGGACATACTAATTATTAAAATCATGCTATCATTTTCCTGCAGATAGTACCTAAACAATATTGTATTGTATCTTTATAAAACAATTGAAATAAGAATTATACCCTTTTCTAAAATCCTTGGGTTTTTTTATCACTATCTCCACTCATTTCTTCAAACAAAATATTTATCTGCAAATGTTCAAGTCCGGATCTGTTGTAATCTTTTGCTCCTCTTAGACCTTGTAGATAGATAGGTAAAGAAGACACTCCAACTTTACCTTTCTCAAATATTAAAAAAAAGATTGTTTTCCTTATATCTACAAGGAACCTAGGATGCCATTATTCCCTAGACGTCAAATCCTTGAGGAAACCAAACCTATTAAAAGTTTTGAAAGAAGTCAATATAAGGTGGAAACCTTGGCAACCTAAGATTTGTTATGAGAATATGATTGAGGTGGATGTAAGAGTTAAGGCAGAATTTTTTTGTTTGTTTTTTGTCTTATTCAAATATCTGAATATGATCTGAGGGACATTTTGTGGGAAATCCTACCTGGGTAGAGAATTTGGAGCCTTGCACCACTGCTATTCTCATTTGTTCTGACAACCAGTAGCTCCCAAATGTTAGGGTGAATGCATAGGTTGGCTCCTGTAGTAGCTCCAAAGCCGTAAGCAATATAGAAATTTCTTGGTTTGTTTTTGAGCCTTGTACCCATATACCTTCATGGAGCTAGACCAAAAGCAGGTCTTAAGTTCCTAATGGAATCAGACTCCAACAGTTGCCAAGAGTCCAGTAAGTTGTTGGGAACTCTTTCTTTCTGCCTAAATGTTTATATTGGACAAAATCTGTGTAACTTAGCCCAAGTCACAGTGAGAACATGTCATTGTAGATTATAATTGCTGATAGATGTTCAGTCTGTATGCCACAGTTCACATACATTTTTTATGGACTTATAATTAGCGCGGTTTTGGTCTCCTGCAGGTTCCAGCTTTGGAAATGAAGAGCAAGCCACCCCTAAGGCATCTGCACCTTCTAAAGATGTTCCCAAGGGCAGCAGCAAGAGCACGACACAGGTATCAAGCGGCACAGCGACTCCACGCAGGACCTTACTTCTAGCACCAAAAACTGCCACAGCATCTGCTGGTAAGTGCTCCAAACTTAAAAAACCACCTGCATTAGCTGAAGAAATGCAGAAGCCTTATTATGATGCTTGCTTAATTAATTTTCTTGCCATTCTTGGGCGCATTGCCAGTGTGCTGATTTGAACTCTGTTTACTGTGGTCTCTTTGAAACACAGCTGTAATCTCATTTTGTGAGTTGTGTTTGGAGCTGAAGGCATTTACTGTCCCTAACTACACATGCTGGAGATTTAGTGTATATTTTGTTGTATATATTTTTGGAAACATTGCATTGCTTTAGAGACCAAAGCATTCCACTGAGCAGATAGTTTATTGCTAGGTATGTTTGCAAGGATGAGAATACTGGCCTCTAGGCTTTAGCAATCTGTGGTATGTTCACTCAGAGAGGCAGAAGGAGGCAAGCAAATAAAACAGAAAAAACCCTAGTCTTGTTTCCAAATTGTTTCCTTACCTAAGCCCTCCTTCTGCTCAATCCAGTTATGTCTCAAATGACAAGTTCCATCAAGTTCAGATTAAATCTAACAGTTTAGACTCCATAATAAATAATTTTGTGTAAATCACCAGCCCTGTCCAGTCTGGCTCTTATTCAACAGTCTTTCATCTCTATGTAAGTTCCACTGGGTTTGATAACACACTGCAAATGGAGCTGGGAAGAAAATATCAGCTGGGAAGAAAGTAGCAGCAGATATGTCAGGGGCATGTTCTGAATGACCCTGAGATTTTCTATTCCAAAGAATGATTCATTTTGTGAGGAGGGTTTTTTCCTTCTTCTTCTTTTTTTTTTTAATGCCAGATAAAGAGATTTTTCTTTTTAAAAGATGGAAAACAATCACTTTCAGATGAGACAATGAAATAGTAATTGTCCTTTTTTTCTCATCAGATTGACTTTAAATTTGAAAGCACAAGTGTTAGCAGTTTCTACTTCAATAAATACATAGTCTTACTTCTACGTCTACTTATTTATTCAGTGTCTCATAGATCACAGGAAGGAGAGAGTCTCTAGAGAGAATTAGGCTGCTCATATTCTACAGAATCCATCATATTTCCAGCTTTACTCATTTTGTCTCAAACAATGCATGCAGAGATATGTTATTACTCACCAAGGACATGACTAGTCGTGGATATCGGGGGGAAGGACAGAAGAAAGCTCGAAGTGGCTCTCTCTGTCTGTGAGTGACTGCAAGCCCTTCTTTTTGTTAAACTTGCAGACTGCATTAGTTAACTTATAAAATACTCCTGAGAACAGCTGGAATCCATCTGAATGTAGGCAGTCCCACTGAATTGTTAACGATGTCTACAGCATGTTAGGATTTGTTTTGAATAAATACTCAATGTGCGATTTGTTAGCATGTTTTCATTCTGAAGTGTGAAAGCAAATTGAAGCCTATACCACCATACTGGCTTTTGAAGACTCAGAAAGCTACAGGCAAATACAAGTGCTGATTCTGCAGCAGCACTTGAGAAGATGTCTCAGATAAAGCGTATTTTGCTCTGGTTCCTAGACTAGCATTCAGCAGTGCTGTGAGAATGGAGAAATGGCTTTGTTTGTCTGCAGTTTTTCCAAGTGATTTCTGGAATGTTTTGCCTTGTATTTCTAATTATTTTGCATTTGCTCCTTCTGTTTTTTTTGGAGCAGGCTGTGTGTTTTAATTAGGAAATGTAAGTACCTTTATAGAACTGTGCATTTGGATGCATTTTTCAGAAGCAAATGCTGCAAGCACACTAGTAGACAAGATGAGCGAATATTTATGCTCACAGTTATCTTATGGCCTGAAATATCCATTTCTTTACACAAATATAGCTTTTAAAAGACATGAAATATTGGGAGATTGGTAACCTTAAATGGAATGTAGATTCATGTAAAAATTAATAGTTTGTGGCTTTGATTACTGGCTACCAGAGAGACAACTTCTTGCTGCCTGAGCTCCTGTAGTAGAGGGGTTTGGTAGAGCCTTGGAAGCTGTTCCAGGAGGCCTGGAAGTTAGTGGTGGTTCTTGCTCTGCCAGGAACTTTTTGCTGGGAGGTTATCTACTAAGAGCCCTGAGTATGCAGCCAGAAGTATAAAGCTAATATACAAGCATTTAACACGGAGCTAATTGGAGTTTCATATTTCAAGTCTGTGGGCAATAACACTAAGAGTTTGAAATAAATTTTCTTCCAGATTAGAGTTAATATACATTTTAAAAGACGAATTTAGAAAAAAAATTGAAACAGTGTGCAAGTTCAAGAAATACACACTCATGATGCCTTATTTCCTTTTGTAATTGCATTTTTTGTATTTTTTATTTCATTTTATGATTGCATGCACAACACCTTTTGACATTTCAAAATACATTTGATGGAGTATTGTTTGAGGTTTTACATGCATTCAGGCCTGTAATAACATCTAAAATGTTTGTCTTGTTTCCCGAGTTACTGTGGAGCATCAGACCTTTTATGTGCATTTTAGCCTTTGAGTTATTTCTAGTGCACTCCAAGCTAGAAAAGATCAGACTATATAACCTCTTGCTGTACCATACCCTGTGGTCCCACATATAATGCTGATCATTGCACCAATGCTCTCTCTCAGATATTTTAAACCTGAAATTCGATACTTCTGTGAAATGACAAAATCTGAGCCCAAATAATTGTAATATAAACATTAATTTTCCCTGCAGGACATTCACTTGAAATAAACATGTTCTCTGAATGTTTGTCTTTTAACCAACTAACAGCCCTTGTTTCAAAAGACAAGAGAAGAAGAATCCCCATTTTTAGAAAAATGTTCAGCACAAGCTCTTCTTTGAGGTCAGATGCTAGGGATGGTTATTCCTCTAAAATTTCCCTGTGGGTGATGAGTTTAGCAGAATGATAACAGTTTGCTCCTGCAGATCATCCTTTCTTTTGCCTGCTGTGTGCTTTCTAAATCCCTCTCCTCTAAGGAGGGCCAGAGGACACCAGGGCCCTTCTACTTATGAAGAAGTCAAATGATTATTAGCTCCATGTTTCCCTCTCCTTGGCCTTTTCCAGCAAGAATGTGCTAGGCACTGGCTCTTCCCTTGCTGCACAACTCCTCCTCACTTGCCCAGTCATTGCACTGCCACCCTACCAGACTTTAGGAGCTCTCCTGGTCTGGTAAACTGAAGGAGTGCAGTTATCCTCATTTCCTCCTCCTTGTTACTAATCCTACTTATCTGCCCTTTTCAAGATATCTATTTGCACCTTCTCTCTGCTGATCTCCCACCTTCTGAAGCTGATTCTCATGCAGCTGCCCCTGCTGGTCAGCACCATCTGTACCCACGTGCAACTACCACTGCTCTCCGCAGACCCTGCCTTGCCCTCTGCAAAACGATGTTCTCTGGGCTTCTCTGCTACTTTGCTCTATTTTCTTTCAACCAAGTTCTAATTGGGGAACTGTTCCTCGCTTTGTGATTAAGGCTGGGGGATGGGGGAGCCTGAAAAAATTCCTCAGGTGTTGCCATTGAAAATGTCTCAAAAACAAAAGTAGTTAATTATTTACATACCCTTTGCTGCTGAAAGCATAAGGAAAGCACACATTTTCCCTTACCATTGTCTGTGTTTGCTGTAGCAAAATTTATGGAGGAGCTCAGTCTGTGGCCCAATTGTGCATCATATTTTTGTTTTGAAAGCGACAGAAAAACCAAAGCCTCATTACCATGGAAAAGTAATGCTTGAATCTGTAACTACATAAACTATGCCCTATAAAACAAGCTCTGGTTTTGTCTCACAGCTCCCATCTCAGGTTGCTTTCACAGCCATAAACTTATTTTATGTCCTGCTCAGTAGTAAAGTACAGTGCAATAGGTGGCAGACATGGGTAATTTATATCTTCAGTCACTTTATTGTGAAAAGTATTAATCCCAATAGAGAATCAACAAGTTGACTTTATAAACAGCAGAGAAAATGGAGATGGACAAAAGTAAAGGTATGAGGAAGAGTTCAGTCTTTACCAGTCCCTGACAACTAATGGTGTGATTTGCCTATGAACAGTGGAAGAGAGTCAAAGAGGGTTTTAGACCTTGTCCCATGCCACCCTCCCACAAACAGTTGGACACAAGGCTTGTGCAGGTGCATGTACTCTTTGCAGAAGCACTCTGCAATTAAATGCTGGAAATTATGAAGCTCAGTAAACTAGTAATCCAATAAGTGTCCCTGAAGATTATGATCCCCATATAAAATTATAACTTTTTTCCACTGCTGAAATAGATAGGTCACATTTGCATTAAACAAAATGAAAGATAGTGCTAGCTTTTGGACTGCCACTGTCATTAGGCATCACCAAGAAAATACAATTTTGTTTTTCCTGCTTCAGATACTTTAGATTCTGTGGGACATTTTCCTATAAGATGTCTGTGAACATACTCATGAGAGAAGGGAAAATTAATAAGGCAAACTTTATTTTTCCTTTATGACAAATCATTTGCCTTTAGATCTCTCTATTTTTCATGTGTATCTAGGGGCTGTGACACAGTCCTTCAGGCTAAAATTAAACCCTCAACAAACAATAATGGTAAAAAAGAGGAAAACAAACAGGAAAATACATTAATGTCTCAGGGGCTTGGTTTTTATTGCTCTTTCTTCTTACTTCCATGATGAATGTTTTCTGCTTGAAATACTGTGGTTGTGACTGTCACACCATGGTCAAACAAGCAGGGCAGGACTTCACGTTACTGCACTCAGCATGATCCCCACAACTATTTTGATGGGAGTTGTGGGTGGGCAGGAGGGGTGAGCTGAACTTGGGTGGCCACTCTGGCATTCAGATGAAGTGGTATCTCCCTGGTATAAGAGGCATTCAGTGACCACATAACTTTGACAATTGACAGACCCTCCCGAGGCCCTAACCAGAGAGCACCAGTGGTAGAAGGAATAATAACAGACACTGAGTTGCCTCTCTGAAAAATTCCGTGCCCTGTTGAATCCTGAATTGGCACAGTGTCTTGTAGGTTTGTGCACTGAATGTGCTGCTGACTCATTGCACAGGCAGAAACCCACTCTCCTGTGTCTGGGCGGCCACATCCAGCACAGCTCTGACACGTCCTGCCTGCTTCTGGTTCAAGCCTATCTCTTGCCTGTATGAGACTGTCTTGGGAAAGCTGGTCACCAGAAAAGGCAGTTTCCTAACCTTGGAAAAATTTGATAGAGCAGGGACCTGCAGGTAACTTCAGTCGGCTTCTCCTGCAGCCCAGAATGAGGATGTACAGCAAGGTAAAGGGACAGAGCATTGAACTCAGAAAAGATAGGATGGGCTACCCATGTAGCTGTTTGTGCCTTAGTGGCATTTGTCACTGTGCAGATGACTGAAAAACCAAGGTAGTATGTAAGGCCTTCTTTCGTCCTTCTTTAGTGCTGTGTATGTCAGCTCAACCACATGCACGCAGCTGCGTTTGCAGCTGTGGCAGGTTGGCATCCAACACTGAAGTGCTGTGTAGCAGCATTCTGTGTGAAGTCTAGGGTGTGTATTGAAGAAATACTTGTATTTTGCCATTTTGGTATGTATCTCAGTGACATAGCTCTGCACACTTGTGAACAGAATTATAAAACAGATATCTTTCTACCTTTAATTTTTTTTTCTAAAGCAGGTGTGAAGAAAGAAGTACAAAAAGATCAGGATGCTAACAGACCAGCTGTGTCATCCCCTAAGAAATCAGCAGTAACAGCCACAAAACTCCATTCACCAGGTATTTATGAACCCAAAAGCGGGGGAATCCAATCTTCAGGGAAGATTTAGACTTGTTGACTTTGCATCTCTTGTTAACACACTCAAATCTGAGACCTGCTATTGTTAAGTGAGGTTTGATTGTGTCCAAGGTTCATAAAGCTGGCTTTGAGTACAGCAGGCTTTATCATACCAATGCACGAGCTGAATAGACTTTTGTTTCTTTGTTACAACCATGCGATCGTCTCTACTTCAAAACAAAGAGTTGTTGCCATTACATGTTTAAGGGAATGAGAATTTTTTTTTATCATTACAATTTTCTTATATAAAAAGAGAACAGATAGATATAGTGAAATAAGACACCTCACACAATTGCCTGGAGTGATAATATATTACTCAGAATCTACTCTTACTTTTATGCAGAGGCAGTAAATTTCCTGGGCTATTTCTACACATAATTGGAAAAGAGATTATCTATAGAAATAACCTTCAAAGTGCTATTGGGACATTGTCAATTTGCCCTTCAATACTGGGTAAACCACATGGTTTTAGCATTTCTGAATAATACCTTTGTTTACTAAAATGAGGATAACTTGTTTCTCTTTATGTCTAAGTGTACAATGACAAATGTATAAGGTGCCTAAAGGCTTTTGTAAGACTGGTCTTTGGTTGATGTAAATGTTTCTGAAATGAGCGTGCATGGTCCCACTAATTTCATTGTGCTTGAAGTTTATCTTCTGTTGCCTCATTTTTCAGACTCTACTTGGATCTTAAAATGTCATCTCTGCGGCTATATGATATGTCAGATATAATTATGGGGGTAGAACCCCATGTTGCTTTATTTGATAAAATATAAAGCATGTAGAACAACTCTTCAGCTCCTATGACTTGCATCAGGAGTCTCTTCATGTTTACTAAACTCAGTCCCTATTCTTCTCCTTCTCAACCAACAAAATCAAGAAAATGGAAGGTTAAATTTAGTCTTACCAGGCACCAGCAGGACCCACAATTCTTCTCCTTACAAAGATATTAGAGTAAAAAGGTGAACTTAACGATGTCCTCTGAATCATATAATTTACAGACTGTTTTTCACCTAATGAGATCACCAAGAGAGATCCAGAGAAGAATCTGTTGCAGAGTGCCAGACCAGAAGCTCACCAGTGTTTGTAACGGTCAGAGTCCAGTTTAAGCATCAGCACTGATTGTGGCTGTAGCAGCATGTTATAGCACAGCTGATTTGCTTCTTTGAGAATTAGAAAGCAAAATGGAAGAGCGGCATATTTGTACTGTATATTTGTCTTGTCAAGGAGACCTGCATTTCCACGGGTGACTGAATGATTTTCAAGGCTTAAATTTTTGGCGTATCCAATTCATGAGGCCTCAAAGATTTCTTCTTTCTCATGAGAGGTTGAGAAACTGACCTCTGTCCATCAGACTGATTTAGAATTTGTTCAGCTTGATTGTCTGAAATTAAGACAATCTAAAGATGTTTATCACTGTAAGGATCAAGTAGGAAAATAAACCTCATCTTCACTTATTTTTTTAGAGTAGCCTTTGGCATTCTTTAAAATAACAACAGCACTAACAAAGCAATAAAGGCAGACAATTTTTTCACCTACTTAACAATTTCAAAAACAGTCAAAGCAGCCATTGAACAGAGTGAGTGTAGCTAGTGCCAAGGGGCAGTATCACAGGTTTTCCTCCATCAGGATCACAAACTCCTGCATCAGGTAACTCCATCACACCTACATCTGGCCATGAGCAGGCTCTAAAATTTCTGAGTGCTGTTTTTAGGTATTTTCTTCTGTTACTGGTGTCCTCACATTCAGTTCCTTTTAATTAGTGCTGGTTTTTGACTGTCATACACCTTTTTTTAGGCTCAAATCTAGTCTTTAGGATTTGGATCAGTCCTCCTGAAGACTTGCAAGGGAGTTTTGAGATGCAGAGACTTTTAGGGATCTCAATTTTATCTATTGATGCATTACTACCCCTGAAATCTTTGTCTAGGAGCAGATGTCCCTAGATGCAGGTGCTCTCCTTCCACTCCATTTTAGGACAGTGCTACCCTTTTCTGACATCTATCATTGTACAGGCTGCTTGATATCAATTGTTTCAAAGTAATTTGCTCACTTTCCTTACCAGAATGTCAGAAATTGGACAGTTAAAAGGCAAATAAATTGCATTTCCCATCTAAATCCTCATGGACTGTATTAATTATGAGTATAGACTTGTTATGTCTTCTTGGTTCAAACATTCAGGTAGATAAAAAAGACTTGGGAGTTTTGAAGCAGATCAAAGGGGTTCAGTGATTTCAGAGTATACTGGGTCTGCCCCCCTGGTCCCACCATCAGCAAAAAGGACATTCAGGATCAGGGTCAGCATCATTAATATATACCCTGTTTTGTGCAGAGCAACAGAAGAGAGACATCAATGGCAGAATAAGCTTAGTAAGCTGCCTTTCAGACCCAAATGAACCGAGAAATTCAGATTTATCCCTGAGGAGAATAGCACTGTTTAATTTAGAAGGACAGCTTATAATACTGACAAGGACAACACAGAGATGTGCACTTCAAATCTTCCAGTGAACAGGAAGGCTAGAAAGATATAAGACAAAACAACCTCATCGGTTTCTGTTTTAATTAAAACTGGACTGATTTCAAGGGCTTTCCTCTACGCTTCTCCCTAAGCTTTCTGTTGTAACACCACTGTGCTGCTTAAACTACCCAAGATTTTTATTCTAAAAAGACAGATATTTATGGGTATTGGTTTTATGAATTTCTTATTTTGTGATATTACCTACTGTGATAGGTACCTACCTATTTGTGATATTACCTACTGCCCTACAGTTAAGAGCCCTTTGACATGAACAGAAGAATCTGTAAGAAAATACCATTCCATGCAAAAAAATATTCACAGGCTTTAACTGACAAAAAAATGGATAAAGGGCAATAGCTGAACTCTCTGGCTGAACTCTCTTAATGACAGAAACTCCTTGTATTGTACTACTTAGGTCTTGCAACAACATGACACTAGCCTCTACATATTGCGAAACCTGGTATTCTTTTTTTGCAAATTCAAGACATGGACACAAAGAGTTTCAAAGTTTGTTTTGCACTTGTAGCTCTTTGCAGTTGTACTATGAGATAGTTGGAGACATGAGGGAGCATTTCTGCTGGAGCTAGATCCCTGTAAGCTTAGCCTGGAGCCAGGACGTAGTTGGGCAAGTTGGTAGATATGCTCCCAATAGCTCCACACAAGCTGAGGACCTGAAAAAGTAGGAATAAGTTCCTGGGGTATTGCTCTGTCAAAGCCATACTGTTTCCCTGCCTCATCTAGTAAAATTGCCCTAAGGATCCATTTGCACACTTAGGCCATGGTCTTAAAGATCTAAAAGGTCTAAAGCACATCTGACAAAATTACCTCTGGAACAATATTCCACTTTACAAATTGTCTCAGAATCATACCATCAGAGGCATCTTTGTGGAAGGATTCTTCAGGTTTTTAGGAAAGGTGTAGGTAGTATCCACAGCAGAAGACTGTCCCCTGTTACATTCATTGCTGAAGACTGGTTGGAGACATTGTTTCTGTATTGTTTTTCAGGAACTGTATTCTACAAGACTGTAAAACTACAAACTGTCCTTTTTTTTTTCATATTCTTGCATACCTGACCCTTTCTGCTAACGCAGAAATGTTCCAGACCCATGCCCATCATCTCTAGTAACACATGGGACTAAGGTGTCTGACTCTTATTTTCTCCCCCTTTCTTACTGACTTTAGTTCCTAGGCTAACAGCTGGACACTAATGGGAGGATCTGTGGAAGAGAGGCAGAGATTCCTGGCCGGTATTCAGGAGTGAGTTAAAGAGTATATCAGCTGAGGAGAGACTGAGGGTAGCAAAAAAAATAATCAGTAGGCTGTGCAAAGGTGATGTCCAGCTGGCCATAAATGTTTGCAGAGGAGAGTTCTCAGAAAGCTAGAAAGGTAAAGACAAAACAGATTGTCCGAGCGCTGGCTTGAGCAGCCTGACACTACCAGGACACTGCCTCTTCTTGCTTCATCCTCATAACTGAGTATATCCAGAGAAATTGATAGCTGACTCAAGCAGGATATGAACTTAGGAAAAAAGCCTCACTGTCCTTCAGTGGCTTACCATGAGCAAGCTTTAGTTCTTGTGCAATTCACATGAATGTGGCACTGTATTTGAGCTGATATCCTAAACACAAGCTACACTAGTGCTTTCAGACATTTGTACAGGATCGGGCTTGCTTCAAGCCAACTTGGAGCACATCAGAGGAGCCAGAGTCTGGGCCTATTTCTTCTGGCAAACCATATAGTGATTCTGGTGTGACCAATGATGCAGAGAGAGCAGCCATGAAGAGCCAGTGATGTAACTCATCAGCCTTACACAGTACCTGGTGGCACTTGCATACATACCTGTTAAATGCTGCAACTTTAGATGTGTTGTAAGGGTGAGAGCAAGGGGAACTGTCAAGGTAGACTGCAGGATTGTTGATAAAAAGAAACTGTGATATCCCAATAGCAAGCAACCCATGCTGTGTTTGCATTCAGGGAGGGACAACTCTGATTCCTCATTGTCCTATTTGGAGGCAAAAGGAAATCTACAAAGGCAAACTGGCACCTCTGTCAAGTCACCAAGCATGGGGTTCAGGTGGACAAAGGAATCATGTGCAAAATATAAATGTCAAATAGCTGTTTTCCACATCCACAGTAAGACAAAGGGAATCTTGACCTGGAAGTGCCCATTTCTCTCACTGCCATTTAAGAGAATCCAGCATTGCACATCAACATGCAGACGTCTGTTTTTGTAGATGTCTAACACAGGTGAGGTGATTCCTTCCTCTAACATCAGTTCTCAGTGATACACTTTTAGGACAGTCTTCCCAACTTGTACAAGACCTTCAGGCTCAGAGCCTGAGGTGATATGACTGTTAAAAAGCTTTGAACTTTGGCCCCTAGCCACTGTGTTCTTGCTTTTTTTGAAAGTCTTAAAGTTCTGTGTGAGTGCTACAGACCATTTTTTCTTTTGTAGGGATGAGTCCCAAAGGCCTTAGAAACATATAAGGGTCATGTCTATACATATAAGTAAGTGACCTGAATGGTCTTTTCTTCTCTCCTTTGTAGGACATCCCAAGCAAAGGCCTACCACCCCAAAGAATGGGTTCTCCCCCAAACCAGGAGAAGGTCGAGACACTGAAAAGCAGTTCATTCAGAGATTGAAGGAAAAGTGTGATGAGCAGTCCCGGCAACTAATTAATATTCAAGATGAGCTTAAAAGGGCCAACTGTGGCTTTGATGTCTTTGCTATAACAACACAGTACTTTTTCAGGCAGGTAAGTGCAATGGGTACTTCTTACCACTGAAAAGATACTTCACCTTTACACCTGTCCCTTGCCCAAAGTTATTCCACAGTCACTGAAAAGTTGTTCTTGGGACCAAAGCATGTAATTTCTTTGCAATGGTTATTATGAAAAAGGAATTAAAATTTCATAGAATCGTAGAAGGAAAATCTGCAAAGGCAAGGGGATTCTGGCACCTTTGTCAAGTCACCAAGCTTGGGATTTGGGTGGCCAAAGTAATCGTGTGTTGATTGTAGATGTCATCCGGTTGTTTAGGTTGAATAATTTGATTCCATATATTTGAAATTAAAAGTTCAGAAACTTGGAAAAGGAAGAATTTTGACTGAAGTATTTGTCACAAGCATGGAGGGGCTTCAGGATGTTTTTAAGAGTGAAGTCGCAGTCTCTGGAATAGTCGCAGTACAACTGGAATAGAAAGTGTAACTGAAGTGTTGACACTTGTGAGCAACTGCAAAAACAATCCATGCATTTAGCCAAAGGTGTTAGATGAAGGAAACAATTTTCTTTCCCTGAAAAGTTATCTACTCTTCCTGTTCCCCTTGGATCAGGCAGAGTGTCTCTGTTACAGAGTTACCAATTCCTGGAGAGGTTAGAATAACATTATCTCAACATTTAGAAGATTGCACTCCTTAGGTACAGAGAACATAAAGAAAATGTTGTCGGTAATTAGCGAAGCTTATTTATTTAACTAAACTCAAGTCAAAATGAATACATTTTAAGATCACAAATGCAATCATGAAAGACTTGCAGGTCTTGCTTATTTCAAAAACTGTTTAGTGGGAAATGTAGCTGGGCTGTAAGGTCCAGGCCTGGTTCACATGATGCCCATGTATTTTATACCATCCCAGGTAAAGCTGGTGTCCCAGCTACTTTGTAAAAACTGAGACAATTACCAACAGTAGGACTCAAGATTCGGATAATATCCTTGATTGCCTTTTTGTCTACTTTTGGAAGAAATAAGAATAAACTTTCAGTGTTAAATGGTAGAAAGAACACCAAGAAAACAAAACTCAGATTCAATCAGTCTTTACAAATTCTGAAATATTTTATTTAGTTTGAGGGGTTTTTTATATTTGTGGGAAAGGTTACCTTTGAAAAAACAACCGCAGTTCACGTTGTTCCCTAAGTAGGAACTGATCTTGCCAGGGGGAGCTTCACTCAACTGAAAAAAACAGGGAATTTTTAAAATGTCCTAAATATTTTAAATAACTTCCCAGGAGATCTTCCGCCTCTATTTTTCTTTAGGCTTGACATTTCTGGACTTGTTGGGCATTTCTAACCTTTTTCTTTTTTTTTAGCTGACTGTGGAGTATTAATCCTTGTTTAAATCAGAGGGAAACAGAAAAAGGCAGAGCACTGTCTGCTCATCTTTGTCTATGCATTGCCCACTAGGGAGAGATTTTTCATCACATGCCTCATTCACAATTTGCTGAAGGAATTCTGGAAGCTTGGGTATATTTTCTTCATCTCCTCTGGATATGCTTTAAATGAGAACAGCTGCTGCAACTGAGCTTTGAGATGACTCTCATTCTGTTGGTGCATGTTATGTCTGTCCTGAGAATGCCTCCTGAACTGAACAACTTAGGGATCTTTCCTGGCCAAGCATAGCTGTGCCTCATGTTCCCAACTCCTTTGTACTTTGTGCTATCAGGTCAGCTCGAGATTGCAGTAGTGCCTCTCTTGAGTGCCTGGAGGTGAAAAATAATACACCTGTGGAATTTCAGACCTCTCCCAGGCAAAGACAACACAGGCTTCCCTGGATGAGGAGACGTACAGGCACCGTGAGCCTACCAGTTCTCCATTAGAAACCCAGATGTGGTACCTAAGTTAGCAGTATGGCTGCTTTAGCCTCCATTTCTAGTGCATGCAGGCAAGTGAGCACTTTGAGAAGACTACTTAAAGAACCGAAGGTCTGAGTTTCTGCTTGAGGTGCTTGCCTGTCTTGTCTGAGACTTCCAGGGAGGCTTGAGACTGCTGCTAAAGTTGAGAGCCTACATGTAATGGGACAATCTGGGACTACTCAAGTAGTTGCGTAACTGGGCAGTTGGCTGTCTTGCAACATAGACACAAACTCCCAAGTTTTTGAGTGTCATTAGAAAATACGATCTGTAGACATTTTCTGAGATGACATTATTGTTCGAAAGCTTGAACAAAAGTGTGATAACTGGCTTTGAGTTAGGGCAGCATGGGAAAAAAAACTTCTTACACTATAAAAATAATAACAATTGTGTGTGTTTCTGAGAAGCCTGCAGGCAAAATGGTTGAGATCTGAGTGGAACTGCAGTTTGGTAAAGGAAAAATACTCATTTAGGAAAAAGGTGTGGCGTTATTCCAGAGAAGTTTGGGGTGGATTTGTCAAGCTGGAGTTCCACTCTGTTCAGAAGAGGGCTCAATTCTATTTTGGTACTAAGGGAGCGTCTCTTAGGCTTTTAGTCTCCTGTGTTCAAATTTTAGTATCTCTCTCTCTCTCCTTACCCCACACCATAACAATGTCCAAAACAGAGATTTTTCTCTGATTTGGACTTAAATTCTGTTAGAAAATGTGCTCTGAGCCAGCAAGAACAGGATTGAATCCTAGAAAAAGCCCAAGGACCAGTGTTTTGCATGCAGGTAGGAGTTTACCCATGACCGTGGCTCTCTTGTCTTGCTCACATTGTTCCTGTTCCCTCTCCAAAGCTGAGGAAAGCTCCAGTGCAACAGACATGTCCAATAAACATGTCCAACAGACATGTTTAGCTGAAGAAAGAGAGTGTGCATATGTAATAAAGAATGTTGAACCACACTAGCAGCTTCTTTGAGAGCTTTCCAACTTTAGGCACTTGTAGCAACCTTCAGACTACATGACCATTTTCTTTGAGTTTTGTTGGATTTGTTTTCTGGCTGTTTCGGACTACTGCTGAATAATATCCTGGACTCATCTCTCTTTCTTAGTTGAAAATGTTCTTAATGGGCAAGATTCACTTAATTGACATCAAGGAGTGCACAACATGTAGCAATATTTAATACAGACCCATTAAATGCCAGCTAAACCAATTTGCTATATTCAGGAAAAGTCTAGGCAACATAAGCAGGTGATACAAACCTGCTTATGTTTGGGGCAGTAGACACAAAAAAATTAAAACAGTGGTTCTGACATAAGCATTTAGCTAATTATGAAAAATAATGATTGCAGTGCTGGTAGAGAGCATGGCTTTTAATTATTATTTAATTAACAGATGTATTAAAGACCTTCATATGTGCACATATGACTCTTGTTGACTTTGACAACTGCTTCAAATTTATTCTGAAGGGGAGTAAATTAACTTTATCCTTAATGTCAGATGTTCATCATTCCAATACAACCCTTGTGCTGTGAGGGGTTCTCCAAAGTGAACTGTCAGAAGCTGAAGTGATACTATGAAGAGGATACCATGAAGATTTTTTAGAGCAAATATCTCGAAGGGCTCCCCCTGATTGGAGTCGGTCCTGGCCGGCTCTGGCTTGTTAGCCCAGTGACAGTGACAGTCCTGGCCCAGTTTCAGTCCTGTTAAGCAACGTATCCAGCAGTGATCCCTCTTGGAAGTGGTAATAGTGCCACCTAAAGGACAGTAATCCAAAGTAACAAATTCTAGAGGAAAAGTCCTTCCAGACATACATAGGGAGAGAATAAAAACCCACTTTAGTGTCTCTAAAGTGACACTAGTACACTCATAGAAGACATGTTTGTGCTGAGGGCTGTCATGGCCAAAATGTGCCAAGGCCCTGGAAACTGGGCTAATGACTTTCTGCCAATCCAAGCATCCAATAAGTGAAGTCCCAATAGCAAGTTCTGCCTCTGAAATTTTAGAGTAGAACTCCAGAGCTACAGTGCATGTGAGGGAAGGGATACTTTCTGAGCTGCAGATCCCAAGGGTAAGCACAGATAAGGGAAAGGGTTACTCTGAGGTAGTCTGTCCCACGCTCTGCTTGGGCATGAAGGAGTTTCCAGACCTGCAGCGTGGCCTCATGCTGCAGTTTTCATCATGAGGGAAAAACTGCTCAGGACAGCCCCCAGCACTTGAGGTCAGTCAGATCAGCTGGGAATAGAGTAACCAGACAAATGTCCCGAACAAGAGTTGGGACAACACTGCGTGACTTGATGGCATTCCAGAACTTTGTGTCTACCAGCACTATGAAAGGTGTGTCACTGGTAACCAGTGTGTGTTTTTGTCTCCACATCTAAGCGTGAGTTACTTTTGAGTGGATGTACAATACACATCTTACAGACAAGTAAATGCATGTAGCAATGTCCTGCAAAATTTAGGATGGACAAGGAAAACCTTTCCCCTCGTTCGAATAACAGATAGATGTGTGCTTGTGTGTCTTTTTCAGAGTAATGTTTCTGTTCTGTGAATGGACAATATGCCACCCAGTGTCATATAACCTCCTTGGCCAAATGCTAATGATTGCTTGTGCTAGAGGCAAAATTGGTCACACTATTTATAAGTTGCTTGGCACTTCCCACTATTACCTCCAAAACATTAATTTGGGCTAGCATTTCAAGTGATTATCTCAGGCTGAGCTGAAAATAGTTTATTTTCACAACTGTCTCAGAGAATAAGTTTAGGAGAAATGTATCTGTTGTTTGTGCCTCATAGTGGCACAGTGGTAAGAAGCCAGCACTTGCCAGAAAGGTTGACCTTCTAGCTTTCAGGGGTACTGCTTTCCCAAGAATAGTCCTTAGAAAAGTGCCGCTCCTTCCCCCTTACAATTACATCTTGGTTAGATGTTCTGTATTGAGCAAGTTCAGTCTTTTCATTGCTCCTGCTGGAGATCAGAGCAATCAGAGCATGTTACTATTTTCACTCTGTATCTTGGAAAACAGACACATTGGACTCATTGAACACTAAAAGTTTAGGGTCATGAATCAAACTCATTTTGAGAAAAACAAAACACTTTTATTTGACAGGAAAAAAATTAGAAGCTTTGTCATCATTTAGAGCTTTCTAAACTGCTTTTTAAGGAGAAAATCACAAGATTTGGTATTGGGGGCTACTAGTTATGGTAAAACAGAGGGGTAAGAATCCAGAAGTTCTCCTTTACTTGCAAGCCTTATAATGAATACTCTGTAATGCAGCTTCTGTGGGACATGCAGGCCACTCACACATGGTCAGTCTAACCGAGGAATGGATCAGGGTTTGTGAAATGAAGGAAATTACCTTCTGCAGGCCCCTGATTATTTGCTATGGATGCTAAAAGACAAGCAGTGAGTAGGTAAGGCATAGAAACCTTAAAGCCCCTAAAATATCTTTCGTCTCCTGATCCTCTGGATAACTGAACATTACACTGCTTCCAGACAGCGTGGCCAGCTCTGCTTCAGTCCCTGCAAAACAGAAGAAAAAAAGTGTAAGGGACCTCTTGGCTTCTCCCTCTGTCTTCAGTGGCCTTCTCACAGACACTGCTGCAACAAGTAGCACAAATTTTGGTTTGAGGAGGTGGAAGAATATGCTTCCATGGGAAGCGCTGGTATAGTTACATGGCCTTGTTTTGAAACAACACCCGAAATTAGAGTATGTTTATATCCCTTCCCTGGAGAAGAATTTTGTTAGTTACGCATAAATATTTCAAATTTTGAGACAAAAAAGAAAAAGCCCCAGGCATTTTAGTACTCGTATTGAAGAGGTTTTAAGTGGCCATTAAAAATTAAAGAGCTCTTTATTTACATGTTGTCCTTGAGGAGAAATATATTTAAAAGTGTGTGCCAAGCATCAGGTAGAAGTGAACTTATTTTCTCCCTTTGTATTATTGATCTCTGCATAAGCAACTGACTTTCACAGCTTTGATTTCATACTGCATTCAGAGGAAAAAGCTAGAATAAGAATCAGGAGTGGCTCTTGTGATGATGTCAGCCTCCAAGAAGGATAAATGTCTTCTGGTGGGCTTGAGGGATTTGGCAACACATTTGGAGTGGAGTGAAAAGTAGTGATGATTAATACAGTCCAGTGCTATTGTGGCCTCTATTCATACAGGGGACAGACAAAACCCAAATCACAGTGTTTTTATGCTGTTCTTTGAGTTCAGCAAAGGAGTCAGTGGAAACGCGTAGTTAAGGATCCTGTTCTTTCCAAGCAACAATGGTCATGCCATTCTCAGGTCACATCGACACCATGAGTTGCTGAATAACTGTTCACTTTCCAACCTGTTATTAGATTTGGCCTTTGTTTCTGCCACAGGGAGCTTGGGAATTCAATTTTTTTCAAGTTTTCTCCAGTCCAGAGGACAATGGGAGAATCTCTATCAGAGTTAGATGCTCAACTGCGACCCCATCAGTAGTCCAGGGTGCTTGTGCTTACTGGGAAAAAAAGCCCTGTAATCATCACATTGCCCATCCAAAGAAATCCAATATGCATCTGGGCAGGGTTTGTTAGAGCCATGGTTTTGATCTGTCGATACCAAAATATTCCAAAAGATATATTTTGGACTCAAGGTGTCTGCATTTTGCCACAAAACTTTTGCTTCATCAGAAAAATAAAACCTCCATAGTGAATAACAATTCTAGCATCTAGAGACTTTGACACTCTTGGGTCAGTACCTTGTGCCAGAAATCTATAAGCAGGATTAGCTCTAAACATGTGAACTACCTGTTCTTGGTAAAGGCAGTCTGGAATAGTGCTTTCATGGACTCTGTGTGGCTTTCGTGCACATGCAGTGGTTAGACCTGTCGCAGAGTGATTTTGGAGCTATTAAATGGTTTAAAACCATTTATAACGTCAAACTCTGTTCATCAGATAAATGGAAATTATTGTGAACTAACTTGGAATTAGGCATACTTTCTCTGAATTAATAACTTCCTTCATCTCTGACTTGTTAGTCTCTGAACTAACAATTTCATTTTCAAAATTACCTGAACAGGAGCTGTAACTTTAGATGTTTCTAAATTACCTTTCCTGGACTGTTGAAGGGACGAGAAGTCCCAAGTAACAAGTGATGGGACAAAAGAAGATGGCCTCAAGTTGTGCTGAAGGAGGTTTAGATTGAATATTAGGAAAAATTTCTTCACCATAAGGGTTGTCAGGCATTGGTTGTCAGGCTGTCCAGGGATGTGATTGAGTCACTGTCCCTGGAGGATTTCAAAGATGTGTAGATGCTGTGCATGGTGTAATGGTGGATTTGGCAGTGCTGGGTTAAGGTTGGACTTGATGATCTTAGCAGTCTTTTCCACATAAATGATTCTAATATTCTCTTTCAGGCAACTCCAACACCAGCAAGGTAGATACGGAATTCAAACAGGGCCCACAGACATGTTAAGCAGTGTAGTACTGCAGCTACTGCTGGGTACATACTGCAAAGGCAAATTCCTCAGATCAATCATTGTTTGTTTTGTGGTGTTTTGTGTTTGTTGGAGTTTTTTTCTTTGATTGGTTCATCGGTTATTCTCCAGAGATACTATACCAAGATTTCTATTAAGAATGTGACAGAGCAATTCATTGTTGATCAATATGTACAAGGTGCATATATGAAAGTGTTAATCACACCAGAATTTGAAGAATTTTTCGTCTTCCATGACAGAACAGAAATATTTAACAAATAAAATTTTATAGAAATTTTTTTATATAGAATAGAGGAAATCTGGTGAGGCTAGACAAAGTTTCCACTAAAGAGGAGCGTATAAAGACTCATAACTCTCATTAGCAGTGGGGTAGATGAGATCTGGCCTGTCTGGGTCAGAGGAATGCCATCCTCTTTTTGGGAGTCAAAAAGACGAACCTCCCTTCAGAGACATACCTTTCAGCACTTCTTTTGTTTTTAAAATATTTATGATGAGACTAAATGTCACTCTATAATGTTGCTGTAAAGGAGGAGGCCATGCCTCAATTCACAGATAATCTTCAACAGTCATTTCAAAATGAAATCTTTGAAAAAAGATAATCTAAGGAAGGTTGCAATAAACATAGAGAGAAGTGAAATACTAAGTTCCCCACTCAGAAAAAGCAGTGACCACCGAATAACTTGACACATATTTACATACTGATAGTTACTTTCCAGTAACCTGTCCTCCCTCTGGCAGATCCATGTTCCTCTCTCCCATGTAGCCAACCTCAGGTATCACCTGCTAGCTCATTCTGTGGCTGAAGCCTCACCTGGAGATGCCCATCATAGCATCCCAGAAGTTCTCTGGCCCTCAGATACACATCTATGGCCTTTCCTACCTTCTCCCTGCTTGTATCTTCAGACCTCTGGCAGTAATACTTTTGTTTGGTGATTTTACGTTCCCTCAGGGCAAAGTGGCATGGCTACATTGATATAGACATGTCCAGTAATGATGTGTATAGGCATCATAATAATATTAGCAATAATGATCAATGCAATAGAACTGAAGTTTTTTCAAGTTATTTTACTCCTTCTACAGTCTAGTAAGAGGAACAATCTATAACAAAGGTCTGTCAATTCTAAATGTCCATCAAACCAATGATGTGCCAGCTTTTTAATTGTAGAAATAATACGGTTTTAGCCATCACAAAACATAAAGTCTAGCTTCACTTGAAAAATCAATCTCTACCTTCTTATTGTTAGTGCAGTACAACCTGTTTAAGTTAACATTAGCTTTTGTTTAATCAAGTTACACAGAACAAGTCACAAAAGGATGTCTGGATTGAACTGGATGTGTTGAAAACAGATACTACTTGGCAGACTTAATGTATTCCTCTTTTTTGAGCTCCATGTAATGTTCACATTAGAAGTCAAGACATTAAAATTTTTGTTGTCCTGCAGTTATCCCAACAGAGTGCTAGACATTTTACAGATGACATAAAGATGATGTTGCAGTCCTGGAGTGCTTAGCACCTAAATAGGCAATAGCCCAATTAAAAGTGGGGAGTCAAAGTGACTGAGTCAGGAGATTACCTTATGTTTAGTTTATTGGGGGATTTATATGAGGAGATAGTCATGTGTTTGTGTGCATGGGTACATACATGTGCATGCACACAAGCACACATGTATGGTCTGGTCTGCTGTTCATGTATCCTCTGGGAAGACGTGTTTTCAGTGACTGTATAAGGGATAGGGCTGGAGCATCACAGCGTCTGGAATCACCAACAGGGTCACAGTTACAGGCACCAAGGGAGAAGGACCAGACAGTGAGATGACCTGATTGCATCACCTAAGTGCAATGTGAGGGCAGCCAAGGAGTCCCACATACATTGGGTGGTGCAGAGACAGAAATGGTTGTGTGTATGCAGCTCTGTGAGCTGTAAAAGAGAGCCCAGTGAGTAGTTTCCCTTCTGCAGACAGGGATATTCCCACTGTTCATGTTCATTTGCACCAAGCAGGTGTGATGAATATTTTACATCCCACACCGGTTCGTCCCATCTGCCCTTGGCAGTGTTTCCTGTGGTGCAGCACGTGTCTCTGGGCAGTTGCAGAAATGAACAGCAGTACGTGTCCTCAGCAGCACCGCTGGGCTGATGGCTGCCTCCCAGGCAGACAGGCTCCACAGCTGTTATTGCCACACTCTGATTTCATCTGCGAAGGAAAAAAGGCTACATTTCTTCCTTGTTTTTTTTCTTGAGAAAAGTGACCTTGATATATATAGTGTAGAGAACTCTGTTTGGAAAGACCTAAAAAAGGAGCAAGTATATATTGAATGCTACTGCTAAAGTAAAGAGGCCAAAATAAAACTGCAATTTAGTGCATTTATCACAAATATAAACACAACATCTTGTCCATTAAGCTAACTAATCACTAGTTCTTGTAGAGGAAAGCTAAGATACCTTTATAGACATATATATATGTATGAGATGATTGAATGGAATTGTAGAATCATTTAGGTTGGAAAAGACCATTAAGATCATCAAATCCAGCTGAGGTGTAATATTGAGATGTCTACTTTAACCTCCCTCACATTTAACTCCAGGCAGGAGATAAGCACCAAGGCAGGTCTTCAAAAGCCACCCCTGCCCTTTGGAGAGGCAACAACAACTTGCAGATAACTTGTAGGTTAGGGAAAGATGCGCTTGATAGGTGTAAGTACCTGCAGAGTTATTCTGTCCTGGAAAGTAGAAGGAAAACGTTCATGAGGGACTGGATATTGTCCCTATATCTCTGCATTTCCAGTAGGGTTCATGTTGCAAAAGAAAATGGTTTCAGGATTTCTTTCTGCTGTGACTGTAAAGAAACAGAGATCACCTCCTTATTTGGTACAGGCTTCCAGATATTTGGCCTGATCTTTTTTTTTTGCTTTCACCTTTTGCTAACTGATATTCTTAAAAACAAACACATTACAAAGGAGCATAGCACACTCAAAGCAATGGCTAAATGCATTAAAAGGATTAATTTAGAAATAAGCATGGAACATTTGGATATATGCCATATATTTGTGTAGGTACCATACAATTGACCATAATGCTTGAACTTCTTTCCCATAGTCTTGGAATATCTTCTGTTTCATGTAAAATTTCATTTCACCTATCTTTAGTTAAAATGAGATACTAGAAGTTACTGAGTTTTAGGTGCATTTTAAAAAAATTGTTCCGTCTTCTTTCCCCTGCCCCAAAGGTGTTTTTAAATGTCATTTGTAGAAAGACTCCAGATTATTTACTGTATTCCCTCACCACAGCATATTCCTAAACTACAATGCTCTGCTGATATAACTCTGTCTCTCCAAAATTACTGTTGCAATCCCGGGGGGCGAGAGTGTAAATATCGTAAGTCTTCTTATGTAGATCCATCAGCAGACGCATTCTGACCTGATGCGCGAGAGGGATTTTGTGGCATTGTAGTGGAACTTTCCCTGTTGATGAAAATTCCTCGCAAATGTGAGGTTGTTCCAGTGCAAAGCAGGGCTTGAAAATACAGATAGACTATGATTACTATTCTTACCTTAAGCATTTCAAGACTGTGTGCCACATCTGCAAAAACCTCTCATATAGACATTCTGACAGAAAAGCATCACTTTCTTTATAATTGGATTTCTTATTTGATCTTCAGTTCTTCAGGTACAATTTCATATCCCCATTGCAGTCCATGTGGATTGTGGTTACAGATTTTAGCAGCTAGAGACCCACATATTTGATTAGCGGACTGCAATCTGCCTACACTTCGAGCATATAAAACCAATGTGCTCATATTCCCACTGCTTCAGTTTTGAGGAGTGATGGATGCAGCAAAGCCAGGCTAAAGCCAACTCTGCCTGGAACTGTCTTTCAGTACAATCCTGACTTCCCTCTGTGCAAAGCCCAAGACTTCTTCCCTTCACCCCCACAATTCTGGCTGATACTAATCAAACAGAGAGCCTGGTTCAGAGAGGGTGTTTGGACCTGTCAATAATATGGAGTGATTTGGATCAAGGAAGCTGAGCCCGTTCAAACAAAATGTGTTGAAATGCAACCAGATATTAATTAATAAATGTAAATGCAGAATGCAGGTCATGCCTACAGAACCATGTTCTGGGCATCAGCTGTAAGGGAGCAACTCCAGAAGTAATTAGAGTTTCTGCTGTCAGCACAAATCAATGTAAGCTCCTGTTGTGAACATGTGTTATGAAAAACTGTCAAGATCTTGGGGTGAGTAAGCAGAGACATAGCAAGTAGAAGTAAGGGGTTGATAACATCTGCACATTCAGCACTGGGGAGACTGATACGGAATATATGACATTTAGCACTGGTGCTCACACTTTAGAAACAATGAAAAGATAGGGAGGAAACAGAGGAGAGCAACAAGCAACTGTGAGATCTGGAAAAATCCTTTGCTGTGATAAATAGCAGAGCACAGCTGATTTTCTTTGTAAAAAAGGACAAAGTGGCTTGAGTCCAGAGCAGAACAGTCCCCATAAGAAGTGTTTTCTGTGTACCAGAAAGCTCTTTCCTCTAGCAGGGGAAAGTTTAGCACAAACTGCTTCAACACGTGAAAGAAACACAGACCTTTAGGAGTAGAGATGATCAGTTATTAGAACAAACCACTGGGAGAAGAGAAAGCAGTTACACACCTTCATGTCTGCAGTTTGCCAATGGATGCCTTCGTAGAGGGGATGCTTTCATCAAATATAGTTATAGAACAGTAACTGTGTAAAATGTCATGTCCCATGACACAAAAACCACGTTATTTGATTGAACCATCTCTTTGTCCTTTGTCCTTAAATTCTACAAAGATCTGTTGGCTGCAAGAATATCTGGACATACAATATTTCATGATACAATGGGTGTTAGAGGGGAGATACCTATTTTGAGGTTGGAAGCCTTTTCAGATAGATGTTAAAATGAGTTTTCCATGCAGAACAGCTTTTCATCACACTCTCTAATGCAGAGTTACTTGCATCTTCTGAAGTTTCTGGTAATAATCACGTCTCGATGCAGGATCTAGATTAGATGGACCATGACTCAAAGATATATATAAATGGTAATTATTATGTTCCAAGGACTTTGACATTTTTGCTATTCTTTCAAGTGGAAAGTATATCTACTAGATACTCTTTCTATGTCCTCACAGACATCCAAAAACATGTTGCTATGCTTTTGAATCAAATACCCAAAGCACAATCTGTCTCTCGCTTAACCTCCCTTTCAGGTCTGAGCTGTCAGGTTCCAGAAATGAACTCTAAGTTTCAGCTGCATTACTCCTGGAATTCCTTGGCCTTGCTCTCACCCCTGAGATCTGATTCAAATGCTGCTTCCTATAATCACTTCTCGCACATTATAATTTCAGAAGGTGATTTGAGAACTATTTATTATGGTTCCTTCTTAAAACCAGCTCTAACTACAGAGGAATTAGTATAAATGATGCATTTTAAAAATAAGTTCTAAAAATCATCTGAGTTAGGTTTTCTTTGTATGAAAACATCCCAAGGCCACAACTGATAGATTGGATTCTTATTAATATTAGTAAGTACTGTTCCTCTTAGCAGAGAACTGAGAATCTTCCTTATAGGAGGAACTTGGTTCATGTAAAGCTGCTGGAATTTTTTGTCACTGACATTACTGTTGCAGGATGTCCCTTGCTCTGCGTGGCCTTAAAATACAGCAGCTTGGAGTTGTCATTGGCTTTGGTCCAGAATAACTCAGGAGTGGAAGAGGGGAGATTCCCTGTTTGTTGGGAGAAGAAGGGAACATTTCTCTGCAAAGTTGATTTAAGAGAATGGCCATCTGCTTCCAGCTACTGAGAGGTTTGGAATTTAGAAACAGCCTTGCAGGGGATGTATTCTTGGGTAGAGGGCAGGTGAGGAGTTCAGTGAAAACATGCATTTTTCCTTGTGATCTTGGTGTATAAAGGATATTTCATATGAGAAGACATGAATTCCTTGTCAGCAAGAATTAGTTCATTTGGAATTCTCTGCAAATGCTTCCTTTGTACTGTTCCAGACAACAAGAGCTAGGAAACATACTAATAAAGTATTGTTCTCTCGTGCATTTTAATCCATGGCCTTACAAGCTACTGACATTAAAATAAATGTAAGGCTACACTAGCAGAAATAACAAAAGTCTGAAGGAATTCTTTTTAGTTCCTCACATTCTTTGTATATGAGAACTGAATTAAAAAATTAGTCAGCTGACTGGGCTCTCATGCTTGAGAAACAGAGAACATATAGTACATGTTAAATTGTTAAATTCTAGTGTAAATATTCTATTCATCTAATTATGCAATGGCATAATTGTATAATTGAAAAACTATATAAAAAAATGTTTTCTTCCATATAAGTTGCCCAAGGATCATTAAAACCTCATGATACTGAGTAATATGCAAAATATGAAACCTTACTGTAAATCCAAGGGAAATTGCCATTCAGGGGGCATCTGGCATGACTTTCAGCTCTAACCAAATCATCTAGCTGAAACTCATAACTGACTGCTCCTGTCTTCAGAAATCTCAAAATCACTGTATTAGATTTCTGAATCATTTTTTTAAGTTAGGTAAGAACAAAAATAACATCTTCAAACTGGAAGATGATGTTCTACATGTATATGTGTAAAGTGCAATGTGGAGAATTGTGCTACTAACAACAGAGCTGCGTCAGAGAAAACTTGCAATGCACCTCCAACAAGGAAGATGAAATGTACTAGTGAATGTATTTTCTTTTTGTATTTGTATGGTTTTCAGTCTGACAAGGTTAGGGTTCAGGGACTTGTGATAGGACTCTCCCCACAGCTGAGAGCAGTGTGGACTCCATTCCTTGTCCTGGGGAAGCTGATCCTGCCCTAGCAAGGTTGACTCTCCTCAAATTCATCACTTTCTCACTCCGTTAGGTTTAATCCCAATCTGATTCACTGCACAAACACTTGTGTGTCCGCAAGGAAGGAATCTGAGACAAAAAAAGTGACCAGGAGAAGGGAAGATGAAATCACTTCCTTTGACAGCAACAGTCATCTTCACTGGTTTCAAGCACTCACGGAAATATAATGTGACTAGCAATTTCAGTAAGTGAAATTGGAAAGAGAATTTAGGACTAGTTGAGACTGTTTTCAAATTACACTGTCTGCAGAACTGAAGAATTAACAATACTGATAATAAATGCATTGCAGTCTTTGAGGCCCATGCTTGGTTTATTGAAAAATAAATTCAGTCTCCCCGGTTGTCTACAATTCTGTCAGTACACTTAACTTCTCTCTTGTAGATATCAAAATTCTGTGGAATTCCACCTGCATATTCTGTCACACAAACTATAACTAACAGTTTTGAGAAGAGTATGTGCAGAGAAATAGGTTGTGATAATCACATAAGCAGTGCTGGATTGTCCCTTCTGCCTGCCTTGCTCTCCCATCTTTGTCATGAGTGATAATTCGTGGCACACCACTTAATCATCCTCTGGGCCTCCTGTTCAAAATGCATTACTGGAATAGCTTTGTTCTATCCTGCCTCAGCACTGCCTTAGACAAAATGCTGGCCCTCACTGAATGCCGCCAAGCAGGCTTCTCCTCACACCATCCTTTGGAGGTGCTTAATGTTGGTGTCACAGCCACCTCTCACTGTTGACTGCAGAGAATGCCAGGAGGTGGCAGTTGCCAATAGCCTGACTTATCCATCACTCTTGAGAGTTGAGACGTCACAGAAGTTGCAGAGTCTCAGTTATGCACCACGTAATCAGAATCTGACCTTCCCGTCTCTCCTTATCTCCTCATTCCTGTAGTCTACTGTTTCTTGTCTCCCTTCTCCACAGCATATTTCTTTGTCCTCTGAAATGCTATCTGCAGAATCAGGTGAAGCAGTTTTTGAACTTGTGGTATGCCCCACCTCAGCCTTCTCTCCCCATTATCTCTCTCTGTATTCCTATGGTGTTTTCTTCAGTCCTCTTGGTCCTCACTTGTAACCACTGTCTCCAACTTTCTCCTAGTCTCCTAAGTTTATTTCCATAAGCACTGGATACTGTTGATAACTTATTCCTAGAACTGGCAGTCCTCTTGCAAAACATATTTGCATCCCTTCATGTTTCCTGTGCTGTCTTTTGCTCTCGTGCCCTCAGACTGTTATCTATTCAAATTAAGTTAAATATTTGTTTGAGTACTTCGCATGGTATGCCCCTCAGCAAGCATTTCCAGTGTTTCATAAAGGATGAATAATATGCAGTTCACTTGAGGATTCTCCTACTCAGTGACACACATAGTACAATGTTACCACCTTTAACTCCCAGAGCTTTCCCAAGACTTCGGTCCCATTTTTCGTTCTCCAAAGATCTCCATCTTCACACTTGCCAAATCTTTGTGGGCCAGCACTGCAAAGATCCAGGGAAAGCACTATCACTCCCAGGAAGGTTAGCCAACCTCCATAAAATAGGGAAATATCAGATAGTTATAGTTAGGAATCCCAGTCTTCTTATATATGTTAGAATATATGTATAGAACCCTGATGAAACGATTTATTGTTTATTCTCTGTATAGCAGGGTGTATCCACTGATACATAAAGACCATTATGGAGTTAAAGAGAATAAAGTGCCCCATTTGGGGGCCTTAGTAAATTATAAAATATGGCTAATTTATCCCTACCTCTCCCAATTTAGTTCAGATAGATGCGAAATATTGAAATTGCTTGGACAGTAAATAGGAAGTGTATTATGTGTTTCATGGAGGGTAGTGTTGATTCTGCCACTAAAGGAAAGAATTGCTGCCCATGGTGCCTCTTTACCATTAGGATAGGTTGTTTACAGACTAAGCATCCTCTGGGACATTTAGGAAAACGTAGATGTCTTCTTTGGGCTGTAATTACCCAGGAGCTTTTACCCTGTGAGGTACTAACTACATTGTGTTTTCACTGAAGTCAATAAATGTTTTAAAACATACTCTGTTAAGTCGCTTGTGGTGTGCAACTATTTTTATGTTTTAAAATCTCTTTTTAACACTTTTAACAGACTTACTCTTCTTATACTTGTTGCTGATTCTATACGTAACAAGAAACTTATCTTTATTTTCTGTTCAAATAATGAAATAAAAGCTACAACTTTCATGTAAGGTGTTTTTTACCTTAACAGCACAGTTTTTTTCAGCCCCTGTTGATCTCTGTCTTATCCACAGACCTCTTCTTTCTGCCTTGAAGGGCAATGTGAGTGAGATCTGCTGGGACAGAGTTCCATGCAAACCAGTTTGGCAGAGGCACATTCACATTTTGGTTGTGGACCATCAGCAAAATGCGTAGCAATATACTGGCAACAATGCACAGACAAGCGGTACTGAATGGATAGGAAAGGCTAGCAAAGTTCATTCCAGGTCATCAAATCCAGTTCTTCCTGTTGCCAACAAGCAAATCCTATAGCTTCTTCCCCAAAATGATCAAATTTCTGTTTAAATGTAATTATATTTTCCTCTGTTCCTGCCAGAGGACTGTTTAGGAAAGTTTTATGACTTAAGTATGCCCACATTTACACCCTTTTATTCTTATGTAATATTTTTTTTTGACCTTTAAGTGCTTCTCCCTCTCCTAGTGTTCTCCTCCTTGATGTATTTATAGAAAGCTATCATTTTTCAACTTTACTGTTTCCTTAGGCAGATGTGTACTTACATGGCACGCCTCCAGTGGTGTAGGCTACATATTCCCTGCATCAGAACTGCTATCCCCAAAACACAGGTGACCAGAACTGTGTGAGGTTTCAGGTGAGGCCTCCCTATGGTTTTTCATAAGGCATTTAGACTTCCCTGTTAGTCTTCCTAGAACCTAAGATTGTGTTTGCTCTATTCAGAACTGTACCATAGACATAGTTCTTAGTCATCCTATGACTGCATAAGCAACATTCTTTTTTTTTTTTTTTTGCTGTTATTTACATCTGTTGAGTTTCCATCTTCTACTTGAATTTCCTATTATTTGTTCCTGTGACCAGGACCTTGAACTTCTCAGTATTCTGTATTTCTTCCCATGACCACTACTATAGCCCTACATATCATCCTTGACAAGCATTGTATTTTGACTCTCCCTTGACAGATGGTGCATCCCAGCATCTCATTAGCCCTCACTAATTTTTGACCAGGGTCATAAGCGAACAACATAACTTGCTCCAAGGATTGATCTTTGAACAGCTCCATTAATTATCTCCACTCAGCCCAATAGTTCCATTTACTGCAACTCCTTGCCCTCCCTGCTTAATTCTTCTTCAGCAACTCCCCATCTTTCCCAGCCTAATGAGCAATATTGTGTTTGGCAGCATATCTGAATTCACTGGGTCCCCAGTAGGTGGGAATTACATATTACCCTCATCTAAAAATATAAATTCTTTTGGTGTACAAAAGCATCAGTCTGAACTGGAGTGGGATCTGTCTGTCTTTGGTGCTTTGTTATGCTAGACACTTTTTTTTAATGTATTATTCCTCTCAGTATTTGTTCCAAGTACCACATGCCACTGAAATCAGGCAGATGACTAGCATTTTAAAATTAAGAGTTGATAAGTTAAAAAGCATGCTTTGAACCTGTTTTTTAAGGTGCCAGTTCTCATAGAATTTGGGTATAGGAATTGTCCTCTCCCTGGTGTGCCTGTTTTGCTGAGTTTTGCTCCTCTCTCAGCCATGTTCATTTCCATTTCTATATCCTTAATCCCCTAGACATTGATGCCTGCAAGTGTGTGTTCAAAGTCCTCCACATAGTGACCTACCTCCAATCTGTAATCATGCTCCCACCACAGAGACCCCTCCTGAATTCCTTCTTCATCATCCTTGTTTATGCATTTGACTGAGGAACTGCTCTTTAAAATAGTTCAATTTTCCTTTTGCTTTCTAGGCTTGAATCTTTTCTCACCTTAATGCTACACACCTTGACCCACAAGATGAGGCTTAATTTAAACCGAATGTTTGGGCTCACTTTCTCCAAAAGGATCTAAGCTGACCAAAGAGCCCAGGAATTCACCCATCACATCCTTATTCTTTATCAATCCCAAACTGGCTTCTGGGGCCTCAATGCACCCTAGCCAGAAGGACAAGCCATGACTTTTGCTTCATTTAAGTTTCACTTAAATATTTTATTTTCCAATTTACTGCTTAAGTGGTACTAGAGTGGTGCATAGACCTTGCTAGCTAAACTCTAGCTTAGACTTATCATCACATGCAAACAGCAAATCTCCCGTTATTAGTGAAGTGATTGAAAAAGATGTGTACTTCAATTTAAAAGTATGACAAAAAGAATAATGACAAGGTTTTATTTTCCCTGCCTGATAGTCAGACACGTTGATCTAAATACTATAGTTCTAATGGCCGACTCAGAGAAATGGCTATGGTAATTCATCTCTAAATGGGAATTTTTTTTTTTTTTTGTCTATGGCAGTTAAAAAGTTTCCAGTCAGGATTTGGACTGTAAAAGATCCAAATCACAGACTTCAGATTGTGTGGCAAAAAAAGAGGCTTCTACAGTGAGGATAAAAAGATTTCACCATACAAGGAAGTCTCTTTTTACCTTTTTTCGGTAGCTGTTCAGTAGCCAATCAAATTAATTTTCATATGCTGTAAAGAAAAGTTAGATCTTGAACACAAAACACATGCACGTTGAGTGAGATTTTTAATTTATTTTGGTCTGGTGTTTGATTTTTGTTTGTTTGTTTGTTGGGGTTTCTATGTTGTTATTGTTGTGTTTGTTTGTTTTTAATTACTTGACTGATATTTTGAAACTCTGCTTGAATCCCTGGCAGGGCTGAGGAAGGGTAGAGAATAAGATATTGGCATGAACCAGGCAGTTACCTGAGCATTTAAATGTAATTTAACAGTTTTACTGGACATTCTTGTTGTTTCCTACTATTTTCAAAATCACTTTGTGCACCACCTCTTACAGTAGGACATACAATTAAAAAAACCCCTCCTGTTCAGAGAGGGACAGATCTGAGCATCTTTCCTATCAGAAGCTGTTTCAGCTTTAAGGATAATACAGTTTTTCTGTATGTTTGGTAGTGGTTTGGCTTTCAGGAAAATAATGGGTTTCTGGTTTAAATAGGCATTTGCAGCATGAACACCTTGAGTGCGAGTCATTGAACTTTTTTACCTTTTTCTGGAAGGCAATATTTTCAGGAAAATATTTCATGCCAGGGGCAAGAGCACGGGAGAGGTGCATGCAGCTCCATGCCCTGTGTCTGGACAAGAAAATATGTACCCATTGGGCACATGGATACGGATCAGACATATGCACCACTATGTGTATATATGCAGGTTAGGGTTATGTTAGATTATGTGGTTTATATCCACATATAGATGGCCAAAAAATTACCCCAGCCCTCGAGGATTACAGAAGTCTCTAGGTACGTTGCAGAGGTCTGTGTTTTTCCCATCACAAGGAGTCACTGAGGTCCAGAAAGGTCGATCTTCCTCGAGATTTAAATAAACGACTTCAGGGAAAGTCCTTACGGGGAGATCAAACTGTCTCGGGAGGCGGGGGAACGCTCGGGGGGACATCCCGCACGGCCCACGGAAGAACCAGTGGACCCACTCGGGGAGAGCAGACCGCTGGAAGCGGGGCCCCGTCCTCTGTCCCGCCCCGCTGGCAGCAGCCCCCGCGCCGCGGGGCCGCGCAGCACGGCGGGCAGCTGTGCTCAGCCGCAGAGCCCGCAGGGCGGCCGGGACGGGATCCAGTGCGGCAGAGCCGCGGTCCGCCGGCACCGCAGCCCTGCTGCCCGGCTCGCACCAAGCAGTGGGTTAGGGAGCGGTGCGGAGAGTAGCCGGGGGACGCTCGGGCAGCGAGCCGGGGGTCGTTCGCGTTAAAGGCACCATCCGAGCGGACACGGAAGACGGGGACTATGATGATAAGCGGCTGTGAATGCGGCAGGAAGATGAGAAACCAGAACCGCCCCGGCTGAGAGCACAGGCTCACTCTGGGATTTCAGCGCGTTTGAGGATGTCGCTGCGAAGTTTCAAACCCCGTCCCTGCCGTCCCCCACCCCGGCACGTCCCTGCGATGGCGCTGCTGGACGTGCCCTGCTCTGGGCAAGCCTTTGCCAGCCGAAGCAACCGACCGCTCTCTTTCGGGAGAGGCCCGAGCCAGCGGGCGAGCAGCGGTGCTCCGACGGGGCGGGGAGCGGGCAGCGATCCGCGGGGGGCGAAGGTGCCGCCGGCTCCGCCACTCCGCACCCGCCTGGCCGCAGCAGCCGCCGGCTCGGCGACACCGTCCCTGCCCCGCTCCCGGCTCCTCGCCCCCGGCCCCGGCATCCCCCGGCGCCCCGGGACGCTTCAGGTCGACAAGTCCCCTTGGCCAGCCTCGGCGTGCGGGGACGCGACATCCCTTCCTGCCAGTGTCACCGCCCGGGGCTCATCCTCTGGCTCCGTGTCAGGCTGGCGGCAGTCCGGCGGGTGGCAGTACGGCGGGTGGCGGTCCTGCCAGGATGGGCAAATGCTGCTCCACGTTTCCCCCCCGTTCGGTGCGAGGACGAGACGGTACTTTTGCCTCTTTTTATCCTTTCGTGAAAGGGAAGAAAAGTAGACGTGATAGAGCCTGTGCTGGCTGCTTCTCGCTGGCGTCGGTGGCGTGTGCGCATCCAGGGTGGCGGAGAGGGGACCGATGCTTGGCTTGTTTACAGCGTGGTGATCTCCCCTTCACCAGGGACAGGTCTAACTGTCGCTTTCTCATGCACTGCAGTGCCTTACATAAGTTTATCCTGCAGTGTAAATGTAAAGGTTGGATGCTTATGAAGCAAGGAGGGACCTTTGGCATCTTCTGTAGCAACAGTCGGCTTGATATCTTGCTCTGCTTTTCATACATTTTTAATAGCCATGCGGAGTACAAGTTATGAAGGAAACTTGCACAGAGTTTTAAAGTTTGAAGAGATATTATTCAGCCTATAGCTGTCCTAAGGTTTTACCTCTCCAACAATCCTCCTCTCTGACAGAATATTGATCCTCCAATGTAGGAGAAATGAAACAAGACAAAACTACCTTTTTTTCTTATGTCCGAGTGAGTCTAAATCAAACAAATACCTAGGCATCAAAATGGGTCATGTAACAAATGCCAGTGCAGAGGTAACTATGTAGCTACAGACAGCAGGAAAATAACATGTGCAAGAGAAGTTGTGGGACATTTCGAACACATAGCTTTTCCCACTATTCTTCTGGGAATTTGCCTGGATTTTAAGTACATACAGAAGAGTGAGAGAACGAATGTATGCAATTAATTTGCTTGATAGAAAATATCTTGGCAGAAACAGGTATTTGTGAAGTATATTCTGTTAGAGTTTGGCTTTTCAAAATATTCATCTACTACATGAAATGAAAAACTGGTAGTGTCTCCCATTTACTAATAATATGTTCAAATATAGCTTGAGAAGTGCTACTAACTAGGTTAAGAAAAAATGTGTGGGTTAATATAAAACTTGTCAAATATAGCGGTCACTGGGGGATATCTAGGTCCTTGTGAACTTTAACCTAAACCTAAAGAATGTTATGAGAGAGGATTACCTGACAACATGATTGAACAGCAGTGTTAAAGCACTTCTTTTTTGAAGGAAGACTATAGATAATTTTGAGCATCAGCTGCCGTGGGATTCAGTTGTTGCTTCTACAGGTATCATCTGAAATATTTATTGGTACAAGAGAATTCTCAATGTATATTATTCTCTTTCCAATTTTTTGTATAAGACCTTGCCACAGGGAAGTCTGAATAAAGCAACAGTGACTAAGCACCATTTGCAGGTCAGCATTTTTTTTTAATATTTTGAAAGCTTCAGATACAGAAAAGCTGTTCTGGAGGAACAGTTTTAATAACAAGTGCCACAGAGCATCTCTGTGCAGTGCATTTTTTAGGAGGTATTGCGGAGAACTGAGGAGTGTTTGTGGAGACATTGTACATACATTTAGGCCTTAGAATATGTACAAACATGAAAGTTGGCAGGGTAGAGGCACGTGTAAATTTGGGAAGTTAACTTCCTAAGTTTACTTCCCAGCTGCGGTTGACTTCCTGTGTGGGTCTGGGCAATTTTCTGATGTTCCTTGCCTCATCTGACCCATTTCCATTTCTACAATGGGTCTACTATTACTTACCTATTTTTAAAAAGCACCTGGAGGTTTAATTAATTAGTATTTCTAATTAATTAGTATTTCTCAGGTAGTTTGTAGTTCTCAGAGGAGACTCTAAGGCAAATCTCCCCACCCCACAATTATTCCTGGTCCAAAGTAAAATCTTGACCTGTCTCCCTGATGATGTCTCCTCAAGGATATCTTACCTGTCATATGAAACCGTGCAACTGAAGCAGAGCCTTTCATAGAATCACTTAATCATTGTATAGTTTGGGTTGGAAGAGACCTTTGAAGATCATCTAGAGCAGAGACATCTTCAGATATCCAGCCTCTGCTCCCAAGCCTTCATCACTACTTCTCTTCTTAATCTGTTTGGACAACACCAGCATCTTACCCATCCTCTGACTCGTATTTTTGCCAAGTTATTTTTCTAGGTCCTCACATGCAGTTATATCTAAATTCTGCTGATTTATTTTCTTAATACACTGTTAACTTTTGGCCAGTGTTATTTAATTGGATTAATTCATGTTTCCTTCCTATGCCTCTGACTACCTGCCTGACTACATGCCAGGTTTTCTGGAGCTGCTTGGAAATTGCACCAATATAAGTCATGCCTCAGTCTATCCTCAAGGATTTTTGAGTTGAACGGAGAATACACAAGTGCCATTTTCAGTGTCTGTTTCACTTACTGAAATGCAGTCTGATGTCAAGCCTTTCACAGGAGAAATATTGGGAAGTCTGTGTTATAAAGCTGATCATATGAAAAACAGTTGCTACTGCGTCTTCTGCTCAACAGACAGTAGTTTAAACACAGAGCAAACATATCATTCTACCTATTCTATTCTATTTTTCTTTCTGTCTGAGGAGATGGGGCACATTCCAGACGCAAGACTCAACCGTTATATTGGAGAGTTCTGGAATGAGGAAGAAGGTTTTCTTCATCGCTGTCATGAGTGTAATTTTATTTTATGAAAATTACTTCAGCATCAGAGTAATTTCTTGGGATGCAGCAACAGAAGACCTTTGTCATAATTTTTCCAAGATCTACTGAAACCCATCATTCATTAAAAGTACATGAAAAATAAGTGCGACATTTTAATTCATACAAAACCCACTGTTTCGGTTTCACAATTTGGCCAGAAAAAAATGAATTCCAGATCACATCAAAGGGATTTTTTTTTTCTCCCTTTCCATTTAACTGCAGCAGTAAAATGCTGAATATTTGCACAATCTCCTTACAGTGTCTCTGACCTTTTCACCTACTTGAAACAGCTGTGTCACTAGTATGGTCGCTGAACCTTTTTAAACCTAAGTTGGATTTGGCCCTTAGCTGCTAACTCTCCGTAGCTCAGCTCCAACTGGTGGCCTAGTACAGGACCTCTACAAACCTCCTTTGGTATGCTGAGCCTGTCAGACACAAAACTATTGGGAGGGCAGCTGCTTACCTTGTCTTCTCTTTCAAATGTTTTGTTGAGATAAATAGTAATGAAGACTGATAAACCCAATGAGATGTCCTGTTAATTTGGTTTCTTATACATTTGTTTCAGGAAAGTTTTCCTTGTGTGCTTATGAATTTTCAAATTGCTTTGTTGTTTTGACATTGGATATATATGAATCTCAGCTATCTCTGATAGCTTTACATTCCAAAGTCTGATCCAGTTTTACTCTACTGTAATGTTTGGTTTCCTTAGCACTGGCATTCCCAGTTCCCTGGTTGCACTGACAGTGAAGTGCTGGTTATCTGCAGAGCCACGTCGATGATAACAAGTAGGGGCTTTTTCGGTTTGCATTACTGTCGTGTTTAGACTGCTGCAGGAACACATGCAGTTCAAACCTATCATGTCAGACTAACAAAGCAGGTTGCTGTAACAGAAGATGTCAGGGATTTTTGTAAATTCACTGTGCATCCAGGAACCCAGGAGGCCGATACAATGATTAGCCAAAACTACACCTCGCTTCTCTTGCAGAAGAGGAAGATAAGGACTCATGTTGCTCTCTAGAAGAACGCTCTGAGAAAGTGGGACTACTTGAGGCCTTGGCACTGAGGCCAACCTTTGCATGTATAACCTCCCAGGAAACATAAATATGAAATCCCAAAGAGCAAACAGGACACTAACCAATATAAAATACAATGCAAAAAGTATTGGCAAGGCAGTCAAATGACAGCAAAGGCACTTGAGCTGTGTCAGTATCAGCTGCTTGAGACAGCCCCAGGGGCTGCTCTGGAAACCATGGCCCCAGGATGGTGGGAGGCAGACTTGAGGCCCACTGTCCTGGTAGATTGGTGTCCATGCTGGACCTTGAGTTATGGGATAGCATTTTTAAGCTGACACCATGGCAATTCTCTACATTTTTGGAGAGGGTCCCAGCACCGAGGGTCCCACCACCAAGTGTCCTCAAGGGTAGGACAAACCTTACCTAAGATAAAACATAATGTAATATTTCTAATGGGGGATCAAAATTCTAAAACCCCTTTTTTTTCCCTAGGATGTGGTTTTTTTAATTGCTTTTAATTTTCTTCATGTAAATAGAATAGTAACAATCCCACTGAATTCTGCTTATCTGTAGGTTCTGGCAATGGTTTGTGCAGAGCTTTCTTACTTAAATGGCTTTTGTTTCAAATAGTGGAAGCCTGGTAATTTGAGTGGGTGCTCCCCATCTGCAAGTCCTGTACCCACTATATCCCTGTGCAGACACCTTCAAGGGCACCAAGTCCTGGCAATTTGACAAGAACACTTCTTAAAATTACTCCCGTGAGTTAAACAGACAGTGTGGGCAGATGCAGTGGTATTCTCCAAAAGGGGAAACCTTATCTCTGTAAGGCTGCTGATTTGGGAATATATGTGAAGGGATCTGGCTTTTTAACATACCAGGCTGTATTTATCTGGACCTTTTAATTTTTTTTTCATAACTTTTTTACTAATTAGGAAAAAAACCCCAAAACACAAAAAAATGCACATCATTTTTTTCTGAGCCTAATGCAGTTGGTCGGGACTGGACACTCTGCAGTCCTGGCACACAGCCCCATGTGCATTACTCAGCAGGGTATGGAGCTGACTGGAGGAACCAGGCCTTGCACTCCTGGTATCTTCCCATAACTGAGTAAGAAAGATGCCCACATCATCTGGGTCTCCTCAGACTCTCAAGGCTCTCAAATCAGCTCAGTTTCTCACTCTGTTTACAGCAAACTTTCTGGAAAGTGTGTCCCTTGGATCTGGTGGAAGTCCTCCCAAGATGGTAGTAGTAAAGGATTAATATAAATTCCACAATCCATTATTCTGGTAGTACCAGAAATAAAGATGTGTTAGTTCTCTCAATGGAGTTAAAAAGTAGGTGCAGGAAAAATAAACAGAAAGATTAAGATCTGAAATATTTTTTCCACTTTCATTTTTGTAATATAGAACTAATTTGCTATCCTATCTGCTATGTATCCTGCTGCCAAACTAATCCTTTTTGTGTCCTAGATTTTTGTTAGCCTTGCTTGCTTATTACTGAAAGATTTTGTTTCTAGGACTCCTTGTAATTCAGTTTACTACTGCACTGCCCTTTCTTTTGAATATAACTTTTCTGTAGTGTCCTTTTAGGATTCTTGACCTTTTCTAACCTGGAACATATTTATAGTAGTTTGATCTAGTTTTCCTAATAGTGAACTTCCCAGCAGGATACCTTCTTTTATCTTCTTCCTAATATGATTCAGGATACATCTCTAAATTTAAAGTGCCCGTATGATTGAACCATTATGCTGGGATTTATTGTAGAAAATCAAACTCCAATGGAGTTTTCCTAAGAATTTTCTTTGTCAGTTTGTACAGCACTCATCAGATATCTTCTGTCAAAGTCCTTTCATTTTATTAGTAACACCTTAACATTGTTAATATAAATATATTTTTATTTTCCTTTAGCCAATTCATGCACTTTACTTCCTTAAGTATTTGGATTTCTTTTGAGACTAGTCAAGGAAAGGAGCTCTTGTTCTTTACAGGTAATGAAATCACAGGAATAAACGTGGAAATAGTCATGAACTTCAGGTTATTAGTGGTGTCTGTGTGGGTATGCTCACCATGTCTAGAACGGTGTGTGTACAGCTATCTGCTCTGCAAATTTGACTGTGTGAGCATATTATTATGTTTGAAGGTGGTTAAATGCAGACATAAATAGATTAAAGTCTTTTAACAGAATTAATAAATCAATATTGTACATGCAGTCCAGCCATAAATGGTACACAGGTTGACCAAAATATGATATAAAAAAAAAAATGTCTTTTTAGACACATAGGAGTAAATAGAGTATTTTGTGCTGTCATGTGCACATGAGTGTGTGTACATGTATTCACAGACATACAGGGTATTTCTAGCCAGTGAGTCGTGGTTCCTAAGCTTGATTTAAAAACTGAATGAATTAATTATAATCCCACTCCTCTCCCCTAAAACAAATCTGAGGAATCAATCTAATCTGCTTTACTAAATGAACACATGAAAGTGCTTATCTGGGATAAAACTGGGGACTATACATACTTCTCTCTCTTTTTCCTTAAACAGAATGAAAATGCCCTTGTGAAAATAAAGGAGTTAGGAGTCGAGCTTGCAAAGGTCAGGGATGAAGTTGGTAAGTAGTACAAGAAAAGTAACAACGAAGTGATTTTCTCACTTTACACAAAATCAGTTTTATTATTATTTGTGACCTGATCCTGGAGAACCTGCATGCATGTGATGAAGTGTCTTCTGAAGCCTACTGACCAGGGGTTTTGTGGCTTTGCAGGGAACTGTGATTTTACCTCTTTGCTGTGGAGATGGGACCATCACCACACATGCTGGAGCTAGTTGTGCATCATCTTTACTAGAGAAATTGTTCTTCATAAATCCATAGCTTCCATTCTCAAACATCACCACTGCCAAGGGCAAAGCATAATGATGAAAAGTGGGAACTTGAGACTGTTGCAGTGCATAGTGACTAGGAATGCATCACTTAATTATGAACATTTGCATGGTTTGCAGTTCAGATACAAACTGAAGGACACCAAACTCCAAACTTGCTTATTAATATCTCTAAGGTCTCTTCCTGGTAGAGACAGGAAGAGCAATGCATCCCATTTGATCTGTGTATTCCCTGGGTATCTGCATACATCACTTTTCCTTTTGGTTTCTGATCTAGACAGGGGAGACAGGGAGAGTGTAAAGATATTCTAACTCCTGAGAGAGAAGGTGGGCTTTTGCTCTGGCTTCAGTCAACAGTCTGAGTTCTTTTGGGCTTGAATCTCCCCAGAATGAGTATGATGTAGGGTTCATCTACCCCAGGGCAAATGGAGAGGAGGACCACTGGGGCAGGGGACACCCTGGGTACCAAAAGGTGTTGGAACCACAAATGACTGGAGTTATGAACAGGGGGGACTTCTTAGCTTTCCCTTCATGTGGGAGCCCAGTTGCTGGGTCATACAGTAAACACAGATTGTGCCAAGTGGACAGAGGGTGACTTGGCTGGCAAAGGAAGGCTCAGGCCACACCCCTGTGAGATGGGCAGAACTGCAGATCCTTCCTGTGCTTCGTCTTCACCTTGCCTAAGACAATCCACTTCAGAAAAGCTGAGCAAAGCCCTTTTCTGAAACCCATCAACTTGTGTTCCCTGATATACCCCTCCAAAATTATTTGGCTGATTTTCATTTCATGGTGAGCTTTATTGTCCCCATGGCCAACATATACTGCAGGAATGGCAGAATAGCATTTGCAGGTATTCCCTGATGTCTGCCTTCCTCCATCCTCTGATCTCCACAGTTCTCAAAGAGGAATTGTAGCCACCTTTGGTTGATTGGTACATTCTTTAGGCAGGGCATATCTGATATAGTTCAATATTCATTTCTCATTTGAAAGCCCTGCTTCAATCTAGCAGGGTGAGTTTGCTCATTTTCATGAGTATTTTTTCAAGTGGTAGTGACATGGGAAGGAAAGAAAGGTTCAGTGCTGGAGATGAAGAGTTCTGCTTCCATTTACACCATGTTTGTACAGCTGAAGTGAATACAAATCCCTGATGGCTTTGCTGGAGAACATTGCCAAGGATATAAGTAAGTGCCGGCCTGTTTGGGGGTCACAGAGTAGGATGTTCAGTAACAGGAGATCATGGCACTGCCTGCCCTTGCTATTGCCCTTGCACATGCAGCAATAGACACCTCCTCTGCCCAGAACTGGGTCACGATGGCAAATGTGGAGACAATTTTGGTAAGAACCCCAGATGCTCCAGAAGAGCAGGCTGAGCTGTACTGCTTCAGAAGGGAGATAAGCTGTAGACATGTATGGGCTTTCTTTCTCAGAAAGGGGAAAGGTGGTGTGAAATAGCCCTGTCCTCAGTGGTCCTGTAGGCATGTGTAATGGAGAGAAGCCATTACAGGCCAGCTCTTCCTGAGCAAGCCACCACTCTGGGAGACACCAAGATGCTGAGCAGAGGCTGTTTAGGAGTGACACAGGTGTCTGGTCATCTGCTGGGTGAAGGTAATCTCTCTATAACAGGTGCAACATGAGATGCAACGTAGCCAGGTAGAAGGACTCCCAGTAGCGATGAACAAAAAAATGAACATGTGCAGGTATTGCACTTCAGCACAATGCAAAAAAATAAATCAGCGGTACAAATCCTAGTATGTATCCATAAATATGGAAGATCAGTGTCTATGTTTTTTAGTGAAAGTCAAAAACTGCTGGACAGTCTGTTTTCCTTTGGTATGAAATTATAAAATTAAGTTTTGTGAAACAACCAGTGTTTTAAATCTGTGGAAAAGGTGAAAGGCAAATGCCACGTGCATGAGAGGTTTTCTTGTCAGTGCATTTCTTTGCTATCTCTAAAGCAGTTCAAGCTGGGGCTGTGGGTGCTACTGGAGACATGCAGCCCCCTTGTGCTATAGGAGGGTTATTTTGCTCTCACTATCAGATGAATTATAGGTGATTCTATGAAGAAATTTAGGAAAAATCTACAGAGCATGTTATAGAACCAAGTTGTATTCTGACTTGTTCCAGTCACTTTGATAAGTAGTCACTCATTAATTTAAAAATAACCAGTCCAGTTAAACAGCATGGGTGTTGGTCAGAAATTCCTGATTTCTCATGTGTAAATTCACCATGTCAGACTCACTGATGCAAATGCCTTAATGAGTCAGTGAAACAAGGCTGGATTAGCCAGGGTTGATACAGGCAGTGTGTCCAACATTTAGTTATTTAGGCAATAGCTGTAATTCAGACTTACAATTTAGGCGCTGAACATGCTTAGTTTTGAAAGCACATGGCCTTTGTTAACTTCAACAGAAACTGCAGGATTCTGCTATACAAAGCAATGAAGCTGCAAGAAAGAATACACTGTTCAGAAAGTCAGAATTAAGTTTAAGGAAAATTCTTTTGGCAAATAAAAGCATTGTTGAAGCAATAGCAGTGATAGAGCATGTGTAAAATAGCTTAGGGAGACCTGCACCTTCTGAACCCAAGCAAAATATTTAGGTTCAGACAGTGCCCACTTTTACCCCCAGCACTGCTGTGAGTGTATCACACCTCGTCTGAAACCAGCATAGGTGAAATAGGAAAGTGATTCTCCCTCCCCAGTCCTGGGGAGGAATATGGCCTCTATAAACACTGAGGGACTTGTTATTTTAAGCAATAAGATTTGCTCATGTATTTTGCTAGAAATAACAAGGCTAGAAAAACATGATAACCAGTCATTCTACAGTCAAGACACTGATCTTTATAAATTATAAATATAAGCACTTTTCAGCTGCAACACCGAGTCTCTTGAAATAAAGAGGTTTTGAAGATGGGCTATTTCCCTTCAAGCTAATTGAAATTAAATGTCAGAATTACCTGCTTCTTTATTGCAGACCAATGGCATGTGAAGTGAGTTGAGAGGAGGTATAAAGATGCATAAAAAAACTAGATGAAGACAAGACAATCTGATGTCAAGTTTAAAATTTGTATTATCTGTATTCACAAGAATTTGGAAGCCAAAGCCTGTGTGTCATTTCCTCCTGGATATGCCTCCCAGTCAGAGGACCCCTCACCTGAGTGTGGTGGCTGGGATTTTCTCTGTGAATCTGGGGTCAAGGGTCAGGAAGAAGAGAAGAGTCTAAGTGGCAAAGAGCCCCTTTCTCAGGGGGGCAAACAGTCCCTCTGTGGGGCCACAAGACACCAGCCCCCTGGTTCCATCAAGATTTACCCTCCTGAATGGGAAGTTGGGTTGTGGCTCAGAGTCTGTGTGTGTGGCAGGGTGTCAGTCCAGTGGTAACATCTATGTTTCCCTCACTGTCCCAGCCCATTCAGAAATGGGTTTTGCTCATCTGTTGCACACTGTAAAAGCCGCTCGGTGCTCAGGGAATAGAGAGGCAACCGTAGCCAGTCTCATTTAACCCAGCACACTGCCATCCCAGGAAATGCCACGTTATGTCAGAGTCATTTCCAGCCTGTAAGCAGCAAGGGAAATACCCAGAGAGAAGGAAGAAGACAACCAGGATGTAACTCTTCATGATAGCAGCCAATTGTAGTTTTGCTCTCCTTGTCTTGTTGCCTGTCACTAACAGATTCATATAACTTTTCTTAGTGATTTTTTTCTTTTTCTACAAGAGTGGCTCACTTTGGCAGTATCCCTATCCTGATGCCTGAAATTTACTGTTTTACAGTAACATTAGCCAGTCTTCTGTTCGGGCATCTGTTTTGGGGTCCTTGCTGGTGCTGACGCAGCTGTTTCACCAGAACCACACACTGACGCCACAGCAGATTCAATGCCAGCTCCAGCAGGGAGGGCTCTCCCATGCTGGTTCCTGCTCCCTAGGAGGGTAGGAGAGCTGCAGAGCCTTGGGCTGCATGGGGTTTTTTTTCTGCTATACCTGTTCCAGTAGAGCCAGGCCCAAAGGTCCATCTCCTCACTAAGAAGAGGTTCAGTTTTTCCTCACCCCTTCGGTCGTTGGCCTCATTTGTCTTAGTCTGAGACTTACAGTAGGGTTCATTCCTTCACATTAGAGGTATTTTATATTCACTATAAGGCAAATTTCCTGGGCAATGGCCCCATTTTCTGCCTCCAATGGCATTGTTGGGTGTGTGGGGAACATGCCATGCGAGCACACTTTCCCTGCTTTCCTCTTCCCTCCATTTTGCAGCTGCATCAGAGTTTGATTTGTGAATAGTTTTGTGTTTCAGGTTACAGGAAGTGTTTCAGATGGACTTTCTTTTGGTTAGAGCATGTTATTTCGTTGCCCAGTCCTTCCTATATGCTGGGTAATCTCATCAGAGAGGATGGAGAGAGATGGAGTTCATTACAGCTCCAATTTAAAGCTTGAGGAAGTTTGAATTCTACTGAAGGCATAGCTGCAAGCATAACCCCTCCTGCTCTGGGATCACTTTACATGCCAAAGAAAATAAAAAAGCAAATGACATTCCAGCTAATGACCATATAAAACACAAATTGTGCCATTCCATTTTCAGTATGAGGCAGGTGGGAAAGCTTTCTATGTGCTGCCACTGAGGTGCTAAGCTCACTGGTTCACTCTCTTTCTGTAAGGAGCAGAGAGCTTCAAAGGGACACAGAGTTCCTCACAGTACTCCAGAAAACATCAGGATCAGAACAGGATCCTGTTCTGGACATACTGAGCAAATCTGGATATTGATGTCCAGTAAGTGTGGAAGCAGAGCTCTAAACAGGGTGAAAAATAGCTATGTGGGAAAGGAAATGGTTAGTTTGGGTGCCCAAACTACCTTGCATGGGTGCACTCAACATGAACTGTGGGGGCAGCAGTGGTAATTTGGACAAATTGTTGCTATCCTGGAAAAAATGAGCACAGTCTGACACCATCGTAGAAGGAGCCAGAAAAACATGCAGGGTGCCAGATACTGAGCAAATATATGGTCATAGGATAAATATGGTTTTGAAGCATGCAGCAGGGAGACAGCTGCTTCCAATCCTCCTGTTTACAGTGCCACACAGGTCTGTGCATGGCATGTGCATTTTGAAAGGCAAAGGAAGGATAACTATGCAGACAGTTTGTTCAAAAGCTGATGATCTTTCTAAATCGGCTGTGAGTCTAAATAAGAAAGAAGCTCTAGAAACCCATCTCTCCTCTAGTATTCTGAATGTTGTGGTCATGATGATTTTAATCACTTCTTACCTGTTGGATCTTTACAAATTTGCTCTCTAAATGTTGTCTGGCTGATCTTGTCCAACTTACATCACGTCTTCAGCATCTGGATTTGTTGCAACTGTTCTTTAGCAAAGCAAAAGGCTGAGAACAGAGTGTTTGTGACACAGCTTTCCTTGCATCCTGGGAACAATATAGGTGAGGAACCAGATGAGGAAATGGACTGATTATCCTTGACTTGGTGGAACTGTTGGAAAACAATTGTAGACATGGTTGTGAATTCTGGGACATAATCACTGGGTTAGTTCACTGGAGTAAAAATTTCACATTTTCGGATTTCCTTCAGTATCAACCTTTCACTTGTGCTCTCTGATTCCATTAAGCACACAAGAGAGTAGTTTGAGTATAAAAGTATTTTAAGCAAGTGTGCATTAATGGATTTGAGTAGTCCTTGCTGGAGGTGGTGCAAAAGACAGGTTTATGCGGTGACCACCTTCTAACAGCTGGAAAATGGGAAGTGTGAGATGCAATCCCTCTCCTGGTCAAGTCATCAATCATACTCCTTGCATAACATGTGCACAGGGTGCTCCTCAAGAGCCCAGGCAGCTTCTGCCTTCACTGGAAGTGGGAACTTAGACAAGACTGTGTCTTGAGATAAGAAAATAAGAAAAATCTTATATCGTAGTTGAAAGGCTTTGTGTCAAGTGATTGTCTCACGTACTGTTTCTTATATCTAAGGCCAAGTAAAATCCCCAAAGCCTCAGTTTGTGGATCCAAGACTGTGCTGGCCAGGAGGGGACAATCAGTCACCCTGTAGGTCCACAGAATTCTGCGTTTTATTTATTATTAATGTTATAGTTATTGTTGTTGTTATTTTTCAATTCCAGTTTTCCATGGGCTTTTCCATACTCTGACAGTGCCTATATTGAAACAAATGCATGTGTATATGTGTGTGTGAGAGAGCGGGACAGGGAGAATCAGCAGCAAGAACTTGTTGCTGGCTGAGATTTATGGAAGTCCCAGAGTCAGTGAGAACCACCGTGCTCAGTGATGTATAAACAGGTCCAATTCCACTGTTGGGTCCAGAGGAGTTCAGAGTCTGACTGCATGGTCTTGTCCCCATAGCCCTCAACACAGCGAGATGGAAGAAACTACTGAGCGAGAAGGAGGAGCTGGAGAGGCGCTTCGAGGAGGAGGGGAAGCAGCTCCGCAGGCAGCAGCAGGAGGAGATGCAGGCGCTGGAGCAGCGGCTGCAGGAGGAGTACAGCGCTAAGAGGGAGAACCTGCAGGAGCAGCACAGGCTGCAGCTGGAGCAAGCCAAATTGCAGCATCAGGATAAGGTCAGTCTCCATTTGTGGCCTTTGAAGAGTAGTCCATGCCAGTACTGGGAGGGTTCAGGTAATGAAATTGAACATTCCAACAAGAAGGCACTGGTAATGAATTGATGACTGGAAAAATGTATTTATGACTATCTTTACTGCTGTTTCTCACTATTAGTTCTGCTGTTATTTCTACAGAGTAGTCTATTACATTGCTATGTCTTGTCTTCACATGCTTCCCTATGTTTTACAGTAAAAATATTGAGTATCTCTGCTCCCCACACATACTTGCTCCTCAACCTACCTATTTTAGGCAATTTATATGAAACCAAGGCTTAACAAGAACCTGCTCAACACAGGTAAGGGCAGCAGAACCATGCCCATTATTATTTCTAGTGCTAGTTAAACAGAACTACAGTGAAGTGATAGCACCCATGCAACACATGCAGCATAAACATCAAGCACATGATGCCCTCCAGATCCCCTGATTTCTGCTTCACCATCCAGTCTAATCTCTTGGAGTGTATGTCACAAGTGTTTCTCCTTGCTTTCCTTTCTATATCTAGGTAGGAATACTCTCATAAGCAGCTACTTTTGTCTTATTTTTGAATGGCTGAAGTGAACAACACTGTAACTCACCTATGGGAGCCTCTCATATAGTGGCAGAATATCCTGGCCTGAATTATGCCAATAATGCCTTTACCCAGCCTTTTCTCATTTTGCCCCCAATAAGCACTGGATGCAGTTCTGATTTTTCCAGCTGCAACTCTTATCCACTACCCAGCTCCCCGGGTCATGAGGGCTTTTCTCACATGTGTATCTGTTGCACTCAGATGCGCTCTGTAATCTGTGCCTTTAGGCTTTAACATGCCACAGCCCCCGCTGCCATGAGCATGCCACTCGGGCATCTGATGCAGCACAAGGGCCACTTGTCTGTGGAACATAAGCCCAGCCAATAAGGCCCCCTGTTTGCCAGCATTTTGCCCAGAGAAAAGGGCTAACCTGCACTGAGCTCACAGGAGAGGAGAGATGCGGCACAGCAGAGATGGCAGCCTGCAGTCTTTAAGGTCAACAATACTGCCTGTATTTGATGTACTGTAAGACACTTCTGGGATAGGAGCTGTCCTTACTGGCACTTGGGTCAGACAGCCATGTCGGACAGACACACAGAGTGACTGCTGCCCTTGGTATCACTGTGCAATTTGGTTTGATTCTTTAGTGCAGGGGTGTGAAGGACTCCTACCGGATTTTACCTTTTTTAATTGCTGGGCCTGCTAGTTGGTATTGATTTACAGGCTTGTAACATGCAACACAAAGGCTTGAAGCAACTGGGCTGTTTTGCCCCAGACAAACTACCCGTTTCTGTTACTACATTGATTTTCAAAGATGCATTAGAAGGTACTATCAAATAGGTTTTTATGTCCTAAACCATATTTTTCAAAATATTCATCTGTGAATGGTTAGAACCTGTGCTCATCCATGTCTTTTGGTCCTCATTTTCATTTATGCAAGTTGGTTTTCTTGCAAGGCCTCTACATTTTCTGCTTTTCTTTCTGATATGAAAGAGGTGTCATGTTCCCAAAAGCCTTGACAATTTTTTCCTTTCGCTGTGTCACTGTGTCAGTCTGCCTGGTAGAAGATATGGGCTCTAGCTGCAAGGCTTGGCTCTCCTGGAACACCAGACATCAGCATTTGTGAAGGAATTTGTTCTGACAGTTAATTTTTTGCTGAGCTCTGCTACTCTTTGAAGTGCTTCTGCAAGCTCAGAGGACCACAAGAACAGATCTTGGTTCTTCTCCTCTCAAGCTAATCAGTGCAAGAAAGGGTGATACAAGTCATTGTAGAACTTGACTAGAAGTATGCTTATTTTTCTCATTTTCATCTACTTTCACTCTATACATCATTATACAGAAGAAGTGGAAATGCATCTTTCCCTCTGTGGGTTTGCTCCAGAGGGAGTTCCTTGATTTCTGAAGATAACACAAACATTCCTCTCCACTGCTTTGAAAATGCTGCTGTGACCCTAGTATATCAGAGTTTTACCCCATATTTTCAATTCATAATTCAGCTACCATGATGAGTTTTATCAGAATTTCCCTTTCCGTAAACCCATCCTGTGTTGAGTGCTCTTGGATCAGAGGAGGCTGACAGGCCATGTTGGAAAGCTGCTCACCAATGTTTCTTGGCCAAGGAAATGTAACTCTTACGCTGTACATGAGAAAAGCCTTGTACTTGAGCTGTCCATCTGCATGGGGGGATTTGAATTTGCGTTCATGAAGGCAATAACAGTAACAAAATCCTTTTGGCCATGGATCTGCATGTATTTCTGTATTCATGCATCTAATTTGGAAGATAGTCATCCCACTTTCATGGTTTCTAGTCACAACTTAATCTTCCATGCTGTATTGCTCTAGTGACCACTTAGTTCACTACTGGATAGCTGTTGTTTCTTTGGATACACAGTTGTCTGGTTTGGGAGGGTCAGCTGTTTCTGAGGAGATAGCAGAGCATGACAGCCAAACTCCTCATAAACTGATCATATATGCCAGTGCATTCTCATATCTCCTTGTAACTAAGGGCAAAATTGCAGAATAAAGGCTGTGATCTGGCTTGCCCACTAGAGCCTTCTCTTGATTTTACTTTATTAAGGCTTGAAAATCCCGCCTGAGGTACCTTTTATAGCCAGAAATAAACATGACTTGTGTTAAGTGTGTTGATCATGCCTATAGAGTAATTTAGTGGCAAAACTGGAATTAGCACCCAAGAGATCTGCTTTCCAGTGCCAAGTTGACTATCTGCCATGAAAAATTGCAGACAGGAGGTCACGCTGGAAGATAAAAAAGAGTCATTTGGGATGTGGATATGAAACATGCAGAAGATAGAAAAATCCCTACAGATCATTTAGGACATATCTAATTGACTTTATAGATAAATAACCTGCCAAGGATGGTGGCTGTGAGAAGAGACCCCTTCACCTTCTGAAGGGGTTGGAGTTGAGCGTAATCATTCCTATGGGGTGCTGCTCAGCTGAGAGGCAATTAAAGTATGAATAAAGACTTAAGTAAGGATGAGGTAAAGAACATGGCAATGCTCATGAGGTTTCAGCCTACAGACATCATATTCAGGGACAAGGTGCTCTGGAAAAAGTCAAGTGATAATTCTTCCTGTCCCATTAGTAGCTTATTGAGTCATCTACCCCCCATCTTTCTTTGCTCTTTCATGCAATATATCAGCAGGCTGAGTCCCAATTATTTTACGAACAGTTCTTCACCACTGAGTCATCTCCCACATTACTATGAAAATTAGTTTGGATAATTTTAAATTCCATGTTAAATACCTAACTTTCATTCTAAGAGCATGCTTTCTCCAATGTGGTTGGAAATTTTGCTTCTGTTGGGTTACCTAACACGTTTGACTGTTAAAAGCAGTGAAATAACATTTATTCCAGTCAAGGTAAACTCAGCTGCAGTAACTTTCTACCATCATTTAACATAACTGTGAACAAAAAAAGCTGGTTTGAGTTAAGGCACTTTGGAATGAACAGCCATTTCATTCCATATAGTGGAATATATAATAGTCCGATCCTCTGCCTTGCCAGATATTACAGACACTATTGTGTTAAATATAAGGAATAAGACCACTGTGGTTACAAACCCCAGAAAAACAAATCAATGCATTGCATTCAGAAACTGGTCTGGACCACTGACTTAACCTTGATCACCACTTTTCATTGTATTTTCTTTAATGATGTATATCAAGGGACCATCATTAGGGATCTCATTCTACCTTTAGCCAAGTCTACTAGCAAACAATATACTGAAGGAATCACAAACCCACTGGGTGCACTGGCTGCCCACAGCCCTCTTCCAGTTGCTCCCGTGATGGCTTCTTCACTCCCATGATGGCTGTGGGTTGTGTGGTCATTAATATAATTTAGATTAATGCAATGTTGAGATTTCTGAACATTTAATAAATGCCGTCTTCACCTAAGGACTTTTTGACCTTTTGCTTTCTATGTACATATTTATCACCATTAAGCTAAAAGAGCAAAAATACTATCAGCAGCGACTACACACTACCACTCAAGGCATCAACATGCCTGTTTTGTAATGAATAAAACTGGCTCAGGTACTGGAATTGTCATGCTCAGTAGATGCCTTTAGTGTTTCCAGCTCACTGGAGCTCTCTAGCAGTGGCTTGTCAGTGTGCCACGGTGTGTCTAATCATGTGTCCATGTCTCCACTCACTGTTGTTGGAACAGGTGGAAGATATCACAGCTGTACATGAAGCTGCAATGTTACAGTTGGAAAATAACCACATAGTTGCCATTACGGTACTGCAGGATGAGAATGACTGCAAGATTCAAGGTAAGCCAGAGACGACCCAACAGCTACACAGCTATTCCAGAGCAAGAATTAATGCTGTAGTGACACTGTGTAAGCCTGAATTTTCTTCCTCCAGAGCAGGTGATACAGAAAATCTGTGTTGGTCTAGTGCTTTCACATGGGATGGATGACTAAGTTCATGCTAGGGCAGAGGGAGAATTGTCTGCAGTGTGTACAGCATCTAACTTTGACCTGAGATTATCTGAGGGGGGTCTCTGGGTCAAAGATAAGACTCTCCATAGGTTGCTGAAAATAGAGTCCAAATTCCACCTCACTTCACACACCTACTTTCTCAAGAGGCTAATCCTTGGGTATTCATGAGACTAGAGCTCATTGGATATCTCTGAATTTAGGTGCTTAAATGCTCACATTGCTTCTAAAAACAAGACTCATCATTTTCAGCAGCAAATGTCTGGCCATGCTGAGCAGACCAAAGCCACACACTCACGCAAATCTGTACCTCAGCATTGTTATCTTTATTCTGTGTTACAGTTTTGACACAGGACTGATGCTGCAGACAGAGCTGTTTCCTCCCTTCCAGTTCAGTCTCTAAACACATGTCTTTGTGAATGCTTTGGCTGACATTTAACAGCTACCTGTACAATCTCCCTCTTTTTTTTCTTTTTTTCTTTTTTTTTCCTAACGGTCTACTTTTTAAATAGCTCTAGTAGGTTTTCCCACATTTTCCAAATCAGACCATATTGCTTAGCTCTGTATTGTGTCAATTAGAGACACAGTCCAGAGCATAACATGAACTGAGAACAGTCTATTCCCCTCTCCCATAGGCAGAGAAGGTGTCTAACACACCATCTGTAAATTAACATATGCAATTTTGAAAATAATTAAGTAAAAAGCTGTTTCTTGCTTGAGGATATTCTTATCTGGCCGGTTTTGTTGGTATTTTTCGATGATAAAATTTAGTTGTGGTTTATCAAGGGTCTGGTGGCCAAAGTTTGTGCTCCCTGATCCTGGTGCGGGTATGAAATGCCCTCCTGTGCCTGGAAAAGGCATTGCAGCAGCTGCGGGATAGTACGCTGCGCAGTACCCTGGAGCACTGGTATTATCGCTGCTGTTACTGTGGCAGGGGTTAGAGGGCAGAATCCCATGGACTTGGGGGTGAAAATACAACAAATAGAGTGTCTATAGGCTAAAAAGGTAGGTGCTCCTACTGCACTGAATGACATTTTGGTGCCATTGCTTTAGAAATTAAACTTTATTTCTCTTTGCTTATTAAACTTCTGGTTATTTGTAAGTCCAGGATGAGTTATTCTAGCAGAGAAACATTTAATCATGTTTTTTGTCTTCTCTGTCAGTCTCACTACTGGAATAAACCTCAAAGCTCATCTGCCACGGCTTGGGGAGAAGCACTATCATTTGCATTTTTGCACCTGAGGTCGTGGTCCTCCTCTCTATCTTCCCAAAGAAATTGCAAGCCAAGATTTTAAATATATCTAATTTAAAAATCTTTGATCTGGGGATACTCACTCTGCGTTGGTAAATGACCCATTGTCAGACTGATCCTTTTCAGAGTACCCGGGAGCTGGGACTTTTGAGCAGTTCCGAAACCACTGAATGACCATAATAAGGTCACATTAAAATAGAGGTATCTGCAACCAGTGAGAGATAAGGAAAACTGATCCTCAAAACAACTCACAGAGTATATTTCTAGCAGTTTCCTACTCCACCTACATGTCCTAAAACTGCATCCTGAATTGCACTTGGCTCAAGATTTGTGTGCTCTCGGACCCTGGTTTGACAGGCTTCACTTAGTAATATCATGTCTGTGCAACTTCCCCAGAACTGAATACTGCTCACAAACTGGAAAAGGCACAACTAGAAGAGACTTTCGAAAATCTGCGGCTGTCACTCCAGGTTAGCAGTTTCTTTGTTTCCCACCCCTGTAATGATGTTGCAGAGCAGCTGATGGGCAGCCCCAGTCCCTTTGCTGGCTACCAGCACACCAGGCTCTTACTTCTTACCAGCTATAGCACCTCTTGTCCTCTGCCTGTCCAAACTGGGATCTACCAGCAAACCCTCAGGATTTTTCCTCCCCCTTGCATGGTTCAGGAGAGAGGGCAAACGTAAAGGGACAAAAGGGCATCTGGATAAAACAAGGAATGTCCTTTTGACCCTGCTGACTGCTGGTAAATTTGAGCTCTTCCCTGAGTGGTAGGCCGGGCTCTGGCATCTGTGGTGGCTGCGAGCATCACCTTGTCTACATGGTACTCTCCAGCAGGCACCCCCAGGGCTCAGAAACACTGACCTCTCCTTGGCTGGCCCCGTGCCTTTGCTTTAAACTCTTCCCTGCTACCTGAAAGTGGGAAAGTCGGTCCCATGCTGTAGACGCATCTCCAGGCCCACTGGAGGGCAATGTGGTCCCTGATGAGGATTGCCCAAGGCTGGCCCTGCTGTGCAGGCAGGCTGTGGCCAGCCAGGGTCAGCCCTGCACATCACATCTCCCACATCCCACTATTTAACATCAGGCTCTCAAGATGAAGAAATTCCAAGGAGTGGAGGGCAGAAGTATGACTGTGATACATGCTAAGTTTGGAATTCTTGTGTAAACAAGTAAAGATGCCAGAGCAAATAGTGCAAGTCCTATTTGATTTCACAGGCAGAGATGAATTACAACTTTAAACCCTCTAACTAGCACGTATTTTTGCACTGCTGCAACAGCTTGAGGTGTGTCAGCAGTTTTGCAATAAGTGCTGATGTAATTTTGCAGCCAAGAAATCACTACTGTGAAAGATAAGAACACAAATTTCACAGCAACTGTGGATTTTACAGGTGTTGTATAGACAAGGGTACAGATATGCCTTTGATGGTAACAGGAATATGATTGCTTACAATAACATGTTTTTCCGGTGTATAGCTCTGAGATGAAATGACGATCATTTAAAGTCCACACCACGAATTTATCATTCTTGTTACCGTGTTTGCAGCCTAGAAAGGTGAAGGAAGCAGGGGTGGGGCATCTACTGCTTCATTCAGACTTCAGGAACTGCACAATCATCCATATGATATAAATGCCAGCTCTCCTAAGGAAGAACACATTCATTCTCATCCAGCACAAGGTGATGGGATGATTTAGCATCAACCACAGGTGTTGCAAGGATTTTGTGATTCTCTGAGGCTTGTCGAGCACTCCATTGTATGTTCAAGTGTCCTTCCATAAAAAAATACCTCTTTGCAGGGGTTTCTAAGCCTTGTTCAGCTTTCCTGGTAGTTTCATAATGCAGACTGACTTGTATGAAGGTTAATAAGACAGTTGGTGTATTAATCTGTATTTCTCCCCTCCAGGACCAGATAGACACCCTCACGTTCCAGAATCAATCTCTTAAGGCCAAAGCAGACCGATTTGAAGAGGCTCTGAAGAAAAACACTGAGGAACAACTGAAGGTAGATGACAACTCTAACTATACAGTCATCAAGATACATGTTTCTAAATATGACTCACATCACCCAATTCCATGAATAACAGTGGGATCCTCACCCCAGGGATGAGGTGGCAGGTCTCAACTGAGACTCCAAATATTGAGCTCTGGGGAAGAGTCAGAAATCTTAGCCTTAGGTCCATCATTTTGTGATTTCACTTCTTTTTCTTTATTCTTTCACCCAGCATTTGTAGCTCTGCTTCCAAAACATTTCATTAACTCTATCTAGTATATCCTATTATCCTAGTATATCTACTCTTCTTTCCCTTTTTCATCTCTTTCACTTTTTCCTCTTTATCTTTTCACATTTACATTTTTTTCTTTTTTTTTGTGCCTTCTGAAACAACTTCTTTGATATTCCTTCTATTCCCTCTTTTTTTTTTGGATTTGCAGGGGAAAGCCCTGTCATATGAAATATTTATTCAACTGCTGCCTACTGCATCCATGCTGTTTATTTACAGTGTGTAAGTAAACACACACTGCAATTATTTATCTGAAATGAAATAACCCTGAAATGACCCTCCAAAAAAGAGTTTTCTTTCACCTTGGGGCATTTCAGGGTGTTCATTGCACAACTTCATGGGCAGCTGTATCAACATGACATAAAGGACACAATGAAAATAGTAGGGTGTGCAAGGGGCTCAGTGAATTTTCAGGTGACAGAACTCCTTAGAAAAGAAGCATAAATGTATAAAACAGGTTTGGCCATGGGAAACAGGTAGCATCAGTCCTTTTCTGCCTCCACTGCAGTATTTAATTTACGTGCAAGAACAAATTCTGCTGTGTCACAGTGTTGTTCCACCAGACAGTTCACTGGAGTGAGTTACACTGGGAAAAATTCAGAGCAGTGAAAGTCAGGGACAGTATTTCATCAGTATAATTCAGAGCACAAATATTGCCCATGAGCTGAACACTAGTATCCCCTACATACCTACATCTGAAGTTCTTGAGCAGAGGGGGAACTTTTACCCACCAGATCTGACCTTTGCTAACAGGCACTATGATGCATCAGTGCAGACAAGACAGAACACTGTAGTTTTCACCTCCACCCCACTTGTCCAGTTTCCTCAGTTTCATGTTTGTACTTTTCCCAAGGCAAAATCCCTGCAGAAGCATAAAACACCTCATGTGGTTGCCAAACTATGATTAGGAATGGGATTGCTGAACAAGCTGGCATCCCATCCTTCTCTCCATGAGGCTGGTCAAAAAAAGGATATTGTTGGCTGTCCAGCCAAAGAGGTGTCAAGGGAGACAATATCATAGTGTTCTGGTGTGCTGCAGAAGACCAGAGGTCCAGGTGGTTTTCACACCACTGAGACTCCTAAACCAGTGTGTACACAAAGGAATTTTTCTCTAATAGCTGAAGATGCATTTATGGCTGACATATCCAAATCACTGACATATTTCTTAGATTGTGCGAGCTCCATATCTGCACTTAGAAAAAGATTTGAAGAGCTTAAAACATGTTCTTGAAATGAAGAACTTCCAGATTCACCAACAGGAGAAGATGATTATGGAGCTGGAAAAACAGGTGAGTTGTCATTGTTATTTTTCCTACAGAGATAATAAAGTAAAAGTTTGGTTACAGCAGATGAACTTAGGAGAGGTGAGTAAACACAGGAGGTTGGGGCAAGACACAAAGATTTTCACATCATTGATCTATTTTGGGTTTTTCAGTCAATACTTGCTCAGCCTGTTAGGTTAGACAATGAGGTGAGTGGCGTAGGAAGAATGGAGGAAGGGAAACTTTGTGGTAGCCCAGGGCCTGCATCATAAGCCCCTCCAGGAGTCAGGTAGCCATTTAGAGTTGGGGAGGGCACATGGGGAAGATTGAGCCATGGTGTTTCTTGCTGCTGCTCCTGAGGACATTTAGGGAGCTATGTATGAATTAGCAATATTTAGCAAGTAACCCCTAGCAAGGCTTACTCTTGGAAAGGTCTCTCCAACCCACCAGTAATGCTTTTCTGCAGCCTACACTGTTTTCTTATCCTTTACTTGTGGGAATCCCTAACAAAGAACTCCCCAGTTCACTATCAGTTACATTTTTTGTTGGAAAGGGGATTCATTTTGTGAATAACCTGCAGTGACAGTAAAAGTGCAGTATGGTGACAGGATGAGGCAATACCTCAGCTAGGAGCTGGGGCAGCTGGCTCAGCACAGCATTCAGCAAGATTTGCTTCCATTTACAGGGAAATTTGAGAACTCCGATGATTATTTTGCTGAACAGATGCTTGAGTAAGTAGATGTAGAGAAAAGTGCCTCTTTACAACTGAGGCTTGTTATCTGTGCTCCTTCCAATGCGCTGCTCCTGGAGCTAAACCAGCATTTGAAAACATGCTCTGTAGGGTTATACTAGGAAAAAAAGAGTCCCAAACAACAGCCTATAATAGTTCCTGGTCATTCAACTGCTTTTGCTGATTAACCACATACAAGCACACAGTCCTATTCTTGCCCTTTATCACAGTAAAACACTGTCTACTGTGGTCCAAAGGCACAACTGCTTTCTGTTTAAAGGTATACCTTTGTAAGTACCAGAACATCTACATGGCATCTCCAAATGCTCTGAAAGAAGAGGTGCCTCATGAGGGAGCAAGAGGGTATTCAAATACAGGGTCAGGCTTGGCTCCTTGGCTGCTGAAAGGGAGACTGGAAATGAAGGTGGCATAGGTACTACTTCTGAAAACTATTGAGGAAGCAGAGAGGGTGCCCATGACAGTGATTCCTCTCTCAGAGCCAGAAAACTGGGCCAGAATTCACATTCTGCTCTAACAAAATACGCTGGGCCAGGCCAGAATATCTGAGAATCAGGAGTATCCTTTGCAATTACCTGCACAGACTGGAAAACACTACATAAAACTGACATCTCCCCCATTAAGTGAGAGTTATTGGTAACTCCAGTGCACAGTACTTTGGGTCTTTATAAAAGGTTGGGAAATTCAATAACCGAGCTCACACAGAGATAAGGTTACTCTGTGTCATCTTATTTTCTTTCAAAATTGTTGAATTCAGCAAAATTCAAACTGCTGGAAAACCAAGAACTAAGGTGATAAAGTATGTCAAATTCAAAGCTTGGGAAAAACAGGGCACCTGAGGCTGTGGAACATGCCTATAAACATCTTACTGATGTTCTAATACACAGCTATTGATATCCTCAGACTCTGTCCTTGAACTGTCATGAATAAAAGCTACCTGTGCTTGGGATAGGATTCATTTCAATTAATTACAGCTTAAAGTTAAATGTCTAGTTTAAGCTGGTTATTCAAGCTGACATTGTTAGCAGTAGTGAGAAAGTCTCCAAAGGGCAACCCTCCTCATATGAACGCAGCAGCAGTCTAAGGCTGCTGCTGGGCATCCTCTGCCCTGCTGGGTGATGTTGTTCCTCCTCATAACTGAAGAATCATAATCCTAAAGGCTGGATACCAAACTGTTATGTCTGATGAGACTAGTTGAGCTGGATGATGTCCATCATAGCACCTTGCACTCCTCCTTCATCACGAGACGAAGGACCACTTATACCACAATGTCCTTTCCATGCTGGGCATCCCCATGCTCCCCAAGTGCCACCAGCTTCCTGTCCAAGACCAACAGCTCATAATGCTGGCTCCCTGAGAGATGAAAACTGGGGGGGCACCACTGAGGAAAACCTTTATTTGCACTGAACAAAACTAAGACCCTCCTCCTCCTCAGTTAGAAGTAAAGGCTAGTTCAGCTCTGCCCCTGCTCAATGCTCTGCTGATGGCCCCACTTACTTCACCGGTATGATGCAGTGGTGTGAGTCAGACCTCCAAGTCTTAGCTGCAGTCAAGATGACCACCTCCATCTATCCTCAAATTTTAGAAGTTGCTTTATGGACAAAAAATGAACAAATTATCTTGGATCAGGTGTTGGGTGTGCTTCAGACTTAACAAACCTTTTGTTGCAGGTTGAAAAAAATTTAAAACTGGAAGAAAAAATCACCATGCTGCAACAGCAGAACGAAGAACTCAGAGCCAGGATTGAGCAAAATACTGTCATAACAAGGTTTGTGCTGATATTTGCAATCTGTCTTAGCTTGAAAGAAGGCTCCAGATCATAATTGCACAAGGCTGCCACTTATTTCAGAAGGGGAAAAACTTACCTCACCCTGAAAGTGTATTGGTGTCCTTTTCTGCTTGTTCTATTAAAAAATCCTTTTTATATTGGGGTTTGCTTACTTTAATATAAGGAAGGCCACACATCTGTCTGTGTATTTTCATGATTTTGACATGCTGCTGAGAGCGAACTTGCTGGTGGTTCTGATCTCAGTATCAGCGCCCTGAAACCCATTAATCAGTGGGAATGAGGATGGGAATGGGATGTTTTCAGAAAGACATGCTTCCAAAGCCGCTGTCACCCAGGCAGGATTATCCATAGATGGTTTTGTTCATTGGCACTGCCTCTTTGCACCTTTGTCACAACTTGGCAAAGGTGTCAAGGCTCCTTGTGTTAGCTAGGTGGTATATAAAGAGAAGGGTAGGACAGTCCCTGTCCCAGAGTTCATAATCTGCTTTAAGGCCAGAGACCACAGCTGGAGCCAGACAGAAAGGGTGCCAGAGGGAGACACTAGAGCTGGTCTTGTACCAACCCTGCAGCTGCCTAAGTTGTCATTGCAGTCAGAAATAATGCCATTGGCCAAAAATTAAATTTATTTTTTAGCTGACTTTTAAACTGTCAGCATCTCATCTCTGATTTTAGTTTTTGTCTTTCAAGTGCTTCGTTTGTTAATGATTCAGCCTTTTGAAATTATCTCCTGCATGTAGATATTTTTAAAAGGCAGCATTACGTGCACTAACATTCACATGGGGTGAGGATTATGTTTCCTCTCACCTGATTGTAAATACCTGTAATACACATGTCACTGTCTGAGATGGGTGTCTACAGTGTTTCTGTGCTTGGGGAGGAAAACTAGGAATTTTTAAGGTCTGGTTCATGAGACCAGTTTGAGACACCTGCTTTAGGGCTGAATGAATTGTGGCCTGGAAGTGGCAGTCTCTCTCCACGCCTGACAGCAGCCAGAGTTCCTGGTTCAGTGCTTGGCATCTCTGCATTGCAGCTACCTGTCTCTGGCTGAGTGAATAGCATTCTCCCTCCACTCCCTGCCAGCATCCAGCTGCAGTACTTTATTTCTTGCCTGTAACTGTGTAGGTACTGGTTTCAAGAACATCTTTTGGGAGAAATTCTAAATTTGAGGTCAGTCTTCAAAGTCATCTTTGAGGACAGTAATTTTCAGCAGTAACTATTTGGGAATAGCTATGGGGCAGCTATAGGCACAGCCAGGGCTTTAAATTTGGAGTTATTAAGACTTGCATTTTCCTGGCAGCAGATACTCATTTCTGTTGTACTGGCAGTGCCTGGGAAGTACAGCATGAATGAGCTCTGGGAGCTGCCCTCGCTGAGGAACAACACGGATTGGAGTTATTTCTGCCAGCCTGCAGTTTGGGTGCCCAAGCAGCTGTGACAGCCCAACAGCAGGAAGAGGAGGGAGGGGAGCCAGAGAAAAGCCAGTCTTTGCAGCATGGTCAGGAGGGGTGTTCCAGAGGTGTTGGGGACCTGAGGGGTGCACCACAGAGATATTTTCAATTATAGCCACAAGCAGGTACAAAGGGAGGGACAAAAGCCTTACTATGCCCCAGCTTTGGATGCAGGAATTCCACAGAGCCTCTGCTGGAACTTCCCCAAACACTTGAAAAAAATCATCTGATTTCCCAACATTTCAGATCCTCCCTCCAATCAACCAACATTTTTTCGGTCCATTGGACTGGGGTTGTTTGAAGAATGGTAATTTCCAGCAGCCAAAGCTGAACATGACCAGATCTGGCCTCTGTTGGCATAGCCCAGGAACCCACTGACCTCTGGACCTTTTGGATCGAGGGCACGACTCAAGCACCTTCTCCCACATCTCTGTCATGTTGGTGTTCCCCTGCAGATCTCTGTTGGTTTATGGCTGTGATTTGTTACAGCTGCTTAAACAGTTGGGAGACTGGGAGAGAAACACATCTGATCATGTCTGCTCCTGTCCAAGTAGTGCCTTTAGCAGAGGAGGGAGCTGAGTCCCTCACTATGCTCTGCGGTCTGTGCTGTTGTGACTAGCCTGTTCCCAATACCCAGATGAGCTTTACCAGCCAGTTACACACTAAGAGACATACAAAGGCAGGGAGAGCATGTGCTTTTTTATTTTTTCCTCAGCAAATGCTGTCTGAAACAAATGTACTGGGGCTTTGCATATAATTTTTATGGTTGCCTTGTTCGACATTGCAAAAGAAAGTAATTCTGTGTGTAGCAAGAGTTACTTCTTCAGAGTGATGTCCCATGTGGACTTTCTCATGGCTGTTAGACTGTGAGCTCATGCTATAGCTGGTTCCCCATTAGGACCATGATAGGATTTTTCTTCTCTACCAGGCCAGTAGCTTTCTGAAAACTTCTGTCAACTTGTGTTTTAATCCTTCAACTCTGCTAGCTGCTGCTCCATGATTCAGAACTTTCAGGGACTAGGAGAAGAAACAGACATATTCTTGATTGCCTGAACCACATTTCTGTAGGAATCAAGACAAAAAAAGCAGAAATTCTTAAAAAATGTTTTTTAAACAGTATCAGAAATGCCAACCCCACCATCTCAGAGGCTTTTGTTGAGTGCACCAGCAGCCCATGACATCTGCTATAAGCTTCAGGCTACACCCAGAAAAGGAGTTGTACAGAATTTTTTGTGTGCATCCAAAATCCACACCCAGCTGCTGCTGAATGCTGGAAACACCTAGGGGAAGGTTAGGTTCCTCCCTGTTCATTTCTATAAAATCTTAAAAGGCCTGTAAATCAGGTTAGGTACCTGCCCAGAGCTGCCCCAGGTTGATCACATCAGGACCTGGCTCCTGCCCAAGCGTAATGGAGCTGCAGAATCTTGGTGCTCCTTCATGCATCCTTCAGTATGTAGCTGTTGTCAGCACATGCCCAAAACACATATTAATCAGGTCCCATATTCTACTTGCACTGCTTCATTTGTTTCAAAACCAGTCACCTGGTGCAAACTCACTAAGGCTGGTGCCCATGCCCCAGCTCCCCAGAAGCCATTAAGTTATTGGACATTCTGGGAGAACACCTCCCTGGTCCTTGCTGGTCAAATTTCTCTAGCATTGCAGTCAGGAATAGTGGCTGGAGAAGGACCTATAGCCTCATGAGCTTTTACAAAGGAGAGGGAAGGCCTTGAAGCTGATCTGCATCCTGCATCAGGACTAAGCTAAAGCTGGGAGCATTGAAAGGGCAGAATCCTTTTCCTTTGCATTCAGTAGCAGTGAGCTGAAAAAGTCAATGGATGCAACTGCTTTCTCTCCTCTTTGCACTCACTCTGACACTCCACAAGTGCTCTCTCACTCATTGCACAGCTTTGGCATCTAAGCTGAGAAACAAGGGCAGGGGATTTATTGGCCCATTCCCAGGTAGAAACTACTGTGCCAGTGAACAGGTTGTGCAGACACCACAACCCCATGCTGTGCACCTGCTTCCTCCATGTGCTGAAAGTGAGGAGAAAACACTTAGATTGGATTCATTCTCAGGGAGCCAAAACCAACTCGGCCACAAGCAAATAGCGATGCAAGAGGACATCTGAAACTGCTGTGCCTACCTACATCCCCAAGCCAAGTACCTGGGGCCAGCTCTGAAGTCCTCTCCAGACACCAGTGACCAAGGCTGGGCATGCTCTGCAGTCCTAGTTGCCCACCGTGGGACTGATGGTGTTCTCTTCAGCTCCACCCTATTCACCAACCCACAGCTTCCCAGGGAAGGCCAGCACTTTCAAATATACAAATAAATAAATAAATATGCTAGATTCTTCTTTTAGGACTTACTAGTTTTTACTCTCTTGTCTATATGGGAAAATGGCCATTTTTAAAGTGTCTGGAGTGCATGGTCCGTGCACAAAGTTCTTGGCACTTTTGCATGCCATACATGATGCTGGCAGTAGCACAAGGCCAGAGAAGAAGGCTGGGGTTCATCCCACCTAAGCTTTGGCAGCTGAGATGCCTCAAAGAGGTATAGAGCAAAGACACAGGTGCATCTGGAGGCAGAGTCAGACAGTGTGGGAAAGCTGTGACTTGTGGAGATGCCTTTCTCACCCAGAAGTGAAGAGATCTGGTGACAGCTGTGCCCCAGCTTCAGCAGCTCAGGGGCAGGGGGTTGAGATGGGATGGGATGTGGCTTGCTGCTCAGTGTTCTGCCTGGTCCTGCCTCTTGTGCAGTGCTGGCTGCATTGATGCAACCATCTTTGCCCTGGTGTGCCTTACATGTTGTCCTGCTTCTCTCTCCAGGCAATTGTCAGAGGAGAATGCTAATCTTCAAGAATATGTTGAGAAAGAAGTGGAGGAGAAGAAGAAGCTCAGCAGGACTAACGAAGAGCTCCTCTGGAAGCTGCAGGAGGGAGATGCCGTAAGCCCCGTCAAACTCCCACCTGCATCGTCCACTTCTTTTTATCACTGCTCGTCAGAGAACTCCTCTCCAGCAAAAGTCAGAACCTTGCGGCGATGAATCAGCAGCTGTGCGCTGGAGGTTCTCTGCCTTTTACGCATTTCCAATCTGCAAAATGTTACCCTCCAAGGAAGTATTACCATCAACAGGCGCCCAGCGTTCATGGCTGCAAGCATGTTTGGTAGCTGCATAGCTTTACACTAGGCAGGGTACTCTTACAGTCCCCATATAGAAATTCTTGGTTCTGACATGTTGATTAAGGTAGCAAAAAAGATAGCAAAAAGCTAGAACAGCAGAAAGTTAGGATAGCAAAAAGTTTAGTTTGATGTGTGAACATTATATGTATGGTTAGAGCCAAAAGTTGGAAAATGCTCTAATAATGGTTCATCAGAATGAACTTTTGCTGCAGTATTTCAGGTTAGTTACAAATACAGTTCAAGTTGTGAATATTTCTGTATATGTGTCTGTGTTTATATACATGTACGTATTGTACCTTTATACCTATATATAGACGCACACACATATATATGTAGTTGCAGATGTTCTGAATTGCATTTTTTATATTATTGGATACTACTAAGTGCTGATATATTTTCATTACAGTCAGCAGTTTTCTAACTCGTGCCTAAGACTTGTATCTAAACAAAATGCATTTCTGTTTAGACTCCCAGGAATATTTATACCCAACCTAGAAGAAAGTTACACAGAAGTAGAAGCGCCTTCCAAATGACCACCAAGTGGTACTCTATGTAACATGAACACCAGCGAATTTGAAATTCTGAGACAGTACTGCCTTTGAAACCATCACCTTTGCTTTGAATACCAGATAAGATATGCATACCATCCACTGCTTTTTAACTCTTACCATTGATATTGTAAGTGGAGATAGGCTAGAGATGAGAAACCTGAGGGGTTTAGCAAATTTGGTAGAGGTTACTGGTTAACGTCGTTCAATTTTAGTGTCTTTAAATCCTAGTCAGATCTTATCTTGATTTACCTTGGCCTGATTTGGATACAATCAGAATCTCTGGTTGTAGGTTCCTGTCCATTTTGCTTTATTTCAAGTTCCATAAGCAAGAAGGAGAAAAAAAGTTGTTCATCCTTGACCTGTGCTGGGTGAGAGGTTTCCAATATTAGGATGAGACACTGGGCAACAGCTAGGGCTCTAGCCTCCTTCCACCTGAAATGCCAAATAGAGCACAGCCAACTACACAGGCGCAAATGAGGTCAGAATTACTTTCCTTCCACATATCTATATTATTTCACATTGCTAAAGCTTACCTAAAGTTACAGAGCACTTTGAAGATTCATGGAAATGAGTGGCTAAACTAACTTTAACTTTCCCATCTAGAAGCAAAAATGTTCACCCAGGCTTCGAGTGACCCCCCACCCGAGGGAGTGGTGGGGCTGAGAAGTGGCTGTGGTGGGACAGTCTGCAGGGCCCTCATGGGCACTTCTAGCAAGAAAAAAATATCCCTGAGCATAATTTCAAAAACAAAGAGATCTGTGGGATGCTTTTCTACCCAGCTTAGGGCAAAGAGCCTGCATGCAGGCCTGCTTTGTGCACTGGGGTCAAAGTAAGCAGGGAGACAGTACATGAAGCAAACCCCTGGGGTGCAGGAGTGCTGTGGGGAGGGTGGCTCTCCCACCTGGGTGTGCGTGGCACCAGCACGCCCTGCACCTACAGGGATGAGATTGCACTGCCCTGCAAACTGCTTGAGTGGGAGCTATGCTTCAGCTTTCCTGGGAAATACTCAGGATTCACAGACTGCAGCTTAGATACAGCTTCAACCACCATCAAAGCACCTGTGGCCTGTTCCACAGTGTTAAAAAAAAAACGTGATTTTTTTTTTCTCCTTTTTAGAGAAATTTATTTTTGTAGCAGCTTTTGCATGATACTGTGATACTGAGTAAATTGAGCATCTTGTTAGAATAGATCATGCCACACCACCTACTGCTGTTGAAATGCATTACTAGATTTTAGTGTGTCCAGCAAATACAACCTGAAAGTAAGATAGATACCTAGCACATACATGCACACAAAGTCCCTTCTTGCCAAGTACAACTTTAATCACTTTGATACTTACTAACTGCACAGACACCTGCAATACCTACTGCATTGTCATCTTTCATCCCATCAATACAATTCAGGTAAAATGAGATCATAGGAGCATAGGATGATTTGAGTTAAAAGGAATCTTTAAGATCATCTGGTCCAAGCACCCTACCATGCACAGGGACACCTTCCACTAGATCAGGTTGCTCAGAGCTTCATCCAACCTGACCTTGAACAGTACCAGGGACAGGGGACATCCACAACTTCTCTGGACATCCTGTTCCAGTGTCCTACCACTGTCATTGTAAGAAAATCTCTTCCTTATGTCCAATCTGAACCTATCCTTTTCCATTCTAAAACTGTTGTCCCTTGTACTGTCACTAGAGGTCCTGGTAAGAAGTCCATCCCCATCCTTCTTACAGGTCCCCTTTAGATACTGGAAGGTGTTACAAGATCTCCCTGGAGCCTTCTCTTCTCCAAGCTGAACAACCCCAACTCTTTCAGCCTGTCTTCATAGGACAGATGCTCCAGCCCTCTGGTCATCTTTGTGGCCCTACTCTAGACTTGCTCCAGCAGGTCGATGTCCTTCCTCTGCTGAGGAACCCAGAGCTGGACGCAGCACTGCAGAGTGGAGTAGAGGGGAAGAATTCCCTCCCTCGACCTGCTGGTCATGTTTCTTCTGATACAGCCCAGGATATGATTGGCTTCCTGGGCTTTGAACACTCACGTCCAGCCTCTCATCCACCAGTATCCCCAAGTCTTTCTCCTCAGGGTTGCTCTCCATCCATTCATCCCCCAGCCTGTATTGATACCAGGGGTTGCCCTGATCCAGGTGCAGCACCTTGCACTTGGCCTTACTGAACCTCATGATTTTCACATGGACCCACCTCTCAAGCCTGTCAAGGTCCCTCTGGATGGCATCCTTTTCCTCCAGTGTATCAACTGTATCACTCAGCTTGGTGTCATCTGCAAACTTGTTGAGGGTATACCTGATCCCACTGTCCATGTCATTGATGAAGATATTAAACAGTTCTGGTTCCAATATGGACCCCTGAGGGCCACAACTTGTTACTGATTTCCATTTGGACATGGAAATCAATGCAACCATCCAGCCAATTCCGTATCTAACTTCCATCCATTAAACCCATATCTCCCCAATTTGGTGACAAGGATGTTGTGTGGAACTGTCAAAGACCTTACGGAGTCCAGGTAAATGACATCAGTTGCTCATCCCTCATCCACCAGCACAGTCACACCACTGCAGAAGGCCACCAGATTAGTCAGACTTGTTGATAGTTTCTAGAATCCTCCTTTTTACCCTCTGTAAATTGGTTGAGCTGATACAACCAGAGATGTTACCATGATGCTCCTCTAAACTTTTCTGTGCTAAACACACTAAAGCATACTATTGGCCCAGGACAGTCTGGCTGAGCCTGTTTTAATTTATTAATCCTTTCTCTCTTTTTCTGGTGCTTTATCACTTTGTTGTTTTAAAGTCATAGCAAGAGATGCTTCCAGCAGTGAATTGGGAGTGGGGCTTTTACGGTGGGAAAACTGGTGTTGAACCCAGCTCCACCGTCATTCCGTATCATTGCCAATCCCTTTCCCATCGAATTTTTGCCTCCCAGTCCTGCCTCTCACTGGATTCTTCCTTGGCACGGCCTCTGGGGTCTGCCCAATCACTAGCAAAGCTGTAGGAAATTTTGCCTGACCAGAAGGGACCCAGCAACCCATCCCTGTGGGGGGTGTTAAGGGTGGCTCCTCCTGGTGCGAGCCCAGAAACACAGACTTTTTTTCCCAAAAAAAAGGTTATTCCTTTTTCCTGTTTTTCCTGTCCTGTCCCTCCTTGCCACTACGTGCTGGAGTAGGTGTGAAACAAAAGCCCAGGTCACTCAGACAGTGGGAGGAAGGGAACAGCCCCTGAGTGGGGCAGTCATTCCTGAGTGGGACAGAACCCCCCCAAGTGCATGGCCAAGCCTGCAACCCCTGCTCATGCCAGGGAGGTGTGACCATGAAATGTGAGCTTGGCATTCCCAGTGGTGTAGGGGCCATATCTCTAGTCTGTGCTCACTGGCTGTCCCTGCTCAAAGGCAAGCAATGGGAAGTAATTGCTTTTGCAAGGCTGGAGACTTCCCAAATGCCATGGCCACTGCAGGGACTTTCCCAATTGATAGTGTAGGGCAGCCTTTGGCAGGAGAGGGAACATAGCCAGCACTAAGCAGGAAAGGGTTTTATCGCCTCTGTCTTTAAAAAGAAGCTGTTTGATTTGGTTAATCTTTAACCAATGCAGAAGGGTGCAGCGGCAATAAAACTAGCCTACAGCTGCTCTGCAGGGGCTCTAGAGACAGGCACTGGGAGCAGGTATCAGCCATGGGATGGCAGGAGAGCCAGCAGCAAGTGGGGGCCACAGAATTTTCTGTGGAAAGATACCATTTGGCCCTGTTGGGATGGGACCTCCTGCAGCTGCCGGCAGAGATGTGTTAACTCGGTCGATACACAGTAGCAAAGGCTTGTGATGGTGGTGGGCAGGGGGAGGAAAGGAGAACTATCAAGTGCAAAATCAGGTATTTTACGTCTCTGCACTGATGGTGGTTGTGTCCCATGGACACGCTGAGGAGCCTCTGTACAGTTTCCCGCACAGCAGGAGTTCTGTGGTCCTGTTTACTACGTGGCTAATGATTACAGGAAGAGTTTGTATAATTTCAGTTACGATGTACAGATAAGTGTAATATATTCCTGATTAATAAAAACATGCGCCAGTGCACCTATGGGCTGACGCATACAGACCAGCACGTCCTGCCATGTTTTCTCTGCACACGGAAACCAAGATCAATGGAAAACAAAGCAAAACTTCATTAAAGGGTTACCCCATTAAGGTAAAGACTGAAGCTAGACAGTCACTTAGCCTCCGGGCAGCAGGGCTGGTCAGCTGGGTTTCCTAACTGTGGCTCACATGCTATTAAGTTCTCATGGATTCATTTTCTAAAGGTGCTTCCAATATGACTGGGGCTCCCAGATCAGGGATTGTGGTCTGCAATGTTTCTATTAAGGTGTCACAGTGCAGCATGTGGTAACGGGAACATTTCTGCCAGTGGTTCAGGCACAGTAGCAAAAACCTGCACTCTTATTAGAATGCCAGTTCACTAAGTTTCAACACCCAATCCCCTGTGCCCTCACCCTGCCCTCCCACTGAGAGCCAGAAACTGCTTGGGCTTTGCCACAAGGATTAAAAAGGGGTCAGGGCACATCCCACCTCAGAAACATACCTGATGACATCCTCCTGAAAGATTTTTCACCAGGCCCCTGCCTTGCTTAGCACAAAGGAAGCTGTGGCAAGGACCAGGACTAAAGGAAGAAGCAAAGCAGTGTTCGGGGGCCACTGGCTCATCTGCCACAGGACACAAGTGATGGAGGCAGAGGCACGCAGCAGACAAGCCTCCTCCTGCCTGGTGGTTTCTGTGTTGTCCTGCAGGCCCTATCCTGGAAAATCCCACGAGCAGTACTCTTCATTCACTACACAGTGCTAATTTCCTGAGGCAACCAAACTTTGCAATGTGAGCAAAATTTATATCACCTGGGTCAATTTTAAGTTACCTTTGCAGGTTCTTGAAGTCCCACCTAATACCTGAACTGGTAGTACAAGACAGGGGCTGAGTCACCTCACTGTCAGCAGCAACAACCTGCTCAGCACTGAGCACAGACCCAGTCTGCAAAAAATTCCCCAAATTACGTAGTGTCCCACCTGTCTCAGCAAATCCAAAAGACAGGGTAGAGTTACCACAAGCAGCTCCCTGAGCAAGTGCTCTCCTGCAGACATTGGAACAAGGTGGAAAACAGAGGCAGGCTTGCAAATGAGGGCAAACAATAGGCATAATTTTGGACATTAAGAAATATGTTTTAATGTTGTACCAGATAATTACATGTGAATTTCCAAATTCCAAAAGCATTGCTGAGGGGAGAAGTATTTACAGTGTTGCCAGGATTAGAAGTAGCCACACACCTGCGCTGTGCTCTAGGGGCAAGGTTCACATTTTAAAACTTAAGGCTTTAATTGCTACATGAACTTGGTAAAAAAGGCAAAAGAAAAAAAAAATCAAACCGAAACAAAGATAAAGAAGACAAAAAATAGATTTGATTACTGAACAAGCATTAAAACTACTTATCACACCCATAAAAAGTTCTGAGAAAATCATTAGGAAAATAGACCATCAGACAACGGAAATTTTATTATTTACATTTTGCTTAATAATTTTAATAATTGAAAAATAAAAATATACACTCTTCCATGGCTTCGGTCAGAAAAATTGCTTTACCAGTTCCTCCTGCCCCTTGCACCCAGCACAGCTGGAACACACAAGTGCTGCAAGGGAACCCTTTGCTTCCCACTGTTGTCCCAAAAATATGAGTCACTTTGCCAAAACCACTGCCCCACACAGCACTGGAATGAAAAGGTGCTTCTTGCTGGTTGGAGCCTGCCAGGTCTCAGATGAACCTCATGTTTTGCAGTGTGAGCCAAGAGCAAATACCCTGAGAAAAATCGAGGTCTGGCTCTTGCTAGCAGAGACATTCCAGGATCATCTGTTTTCCAGCTGGGTGTCAGACTCCCAGTGGGACCTCAGCTGCAACTGTAAGGTAGAAGCGTAAGGCAGCCCAGGGGGGTTATGGCAGAGGCATTGCTGCTGGAATGGGAAATGAATGACAAACCACGAGGCGAGTGGCAACAGGCAGCACAACTGATGACACCATCGAGGCAGCCTTGCCTTCAGCTTGCTTTTGGGATGCAGGCAGGCTGGCATCCCACATCAGGCTGGCAGCCCTGTGGAAAGGTGAGTTGGCTGTGAGGAGAAAGCATCAGTTCACTGTGTATGTATAGATTTAGCCTTGAACAAGTGCAATTTTTTCATAAGGAGAAGGAAGAAATAAGACCTGCTTGGAAAGTCAATCCCAGCGGACATCGCAAGGTTATCCAAGGCTTTAGGAAGAGATGCTTTTTCTGCCATAGGGAAGAGGTTTGCTTTGAAAGGGGAGTGTTGAGATGCACATAGGGAAGGGATTTCAGGGGAGCCTGCTGCATGAAAACCAGCCTCATTCCTCCTCCTCCCTGTCAATGCAAGCCCCTCACGCCCGCCAGACCTGCCTGTCGCTCTTCCTTCATTTGGGCAGATGATAGCAATGTTTACTTGTACATGGCTTTCCTTAGGGGTGGATTTAAGAATTTTTACTGGAATTCATTAGTATATAAAATGCAATCACTAAAGAAGCAGATTTTACAAATATAAACATAATATTGTATCATATCACTTTCTGGTCTCTGAGTAAGTAGGAACGGAGGCAACAGGCAGTGACAGGCACTCTCTGTACACCAGGAATAGGAGCCTGTTTTTGTGGGATGGATGAAGAGTAAGAGCATCTATGGCAGGCACTGCCAGCTAAAACTTTACCCTTCTAAAACCCCGGCAGTAAACAGCAGCATGTGGTGTCAGCACCAGCAGCAGTTCCACCAGTGTGTTTCCTTTCAGCCCCCTCTCCCCTGCTGTGACCAAGCACATATGGCTCTGAACCAGGAGCAGTCTGTTTGCAGCATACCCCAGCCCCCACAATGGCCAAACAGTACAGTAGAGTACCCCCTCATGCAGCAGAGCTGTTCGACTCCCAGCACAAGCACTCTCTACCCAGAGAAGCATCAAACTCCACCCTGAGGGATGAGAAAAGGGTAAAGTGAAGTGAAGTCGAAAACCAGTCAGTAATGACTTTCAGTGACAAAAGAATGAAAATAGTAAGTAAATAATCAAAAGCTAGTCATTTCTGAACCAAAAAAATTTCTTTGTTTGGTGGGGGGGAGGAAAACTGTTTTGACAGTAATTTTCCATTGAGAAGGGCTGGCTGGTTACATACTCAGACTTGCTATATAACTGGGAGTTGCAGCCTCAATGCTGCCAACCTCTGCCCACCATGCACCAGCAGTCAGTAGGACCCTTCCAACAGCTTTCCCAGAAGGAAACTTCAAGTGAGCAGACTGGGAGCAACTAAATACGCTGAAATAAGGTCACTCTTTTGGGCCAGAGCCTGCCCCTAAATATCAAGCATGCCAGGATCTATTTTTGTGCCGAGCAAAGGCATTGCTTGTCCATTCCCAACTCTTCATGCAACAAAATGCTCTACAAAATATTTGCATCATAAAATTATGATTAAACTATTCACAGAGGAAAGCTCAAATGAATGAAAGTGTATCATCCACAACAGCAAGGTTATAGCAGCAGTTGCATGACTCCAAAGATACCTCGCTTGATCTATGTTACATGCACACATCAGCAGGGAGGCAGAAAATGGTAAAACCCCATAAAATAGTAAAAAAACCACTATTCAGCAAAGTCCTTGACATTGTCCTGGAAAGAGGCAGTCAGACTTGCCTTTTAGCTTAAAAAAATGGACAAGCAAGGGGTAGATGCAGGCAGGAGAGGACGAGGCAGAAGTATGCAGCTGTGTCAAACTCATCACCTCCTCACCAGTCCACTCCCTGGGTCAAAACATGTGAAGAGGAGGTCAGGAGGTCCCCAGGTCCAGCTGGACACAGGAGAAGCAGGTACACAGAGAGACAGGGAGACACCTGCACTTCCCTGTCACTGTGCAGGGCTGCAGATTCCCTCCACCTCCTTGTATCTGGTGAGTAGCAACAGCAGCACTTACCACCAGGGAACTGATGGGTTGAAGAAGTCATGATGGAGCAGCGGGAGACAGAGTTAAAGACCCTCACCTCTACCAGCAAATTTATGGCATGTGGCTCTGGGCTGGTACACATAAGGGCACATTTAAATATCAAATCTGTTGACACAGAATGGTTTTCCTATGAACCTTCTCAGAGAAAAAGCGACTGAAGAAAAATGGCCCCCATCAGGACTTCCTCTTCTTCTACGTGTTGCTATTATATGCCACAAAAGCTGAAGCAAAGTAATGGAATATAAAAACCAGAACACATCTCTAAGCAGACAACACAAATAAGTTAACACCTATATAAAAAAAATTTACATACAGCAAGAAATCTGTATATGTTAAAATAATTTTCTTTGGAAACACACTTCCAGTCAGAATTCACCCCTAAATGGTCATTGTTTAATGCTATAATTGCTCAGGAGCTGGTACCCAGGTAGAGAAAAACATCCTTACATTTTTAGTACAATAGGAAACTTTGCTCCCCTCTGAGTTTTCATCTTCTTGCCTCTCACCACATCTTCAGTGTCTTTTGGGAGGCTGTGGAGTGTGTTGACCTTGCCTGTGTTTAAACAAAATAGATTTCAACGTAGTGGCTTCTAATTTCTATATTCATCTCCCCCTGCTTGATTAAGACTTTGTATATGCATAAGGTGCAAAGGCTTGGCAGATGGTCAAGACCCACTGACTGGAGCAGACCCCGACTTCATTTTTGGGGGGAAACTGCACTCAAAACACACCCTGAAGTGCACCTGGGAAGCAATGAACACATTGCCTTCGCTCCCTCAAATTCCAATCCTGCCAAGAAGAGCCTCCCAGCGCACTAGAAAGAAGTCAAGATTAAAACTCTTCAGTGGGCAGAAAGGCTACAAAGTCTTTCTTGGAAACATGTGAGAGATGGTCCACGGTCCAGCCATGTAACCCAGGAAATTGTCTGATTCTCCTTTCTGCTGCACCAGATGCCTGGTGAGACCCTGGGCAAGTCACGCAGGGGTCTGTTCTTCAGTTATCCAACTGAATAATGGGGACGAGAGCCTGTCGCTTCATCAGCAAGAGCCATGCTGACAAATAGATTAAAGATTGTCCAGTGTTCAGAGACAGTAGTATGGAGGACACCTAGGAAAGCATCCACTCAGTCAGGAAAGGGGGTTTCCACAGTATCTATTTGGGATGCTCCATCCCTGGAAGCATTTGAGGCCTGGGTTTTGAGCAATCTCATCTAGTGAAAGATGTCCTTACCCATGGAAGGGAGGCTAGACTAGATGATCTTCAAAAGGTCCCTTCCAACCCAAACCATTCCATGATTCTATGATTTGTTTTTCAGTACAAGTTGAAGCATGAATTTAAATCAGTGGCATTACATGGGCATGGTCCACCTTCACGATGCTTTAACAAGCCTTTTTTAGGGTAGTGGATGAATTTGGCTGGGGAAAGCTATTAGAGAGAATTCAAAAAAACAAACATCATCTTGCAGCAAAACCAAGGCATTGCCAACCAAACACAGCCCCTGGTCTCAACTCCAAATTTCCAACCTTTCACAGCCAGGCTCTGGAAATGATCTCCAGCCCCAAAGGGAAAGTTCCCCTCAGCAAGTCAGACCCTAGAGCTTAGCGGTGTTTTCTGGGCTGCATGCTCTGCTGGGACTTGAGAAGCCCTTGCACCTCCCCACAGCCTCCCCTGGGCAGGGGGCAGACACCACTACTGCTCATGAGTGAACTTCATGACCCTGAGGATTCTTCTGTGCTTCCCTTTCCAAGGCAGAAATGTGTTCCACCCACCAACACCAAATGGAAGTATCACAGCCAAATCCTTTGCTAATGCCACTTGGCCAGGACACAGAACTGATGCAGGAAGAGGAAAACAGGACTCCACTTGCTGTCAGAGCTGGACTCACCTCTGCCAACCACCCCACCACTGCAGCCACACTGGTGACTTCCAAGGCAAAGAGGCAGGACATCTCTTCAGAGGCACCCATTCCTTTCAGGCCTTTCAAGTACTTGCACCACACAGTTCCCTCACTAAACCTGGCAATCCTTCTGTGGAGTGTACAGGCAGCAGCAATATATACTGGCGTTCCCTGTGTGCTGGCGAGCGACCATTCACCTGACAAACAGCAACCACAAACCTTCCCAACATTTCACAGCAGTGGAAATGTGCTTTAAAGCATATGAGTACATAGTCAAAAAAACAAGTTAAATACAACAAAAACTATGAGACCTAATAATTTAAAGAATTAAAATCTTGCAGGTGCTTTCTTAACCCAGTGAAATCTGTTGTTTGGCGAGAGCCTTTTTTTGTGCGTACACGTGGGGTACAGGTCACATAGGGTGAAGGATGGATCTGGTCTACACTTGACAGTAGCACTGCAAAATCTGCTCCATGTATAATCAGGTAGAGTATCTGTGGGGAGGTAATTCTCAGGGCTACTGAGAAAGACCTTTGTGAGGCTTGGTTTCATAGCAGCATTTAAGGTTAACTGGCACACAGAAGCAGTTCTCTTTCTACATACTGAGGAAAAAAACAAAACAGGAGAGGGAGAGAGGGAAGCCCATAGCCCCAGGTGAGCTGACAGTGCTGCCAGGAGTATTCCAGAGTTGTGTCTTTTTTCCTTGTGATCCCTTTTAACTGTGCTACTAAACAAACCGCAAGCTGCAGCAAAAGGGTTAGGGAGGCCTGCATTAGGCTTTCTTATTCCTGCATTACTGATTGATCAGGTGCAATCTGATTCAGGATCCCCACCACAAAGCTTCTTTCACTGCAGCTACCAGTTGCCTGTAAGCCAAACACAGTCATTTACAGCTGTCTGAGCCAGCGTCTGTGTTTCTCTCCACATCTGCTGACGCCGCGTAGGTGGCTTCCACGCTATGCCGTATTCCATAGGCAAAGTAGATGATAAAGCCTGTAGAAGCCAAGGGGAGAGGTTACCATTAGCTCTGTAAGGAAGCAGAAAACCCTACTCACACCCACTGACACAAGTTACACCAGTGTAAGCCCAGCCACCCTGATCGTTAGCTTCTCATGGACAGCCACTACCATCCTTAGGGGAAAAAAAAGCCCACAGGCACTAGTCTTTAAAAGTCAATCTATCCCAGCCCCAAATGGGGTGCTCATTTGAGCATTTCAGGCAATTCAGCCTTATCCACATGGCTACTGGGAACATCTTGGGATACAGCTCAGCTTCTTCAGCTCCAAAACCATAAGCCCCACCACACGGACAGCAACTCAAGGCCAGTCAACAAAAAACGCTCTATGGTTTCTTGTCAGCAACAAGACCCATAAGACGGTTCATGGGTTGTTATGCTGTCCTCACAAAGGCTTTAAGACCCTTGAATTTTAAAGAAAGATTGAGACTGCCTAAATGGCTTCAGTGAAGTCACCAGGGTTGCCCAGGGATGATCAGAATGCAGAATCCCTCCCTGGAATGCTACAATAAATTTCTGGTTAACAAAACCTAGTAACTTTGAACATAGCATTTTTTACTCTCTAACTCACCTAGGAGCATCCAGACTGCAAACCGTATCCATGTGCCTACGTCTAGCTGCATCATGAGGTAAACATTCACAAAAATACTCACAACGGGAAGAAAGGGTAAAAGAGGTACCTGAAAAAGAATGAGGGATACGTTACATCCACAGGGATGGAACAGTGGGCAGGAACGAACATCACATTCCTTGTAAATGGGAAGTGATGGTTGTTACCAAAACTTCAGCTGTCAGATCTGAGAAAAAGCAAGGTTAAACCCAAAAGGAGGACATCAGTCCACTATGGGAGCGGGATGTAAACAATGCTGTTCATCTGTTTTAAGAAGCTTGTTTTGTGGTCTGTAAGGAGGCAAGAGGTGAATTTTAGAAAGGAGGCGAATTTTGTGGGGTGAAGGAGAGAAGAGGAATAACCAAGGAGAGGCACCTATTGAAGAGTAAGAGAGGAAGGTAAGGGGAATGTCAGAGGAGGGGTCTAAGGAACTTCATTCAACAGATATCAAGGTAATTTAGCAATAGAGAGAAAATCATCCTGAAGCAGAAGAAAACCAGCAAATCTTGCAAGAGATGACTGCAGCTGTGCCAAGAATGCCTTAGTGGTCTGAGAGTCAAAGAAGAATGAGACAGTAAAGCCAAAATGCCAAATAAGAATATAAAAAAATAGCACTGGCATGTAAAGATAAAATCAAACAAGACAAATTATAACAATAGAAAGCTTTGTGAATATGGTGGAACTAATAGGACAGTGAACTTTGCTCCTAAGGGAAAAGAAGATTTATAAAAAGAAACAGGCTGAAATGTTGTGGGCCTTTCTTGATCTAAGCATTGCCAAAAAAAAAGAACTTACAGTAAGCAGCTGCTCACATCACTAGAGAAAGGAGATAGGCACACAAATTAGAAAAGAAAATAAGAATATTTTTCTAAATTTGGCTTTTGTCAAGTCAGTAGGGACAAATAAAATTTCCCTAGGTGGGTGAGTTATGTACCCAGATATTGCAGAAGTGATCTCTGAACTATTAATAAGCATCTCTGAGAGCTCTTGGTAGAATTGTAAGGTGTCTAATAACTGGAGAAGGGAGAAAAACTACCTATTAAAGAATACAGAGAAACAACTGGGGAACAAACAGGTCAGCCTTGGATTTCCAGAGTGACTTAGGAGAAAAATCACAGTCGGGTTGTGAATGTCTAAAGAGCAGCAAGGAGATAAGTGACAAGGTTGTCAGGCATTAGAACAGACTACCCAGGGAAGTGGTGGAATCACCACCCCTGGAGGTATTTAAAAGACATGTAGATGTGGCACTGAAGGACACGGTTTAGTGGTGGATTTGGAAGTGCTGGGTTAATGGTTGGACCTGATGAACTTAAAGTTCTTTTCCAACCTAAATGATTCTATGATTACAGATTTAGCAGTGATAGGTCTAATTTTCTTTTTTCTTGGACAGGGTAGTGGCTGAGGGGAAAAAAAGGAGGTAAAATACCTTCAGTGAAAGGTGAAGAGACCTCCTCAGAAGCAAGTTTAGAAAATACAGCCTAGATGAGAGTTCCTGAGTTTTCTGCTCCTGGACATTTCTGTTTCTACCTCTGGGACCATAATACTCAAAATGAGCTGGAAATACTACCTTGGAAAACTCTAGCTGGATTAAGTTATTAAAATCAGTGAATTTACTGAAAAACTGTATCTGAAAAGCAGTCACAATGAAAGCAGTTTAGAGGATGGAATTAGAATCCAAAATTAATTTAATAAATTGGGGAACTAGCCTGAAATCAATACAATAAAACATGACTTGCAGGATTATACTGGGGGGAAAAAAACATCCCAGTGTTTGTTTAATATTGAAAAGATGGTGTACTTGGACAGGGCAGGAAAACAACGGTTTCTCACACTTAAGGCAGTTAAAGAGAGAATGGTCATGCCTTAGCCTCCATGGGGACTAAGGAGAACATGACAGTTCACTTTCTTAGAGCCTTTTAGTGAGTACCCCTCTGATCCTCACATACAAGTTTGCTTCTTGGGTTCTTTCTCCTTCTGTATCCACGATCTGATGTGGCCCTTCACAACTATCCTCTTTCCTCCAGTCTCCGACTCTACCCTATCTTATAACCATCTGCTTTCGAAAGCAGAGTCTGCCCTTCCCTTCCAGCCACACCTCTGCAGCAGGGTCTGCCCTTCCAGCTTCTCCTGGATGGAAAAGTTCACATCATGCTTATATTTGGCCAGGTCCACCCTTCTGATACAGGCCAACATGGACTTCCACCTCCAAGCACCTCCCAAAACAGCTCTTCTTTAGCTACACGTCCCAGGACACTCACCTTAAAGGAGAGTTTAGTTTTGCTTTCAGGTTGTTTCCATATAATGCAGCTGACAATGAGAACAAGGATGACAGCAATAATCCATACATATATTGCAATATTTGTTATAAGGGCATTCAGGATACAGCTGCACACAATAAAGAAACCTGTGAACAGACACCAAAGGTTACTGATTTTTTTTTTTTAGATACAGGAGAAAACCAACAACAAGCCACAAGCAGAATCTGAAAGGTCAGCAAACAAAACAGCAACTTATTAAAAAACTAACCATAACAGATATGTCTTTCCCCCTATACACCCCCACATACCCCATCTGTGCATTTCTCTTCAAGTCAGAAATTTAATCTGCAGATCTTCAGTTATTTTGGCCATTACAAGAGCTCACGAAAATCACAGCAAGGATGTGAGTTTTCCCCCCACGGTGAGTACAAAGACCTACCAGCTCTATGCTCCAGAGACGCACTGCCCAGTGCTTACCAATGATGAAGGTTGAGATGTTCACCACCGAGCCAGATAATTTGGAAGGGTCCAAATTTGGGGGAAACAGTATAGCTTTGAAGGAGCACTTCTCCTCTTCCTCTGGCAAAAATCCAGTCTGTGACTCACTGGTGCTCACAGACTCATTGTTATCTGTCTCCTCTGTTGACCTAGCCATTTGGTATGCCAAATTAGGCTGCTCTGGCTGGTATCTAGGAAAAAAGAAATGACACAAAGAGCCAATCAGTTTGGCACAGGGTACCCGTTCATTTAAAAGCCACATGCATAGTCATGGCTGCTCCCCAGATCACTACAGCACCAGAACAGGCCCACATAATGTCTACACCCTTCTGTTTCAGAGGGATATTTGATGACTAACATCACAATGATGTAAGCAAATATGGTCAGATCTTATCACCTACAGCTTGGTTGTAAGGTCAAGTGTTTTAAAGCATACAGTGCTCTTTCATAAACACTGTCATCCTTGTCACGAAAACATGATGAGTTGATAGGACTGGAGAAGGAAGCGGCAGAGGGACAGACAGATAGTCATAACCAGGCTGTTGTGTTATCAGTGGCAGTTCAGCTCTTGCCTTTTGGAAAGGAGGTGGTTGAGCTAACAGTTCAGCAGATATCACACCCAGCAGAGACATTCCTGGTGCCTCATACTCCTCTATCCCAGTCTCTTCTGCTACCTTGTCTGCTGCCACACAGGGAAGGAAGAGATGGTTGTTGCCTGTGTGAACAGCACATTCAAAAGGGTTGTGACACACAACCATGTGGATCCATAAAGAAAAATCACTCCCCTTCAGCCTTAACTCTCTGTTACAGAATGTTTTGTCTGTGACTCACCTAAAATTCTGACTAAAGGATTGGGCCATTTTGAAAGACCTTAAAACTGCTCCCATGGGGACGTGTGTACAACGAGGACATTTGGGAAACACTGCAAATTGAGAAATGCAGTGAAATCCTTGGGTCCAATCACAGCAAGAAACCAGTACCAGGATCTTATAGCTTTGAAAACAATTCACCTGCTACATCATTAGGCAGTCAACAGGGCAGACAAATCAGCTGCCTGAGCCACTACAAGATAGGCTGTCAGCTCTGCCAATCCGTGATGGGGGAAATGTCATGCAATAGGTACAGCAACTGGCAAAAACAAATTAAAAAGCCATTTCTAGCTCTGAGGAAAAGACTGGGCTCGGAAATCAGGAAAAGTAACAAGGGCAAGGAAAATTGGCAAGGGTTTTTAAGGGGCAGGGAGGAGAGCACAAACACAAAGCAATGATACTACAGTACAGCACTGGCCCTTCACCAGCTGCAAGACTCTTCTTAGTTCAGTGCATTTGCTGTGAGCTTGTAGAAAGCCTCTATCTGACTCTGAATAAGTCATTGAACACACAAAGGTATTTTTCAGTAACATGATCTTCATAGTACAGTTTTCATTGGTAGAGTGCTGTCATCTGTGAGGTGCCAAGCACTGAAGACACTCAATTTTCAGCTTAGGTTTGGGAAGTTAGGGGAGCTCAGCACTTCTAAAAGACACAGAGGCACTGATCCTGTAAACACATGCTCAGCTTTTTTGCTCCTGCTGCTGTTAGACTTTACCTTGAACCCCCTTTCAAAAATAAGACAACCTGAAAGTGTATCCCCAGTGAGAATAAGAGCGGTGACGAGGACCACACATCTCTCATCCCTATCCATTGGCATATCTCCCAGGGCATTTAGAGTTGACCGCAGCAGGAGTGGTATGGACCAAGGGTTAACCAAGTTCAGAGGACCCCACTGTAGATACAACTAACACAGTCTCCCACGAGCTCAGAGAAACAAGCTCTTCATATGCTTATAGCTGGAGATGCTCATAGTTTCACTAGGCCTATAGAAACTATGAAGGCATCTGATCACTGTGTGGATTTCTGCCAGTGTGACAAGAAAGGCGGTTTCTACATTCTTACCTCAGTACTAACACACAGGTTGCTACCAAGGAGTAAGCCAGGAGGGTCCCGATGGACATGAGGTCCACAAGATCTTTCAAGTCAAAAAGAAAGGCCATAACAGCTGTAGGAGAAGAAGGTGAGAGAGAAGAAAAACAAGTAACACAGCAGAACACGCACATTTCAAGAGTGCTAATGACGACACAGCACATGTGTGACTGTTGCTCAGGACTTGGCATGGGAGCTCAAGATGTTCTGAGATGAGGAGAGGCAGGCCTCAGCACATGAATACCCCAAGCTTCCGCATGCTGTCCCAGCACAGCCTCGCTAGCTGAAACAAGAGGAACCACTTACTACAGTAAATGCCAGCCTGTTCATCTCATACGGGTATGTTCACCCAAGTACCAAAAACGAGCAGCAGTTTAAGTCACAACCTCATTGTTGGAGTCCCCCAGTGGAGCCGCAGCACCCCTAAAGCCACAATTATCTCCTGGAAGTAGCTACAGGGGACAGAGGATAAGCAGTACATTGCTGCCTTATGTCTCAGCTCAGGTGGGGTGAAACCAAGCTTGTGCATGCAACGGGACCAAGCATCAAGGAGGGCATCTTCAAGGTAGCATGTCTTGTCATGGGGATTTCCAGAAAAACTTACAGACTGCCATCCCTTAGGGATTACCCTGCTTACACACCCTCACCAGGCAACCCCGGTTGTACAGAATTTTGTATAGGGGCCTTCAGAAGGCAAGTAAGCAGAGAACACATAGTCAGACATCAGGTAACGCAAACAGTCATATGAGAGTGCAGGGACCTCAGAGCTGAGCCTGGCCCAGCCTGTCCTTAATGCATAACCTGGAGGCCCAACAACCAGCCCAGCACTCAAACTCAGCTGGCAAGTGCTGTCCCTGCAGCTTCATGTGGGCTTTGGTCCTAGGGCACTATGGACCACTCAGACGAGACCGAAAGGGACTGCAAAGCACTTTTTTAAACTTTGTATGGCTCTTTTTCTTACCCCACCACAGTATGGACCCAAGAATACCTGAAGAGAAAGGTGTGGGAGAAGCAGCTGTGAGGAGGCTCTGCGAGTCTCAGCAACAGGAGCTAAGCCCTTTCATAGGAGCTCAGAGCCCAGGGCAGCAGTCTGGCAGCAACTCCCCACCAAAGGTGGTACACTTTTGTACCAATGGCTCATCCCAGCAGAATGCTCATTGCAGCGGCAGGTAAAGAGGAAGCAGCAAGGCTCCCCTCTTTGCTAAGCATCGTGAGGGAGGGAGAGGCTGCAAGAACAGGGTAAGCCACTCATCCTTGCTGTCTGGGAGGTTTAATTCTGATATTTCTGGGGGGCCAGGAGAAAGAAGAAGAGAACAGGATGGCTGCCAGCTGTGCCTAACTGATTAACAAATGCCAGTGCCACAGGGGCCATCTGCCTGTCTCCGGCTGCTCTGGCATCTTCCGCAGACTTCCTACCCACAGGTGATGAGGTGTCTTCAGCCAAGCCAGACCAGCAGCCACAAGGACGCTGGGGCACCACTGGCTTCCACCTTGCAGGGAGTTAATTATTTTTAAGGTCTGCAGAGCACCCAGGGAGCAGATAAAGGCAATTCCTGGCATGAGACAGGATGGCAGCAATGAGCTCTGAGAAAGAGGGACACGCACACAGCAAGCTACTCATGCTCACCCAGAACCCTCCAAGGCATGCCCTGGAAACCCAGGGCACCCTCTGGGATGTCAAGCTGTGCAACAGATCGGATTAGTAAGTGGGCTAGAGTCAGGCGGACTTATCTGCCCCAATGATGAGCTTATGTCTCCTTTCCTCAGATTCGTGCAAGTCTTTTGATCCTACCTGCAATAGCTCCTGATGTCACTGTTGCAATTCTTGGAGTTTTTCTCTTCTCGTCGACTTTAGCCAAGAATTTAAAGAGAAGTCCATCTTCTGCCATAGCGTAAATTATTCGAGGCATCGGAAACATGGTGCCAAGGAGACTACAGACACAGGAGGGAGAAATAATCTACTTATATCACTTCCTGCTGAGCACAGGCATACAAACAAAAGCTAGTTTATGGCAGTATGAACACAGGTGGCTTTCGCTCACTTAAGCTTCTCCTTCATGGGCCCCCTTCGAACACCCATGTTACTGATGGTTGGCAAATGAGGTGCAGCTCTATGATTTTGGATGCTTAAACTTAGCCATGGGGCATGAAAACAGCCTGACTTTCAGGTAGTAAAAGAGCTGTAACTTCTATGAGCCTCTAGAGTTGCTCAACTAATTGAATATGTCTAAGTTGATCTGAAATGGGCCTCCCGAGTGCAGGAGAAGATGACATATTCTGCCTCCAGCCTGCCCTGCCTCCCATCCAGATGGCTGTCCTGCAGATAATCTGCAGACAGATGGCCTTGGATATGGCAAGCCCCACATGCTGCAGAAGATGCACCCTGCACTACCTGACACAAGTCTGCTCTCCATCCAGCATGCCAGGATGTCCACTGCGTAGTTGCCTCCATGATTTAGTCACTCAATCCATATTTATATTCCTGAAATGCACCTGCTGGGTCTTCTGTTAAGATGGGAATTTCTGAAGTGATACTGGTTACGTGCATCTCTGATATCTATCACAGGGTGAAATCCTGGTCCTTTTGAAGTCAATAGCTCTGAATTTCATGCCTGATCTCTGCTCCATGTTTTACAAGAGCTGGAGATTTGCCTTGAGAGATGCAAAAAGGAAGAGCAGTGTCTTACCTTGTAGAAAGGGCACACAAGGAACCGACAGCCACTGCATAATTGGCTCCATCCCAACCCACATATTTAAAGGCATTGGGTAAAGGGCTATTGGTATCCAGCTGGTAGTAAGGCATCATGAGAGTCAGGGCAGCCGACACACCAAAATAGGCCACAAAGCAAATGAGCAGAGATGCCACGATGCCAATAGGAATGGCCTTCTGAGGGTTTTTTACCTCCTCGCCTAAAAGAAAGAAATTTAAATATCAGCTAAATGACAAGCAAGAACTTTATCCCAATCTAGGGCATGCTGGCTGGGGCTTTCAAAGGTTTTGTGGGCACTGAGGTGCTCTTTGACCATAAAGCTGTCAACAGACTGCTCCATCCACTTGGCCTACCACAGCTGTTTGCTCCCACTTCTGCTGCTCCTGTCAATCCTTCTGATAGACACTTGTGGAAGCCTTGTAAACGCAGTCACAGAAACAGTCTGGATTGAAAACAGTCCTTTCCCCAGAACAGGTTATCCTTGTATACTCCTTCTATCCCACTGATGGTGCAGACCCAAGAAGAGTTCAATGATCACAAATGATGGAACAAGAAATTATTGTGCAGTTGTAGGACAAATCCCTGGATGACCATTTCAGTAGCATCTCCACCAGAATTAATACACCATGAACATGGCACCATAGGTGCCCAGTTACAGGAAAAGGCAGAGCACCTGATAATCATATGGGTCTTCAAAAATCCCTCCTTAAAAAAGGACCCCCCATAGTTTTTATGGAAAATTTTCAACAACCAAGTAGGGACAAATGTCTAAAAAACCAAAATTCATCAAAATTCAGGTACTGATTAATTATGAAACAGATTTGTGCCTTCCCTGTCCTAAAAAGCTGCTCTGAAAGCAAGGGCTCTTGAGGTTTAACATTTCAGGAGAATGAACTAACAAACACAGATCCATACACCCAGAAGTCAAAGAGAGATGAACATGTTTCTCCTACAAGGAGAGACTCTAGGACTGGCTGGAGTAATGGAGCCAGCACTTCTGAAATTCCTTGCTTGGAATAACAGGCAGTATTGCTTTATCTGTCTTTGTCATGATTTCCTTCTTCCTCTGCTCCAACTTTGAAGCAACTCAATTCATGTCTAATGTGAAATCAAGGATCACCTCCTTTCTCCAGGGAATTGAGATTCTTCTTAGCCAGAAGAAATATGACAATGCTGATGGCTTCTCTCTCTAAATGAGGTATCTTAATCTTTAGAGATTAAAACTCCCCCTGATTCTGAGGCACAGCTTTAGGGTGCAGATGACTCCCCAGAGGCTTCCTCTTTCTTTGGCTCCAAACCATCAGAGCTTCTTCAGCTGAAAGCCCTGAAGAACCCTATTCTAAAATAACCTGTTGATTAAAATATCGGTTAGAATTAGACGCTCAAACTTCCCCAGTCATACCAAGTATCTGAATCTGGGCCTTCCCTGTTTGCCTAACTGATAAAACTGGACATGATGGACCGTTAGTGACCATCCACAAGAGTGGGCCCTACAGGCAAAGAAGGAGGGAGGAAGCTTGTGGGTTACACGGTTTAATGGCCGGCCACAGCAGCTAGAAGTCAGCACTCAGGTACCCAGGGACTTGGACAAACTCAGCACTTTCACTGTTAGGAGTAGATGATCCAAAACTCTACTTTGAGCTGAGGTTCAGAGAGACAATGAATGTGGTGCCCTGAATTCCCTATTATCTGTGCTCTGCAACATTACTGAAAGCCAATCTACCAGCAACCAGGTTCATAACAAAAAAGAACATCTTCCCTCTTACCTGTAGTAGCAATACAGTCAAATCCCACAAAAGCATAAAAACATGTGGCTGCCCCTGAGAGGACTCCATTCCATCCATAAGGCATAAACCCTCCAACACCGTAGAGCTTTTCTTCCTGTGTTTGACTAAAACGCATGGCACTGGATTAGAAGTGATCCTGCCTAGGTGGGAGTAACAAAGCTATTCACACAGCTCATAACAAAATTCAAAGCCGAAGTTTGAAGGAACAGGCTCTCCCTTTCACATGATAGCATATAAATACAAGGCAAAATGCTAAGCCCTACCCAGTGCTGAGCTCTGGACTGGCCTGCAACAGGTTGGGGAATGCCCAGAATAAAAATGGTTTGTGGTTTGTTCCCACTACCCATTTTGTGGGGTGGATAAAAATGTCTTGGCTAAGACAAAGAGAAAATAGCATGAATATTAAAAGTTCTCTCCTAATATTACTGTATGTGTGTAGATATACATATTCATTTAAACAGAAGCTTTTGAAAAAGCACAAGATGTAATTCTAAAAGCTGAAGACTGAGAAACATATAAACCATACACTTTTCACTTAAGAGGGATTTGGGACAAAGTGTAGGTGAGTAGACATAAGAGAGGAATGCAGGGTGCCACGACTGTCTAAAAGCCATCCAATCCTCTATTCTCAACTTCAAAATTCCTTGTGCCAAGCTAATACTCAAACCATGCTTGTAGCCCTAAGGGAGAAGTGGAGCCTGCATCCCTGACACACCAAATACTTTGCTGAGCCTTATCCAAAGTTAATTTAAGTCAACATACAGACACATGCTGATCCCAGTGCACTCTGGATTGGGAGCCCAGATCCATGCGCCTGTGCTGAGTGACAAATAAAAAACATATCCTTCAGTTCAAGTGACTTAAGTCACTTTTTTCAGTGAAAAGCCTTTGTAAGGATGAATTAAGGCAATTAAAGTAAATGCCAAATCTGCAAGTCTTATCAGGTGTAAGCATTTGAACTCTCTCGAAGAAACTCTATTGAGACTTAGATGAAAACTGGCCCACAAAAAACAGCACAACCCAAACATGGATTACCCTGGAAATAGTGATAAAGTAAAGTAAACCCCAGACAGATTTTACAAAAATATGAAACGCTACAGGTCAAAGAGCTACACTTTCAAACTATTGCACTAATTGCTCCTTGCATGGGAATAACAGCAGGAAAGGAGGGGGGACCTGTCCTATAGAAGCAATTTGTTTGCAGCAGGTTGAGTTTTGCAGAGGCTCAAGAAGTGGCTTTTACACAAGCTAAATTTGACTCACACAACATTTATGAATCTCGACAGACTGTGCCAAACTTTGCTTCCTTGCAGGCCAGCATAAAGGGTTACATAGCAAGCCGGGACTGAGCTGATATATATGGAGATATTTAAAGGCCCTCATTCTGTGTTGCACAGTCTCAAGCAAAAATGAATAGTTTTGTCTAACTAGTAAGCTAACTAACTTGTAAGCTCCTTAATTTTAATCTTGTATAGGATGGCAGAATTTTGGCCAAGAAGAAAAATGTCATTAAAAATAGATTTGTGATTTGCTTACTGCAATGCATTTAAATTATCTGCAACTTGCCTTCATTTTATTGAGGCGTTTGGAACAAAGTCTCCAAAAGGTACAACAATGCCCCAAGGATATTGCCCAAGCATCCACAGAAAGTACACAGTATACTTGGACATGGCTTCATACAGGCACCAGAGCCAGTCTGGTGAAGCCTTGAGTAGGAGGTTGTCTAAAGAGCTCTTTTCTCTCAAATTTGGGTGTCATACTGGTCACAAGGCTAGAAATGGTGAGTTCTGCAGCAGGGTCCACGTTGACATAGCCTATTCCTAGCAGTTTCAGCCCATCAGTACAGACCGCTTTCAAAAAGCACCCACCAAAGCCAGCTTTGCCTCCAAGGTATTTGGCAAAGGAGGCAGCAATCCCATTCACTGGTTTTCTAATTCACCCCACAACCCCCCCCACAAACTTGCTATTGAAAATGCACCAGCTTCTGAGATGAGAAGAAAAGATGCAACCTACTTGTCTCCATAAATGCTGTGGCTGGTGTTGTAAATGTCCTGTTCAGTCAGATGCCAGTTTTTAACAGATCCTTTCACGAAACCAGAGATCACGACGAAGCCAAGGACGAGGACGTTGATACAGGTGAACACTTTGTTCACCAGGGCGGATTCTTTCACACCAAATATTAAAAGCCCTAGGGAAAACACGGCAGTCAGGTATTTTGCCACCAGCAGCAGGTGCTGGGGACTCACAGACATAGCCCAACTCTGTTCATGCTGTGCTCTGCCCAACTTACCACACCTCATTTCTCCACAAAGCCAAGTAGCCCAGGTGTAACTCATCCAGAAGTAGAATGAGGACTCCAGCCCAGACATTACTACTGCAGAATGTGCCACATCTTCCCACCCAGCACGCCCACGTGGTATGTGCCGCTGGTAAAGTGCTTTGCTAACACAGCTAAACCTCCAGTACATTCAACGCCAGCTCTGGTCACCTCATGCTGCTACACTCTGCCACCTAGACACAGCCTGGAATTCTACCCAGAGACCCGGAGAAAGCACCATGGGTGGTTTTTTATGAAGGAACGTTGTCTTAGAGTTCTTGGCCAAATGCAGAAGTTATGAACAAGAGTCAACTTTCCTTAGAAACAAGGGGAAATACAAGCAAGGACCAAATCCAGGAGGGTTCTACTTTTAGCAGCTATTTCTAGTGCTGAAGACACAGAAGAAGGTGGTATCTTGGGAATTCTGCTCCCATTTAAATCAGTAGGAGCTTTGCCAGTGAGCTCAGCAAGAGCATGATTTCAGCCTGGTCTTAAGACAATCTATCTGAAGAAGAGCATGGTCACAGGCTTTGGCAAACACAATCTCACTAAGGCATAGCTTGGCTCCTCAGAACGACAAGCTCTCATAACTTGCATTTACTCTTCAGGTGCCCAATTTTTAAGAACTGAAACCTTTAATCCAAATCTAAGGCTGAGGGAGAAGGTAACAAAACTTCACACAGGCCTCAGGGAGAAGACAAGAACAACACAGTTTTTTCCTTTTACTGCTACTCTAAAGGACTTCAAGGAGAGGGGAGCATCCTGCGCACTCACCTTTCCTTCTTTTAAGACAGGAAATAAGCTGACACAGCCATATCAAGGAAGCATTTCAAAAGATTGCATACCTGCCCATGAAAACTTGTAAGGTACCTAGTAGAACTCTGAAGCTCAAGATAGTGCAAGTAGAAATAAACTTGTGGTGCTTATATTTGAGATTAAAGCTGCTCATTCAGCAGCTTTTTTGAGAAAAGACTGGCTTGCATTTTTTATTAAAATCAAGGGAATTTGCTTCATGCAGAGCCATAAAGCCATCCATAATCTGCATAATTTTACACTTTGGTATTGTTAAAGTAAGAAGTCCTAAATATTCTAAATTGTATCTGAGATGAAAGACCAGAATCTAAACTGAAATTAGAGCAATTATATACAAATGAACAATGAGGAAAATCTTTTCTCCCATTCAGATGTAATCCCAAAAACAGAGGGCTGCTACTGACTTCATCAGCCCTTGATATAGTCCTAGATCCAAATGCAAACCCAGATCTCAAAGCCTCCCTTGCTTATGAGGCCTGTGCTCATGAGCACAGTTCAGGCTGTGAGAAGGCCATTCTGATCAGTGGGAAATGTCAGGATAACCTTGGTAGTGTGGCACTGCAGCTTCTGTGTTCTGGAAACCACAAAGGAGTACATAAGAAGCATAATCTTTCAAATTTGCCTAAACTTGGTAACGCTTTGCAAGATCCAGTTGGAGCAGAGGTAAACATTCAGAAGGATTTTGATCTTATAAGTTTTCAAAACTTTTCCCAATTATGATCAAAGCCTTGGCACATTTGTAGAAAAAGAAAAGACGCCTTGACTGTTTATTACACATTTATTTCTCTGGATACTTGAATTCACTTCTGCAAACTGAAGCCCATATATATTTTTAAAAAAACAAAACAGTAGTATATGAGACTGTAACCGAGTCTGTGGTTTTTTTCCTCACTTTCCTATCTCAAGGCAGCAAAAACTGGCAGATTATTGTAGGGGGAATAAGGTTAATAGACCAACTCTATGAAATTCTTGTGTAATAGGATTTGTGGAGGGAAGGATTAAACTTCCATACCTGATTGAGGATAACAAGTCACCTTTTCTTTTCCTCCTTATATAAAATTTGATTGAAGGTTTTAAAAGTGGCTCAAAAATACTGAGAATGTTCCCCTCTAATTAAAAACCTTGTAAACAGGCTATGCCCTGTGCTAACTCCACAGCAGCTATATAGGTCAATCCAACACTTGTAGGAAAGAAAGAGTCTCTAACATGTTGTCCAAAATAAATCAGGACTTCGTGCTCATTCCAAAAGCAAACAATGAAATTACAGGAGAAGGAGGTCCAAAACTCACAACCCCCCAGTGTTTCACCTGTTAGAATGATGATTATCACCACAGCAAAGATGTCTGGGTATTTTGCTAGCACTCCAGGAGCATCCATCGTCATGTACTTTTTACAAAATTCTTCAATGTGCTTCCCTATGATTTCATCAAATGTTGCACTCCAGGCTCTGGCCACGCTTGAGGTTCCTGCCAGAGGACAGAAAGGACAGAGATCACCCTTTGTGGCTGGCATATGTTCCAAACTAGGGGCATCTTGCAAGGCTTTTTGGCATGGAGGGCCTCAAAGCAACATTACGTGTGCTCCCAGGTGCTGGGAGTAGCCTTTCCTCCGCATATCCAGCTCACAGCCTGTGTTCATGCCTGGCATCTGCTCTGATGGTAACACACACAGGTGGTGGGTCTCAGACTGATGCCCAGCTGACAAGATGAAAAATATCCTTTTACTTTGGCTTCCTCATAAACCTCAACTTTGCCTTAGATACTGCCCAAACCGACCTTTTCCTTACACCCCCAGTAGCCTGACTTTCCCCCAAACTTGGTTATTTATGTCACCAGAGAGGTCCAAGTGTCATGCTGGCAGAGGACCCTCGTAGCCCCAGTGGGGTGACTGCAGGCCAGGCAGAGGGACCTCACAGAAGCCAGTTGCCCTCCAGCAGCACAGTGTTGGAGCATCAGAGCCTGGACCACACCACTTGCCCAGCTCTGCATGCTCTGCTCTCTCGTGACTTGCAGGTCTGCTCTGACCTCCAGTGCTAGAGCATCCAAGCAAGATAAAGACCCAGATACGATTTACAGGTTATTTGAGCATAAGTCAGCCTACTGCAGGATGCTGGCGATGATCCCAGCAAGTGCCATGACTCCTGCCTGCAGCAAGTGCTCAGACTTTGCCCTCTGGGTTTGCCGTTTGCTGCAGTTTCGAGAGCACCCAACCACGTGCAGCTTGCTGGCATGAGGAGTGAACCTGTAGTCTTAAGACAATCAAGTTAGGGACATTGTATGGACCATAACAGTCAGTTCAGAGAACTGAAATAGTAACAACGAGGAGCTACCACCAGACAGTGACAGAATTTTGTAAAATAAGTAGGTTTGGGTAAAAGCCAATTTCTCCATCTCCTGTGTTAAAGTTACCATCATACTCCCCATGTCTCATACAGTACACTATATATAACTGCACCTAATTGCATGATATAATTACTACTGTACATAATTACCTAATTAGAAAAAGAGGTTGGCTTGGTTTTGGTTTGCAGAGCAGCTCCTCAGAGGATGCCATCAGGGGCCCCCTTCCACCCAGAACAGTTTGTTCTGAGACACTCACCTGTGTGTGGGTGTTCAAGTCCCAACTCCGGCACCTGCAATCATGTCAAACAATGTCCGTGCTCACCTACAGCTAAATCCTCTGCAGCGGCGGCGGGCAGCACCTGTAGCACAGCTGGGAACACTCACCGCCCCAATCCAGCTTTGCAACAGCATAAAAATAAGCTGCAGAACAGACCTGTTCGGAGACTCTTCTGTTCACTGAGACAGCAAAGTGCACAGTGTGAACACCTTTAATGAGGTGGGACATCATTGCCATCAATTTAAACTTGAAAAATTCCAAAAGTTATTGTATACCACATTACAATTTTTCAGCTTAACTTTGGCACGATTTGAGGAAAAAGACTATTTTAACGCTAATTTTTTTGTCCTAGTTCTAATATTTCATGTTCTAGGACAGGAACAACCAGCTCCTGCATGTGTTATATTAGATGCCAGTTGCTTGGATGCCAGTTCCACGTAGTTATCAGCCGTTTACCATGAACTCTCTGTAACCAACAGCCTTGAGGTAGCAGGGGGAATCTGACATTCTTCCAACATCGCAGACACCTGGATAATCTCCTGCTGTTGCTAAGAGAGCACAGTGCAAAGACATTCAACTTGTACCCAGGAGGACTGGGTCAGCCAAACCTCGCCAGATTTGATCTGATTCCTGCCTGCAGCTCACCACCCCCAGGAGAACTGCTGAACGCAGGTGTCGGACTCACAGCAGGAACAGGCACAGGCTAGAAGGTCACCAAGTGCCAGAAACCCAGCAGCAGCCATTCACCAGGGATGCTGTTACTCATCATACTCATCATACTACCAGCTCCCACCAGCTTCCAGTTCCTGAAATGCCTCCTACAATCTGGCATGGTTCCCCAAACTCACATCATCCCAGAAGAAAGGCCACAGCAGATCCTGGTCCTGGACACCTTCTGCCTTCTCTCTAGACCTTAACTGATCAGTTGCACACCCATTTTTTCCTCATCACCCACCTCCAGGACCTCACATCAGCCTTCCCCCAAGCCAAGTCACTTCAATTAATTAAAAGCTATCGGCCACCCATCCCAGGACCCCAGGATTTCTTTTTCCACCCCCACAATACTTTCTGAACAGATGCTTGAGAACTTCAGCATGAAAACATCAAGTAGACTGAGCCCCTTAGAGATGCAAGTGGCACTGCTTGGCATTTTCTCAGCACAAATGAGAAAAAAATTGGCTTTCTGCCCCTCTCAACTCCTGGCTCTGAAGTGCAGTGTGTGCCTGCCAATACATCTTTCTCCTCCACACCCTTGAAGCTGCTGGGAGTTGTCCTTGCTCACAGGAGGGGCAATTAGCATTGGGAAAAAGGCTGGATAAGATAAAGAAACAGAGACCTCCTATACTTCATATTCTCCCCCAGTTGTTTTTCCTCCTTAGCCGCCCTTCCTCACAGATTATGAGGAAGCCAGTTTGCAAACACGTTTTTGACACAGGAATGAAATAAAAGCAAAAAAGTTGTGTTTGAACACATCAATAGACTGTATCTACTTATTTTTTACTGAATTTTCTGCCTTGTGATAATACACTGAGCAGCCAACTCTGAAATAAAAACTGAGGCAGTCATTCAAAAGCCATTATGACAGGGCAAAAAAAAAAAAAGTCTCAGAAATACCACTCTGAGCCCAGATCCTGAGCATATAACATTCAGAAGGCAAATCTTTTCATCGTGCATTTGCAGAATCAGGTTTTGGGACAGCATCCACAGTTATGTCAGTCATTTTGGTCGTCCAGTATCATGGTGGGAAGGGACCCAAAACCAATTAGATGAGGAGCACGAAGGAGACGATTTATCATTACCTTTCTGGAACAGAAGAAAAATCACCAAGAAGTCTGTTCAAATTTTCTACATGTAGGCTAAGCAGAGTCCATTTTAGAAGTCTGGAGGAAATTACATGCTCACTTTTTAAAAAAATTATTTTTATCCCCTCCTTGCAGTGAATATTATTCACAAAAGAACAGCAGGACTCGGATTTCCTAAGGAGATGAGCTTAATGACTCTGGCTTTTCATCTCATTTCTTTCTTTTTTTTTCTTTTTTTTTTACAAAAAAAAAAAAAAGAGGAAGAGGAAAGGAGGAAAATGTTTCAGGTAACACACAGAGCAGAGCCAACATGACCTCAGACAAACAGCTGCTAAGCCACTATGTTGTTCTTGATATGATCTTACCCTCCATGGGAAGGTGAATTCCACGGAAACTAAATTACAAAGTAATACTTACATTCCCATAAAATGCACTAAAAAAAACACCATGCCTTTAATAATTTAGCATACAATCAGTTTTCACTTTAACTAGTAAGCTTTCACTCTCAACTGGCAAGTTGGTTGCAGACTTAATTACAAGCGTGATGACAAGCAGCCTGCCCAGAATGTGCTTGAAAAGACATGAATCCTTAATTAGCAAAGTGTGGCTTAGTTTTAATGTACCAGCTGAGTTGTATAGCACATGCTCTGAGCTTCATCCAGGGCCTCTCCTAGTGGGAGTCAAGGGTTTAGAAGGGATTTGGTTTGTACTTTTCAGAGACTGTGAACCTGCAGATCATCCTCAGCTTAATTCTGCAGGCATTCACAAGACAAAACTCTGATCTCCAGATACTTTAAATAGATCCCAAAGGGACCAGAATTAATCCTTGATCAGCTGTGAGTACAAATGCTCTGTATAAAAGCATCTTTCCATCAGCAATTCCTTTCTCAGCAGAGGGAACACTCTTTTGCATCCTGGCAAGTGTGCAGCAGCTAGGGGATGCCAAAGGGATGAGGTGGAGATTCAGAAGTCACAACAGCAATAAGCCTGCATCAGGACAAACCCTCAGCCAGCAGCACACCACCTTGTAGCTGACTGACAGGAGCCAGCAACAACACACCCCACAGATGAGTCCTGAAATCCTCTGTGAGTGCAAGAGTGAACCATCTATTTTGTAACAGTAGCACAGGCACTCAAACAAGGCTGACCTTACAAACCAGGCTGCCACCCTGAACTAAATCTAGGGTGTCACAGCCCACCCACCATACTTACCAATAATATAGGAGAGGATTAGATTCCAACCTGTGATGAAGGCCCACAGCTCACCCACAGTCACATAGCTGTAGAGATAAGCTGATCCTGTCTTAGGAACTCGAGCACCGAATTCTCCATAGCAGAGTCCGGCCAGCACCGAAGCCAAGGCAGCAACCAAGAAGGAGAGAACGATGGCAGGTCCCGCATTTTCCCGTGCCACAGCTCCAGCCAGTACATAGACACCGGCACCCAAAGTGCTGCCTACACCCAGAGCCACCAAGTCAAATGTGTTGAGGCACCGTGAAAGCTGACTGTCTTCTCGAGTGCAGTCAACATTTTTCCGGCGAAGAAGTTGGTTTCCAAAATTGGTAATTTTCTGACACTCCATCTTTGTGTTTGAGCCTGCAAGAAAGATGCTTCCATCATTATCTAGCGCAGAATACCCTCCCAAAACAGCATCGCTGCACAGGTACGATGCTACAGCACTGTTACATTTCACCAAATGAAACTGCCCACTTTCCACCTTTTTACATGGAAAAGTGTCTCCCATTTTACCTAGACTTAGCACAGGTAATTAAAACAAACAAACCCAAAGTACTTTCTGCTTCCAGCTCCCAGCCATGCTGCAAAGCCTGTGTGATCCCAGGGGAGAGGCAGCACTTTAGTCCAGCTTCCACCCCACTACACAGTCACCCAGTCAACACACAAGTGGGCAAGCCAAAAATGCAAAGTCCACCTTTCAGATTTCAGAGGGGTTCTCCTGTTCTAGGCATAAGAGTACTTTAAAAGTGAATGTCCCAGTTGCCCCATTTACCACACTTTGGGTCACGCTGCAGAGAGCTTGTGAAGTGCACAAAACAGATGCTACTGGGATGAACTTAAACCTGAGGATGTTGTAGGGGCATACACAACATATCCCAACCTGATGGGTGCTCAGTCTGCAGGAAGAGCTACTCCAGGATAAATTCCTCTATCAGATGTATTGTGCAGACATCAGATTCTCAGAAACAACTGCTTTGCTCTACAAATCTACAGATTGTGTGGACACAACACAGCCTACAAGGATGAACCTCATCTTCAATCTTAGACAGTATCCTGTAGCTCTGAGAGCCCAACCCCAATATCCACACCGCACCATTAAGCCTGGCTTCAGCATCAAGGCTTTAAAAATGTTTCTTCATTTATTATGGAAAAGGAAAAGGTTCTTTTATTTTGATGCAATGCTGGACTGTGGTGTACACTTTCCAGCAGTACACATTGCACATTAACATCAATACTGTGATGAGAATAATGTGTAGGCAAAAATATTACTAAATGCAATTTATAACACGATTCAGTGAGATTGGTACTTCATCAGCTCCACAAAAACCCAGTGTAAAAGGTGAGAAAATACATGCTAAGAAACTTAATCAACTGTTAAATCCATGCTTCAGTTTTGTCACCATAAAATCAACTACAAAACCAAAAATCCTCTTCCCTTTTCCAAGACACCAGTCCTAAGTCCTGGCTTAAATCCCTTTCTCGTGGCTTTATGCTAACTCCCCAACTATGAGAAAGTAATTACAACTGCAGGAACAGGGCTGAGGATTTACAAGTCCCACTGTGTCAGGAATTGTCTCCCACCAACGTGCTCCCAACAGACATGGATTTAGACAAATGGAGAAAGGCAGGTTTGAGGCCAATCAGAAAAATCTCATTTCACTAACCATGGGAGTTCCCAGTGCATACAGAGAGGGAAAACTATCTTCTCTCTTCAGTAGGAAGACAGACCTAAGTTTTTAAGTGCATTCATATGTCAGATTGTTCACGCAGCCCACTTGAACCTTACACAAATTTGTATCAGCCAGGATTGCTTTTTGGCTGGACACCTGCCCACCCCTCCAAGTCTGGGAAAGGACAGTCCTGAACTCTGAACTGGATTAAACACACAGGATTGTAGCACTGGAACATTCCCTATGAATTTTGTTGGTTTCTAGGACAACACAAGTCCTAGGTTTTGCCTAACTCTCATCAGAGTGATGCAGAGATCCCACTGATGCCTCCATCCTATGAAGACCACAGCAATGGGGCTAACTCATCCACTCTGCTCAGCAGTGGTTCTGGTTTACATTCAGCCTGGAGCTCCAGGAAACGGGAAGAATCCCAGTGCCATGCACCAAGAAGAAAATGCTGCAGAAGATACAAAAAAAGCCCTCCAAATCAAAACAAAGAAATCCCTGTCATAAACTGCAGCCAACTGTGAGGGATACACACAGAAGATGTGCTAATGAATTTATTTTCCAAAGTCAGTGTCAAAGGCAAGACCAGTTTGACTCAGAACCAAACTCGGGATTTCAGGACAAGCACGGGTTTATTCTGAGGTATACAGAAACATCAAGACATGCCAAAGGACTGCTGAAAAACAGTTTACTTCTTGCTAAGTCAATATTTATGACAAGGTTTAGACATTCAATGGCCCGAACAGAAGAGTTAGAAGCAGCATAGAAGACTACAGGGAAGTCCCAGCTGAGGCTATTAATAAAGACAGAAAAAGGAAAGGAGGTAAAGAGATGATCCAGCTCAGGGAGAAGCTGAGCAATGCGCCAGAGAGGTCTACAGGGATGCAGTGTAGGTGGGCGGGGCTCGCATACCCTTTGCACAGAGCCCTGGTCAGGCCTGGATGGACCCCTGTGGCTCAGCTGGACAAACAATAGGGAGAAAACTCAGAGATTTTCCTGAGACATTTAATTCTTGGTGAGGCTACAAGTCTAGGCCTCCCCAGATCTCAGCAATTTATGCAATGTTTCATGTTCCTCAGGATTTGCACCTCCAAGTTGACATCAACCTTGCTGAGCACACTGGGTTTCATCCTACAAGGTGCTGAACACTTCTTACATGGAAAAGCAAGATGAGGGAGGAGGGTTGGACCGTGTAATGTGCAGAAAGAAAAGGTTTGTGATGTGCACTCCTTCATCAACACATGGGTTTCTATGATCCCCACACAATGGGAACAGGGTTGAACATAATTGCTAAATGGCACTAATGATATGCTTGCTTGAAGAGTGTAAGTGACCTACTGTCCCCACACAGCGCACAAAGCTCCAAGGAGGACACGCTCTGTGGTGGACAAAAGAAAAAGGCAGAGGTCAGGTTGTGCAGTCTGACATTATCTTTGTCTAGGCAAGTGCCTCTTGGTGGAGGTGGACCAAAGTTCCCTGCAGGTGAGAGCCACTCATCTTCCTCCTTCCACCACCACTGACACCCAAGGAGCTGTGCATGCTAAGCCTCTTTCAGGACTTGGCTCAAGGACTTTCTGGCTTCAAAAACACACTACTTAATAATAATGGTAGACCTTTTACTTCTTACATAGCCATTTACCTTAACTAAATCTGGTGTCTTGCAAAACAAACATGACTTAGTGGTCCCAAATCAATGGGAGTTTTAGCTCTGGATTGAAAATGGAGGTGTATCTGATACCCAATGCCCTGCCGTCACACACATCATAAAAAATCACTTCTTTGGCAACAATAGAGTTGGGGAGGGGCAATGGCCCCAGGAGAAAAACAGCCCCTTAGAGCAGGGATGGAGGATCAGGGCATGAACTTGGCAGAGTGATGTACAATTTATTCTTTAAAAAAAAAAAAAAAATCTAGTGATTTACTTCAAGTTTATGTATCACTCAAGAGTATCCCACAAGAAACTTATTTCAAAAATATTTCATTTTGGAGCTCCCTCTGGCATATCTACAAGAATTCACAGATGTACTACAGCTACCAAGAATAAAGCAGAACTGCCTCTTATGGATAATTTGTTTAGAAGAAGGGCTATTTAATTACGACAGATCTGGAAATTAAGATCAGCATCCTGCAATTGGCTTAATGCCAGTGGACAGCGTTGTTCTAGCTCATCTCCAGATCAAGATATCGACTTCCTCCTGCCCCAAAAGCCTCTCAAAATCTGAGCATCTCTTTTGTGAATAAAATGCTTCCTACAGCTGCAGGTAACAGCCAGGGAGCTGCGTGCAGGGTATGGTACCCACACTGCAGCCATGTTCTGCGGCCCTTGAACACAGAACTGTCGTTCATCTCACAGACAACTGATCACCATCCTAAGCACCTCTTACATGTTTTCACTGCTTTTGAAACAGCAGGTACCAAATCAACCTTTCACTTTCAATTATATTCACTGTAGCCTGACAAAGAGACCTTCAATAAAGATAAGTAGCATTTTTTTCAGGAGAACAATCTTTTGCTTTAGCAGGATGCAGTACAGGGGTCATTACACCTTTGCCCAAAACCCTTCCTCTGTATCATTTGTTATCTTTGCAATTGTATCAAAGGGTGATTTTGGTGGAGATTATTATTTTTCCCTTCTTAGAAGTTGGATCCAGCTGTGATCTGACTGTTTCAGACAGTGATCCTTGCCTTTGAAGTGAGGAAACGTGTTCTGGGCTGGTTCCTCCCACTCCCACTCCCAACCCCACATGACACGATGAGCCATTTTTTGAATGTACAGTCAGTATTCCCATGGTATAATGCAGTCCTAGTAACATAAAACAATATAAATTATTCCAGAAATGTGACCTGATGGTACATAACCACCTTCCAGTTGAGGAAACTTGATCTGAATGAACGGCAATTAGCTTTCTTCTGCACACGCCTAGCTCTCACCCCTGCTTTAGCTTTGGTTTCTCCAATGAGAAACAACAAGCTGCAAGCCTCGACCACTAAGATCCTGCATAGGAAGTGCCTTTGCCCCAAGGCTCTGGGCATTCCACATTTCAGCAGGAGCCAAGGTCTTTGAGAGCACTGGGAAGCAATGACACACTTGGATAACTTAGCAAGGCGGATCCTGGGGCAGGGGCCACATCCTCAGGTGAAATCCTGTCCCACTGAAGTCAATGGCAAAGCTTCCACCAACTTCAATAGCAGCCAAATTCCACCCAGTGTTACTGGTCCTTGTCTTTTATTTACAATGCATTTTATGTTTGTTACTCTTGTTCCCTGTCCAAATTCTTGTGCCTTGACTGTATTGTATTTTCAAATAAAATAAGATATTCTTCCTCCTCTTATCTAATGGTTAACATACCTATTACATCAGGTCGATAGATTTCCTTCCCCATTAACAACATTTTTAAAAACAACATTCTTCAAAACAAATTCATAAGATAATAAGCAATCTTGCATGTGGTTAACAGCAAAAAGTAAACCATAACAAACATCTGTCCAGCTAAACATAAAACACCATGTATAAAAATAAGCTGACAGGGCACCATTTTACATAAGCAGTACTATCACTTCCTCAACAATTACAATTTGTTTCAGCTTCTGAAAAACCACTCCTTATCTTTTTCAAGGCATTGCTGCTCCTGAGAATTTTCTTCTCCGTGTTGCAGAAGAGCATAAAATTAAAGCTGATTAGGCAGAACAAGGAGTTTTCTACTAAGGAAAAAAGAAAACCTAAGCCTAACCCTGCTGCATGTCTAATGAACTCCTCAGGCACCTCCTTGGAGGAGGCATGAGCAGAAATCCCCATTCAACATTGTCCCACATATGCTTATTTTGAAACATGGAAAATGTGGAAACGTGGAAAATGTCTACTGCCATCAGTACTCTTCTCTCACAGCAAAGTCATGTTCTGTGGACAGTCTCAGATTTGTTGAAGGCCAAAAAGATGCTGAGGAAAAATATCCCCCATATAGCTGTACTCATCACTGCTACTCATCTGCAGAACAAAGAGCTTGTGCTCGCACCACGTTGGTATATTCGCAATGTGAAATGCTTTTGACCCTGTATTTTTAGTTTAAACACAGTCAGCTCCTTGATCAGGCATGTAGTGATGACAACTTTTTGATCAACACATGGGTAACAAACCCACTTGGGAGCCCTTTGCAAAAGGCTGATTTTGCTACTTCCATCCCCAAGGTAGCATCATTCACAGAGAAGTCCTATGCAGAAAAAGAAGAGGCGGAAAACCTCAATTCCTACTGCTGCTGTGAGCATTACAGATACTTTGGGGGTGTCAGATCTGACTGCAGACTCCTAAATGCAAAGAGATCATGTTGTAAGGGATGAAACTAGAACCACTGAATGTTTTTTGAAGCATCATTTAGACAGCCAAAAGTCACCAAGGCATGTAAGTCCTCAGTGCAATACTTGACACTATAAAGCAGGAATTGTGTCAGATACGTCCTTCCAAAATGTCTTGCCTTGAAAATCTCCAGTATTTTGTTATGTTACCCTGCAACAAACAACAGAGAGGAGACAAGATGGCTACAGAAGATGCTGAACTTTCCCAACAGACATTTGAACACCTACCTCAAGATTTTTAGAAACAGAAGCAAAGGATGTGGCATCAGCCCCCAAGGTGCATCTGGTTGTGTCCCTGAAGTTGTTGCAAGTGTCCCCACCACCTGTGCTGAGCAGGGCAGGCAGTTTAGAGAAGACAAGTTTGAGACAAGTGCTGAGAACTGACTCAGAGGCTGGGACCACAGGCATTTGCAGATGCCAGCCACCAGCAAAAAGGCTGACGGAAGTAAAGGCATGACCAAGCGTTCACATTATGCAAAACTGGGAGGCATCTTACCATAGCAGCAGCAATGGTAAGGAGTCCAAGCCAAAAGCCACCAAAGTAGCTGTAATTCTTTGCATTTGTTTCACTGTGTGTAAAGAGATGCTGTCTTGATGAACTATTTTAACCAGACAAGGAATGTATTGTCCATGTGCTGTTAAACTGTTCCCTCCTTGATTATCATAATTCTATATTTTTTCTTTTTCACACTGTGCATATGTATGCCTATATCTCAATATACATTAATCTAGATTACATCATAGTATATATATATATATACACACATTATTGTTATATTCTTTGCCAACTCTGTCATTAAAAACGAAGATCAACCACTAGCACGGCATTTGCTACTCAAAAGAAGGAAGCCACTCAGTTAAATATAAACTCACATGTGGGGGTGTGAAGTGTATACAATATGCAGTCTTATTCACCTGCTTAACAGCACGCTGCCCACATGAAGGGGACCCTATTACTCTGCTGAGTGCAGATCTTTAACACCACAGCAGAGGTGGTACTGGGGGACCAGCACACTGTCACAGATGGCTGGGCATGGTGCAGGTTCTGTTACTCAAGCTCCTGAGTGTTAGGGACATTTCCGAGGCAGTATCTCCCATTCCTCTCCACGTCTCATAGACCTGGAGGATTTCTTCCATTGGAAAAGGAGCAGTGAGGTGCCCTCTCTAATCCCTACGCCACCCACTTACTGGCAATCAGTTATTGAAGTGAACACCAAGTCCCACTGGACATGAAGAAGGTGCTGATGCTCTAGTACCACCTTGGGAGAATGTCAGGGTGCTGCAGCTCACCCGTCCGCTTTCCATACTGTTACAGCTACCAACTGTATCAAGGTCAAAAAATCCACTCCCATCCCAAGATAACTTTCAAGATGGCAAAGACAATCCTTTTCCCCAAGTCTAGGCAAGAAGTCTCAACTTCCCCAAAATTTCAAAGCAGGTAAACTTCAATGTTTTTTCTCAACACCTGCAGAAAACTCCATCCGGGTTATTTGTGATGATACACAAAACCCATTTTGAAGTGAGCAGCCATTTTTGACCAAAACAAAGGAGAGAGGTTCCTGCTGTGAAAGCCATGGGAAGAATGCTTCAAACTCTCAGAATTCAACCTTCAAAATCTCCAGTATGGAAGCTGTGATGCCCAAAGCTCCAGCTGTGATTAACATCAAAAGTGGCACACAGTAAGCCATTCAACAGATAAAAGGTTGGGTAGACATTTATTCCCCTGCTTAGCTACTGCAGAAGAACACATCCTATCATGCTTAAATTGCAGTGAGGAACTTGATGTTACAACTGCTTTCCAGCTGCAGACATGATGAAAGGCTAGGACAGGATACCACCCAAGTGTTGCAAGAACAGGTTAGAGAAGTACCTTTTAGACAAACTGGATATAGTGCACCCTGCCTCAAAGCAGGAAAGACTCAAGTGCAGCCAGACAGCATGTTTGTTTTGGCAGGGTTAAATCATGAAATCAGATGTTCCTCTCCCCAGGCTACTGCGCTGTAGTACCCCGTAGCTGTATCAGAATAACCACTGGGGAATTGTTCTGAAAACAGCACCACTGAAACGAACTCAACCCTCTGCCTACAGCTGACTGGGTAGCAATCCACCACAGACAGCAGCCAGGGCAGAGGAGAGGGATGCAACACTTTCCAGGATGGATTCCCACCCAAGAAGTACCATCCAGCAAAAAGTGCCTTCAGTGCTCTCAGCCCTTTCAGTCCACACTTCAAATTTCAGCTACTGAAGATCCTCTGTCAGCTCAAAACAGCACCCAGATGTTTGGAGAAGGACAGCATCGCATTTGCCATCCACAACTCCTCAGAGATCAGAAAGTTGCAGAAATGTCTTCCTGCCTAGCCAAAGGGCATCACACCTCTCTAATTGCATGAATCACTATTTTCTGATGAAAAAGCATCTAATTGAAAAGTCTCCCACCAGGTCTAGAATAGTCTCCTCAAACAGTTCCTCAGCATGACTTCGAATTACACTTTGTAAGAAAATTGCTTGATTTAACTCCCTCAATTTGTCATAAAACCCAAGGGGATCTCCACCAATAATTAAACTTCCCAAATGAGAGCCTGAGACAGACTGCCAGGAATTCAAGTGAAGTGACCCATAGCCTGCCAGGGACTCAGCCTACGCATCGAGCAGAAAAAAACTTATGCTCTGGGAAACAATATCAAATAAGCGAGTTTCTCTCTCTCCTTAAAACAAGATAAAACGAAGACAAATCTTTGCTTAGCCAAAAGTCATTCAGCCGTGTCATTCAGCATGCTCCTGTTGTGGTCCTTGGACAAGAGTCCTTGGAAGAAGGTGGAAGAATGTCCCTTAGAGGATGAGGAAGCAAGTCAGACAGAGATAGAAGTAGGCTGTTATTAAAACAATAGTGGGGAAACAAACAAAACATTAAGACCCCAACCTTCATATAGAACAAAAATATTATCCTGCACAGTCATGGGACACATCCAATGACTCTGACAGATGGAAGGAAGGAAAAGACTTCTCTGAACACCGCCATTTCACCAGGACAAAGGGCAGAGTTGTGTAGGGATTTTCAGGTGTGGACAAGGGGCAAATCAAAATGGGTATAAATCAGTGTATTTTGCTATATCTCTGAGCAGGGGGGAGCAGGTGGAGGCCAGCAGGTAGGTTATGGTGAGCAGTGGCAGCTCCAGCTGGAGGCAGGGCCACGTGGCAGCAACAGACCCTGGTCACCCTTGCCAAGCAACCCATGAGCATCCTGCCAAGTGACGGGCTGGACCATGGACCTGGGTTTGGTCACCCCCATGGACCAGCATGTCTGTAGGTCAGCGTCCAGTGTTTCTCTAACAGGCACACTCCAGCATTGTTGCACCAGTGCTGCTGTTCCAATTAAAAGCTTCCTCCATTCCCATAACAGATACCAACTTGAAATAAAGAATCCCTTTACTGGGAAAGCAGGAACATTGTTTCTGTGCACAAGGTGGAAGTGTTTGAAGAGCTTTTCCAGAGGAAATGCTCTGTAACAGACCTCAGAGGAACTGCTCACACAAGGGAGAGCTCAGCCTGTGCAGGACACACATTTGTTTGGGGAGGAAGGAGAGCAGAAATCCTATGTGGTCAAGTCACAGGGCTCCCTTGCCTTATGCCAAGATGATTCCAGGCTTCTGAGAAAGGTTTTGCTATCCTTGGGTAACTGTGTATGCAATTTAAGTATTCAGAGTCAGCATGGATGGGGCTTTGAGCAAATCCATGGCAGGAGGATTGGGCTATATGGATCTTCAAAAGGTCCCTTCCAATCCAAACCATTCTAAGATTTTATGAAACATCAAAGTATGCCACACCATTCCTTTAGGCTTATGCAATCAAAATAAAGTCATTAGAAAGTAATTAGAATACATTTATTAATTTAGGAGGTTTTCCAATGATTTGCAGGCCATTCAAGGGCTTGCCCTAGGCAGAACTGCCAGCCCTGCACTCTCATGTAGCTTTTGGATAGTGACTCAACATAGTGGAAGAATTAAGAAAAACTTCCCTGTTCTGAAGAAGCCAAAATTAATTTCTCATTGAACATGCCAGATGAATTCAAAATATTATAACCTTCTGAGGGCACTTGCATGACTACAGATCAAATACTAAAGCCTTCTGCGAACATGATTTACACCATATGAAAGAGAAGCCTAGTGTGAAAGGAGCTAAAATGTTTGCTTTTAGTCTCAGTATTCCCACATTCCAGTCATAATTCAAGGGCTGGGGAGGGATCAGCTCCTTCCAAGCCTTACACGTTCATCATTGCAGGCACAGACAAGCACTTCACACCCTCCTTGGCTGGTATGTGCAGCCACGTACTCTCCTGCAGCAGAGAGGATGCTGCGTGCCTGCAGTTTCAGGGGTGGTTCTTCCAAGTAATTCCCGCTAGAGAGTTCCTCAGAAGGGCCTTTCCCTGAGAGACAGTGTCCTGAGCACACTGGAATAAAAGCAATGACTGAATGCTGATCAAACTAGTACTAGCCTTCGACCAGACATACCCCACTAACCAAGGTCACTCACTGCTGAAGGAGAAAACAGTGCATGACTTGGATGTGCCACTGATGCCCCAGCAGTCTGGAAACAGCATGAGGAGCTCCGCCAGGAGGAAGCCCTAACTGAGACAGTTTGGGCAGCCCAACCCAGGGCATGCTGAGCACCAACGGTGTGGCCACACTCCCAGTGTAGCTGGGATATGGCAACTTGCTGATGGTTAACAACCCCCTTTCCCTGCCAGTCCATGACACATGCCTCACTGGGGACTGTTGTTTTGGGATGGGAATTGGGTTGGGCAGGGCAGTCACAGAGCATGGCTGCCAGGACTACAGGATATGTCCACGTCAACGCAGTCTAGACATATACCGACAGAAAAATGGGAGCTGAGGATGGTGCAAGGCAGTAGAGAAGAGGAGATAAAGTATGGGTCTGTGTGAGGGACAAAGAGAGGGAAGGTGACAAAAGCCACTCGCCCCCCCCCCCTTCCAGCCAGCACGTGCAGGGATGACAGACACCAAGCTTACCTCCCAGGCTGCAACAAAGCACCGCTTGTTCAACCGCCCCTCACCATGGTAAGGTTGGAGGGCAGACACTCCTGGCCTGAGATCAAACCATCCCAGCCATGACTGCCCACCCTGGCTCTCCCAGCCTGGCCAACACTGATACCTGTCTTTAGGTTTACAACAAGGTGCTCACATTGCATCATCTTCCCACGTTCCTCCCCTTTCCCAGCAGCTACCCTCTCACCATCAAGAGCAGAGAGGGTGGCTAAAAATGCACTAGTGTTTAGGAGTAGCAGTGATTCAGAGTTTGTGGGGTTTTTGAAAGCATTACACTCAGTTTCCATGGCAGCTTCGCCCACGCTCTTTCCTGCTGTTAAAACTTCATGCTCCATAAATTGCCCACTTACGTTTCAGTGTTTGACCCAATCCTGCCGGTCTTCTACAGTTGCTCAGTGCCACACCCCACCACTAGTAAAATCCCTTATTCGGAAGGACAGGAGTGTCCAACTAGTAAAAAAAAAAAAAAAAAAGGAAGGCATATAAAATGGGATTACTTACTGTGAGGAAAAAAACCACAGTCTCAGAAGTGTTTTGCCAATAATCCCACAACCCACCATGGTAAAGACTTCACAGCTCCTAAACTGATGGATTTACAAAAAAATACCTTAGAAAACTGCATCCATTTTAGGCATTTAAGTATAAAATAAGTACAGAGTATGGTAAATGATACAAGCATGATGTTTGATCAGTATGTCAATAGGGTAACCAACCCCTGTTTTCACACACAGATAGAGACTAGTTTTGATATATTCTACCTAAATAAATCTTACCAGAAAAGAGGTAAAATGCTGATGTGCAATTAAATTTTATAGTGAGGTAGGCATGGAGGTTCTTTTGCTTTGGGTAAATACTCTTTTCTTAGCCATGAGTTCACCATTCAGCTCCTTCCTGCTCCCTGACAGGAGAGCTATTGTCTAGGGAGAGTTCTGCCTCCACCTAACCCAAATGCTCAAGGCTGCAAGGCTGCTGCCAGGGAAGGGCTGGAGGAAAGATGTATCCAAGGCACAGCGCTTTTCATATTTCTCTCAGAACTTTTATCAAAAGCAGGATAAAGGCTTCCCACTCCTGTCCAGGATCAAATCAAGACATGCTGAAGTTTGTGGGGGTTTGGGGTTCCCCCACCCAAAAACGCAAGGATGACACTGACCAGACAAACTGTGAGCCAGACCACAAGCCACATATTTCAGGTCTTGCTGGTGCCAATGCCATGCAGAGGGATCCTGCACCCCCCTCAACACAGGGCTCCACACTGGCCAGCCCAAAGAGAGATCTGGGCAGAAAGCTCATGTATGTGAGAGCTGAAGGAGCAGCGAGAGCAGGGATGATGCAAAGATACTAGGAAGTAAGAAATGCAAAAAGTTGGCAGGTTTGGCCTAAGCCTAGCCATGAGGCTGCTGCAAAATACAGTGCAGACTCAGCCCCATTTTGCACAAGGAGAGGCATTACCTTGTAGTCAGCCTTACACTTTATTGTGCTGTCTGTGTGGTAGAAAGCCAGCTCTCGCAACCCACATTTCTCCATGAAGAGAGTTTGTTCTTGTTCCCTGGGAAGCACAAGTCAATTTACAGATGAGATTACTCTCATGAGCAAAATAACCATATTTGCCATCTACTTTTTATTTAACCCCATCAGCCTAGTAGTTGCCCGATTTGTAGGCTAAAATCTCACTCACGTTTCTGAATGTACTGGAATCGCCACTTGCACCTCCCTGCCCTTTATGCAGAAGCCTGGTCTGCCCCAAAACCTGCACCCAGAGCCCAGTGACAGAGATATGAGAAGCCATCCAGCACATAGTCCTGTCAAGAGAAGTTATATTGCTATCCTTAAAAATAATTGTGTCCCTATCAGCAAATTACAGTATTTGGAGTAAGTACACACTTTTTATTGGGAGAAAAATTACTAATATCATCCAGTCTGCTAAACTTTTTAAAAACATTATTGTATTTTTCCACACCATCATTCTGGCATCAAAGGAAATCACTCCTAATTATATTTATGGGAGTACACAGAGAGACCTAAATGTGACAGTCTCAGAGAAGTATGTCGAAATGTATAATGCAACACCTCTCAGAACACGTACAGTGTCATCTCTCCCCATGTCACTTACCTAGAACAAGAAACTTTGAAGTATAATAAGTTCTGCTGCTGCTAGGCATTTTAACTGATGGCAAGAAGGAAACAAACTACTGGCTGTAAATATTCTGATTAGCTCCACTGTGCTGGGACTTGCAAAGGAAAATAGGCGGTTTTAAAATAAAATAAGTGACACAAATGATAAATAGCATTTCCCCCCCAAGAGTCTGAACAGGAGCATGAAAAGCAAGGAGCTGCTGTTGTGCTTTTGATGGTGCCCTGCCCCGTGCTGTTCTGCTCTCTAGGTATTTCCTTCAAAGGAAAAAACAGGTTCAAAAGTACTCTAACATCTGTGATGGTTTATTTGGAGCAGCCAAAGCACATCAGAGTGGCTTCATTACTTATACAAGTTTCTTTGGGGGACATCCTTGTATTTCTTCACATGCCAACCAGGTTATGAGGGGTAGGATTCCTCCTGACTAGCTTCAGCCCACTCCAAAGCAGACATTTGGATTTAGGGTATCACCTCACCCCCCTCTGTAACCAGCTGGCAAAGACAGGCACCTCCAGGTATAAACTTAACCCTTTGGATGAGAGATGGGAGCTATGGCCCTCCAGAGTCACCTGCTTTCCCTAGCTACTGCAGGGCTCTAGCAGATATCTACAAAAACTCCACCAGACTGATGCTCGAGAGAAAAGGCAGGACCATACCTAGGGCCAGCTGAAGCAAAAACACCTCAACAAACTTCAACTACTCTTTCTGTGGACAGTTAATAAAAAGATGTGAACTCTCTGAATTGTCTTTCGAGCTTTAGCAATTCAGACATGCATTTCTCTCACGAGAGCAACAACTCTTCCTTACACTTGTGTTACTCAAAAATAACAGTGCTTTCTGAACAAAACTTTGCATTTCAGGACTGTCCAAGCACTGATCCTAGAACCTTCAGAGCAAAGCAAAAATATTTTGCTTCTCTTCTTCTTCAGTTACTTAGCTGTTATATTTTTCATTCTATTGCTTGTGTTGGTACCTTTCCTGAACTGAAAAGCTGCTAGAGGCCAAATTTCTGCTCCAATCTCACAGCAGTTCTCACTTCCAAAATTCCAACAAACACCTATTGTATTTCTCCTCCAAGATGTAGCACCTCCACCCTAATCCATCATCCAGCTGATGACTTCTGGGTGTTGTGCTTTCTTCTTACTGAGAGTGCCAGAACATTTTGCTCCTTTCTTCCAGCTGATTGCACAGCCTCATGCACCTGGAGTCAGCATGGACAGGTATACAACAGTACAGCACCTTTGCACTGCAAACCTGTATCAGCCAAGTGCTGTATTTTTCTCAGTGGCCTGCTCTCAGCTTTTGGAAGTTATAAGCACACAAACTAGCCTGATGCACAGACACTCCCTGCAACTTGAGACAAAGAATAAAAATCTTCACATGTATTACAGGTCATCCTGTTTTGTGAACTTTTTGGAGGGAAAAAAAATAAAGCAGCATGCAGCAGCATCCTTTGCTTGAGAATTATCTCACACAGGTCATCAAACAGCTGTCAGGCAGAGCGCAACCCCAAGGAGAGTTTAATCAGCAACCTAAGGATGAAAGACTATATTGTAGTTACCTGAGCCAACTAATCCCCTCTGGAATATTTTCTAAAGATACAACACCTTCTTTACTTTGCTAGTTGAAACTGCATTATAAAAGAGTCACTTCAATAAAACAACATAATTCTACAAACTCAACGCATTTTTTCCAACCAGTTTAGTTCAAGAATTTTCACCTGACAAAAGCAAGCTCTTACTCAGCTTAGCAAAACAGTTCATTTATCAAATCACAGTAATTTCTTGTACAGTACCATTACTCTTGCTGCATACACATCCAAATAAACCTCCCACGTCAGCTGGGACTGAATGAAACTGTGACTAGTATTAACAGTGGACTGATTTTCTTATGGTTTAAAGCTTGTACTTTATCCCTTCCTATTTTTCAGAATTGGTTTTGCCTACTGACTCCAGATTTCACAGTAAGCAATTTGAGGAAGCAGACCCTTTGGAAGCAAGTTCTCCCAAGCCCTGATCTCAGTATGCTTTAAAAAAATTAAAAGGTGATTTTGCATGGTATTTCTTTTATAGCAATGGAAAGCAGCACTAAACCACACCCCATAAACTCAAAGCAACCTCACCTTTGGTTTAATCAAACCACTGAACCAATGTGGTCCACTGCCAACATTCAGAGCAGCACCTTTACCAGTGCAGACTGCTCTTCTTACAGTTCCAAGTGCACCAGCTGCAGAGGTAAGTGTCCCCAAATGCTTAGTACAACCACTGCCTTTTACCTCTCAAATATCATCATCCTCACTGCTCTGTGCACTGAGCTATCTGTACAGCACCCTGAATCACTTCACTCAAACACTGCTAACCCGAGTTAAAAATATTTTCTAGAGAAACACCATACTATTTACTTTGCCAGCTGAAACTTCAAAGCTATAACCTAATTGCTAACTCAAGTTAGCAAAGACCTACCAGTGAGGCAGCCTGTGCTTCCAAGCCTCACCTGAGCTGACACAAATTTGAGGGGAGCTCTCTCGTGTATCAGCCAGAAAACTGAAGCAGCAATTGCCTCTGCAGCTGGGATGCCAGTGAGCAGCTGCCAGAAGCAAACTTCTCTGTAGGCACAACTGCAGCCAGAGATGGTGTGCATGTGCCCTACAATGTGGTTCTTCTCACTTATACTAAAATATCTGGTAATGATTTATAGTCAGGCTCACATACGTTCATCTTAATCGTAGTATACACTTCTCTTTGAACAGAATGAGTTCCAGGAATACATAAATTACCTGAATCAGAACCAGGGACAAACTCAGTAAAACAAAAAGCTCATTGTTAATTTTTATTTTTTTTAACTCTAGAGTGGCTTATAATAAACTTTCAGAAGTGGATGACTGAAATAGGCACTGAATTTCAATAAAAGCATAGCTTGCTCAGTAACTAAGGATAGTAATTAATTGCTAGTCCTCAAATCCAACATAACAAGTGAAATCCTTATCCTTGTAATTTTAAAATTAAATGAGCCAGTAAGACCTACAAGGAAAGATACAAACAAATTACAAGGATGCAGAAAATAACGAGGCAAAAGTGAATTGTGAGATCTCTACAGCTCAGAAAAGCCTGCTGGAATATTTCTCTGGTAATCTTGCAAAAGAGAACCCAAGAGTTATTCCTCATCTCAGAAAGAGGCAGGAGAAAGAGGAATAAGAAAATACAAAACTGAATACTATCATTAAGTAGACTAATAAATTTAGTGTTTCAGTAAATATAGCAATCATATGGATTCCCCAGAAAAGGGGTCAAGACATGGCATGGAAGGCACTGAGGAACAGATAAGATTAAGAGGAAAATTTAATGAAGGATCCTGCTCAGCAAAGAAGCTAGCAGCAATTTTTTTTCTACAGTAGTTACTGCAGCTCCTGAACACACCAAAACCATGCCTCTGTGAAATAAAGTTTTCTGAACAGTTTTTTACTTGAGAACAAACAAACAAACAAAACCAAACAGAAATGCAAAAATATACCTGGAACCAAACACTTCACAGTATTCTGTTTTGGAAAATCTGAAATAAGGCACTTCTGTACCAGATACCATTCACAGGATTTATGACTCTACCACCTTGCTGATCTCCAGCAGTGTCAGGGACCCTGGCAATGGCAGCAGGTCCTGACTGAGCATCAAGGGAAGGCAGCTACAGCTAGTGCTGCCAGGGCAAGCAGCATCCCTAGATTTCTACAAACCACAACAGAAGATGGGAGCCCCAGCTCCTGATCCCTGACACCCACAAACTGCCCAGTACCCACAGACAGTTGTCAAGAATCCTGCAACCAGTGGGAGCATCATATGGCAAGTGATAGCCCTCATGTTTTGTTTGACTATCAGATTCAGCTATGCCTTTTTCTTTCCTTTTTTTTTTTTCTGGTTGGTTTTAGTAGTCAGTGACATTGCAACAACTGCACTAACTCCTTAGAGTGCTCAAATACCAAAACAAACCCACTCTTACTGCAAACTGCCAGTCACTGAGGCTTCCGAAAACCTCACAAGTTTGAGATAAACACTTACACATTTATGTTTCCTTTTAGAGTCATCAGAAAGCACATGTCAGGTCTCAACTCATTTGCTTTACTCTGCTGGGCTGAGATGAATCACGTGCCAGGAACATCCTGGCTAACCATAAAAGGAGCTGGAGCTGAATACCTGGACATGGAGGACTACATCTGCTCAGACAAATGCTACCTTCAACACCATTTAACACATGAGAGATTTGCAAGGATAATGAAGGGATAACGAAGAAAAAATCTAGGCTACTGCCAAACACACTGATACACACAGAAGAGAAGATCAGATCCCTCTGGGTTACTAACTGTGGGTCAGCACTGACTGCAGCTGAGCCCAACCAGCTCTGCCCAGAAGCACTCAACTAGCTCTCCACACCACGCAGCCTCACCGTTCTGTTGGTCAATGCCACTTATTTCTCCACATATATGGTTACATCAGCAGGACTTCTTAGCTCATCCTTCAGGACAGGCAAAGGGGCCCTGTCACACTCCTAGCTGCCATTTGGCACCACAATGGCACAGTCCGTAAGTCACCAGGAACAAGCCAGCATCCACCTGGCACATCTGCAGACAAAGTAACTCACCCTCTTTTCCTCCTGCTCTACTCCACGCTGATGCTTTTAGCATCACAGATATGGGTCAAGAAAAGAGACCATGTTGCTCTCTGAAAGCTGAGATACAATTTGAAGTGACATTTCTGAAAGGCCACTAAAGTGTCATTAACCTGTCATGATGGACCAAGGTTGAGGAACTTGGCAGATCAAGAGTGAACAAAAGGTAGTAGAAACAGTAATTCCAACAAGATCTCTGCCCTCCTTCACCAAGCCATATTTCTCCTTTTCTTCTTTTCCATCTTAGACTAAATAACCATCACCACTCCTTTACTTTCTCCCTCCTGCACACACTAGGCCATCAGCTGCGCTCAATGCCAGTTAGATTGGCACGCACTCATGTTGTCTCAGAATCATAAAATTGTTAAGGCCGGAAAAGAACTGCAAGATCACTGAACCCAACCTTTAGCCATGTCGCACAACCTAAAGCAGAGACACAGAGTTCAGGCACACCTCCATATAAGGATGAACACTGCCTGCAATCTGGCAATAGATTACACAGGAAAAAGGAGGAAGAAAAAAAAAAGGGAGTGATCCATGTTTCAATAAAAATACTACTCGGAACTGGTTACTCCAGTAACTGGTTTAAGTTACGAGTTTCCTCTTGTCTAAGCTAATTGCTTCCGTACAGTAAATCCTGCTCACTCCACGTGGAGTCAAGAGCATATTGTATTTATGCAATCACGTCTCACCCACGCTCACAACTAACCACTTGAATTAGAAGCCTAGTAGGCCTCAGGTTTCTGTCACAGCCACCTCAAAACAAGGAGTGCCACTGATAAGCACAACCCTACAAGCGGCAAGGCTCAAGACTTTACAAATACCTGCAACGTGTCATAAATCAGGGACTAAACATCCAGTAGTTCCTCTGCTCAGGAAAAGGCTTTATTTCAAAGCCAATGAGACGATCTAAAGCGTGCATGTGGCCTGTCCCTGTCAGATCACTCAAAATGCAAGATACTAAAAATAGCCGAATGCAAAATAACTTTCAAGCAATGAGTTTGCTCTTTCTTTGTGCCAGGGTCAGCACTTGTAGCTACGGAGCCTGCGTAATTACACAGCCCCTCCTCTTTTGTACTATATGGAAAACTTGTCTAAAAAACAAGTCAGTTGACTGCTGAAGGCAACAGAAGTCCACAGAGTATCTGACCAGAAAGGTAAATTTCCGCCTGTTTTTTTTCCCAAGTCTTCATGGTATTTGTTTCTAAGTTGGAGACAGCAGAGACAGTCACGCATGAGCGAGTGAACAGCTTCAAGACTGAAGAGCTGTCCCACTGCAGAGGGTGCCACACGACACCTACACGTGTGAGCACATCTTCACCACTTGCCCCGCTGGCTTTGCAGAGTCCACAGAGGTGGGCAGAAGGAGACAAGGTAGGGTGTCCACTGGTTCACCTCATCTGGACATCACCATGAAGTTGTTGCTCAAGCACAAAGGTAACACTTGCAAATGACCACACACAAGTGACAAAACCACTTAGCTACGAGCCAGCTAACTCGTAAAGCTGCAGCACCATGATCACCTCAGCTCTTCTACCCAGATCTGCAGCTTGGACACTCTACAGAGCTGCAAACCTTTCTGTCATGAGTTTGTACAACACCTACAAAAACACCACTCTGCTCTAAATCCAAGGCTTCTAGCAGCTGACAACACAACTGAGTAGCAATTTTGTATGTAGTCCCAAACTTTTGGTCCAGCTTTAGTGTTATATGAATTTCCTCTTAAGGGTTTTTTAGTTGGTTCCCCCTGCTCTGGCTATACCCCATCTGCCACAAACATTTACACATACGTACACAAAAAAGAAGAGACCCATCTATCAGTCAGGGCAGCTGCCTGCAAAATGCTGACAAACCAAACGGAGACAAGCCCCTGTCCCGGTCACAGGAGCAGGCTCAGGAGCAGCAGACTTTGGCAACTCACAGGATACGGGGCTGGCTCCAGAGCTACGGAGGATACCGGCATTTTTGGTAAATTCTCAGTCTCTTTTTAAATTTGAAAAAGGAAGCAAAACACAAGACGGCAGTCCCTCGGGAGCTACCCTGGGCATGGAGAGGCCATCAGGGACATGGCCCAGGGTTTCTCCTCGATACCTGGGCCTTCATCTCCATCACTGCATGTTCCCTATGGCGCTCCTCGCATCGCAGAGGGAAGATAAACAAGAAAAGAGATTAGCTGGGGAACACGCAAGCACAGATCTGAGCTTTCCAACTCTGCCCTAGCCCGCTGCATCCCTGGTGACGCCAACCTTCGCGGGAGAACTGCCGATGGTGGCAGGTCCCATCCCCTCACCATGCAAAGGCCCTTCCCGCCGGCATTCTGGGGGATCCCGCCCTCAGCAGAGGGGCTGCGACAGCGCTCCGCCAGCCCAGGGTGGGGGACAGAGGAGGGGAGGGGGGCGCTCAGGGAGGGACCTGCCGCGGGAGAGCGCGGAGGGACGGCAGCGCTGGCGGGCGGGGAGGCAGCCCACCCGCTCCGCGCCACCCCGGTTGCATCATGCAAAATGGACGCACCGCGTGGGGCCGCCGCCGCAGCCCGGCCGGCCCCGGCTCCGGCCTGGCCCTGCACTCACCCGTGCCGAGCGAGGGGCAGCCCGGCGCCGGCGGGCTCGGGCGACAGGCGAGGCGACTGAACGGCGTCCCCCGCTCCCCGCCACCGCTTTAGATCTTCAGAGAGGGCCCGCCCCGCTCCCCGCACCAATGGATGCGGCTGTCACGCCACGGCTCTTCCGGCCGGGCCGGGGGCAGCATCGAGTGGGGGGGGAGGGAGGGGGAGGCCAGGCCTGGGAGGATCGGCAGCCCCCGGGGACAGCGCATCGCCCACAGGAGAGCTGGGAGCGCATGACTGGAGAACCGCGCGGTTGGTCGTGGCCACGCGTGGCCAAGGGACAGGGAGGAGGTCACCTCCCTGGGGCAAGGGGCATGTCCTTCACACGCGAGCAGCTCATGCCTTAGTTCGGCATGGACTGAGAACCTACTTGGGCTTTTTTTGTCCCTCAGACTCCTAGGGAATGAGAATTGAGGGGCTGGGATGGAGTGAATCATCTCTGCAGCTGTACCGCACACCATGCACTGACAGCTGATGGATTCTGCTGAACATGGCTGAGCAAGTGATGCCATGGTGAAATGGATGCAGTAGATACTCACAGAATGTTAAGGGGTTGGAATGGACCTTAAAAATCATTTAGTCCCAACCTGCCCTGCCATGGGCAAAGACAGTTCCCACTACACCAGGTTGCTCCAGGCCTTACTCAACCTTGCCTTGAACACTTTCAGGGCTGGGGCATCCACAGCCTCCGTCGGCAACCTGTTCCAGTGTCTCACCACCCTCACAGTAATAAATTTCTTCCTAATTTCCAACATAAATTTCTCCTTTTTCAATTTGTACCCATTGCTCCTTGTCCTGTCCCTACAGTTCCTGACAGAGTCCCTCTCCAGCTTCCCTATAGCCCCCCTTTCGATAATGGAAGGTTGCTATGAAGTCTCCACACAACCTTCTCCAGGCTGAACAGCCACAACTTTCTCAATCTGTCTTCATAGGGGAGCTGCTCCAGTCCTCTTATTAACTGTGGTCCTGCTCTGGACTCACTCCAACAGTTCCATGTCCTTCTCGTGTTGGGGACACCAGAACTGGTTGCAGTACTCCAGGTGGGGTCTCACAAGAGCAGAGTAGAGGGGGAGAATCACCCTCTTCGACCTGCTGGTCATACTGCTTTTCATGAAGCCCAGGATTCAATAGTGGTGAACGCCAGTGGACTTGGATTAGCCTTTTGACATTGCCACCCACGAAGCACGATGCCCTCAACCAAGGAAATACACTGTTGATGAAATTGCCATGGTTGTACCCAAAACTGGGGCAAACAGCCCAAAAGAGCTCTGGATGTCAAAAGGAGAACAGCGTGGGGTCTGTGCCAGGTTTGGCTAGATCCCACTTCCATTACCATTCATAAGGTCCATGGTGAGACCACTATGGAAAAAGTTTCCAGTGTGCTGCAGGATGAGACAGCATCTGAACATGGATCCTGAAGAAACTGTCCAAAATAAAGTGGAATTTTAGAAAGAGGAGTGATAGTTTAGGAAAGAAAACCAAATAAACAGTGGAGAACAGTTGGCTGAGGAACCAATTCAATTTTACTGGTGAGGTTTAGATCACATATTAAGAAAAATTTCTTCACCAAAAAAGTTTCCAAGCATTGAACAGGCTGTTCAAGGAAATGGTGGACTCACCATCCCTGGAAGTACTGAAAAGATGTGTAGATGTGGCATTGAGTTTAGTGGTGGACTTGGTGGTGCTGGGCTAAGAGTTGGACTTGATGATCTTAAAGGTCTTTTATAACCTAAATGACTCTATGATTAGAAAAATGTTGGGAAATTACAGTGGATCCCAAAAGTCACATGAGACTGCTGCATGGGACTAATGATACTAATGAAAAAAAAAGCCCCCCAAAAGAACAGTATCTTTCTAGTAGAGCACCTTAATGAAAACATATGTGGGTTGTAGAAAGCAATTATGAAGCTGCAATCAATAGTGCTGAAACCTCAGCTGGAGTACTGTGCTTATTTTGACATTTAACCATAAAGAAATACACCTACTTGAGGGAATCCTGAAAAAAAAAAAGCTGATGAGAAACATATTCATTAAGGAAAGCGTAAGGAATTGTTTTTCCTTTCCGGAAGAAAGGTAGAGCAGTAGAACAATCCTTCAGTGAATAAGCAGTCAAAGGCATAAAAAATAGACAGAAATAAATTGTTTAATGTCAATTAAACAATGCACCATGCTCATTAAGGATTACCCACTGGAAAGGCTGGAGGACATTTTGGGGGTAAGCATTAACAAAAAACCTTCTAACTGTGTTTCGTTGCTGTGTTTCTTCATAAGCTGCTGCATGTGAGACCAACAGCTATACCTGTCATGTTTACAGTCTGCTTCTGCCTGTCACTGCCATATAGCCCTGCCTCATCTCCTGTGTTTATTAATAGATGTGGGTGCATAAATAAGGGGAGTGGTGGTCTGAGATTATGGCTCCTAAAGTTTTTCAGGAAAAAGAAAACCTCTTTTATGCCAAGCTGAGGTACCAAAGAACACCAGGTACCAATTAATAAGAAAAAAAAAAAAAACAACCAACCAATTGTTCTGAAATTTCTTTTTTCTAGAATTTGAACTCTGTATTCAAAAATCATTTGTTGCACCTTAATCCTGCCTTGCTTTTTAATTAAGCAGCTGGTCAGCCTGTCCTAGCTCATTTTAATCTGTGGAACTGATTATTCTATGGTATTATTCTATGTTCTCTTCTATCCTGGGCCTCATTTTGTTTCTTTTGAACCTGCTATTTGCTAGCTTTCTTTTTCTTGCACTGGAGAAGATAGTAAAAAATTGATCCCTACTTCCATCTCTGTGTTTTGCAGGCTTTTATATGTCTTTATCAAATATATATTTAACGAGATCTTCATTTCTAGTCTGGGAGGACTTATTCTGAGGAAGATACCTAAAGTGCCCTGGATGAATCTTAATTTAGAAAGACCTGGCCATGTCCCAGCCACCTACTAGAAATGGTCCTGGGGCATACCATCATCCAAAACCTGCCTATGTGTTGTTCAAGAGAGTGCTAGTTGTTACATACAAAAACTGCCAGGAACGACACAGTGTGATGCTGACTCCATCTATACTTGTAATTTAAACAAAGCTAAGGAACACTCATGGAACTTAATCACCCTTATGTTAAAGTTTTTAAAAGGCTGATAGCACAGTTTTCATCCATGCCAAGTAACAGTGTCCCAAATAATCCTTAGACACAAGATCTGTTAGCACAAACCTGTGGCCATTCCCTGCCACACATGGAACCACTTTTTTTTTTTTTTTTTTTTTGGAGGGTAGGAGGATTTAATAGTGTGGACATTAACCATTCTGTTGCATATGCATTTTCTGTCTTGGGCAAGCTTAGAAGTCTAATATAAAAGCAGTCAATACAGCTGCTTGTGGAACAGTGCTTAGGGACATGCCCTAAGTGCTGTTTCACTACAAAGCACAGATGTGGCCTGCATGTGTGAAATTAAGTGTAAGATGAATACTGCCTTGTCTACCACAAAAGCATGATTGAGAAGGCAGTGGGGTGGGAAGAGCTGCTGTGACTTAGCAGTGACTTTGCAGTCCTGCAAAATGTATCTAGCCAAATGCGAAGATGTAACAGAAATGTGTACGTGGGAAAATGGAAAGACTGCAGAGGTAGATGGGCTTTTCAAAAGCTTTGGCTTCACAAAGGCCAGGCACCACCTCAGTGTGGGCTCTTTCGGCATCATGTGGGTGAGAAACCCCCACAACTACAAGGATAACACACAAACCAGCCTGCATGGTGTCAGAGCAAGGAACAAGAACCAGTCAAGGGATCAAGGAAGCGATCCAGCAGAAGGCACAGCAGCCTTGAAAGCTGTGTACAGTGTATGCCCTGGAGGTACAACATCACAGCAAGAAGGGAGAGTCTGGAAGAAATTCAGCCCCTGAGCATTTCCCATGCAAATTAGAGCTAAGTGTATCAGAAGAAAGCCTTAGAACAAAGAGACATTGCCTTTCAAAGAGCCAAAATGCTGGTGGTATTTTTGTTCTGGGTGAGGTGGTCACAGAATTGCTGAATGAGTAAGGTTGGAAGGGACCATCAGAGGTCATCTAGTCCGACCTCCCAGTTCCTACAGCATTTGAATCTTACTGGGAGCTGGCAGATGCTCTCTCATGAATGCCCTTCTTGATACACTGGCAGCAGTCCTACTAGGTGCCACTCAGTATGAGATATTTGCCACCTAGAGCAGAATCCTCTCTCCTGAAGGCTCCACAATGGTGGTTGCAGAAGAAGCTACTTTGCACCAGAGAGTCCATGCATTGGATGGTGGAATTCCACTCCTGGACCTCCCAGTCCCATCCGGGGATGTATCTTGTATTAAGAAGAGTTATGCTCAACCTACACCTTTTAGTCACCCTTACATTTGCAACTAACAGGATGTTCACTAATCATAGAACCATAGAATGGTTTATGTTGGTGTCACAATGCGCCACAGGTGAGGGTAAGCCAGGGGAAGTCCACAAACCTCAAAGATTTCATCAGTTATATATGCTCCGGTTCAGGTGGGAATGCCTAGTACCTCCCCTGGGAGGTGGAGTTTTACACTGGATGATGTAATATTGTGAATCATGGGATACTTCGGGGCTCTGTGATGGTCTAAGTCATTACAGCTGCCTATTATATCGGTGAAGTTGAGTCCATTACGGCTCATCAGCAGAGATGAATGCCTTTAGGCCATGCGTGAATGTCTCTGTCTTCCCCCAAGGGGAGTTATCACAGCTGAGTCATTTGTATATGGAAAAAGAAACACTACCTTGCCTGGTAGGGTTTGCCTCTTTCCTTATCTTCTTAGCCAGCTTGTAGCCTGAGGTGTCGGGTATGCATGCCCTCAGCACCCGGGTGGCCCCTCTGCACATTGTTAGTAAAGCACTCTGCTGACTGCTTGAGCCATTAGCACTAACAGCCCAGTCTCTCACGGGAGGGGGAGAGTATGCAAAGGAGTCTGTGGACTATGGCCTCCTCCTAGCATTCTCTATTTCTCCTTAAACCTGAGATGATTAGTCAATACTTCCACCTTTATCTTACTTCAAATTCCCATCAGGAGGGTTAACTCACAGTCCAATTACCTGAAATCCACGAGGCATATTCTGGTGGGGAGTGGGCTTTGGTGGTCTTAATAATGTTTAAGCCATAAACCATTTCAGTCTCTTACAGTTGGAAAGGACCTTAAAGATCATCTAGTTTCAACCTCCCTCCCACGGACAGGAACATCTTGCACTAGACCAGTTTGCTCAAAGCCTCATCTAACCTGGCCTTGAACACTGCCAGGGATGGGGAATCCACAGCTTTTCTGGGCAACCTATTCCAGTGCCTCACCACCCTCACAGTAAATAATTTCTTCCTCGTGGGCAATCTAAACCTACACTCTTTCAGTTTAAAGCTATTCCCCCTTCTCCTGTCACTGCTAGCCCTTATCCAAAGTCCCTCCCCAGCTTTTCTCTAAGTCTCTATTAGATACTGGAAAGTGCTATAAGGTCTCCTCAGAGCCTTCTCTTCTCCTGTCTCAACAATCCTAACTCTCTCAGCCTTTCTTCATAGAAGTGCTCCAGACCTCTGATCATCTTCATGGCCCTCCTTTGGACATGCTCGAATGACTCCATGTGCTTCTTTTTTGGGGACCCCAGAGTTGGACACAGCACTCTGGGTTGGATCTCATGAAAGCAGAGTACAGGGGGAGAATCACCTCTCTTGACCACTGTCTCTTTTCCTTTTCATTCTTGGTTGCATGAGTGACTTGCTCCCTTCCAAGTTATTCAGCCTTATAATAATAACAGCTGGCAAATAAAACTATTAAAAGATAATTGCAAACAGGTATTTCCATTTCAGTGGGAGGACGTTCTTTCCCGCTGTGGCCAGAGTGATACTGTCATGTTTCATTATTCATGATTTATTCCATTTTTTTTTTCTTTGCTTGTGCACTATAGAATTCAGCAGTAGTTCAGGGACCGAGGAATCAAAGGAGATGCATCAAACAAAACTGATGCAACAAGAGCTAGGCCAAGAGGTCGCCTTTGAATCAGACAGTGGATTTTAAAGTCCTCCTGACCCAATTTTATTCCTTCAATGCTGAAAACAAGGAGCCATGTGACTGCCAAGAATGGAGTGACTTCAGATTTCAGACAGTAAAATAGCAAGTTACTTGCTTTAATAGATCGATGGCCTCCTTTTGAGAACTCACTTGCCTTTGTGTTCCATTTTTCATTTAAATCCAGAACCTTGTATAGGTTTACTTCAAAATGTCTCTTAACATCTTGTGTACTGCTAAAATCAGAGTCCCATGACTGATTTGCTTTTCTCAATTTCACTGCTGGAAACTATATCCATTCAGGACAAAATATAAAGAAGGACTTGGCAGCCTAACATGCAGCTGAGTAAAGGCCTCTGCACTCAGACCAATGTTCCTAATCCTCTTCCAGACTTATGGAGGCTCATTAGCTCAGATGCCAACTGATCAAATAGCCCACACCTTCCTATTAGTACTCAAGGTGCAGTTACATCAGAAGCACTCAGAGAACTATCATAAAATGTTATCACTGAGTTCAGGTAGTGCTGGAAGGGCTTTCCACAGCAGCAACTGAGCCCTAAGAATCCCTCTAGCAATCTCACTGCCCCTGTCACAGAGCAAGTGCCATGTTATCTCCCTCTTGCTCTCCTTTTTCACACAGAATCTTACACTCCTCTGAGCCTATGGGCTCTGCTTAAATGGGTGGATATAAAGTGTCATGCATCCTGTTGTCTAGAGGACTCTCTGAGCAACTCAGACGTTAAAAGGATCTAAGATTAGGTTATATACAAGAAACCTCAAATATGCTATGCTGCAGTTCTCTGCCAATTTAAATCAAAACCCAGTTATCCAGTGGTTAATGACCCCTAACAGTACATGACTGAGGTCATCCAAGATGTCCTGATAACATCTGAGTCATTTATATCATCCCAGTGTCAGAGGCTAGACTCATATTACTAAATAGAACGGGCTGTGTCCTGTTATCTGTCTTTGATGGCAAGCTGCACAGCTTGCATCCATTCAGCAAAACCCTCTTCTTCTCCAAAACAATTCCATAGCAACATGACCACCTCCAAACTGCTCACTGAGCAGAGCAATGCCATGCTGTCCCATGAACTGTGCACAGACATTGTCTGGGAGAGGGCTGTCTTGCACAGACCAAAGCTGTAGCAGGAACTGTTAAACACTATGGGCAATTGAGCACTGGTACACCATCCTAGACCCTCATCATGTTTTATTTACTAAGACAGGTGTAGCCAGGGAGGCTGAAGCTTTGTAATAGACCTAAAACGAGACAAGACAAAGTTTTGGAAAGGTGGCTTTGGCATTTCGTCGTGAGCAGCTCAGACACCACACCAGTTTGTGGCAGATTTTAGTCCCCAAAATGTAACTTTCTCTCACTGACTATAAAAAAGAATAAGACATCTTCCTCAGCATTTGGCTCTGTTCTCAGAGCCAAATTAACTTCCTGGCACTACAGCCCTGTGTACCCTCCTAGGTCTGGCCCTTGATCTGGTCCAAATACTGTGTTTGATCTCAGCCTGCTGTGCACAGCAACCCTACTTCCTCCTTTTTGAATTTTGTTTCTATTTATACTGTTAACAAACCTTTACACATTTATCTTCACAGATCTTTGCAAGGTCTAACTCAGCTTGACTTTTGAGCTGAATTCCTACAGTTTTTGACCTTCAAAACATAGCTGCATAGACTGACTGACCTCTTTATCCGTTCCCATAGACTGTTTACATCTAGCATCCTTCCTTGGACAGTCATCCAGGTAATTCTGGAGAACTTCCTCATTCATTTTCCCCTTGTTGAGCATGCAAATTCCAGAAAGATTTTCTGCCTCTGATGCAAACTCTCATACTCTGTCATATGCAACCTCGGAGCTTGTCAAACTGGTTAACTCCAGTCACTACTTTTCTTAAATTTCTTGATGTTTTCCCTATGGAAAAACAAACAAAGAAACTCCAGAAAGATATTTTTTAACCTTTTCCCCATTCCACTGAAATGCTGTCAACACTCTGATCTGAGATTTTTTGCTGTAACTAGTTCTTTTATAATATGTTCACTACAAAAACTACATCCCAACTACATCTCTTCTCTTCTCTTCTCTTCTCTTCTCTTCTCTTCTCTTCTCTTCTCTTCTCTTCTCTTCTCTTCTCTTCTCTTCTCTTCTCTTCTCTTCTCTTCTCTTCCTCTTCTCTTCTCTTCTCTTCTCTTCTCTTCTCTTCTCTTCTCTTCTCTTCTCTTCTCTTCTCTTCTCTTCTCTTCTCTTCTCTCTCTTCTCTTCTCTTCTCTTCTCTTCTCTTCTCTTCTCTTCTCTTCTCTTCTCTTCTCTTCTCTTCTCTTCTCTTCTCTTCTCTTCTCTTCTCTTCTCTTCTCTTCTCTTCTCTTCTCTAAATGAAAACCAGGAGCTATCAAATGCAAACAGTGCTCAAGATGCAAAATATTTGCAGGGACACCGGACAAGTGCTTGGCGGAAGGACCCAACAGAGCTACAAGTAAAAACTGTGTTGGACTTGGGAAACCCCCTGAACTGAAAAGAGGTGAAAATTGGGAGAGCATTCCCAGGGGAGTACAGGGAATGTCGAATGGCTGACCCAAAGTTAAAGCATGTTAGTAAGGGCATTGTCCAAATGCCTCTTAAACACTGATAGGCTTGGGGCATCAATCACCTCTCTAGGAAGTCCCTTCCAGTATTTGATCACCCTCTCAGTAGAGAAATGCTCCCTACTGCCCAGTCTGAACCTCCCCTGGTGCAGTATTGAACCATTCCCGTGCATCCTGTCACTGGACCCCAGGGAGAAGAGCTCATCACTTCCTTCTCCACATCCCCTCTTCAGGAAGCTATGGAGAGCAATGAGGTCACTCCTCAGCCTCCTTTTCGCTAAACTAGACAAAACCAGAGTCCTTTGCTGCTCCTCACAGGACTTTTCCTTCTAGCCCTTTCTCCAGCTTTGCTGCCCTCCTCTGGACACATTCAAGTACCTTCACGACCTTCTTAAATTTTGGGGCCCAGAACTGCACACAATACTTGAGGTGAGGCCACACCAATGCTGAATACAGAAGGACAATTACCTCTTTTGTTCGGCTGGTGATGCTGTTTGATGCACCCTGGGATAGGATTTTCCCTCCTGGCTGCCAGAGCTCACTGCTGGCTGACTTACATTGAGCTGCTGCCCACCGGCACACCCTGATCTCTCTCTGGCAGGCTGCTCTCCAGCCCCTCCTCTCCCAGTTTATACTTGTGCTTGTCATTACTCCGTACAGGATGCAGAATCCAGTATTTGGACTTGTGAATTTTATCCCATTAATCATAGCCCAATGTTCCAATCTATGTAGATCCCTCTGCAAGGTCTGTCCCTCGAGAGAGCCAAAAGTACCTCCCAGTTTGGTATCACAGCAAACTCACTAATGGTGCACTGAATTCCTGCATCCAGATCATTGCTAAGTTTATTGAACAGGACTGGCCCTAGAATTGAGCCATGAGGAGCACCACTGGGGACCGGTTGCCAAATAGATGTAGCCCCATTCATTGCAAAGCTCTGAGCTCTGCCTTTCAGCCAGTTTGTCACCCAGCACATCGTGATGTTTTTATGTGCCATCTTCTTCCATATTCAGATCTTGTTTCTGTGGTCCTCCTATCTTGCTCAAAGACATCCCCTGCACCCTCTTCACAGAATCACAGAATGGGTAAGGTTGCAAGGAACCACAGTGGGGCATCTGGTCAAGCCTCCCTGCTCATCAAGGGTCATCCTAGAGCACATTGCACAGGATTGTGCCCTTATGGTTCTTGAATATCTCCAGTGAGAATGTCTTTGCTGCTGCTTCTCTTTTTTCCTCAGCTCAGTACTTGCAGTAGTAAACAGGTTTTGTTATTTCTGTGTTCCTGCCTGAATTAGAGAGAGTCTCCTCTTTAATAGGACCAAACTGTGATGGTAGGGCTCCACATGCATCCTCTGTACAGCAGGAACTAGTGGCTCTGCATCATTTCCAGCCTCTCTTGATAACCCAGGCAGCCCGCGATAGCCAAATTCTTACTCTCCCTCGTACTCAGGTGATGGTTTCTGAGTACGTGACCGAGACCTGTGAAAAAAACCCAGGCAAGCGAGGAGGTTGTGCCTGCGACCACCATCGCTAAATACAATAGAAATTATTAGACCGCACCGTGTCGCGACCAAGGGCGTGTTCACACCTTGAACCCCCGGGAAATGGTGAGGCAGGAGCAACCTCCGTCCCGCCTCCCTCCCAAGGGCCAGCCCGGGTTCCCGCCCGGGACCGGCCCGTGTCCCGCCGGCAGAGCCCGCGCGGCGGCCCCGGGCACAGACGCCGTCCTGCGGCGCCCCCTCGCGGCCTGCCGGGGCCTTGCCGCCCACCTCCACCGCTGCCTCCGCGGCCTCCCCTTCGCTTCCATTCCCTTCCCGTCCCCGCGGACGGAACGCGGGGAGCCGCCGCCAAACTCAGCCCAGACCCCGGGAAGAGCGGCTGCTCCGCGGGGCTCAGGCGTCGGCTGGCAGTGAGTGTTGCTGGGGCCTCACCCTGCCCTCAGACCGCCCCCGGTGTCCGCTCCACCGAGGACCCCCGGCGTTCTGGGGGGCTCCTCTCACAGCAGTCACTGCCGGCGTTGAGGACAGCGCCTCTCTTCCCTGGCTTCACCTCCCGCCACCGAACCTTCCTCTCCCCAAGGAGGAACAAACCCGCAAAGACCTTTGGGGACCTAAATCCCTCGATTTTTGTGGGATGTTGTTACCTAAGTATCCCTTAAGGTCTTAAGAGTAGGTCTTAAGTAGGTCTTAATTTCTTTCCACATTCTCCGGGCGGTGTGGAATTTCCCATTGGGCTGATGGAGAAACTCCCCAGCCAAACACCTACAAACTCCCCTTTATTTACATGAAAATAAAGCAAAATGAAAACCCCAACCAGGGAGCTGTGGGGCACCTACGCTCCTCAGAGGTGTGGTTGTGTTTCTCCATCAGAAATTAATGTTGCACCCATGACACAATGCAGGAAACATCTAAGGGGAAAACCATTCCTACCCAAAGATTATACTCTGGGAAGGCTGGGTCGTTTGGCTGGCTTAAACAAGATGGAAGCAGTTTGGAAAGTGCTGGTGGGGCTAATGCTGTCTCCCAAGCCTTGGCCGGGTCAGACACTGAGCAGGGCAACGGCTGAGCCCTCCTAACCCCTCCAGTAGGAACAATACAGTGGGGCACTGGTGAACTCAAACTATCCCAAGGCTGGCTCTTGGTGCCATGAGAGCAACCTCCCTGGATGTGGCCTGGAAGAACTCTCCTGAGGGAAAAGCATCCCTATTTAGAGGTTCCCAAATACAGTATATTGCCTGCAAAAGAAGCCATTACTACAGCTTTTACTTGAACGTTCTTAATTACACCAGACTGGACTTTGGTCTTTCTCCATTTGACATGTGTGTCTGCTCCTCCACAAAAATTACACACCCTCTAGAAAAATCCTTTTTGCCTTCCCATTGCTCTATAAGGAGTGGGGTCATTGCCCTCCACAGCTCCGATTCTTGCCCTTTGCAGCTGAACCTCACACACATAAGCCATGTATTATTTGAGCTTACCAATTTGCAGTCTGTTCTTAGTTCCCAATTTTTGTAATTTTTGGGAGTTTTTTTGTTTTGTTTGTTTGTTAAGGTTTTTGGTTGGTTGGTTTGGGTATTTTTGTTAGCATTCCCTTACCTAGACCCTGCTACCCTTCAGAAAACTTTTTCAATTTCCTGAAAAAACAGGTCCTTCCAGGTCCACAATCTGGCCTAGCTCTTGCAAAAGACTTATGCCACCTACCCTAAGAAGTGTCAGATTGTCTCCTCTAACATCTCCAGTAAACATTCCACCCATGATCTCAAATCCCATTACTTTCTTCCTTGCTTCATCCTTCCTTCTAGCATCACCCTAAGCACACCAAAGCATGCCCACAATTAAAATCCCTGCCTCAAAGAGGCTGAGGTGGCCACTACTTTTCTCCACGTCTGTAGATTTACCATGCCTTGAACCAGGCACCCTCTGTTCTTGGTCCAAAACATGGCAGCTGGAGTTACCAGATCACAACCTTCAACAGCCTGGACCTTCCCAGTCTTCCTGGTTTTGTTAGTTCATATCTGGGCAAAATGAGCTTGTATCAGTCATTTCAGTCCCCATCACTGAAGGAGCATCACCTTCCTCTTCATTGTCTGCAGTGGTCTATGCTTCCTGACACTCTGCATCCCTTTCTGCTTCCGCAGTTACCTCTCAGCCTGCGTTTGCCTGGGTACAGCCCTTAGTAGTGAGCAGGGGTGCCCTCAGCATTGCTGCAGGTGGACTTGCAAGGACCCTGCTTTGGTTCTTTCTTGAACCTTTAAGGATAAGCTCAAAAGCTCCAGATCAGATCCTCTCATTCAGGTGGCTTGTTTAGTCTTTTCCAGCCCTTCAGACCCAGCATTTTTTCTGTACTCAATAACCCTTTCATGATGAGACAGTTCAGACCTATATCTTCTCTACTTTACAGCCTCACAGTTCTTCTGATGCAGGGTAAACTGGTGTAGACTGGGTGCAGCCTGAAACCAGTCTCTCCCAATTAGCATCTCTGAGATTGATTCCTTCTGTTCTGTTCTTTCCCTCAAGCTGCACCATACCAAGGCAGTGAGAAGATATGGACATCTTTCCCAGATAAGAACATGTTTCCTGTGTCTCTGCTCACTGCCCTTCCCACGAAATATGTGCCTTGTGCTTGCTTGTGGGTTTTCTGCAGCCCCTGTCATCTGTCTCCCTTTCCTGCTCTGAGATGGTTGCCTACAATCAGGAATTCATGAAGGAGCATTTTTTGCAGTCTTCAGGGAGAAAGTGCTACCCTTGCAGAAAACTTGAGGATGACAATGAAAAAGCAGTGTGGAATTATTTCCATGTGGTGATTCCTGTTTATGTTTGCCTAACATGGTCCATTCCTTTTCAGCCTCGGAGACTTTGGACATTCTTAGTCATTTACTACCCACTTCTAGGTTTGTAATATGGCTTTATTTTAATGCACAGATCTTTGATGCAGTCCTCTAAGACCTCATGGATTTTGGCTGTTGTTTATGCTTTTTTTTCCAGAGGAGTTACTGTGTTCCACCCCAGTTTTGGTGCTATCTAGAAATTGCCCAGCTTTCCCCTCCCATTGGTAGCATTGAATACTTTTTTTCCAGAGCACCATATCATCCCCCAGTCTCTCAGCAAAAAACCACTTGTCTGAGGCAAAACCAGACACTGGTCTTTACCCCATCCTTTCAGATCCTTGCTGTCTCTGAAATGTAGCAGCTTGGTGTTCACTGTCTCCAACTTCACCCACTGTGTTTCCTTAGGTTCTGGCAAAGTTCAATTCAGTCAAAAAGTACCTAATCACCTTATGCAATGTTTTCACCCAAAACAAGTCTGGTTCTCCTGGTATTTGGAAGCCAAAGAAGTGTTATGTGAAAACATGTCTGCATCACTGGAAAGCCCATGCCTGTGGGGGGCCGCTACCTGGCCCACAGTCTTGACCTTGAGCAGGGTTCACTGGACCTGACAAGACCATTACTGTCTCTCAGCAAGTGCTGGCCCTGTGTCACTCACTCACCATGGAGCCATTGCATTCCTGCCCAGTGACAAAAAGATTGCAGAAATCCTGGGACTGCAGAAGCTCATGACAGAGTTCGGATCACCGCTCATCAGTGACCATGTGTAGCACAGACAGGAGGAGTACTGGGCTCCCATCCTTCCCTGCAGTCACTTGGTGTGGGGTGGCAGAGAATTGGTCATAGAAATCAAGAGTGGATCCCACTGCCTGGAGGGGAGCTGGGTGTCCACTGGGACACCCTTTTCTCAGGGGTGATAAATTGATTCCTGGTAAGTTCAGTGTTATCAGAAATAGTACCAATTTTCCTCCTAAACAAAAATAGTACCAATTTTCCTCCTTCCTTTCTTCGGCTGTCCCTGAGGACTGAGATGTATGACATGCTGCCCTGGCAAAGGGAGCACAGTGGATAAGCAAGTCTGGGAGAGCCAGCTGGGAGGCTGGCATCAGCTCTGGGTCTGGAGTGCCACATCATGAAAATCAGAACAAGTCTGCAGCATTATAGGAGCATTAATAGTCACAGAGACTAGTCACAGAGAGAAGGCCTTTTGCCCTTCAAGGGAGAGAGCCAGGCTGGGAGCACTGGAGCTATTAATTGAGTCACAGAGCAGTCATTTGTGCATTTAAATGATAGAAGGCTAAATATGTTCTGCAATCAGTCCTAGCAAAGGACACTGATGGGGACAGGCTCCTTTGAAAGCCTGATATCCAGTTGCTCTGGGCTGCCTGACACGGCTCTGCAAGCACAGCTCATTCTTCCCAGCTCTTGCCAGGCTCCCTTAAAGAGGCAGTTCCCCCCGCCTTTTACTTCCTCAAGCCAAAGGTAATAGCAAGTAAGAATTGAGATGGTTATAACATATAGCTTCCAGCATAAATAAACAACCTCACCGATTTAAAATGTTCTGTTGATTTCTGAGGTTTATGTGTTGGCACTGGTGCTGAAATATCTACACCCTGGACAAATTTGTCCTCTGGCTCTGCCCAGAGCTGCATCAGCCAACCGAGTGTTGCCCTTAAAGCAGGACTTCAAGTGATTCCTTCAGTTTCTCCCACGAATGAGATTTGTCTCCCATTTTTTCAGTCTCTGCATTATTCAGTTTCCAGGTGTCGCTTGAGGAAGATGAGTCATGTTTTTCTGTAAACCTTTCTATCTGGCAGGACAAGCATATTGCAGCTGTCTTCCATTATCATCACTTTGCTTTAGCCTAAGTGCTCCAGCTGGTGTCAGAGCAGTTTGGTGTGTTGGCATGATCTCTGACACTGTGTTTTCCCAGGTCTTAGTATAGGAGATGCAGAATGAAGGGGTCTTGTGTCAAATTCTTAGCCCAAATGCAGCATCAGCATTACCAATATTTGATGTGCTCTTTAAAAGACCTGTGAGGGCAGTCTCCATCCCTCCCCGCAGTAAGAAAAACAAAAGATGGTTGGTTGGCCTGTTGAAATATCTGACCTGCTGAATGAAAATTAAGCAGTGGTTGGAGACAAGAGTATCTCCTAGAGTACTGAATGTAAAAAAACATGTGCTGTCTTTTTACAGCCTTGCCAGAGACCTGCTGATGATGGAGTGTCAAGTGTAGAAAAATATCTGGCATCAAGTACACCCTTAAGAAAACATTCCCTTTGCATGTAGTGAAATCACTCCCTTCCAACACATTTACAGGAATCCTTTAAAATCTCTCCATCAGAGAATTCTGCTCTCTTACTTCTTTCAGTCTCCTCTCTCTTTGGTGCCCATTGTTCCTGTTGAAATTCAGAGTGTAGGATTTCCCAAATAATGAGACTCCATTTCCTGCACATAAGAGTTCCTGAATGTAACAAATTTACATTCATTTTGATACTTAACTGAGCTTGCATTTCACACCCCTCCTTGGTAAAGATAAGTTTCTGTGGTCTCTAGGGTTTACTGCATTCTTGTGTTATCTGTGATGTCGCTTACAGTGTTAATAAAACTGATTTTGGCACCACATCAATTCAGGTAACTGTATCCAATTTAAAATAAACAAATATCCAGTGTGGTTTGAGGCTGAGCACCCATGTGTACTCTGGACGTGCTGGCAATCTCCGTCAATGCTGCAAAATGATGGAGGTGCTGCAAGTTTTGCACCTCCTTCCAAATGGCAAGTGTCATCTCTGGTTTTGGTGTCTGCCACAGCGCCTGCAGCTCCTTGTGCTGTGTCTGTTTGTTGAATGGCTTCCCTCTTTCACTAGGAGTATTTTCCATTTTGTTTCACATGTGGTGCCACGTATTGTTCAGTAACCACACAGAACTAAGGCAGCTGACAGAGGCTGCTCCCTTCAGCGTTGACTGATCATTAGCTTGTGAGCACTGTGTAGTGGGAGCCTCACTACAGCACCTAAGTAGCTCTGGCAACAGCCTCTGAAACACTATTGTTGCTGCGGAATGCCCAATCATAAGTCTTCTCCTATTATTATTCTCTGTGTGTTCCTGGGATTCCTTCCCCCTTTGCAGTAATAACATCTTTGCACCCTCCTGCCAGAAGGTGCTGGAGTGTGGGCTTTGATTTATTGGCTAGTAGAGAAGGGTGGTTGCTGGGATTTTTCCCAGAAAGTGCGGCACTTCCTTAGGCTGTTTTGCTAAAAGCTGACTAGAAGAATGCTGCGGAGACCAGAGCAGATGGTCAGCTTTTATTTAAATGAGAAAATGCTCTATGGTGACAGTAGGGAAACAAACTTGGAAAGAGAATGAGAGAGTTCTCTGAATGTTCTCCACAGGAACCCAGCTCTAACAATGACTCCAAGGTCTGGGTACTCCCACTGCCAGATACTGGCTCCAGAGCAATTCATTTCAAGGCTGAGGATGATTAGACCAAATGGAAAATAAAATTCAAGCAGTTTAGCCAAGAATCAGGCTGACAAACAACTCTCAGAACAACTCTGCTCTGTATTTGACAGGCCAAGGGCTGAAAATATATTTTCCTTCAAGCTGATGACTTTGAAAAAGCAAAAACCTAGAATGCTGAAGCTGGTAACATGAATTAATATTTCATGAGAGGCAGGATGGGTTTTTTTCTCAGTGCAAGGTTGATTCTATTGGTGAAGCTTTCACAGCCCTGCATACCCCAGCACAGTGCAGAGAATTCACCAGCAGGTTTCATGATTAAATGTTACAGGAATTATTTTTATTTTTTGCTGTGAGAGAGATCACTGAGTGTCAGAGAGGCTGTAGCTTGACGATGATTTGATGCCAGGGAAAGCAAATACAGCAGATACACAAATCGAGAGCACCAAGAACCAGCAGGTGACATTGCAGGGTCCAGCTAATCCCCTAGGAAACATCAACCATGTTATTACTTGACACCAGCAGTTAAGGAAATGTCAGCATTAACCTGCATCTGCAGCAGCTTTTCCAAACAAGCTACAAGCAGTCTGCACTAACAGTAAGGCAAAACCAACCAACTTTTGTATGCATCTGGTGCAGTGGTAGCTGACTTATTCCAATGGCTCGGGTGACACAAGGGCGATTAGACACACATCTGCCTCCTCTTGGGAGAAGAGAGAGTAAGTCACTGGAATAGAGAGATTTCACACTGAGAGAGGACGGTCTGTTCCAGGACTGAGATTGGAACAGATACTCCTGAGAAGATGTACAAATCTCTTCTGGCTCAGCACAAGCCCCGCCCTGTTGACAGGCAATTGTATGTACCAAAGAGGTTCCTGCAGCCAGAATCAGTATCCAGGACACCAGCATGATCTGAGTTGGTGTCCACACAGAACGACATCTGTTGAGTTAAAACCTTTTAAATAGTGCTGCTGAGCTGTAAGTTAAGTGAAAAACTGGCCAATGCAGAGGCTTAATGAGAATCCCTGCTCAAGCTGGGAAGATAAAGGCAAGCCATGGCTGGCCAGCAGGCCTCACACAACTTCAGTTCCTGCAGAAGAGCTGCCTTACAGCACACAGCCCTATTCAGAGTTGTATGTGATGTTTTGTTGTCACAAGACAAATTAGTGATGCCAATGCAAACAGGTATGCCTAGAAGGTTCAATGACACTCAGATTCTCCTCTCTGCTCCTTCCTCCAGTTCCCCCACAGGAGACTTGGTAAAAAGTAGGAAAATTATCCTTTCTTTGTAGGCTATTTACTATGGAAGCCTATCTGATATTCCTCAAAATGAACATGCACAATAAAGCTCAGGAAATGTGATGGGTCCATGGCATGATTGCAGCTGGTGAATTGGTTGTGTGCCTCCATGCTGGTAGCAGAGTCCTCTGGGTATGTCTGACAACTTAGAGATCAGGAAAAGCTGGAACACAACCTCTAGCCCTGGTTACCAGCCAGGCACACACTTGGCCTGGTACACTTGGTGCCAAAAAGATGCTAAAATCAATTGTATCACTCCCTCATATCTGAGCTGTTCTCTAAACACCTACTAGCTGCATTTGAAGATGCAGGGTCAGATATTTATTCTTTGAAATTTCTTTTGCATCTAAAAGCTTTGGAAAGACAATTAGCCACCCACTGTAATATTCATCAAGTGTGACCTTCACCACATTGTACTATATAGCTCTATTGTCTGGATGCTTTGTGATCATCTGACCAAAATACCATGACTGTTTCAGGAAGCCAGACTCATCCAAACACAAGCAGATGTGGATTCACAAGAGAAAGCATTCACTTCCATGTCCAGTACTCCGCTGGCAAGAGTTGGCTGAGGACATCTACAGAGCAGCATCATGGAACCAAACTCTTATCTGGGGAAAAAAGATATCCCAAAATGGTTGACACCTTGCAATCATTGAATTGTGGTGCTTTGACTGAAGTGTAGAAATAGAGGTGAGGGTGAGAATAGGAGGAATTATGTTCCAAGACAATTATTAGTTCTGTTTAGGGCTCACCTGTTTTTTCTGCCACCACAAATGACATGGAAAGAGGGGATCTTCTACTGAAAAAGTAGGATATGGTCAGACTAGGCTGATGGCGTATGCCTCAGGAATGCTGTCCCACAGAGAGATAAAACATAACCATAGGTTTCTGTGTAGCTCTCACAGCTGACCACAAGTATTCTTCCTGATAGGTTGTCCCAGCTTGCTCACACTGGGAGTGCAGTGAATCCAGATGTGTATGACGAGGCGGTAGCTTGTGGTCTTGGCAGCCCAGGGGAAGACTCTTGCTGACTCTTGCCGCAGCAGGTGCCATCTCAAGAAGCCCATTGCCTGAAGCCAGAGGCTGACACCTGATAGCAGAATTGGCTGCTGGCTAATTAGGACTGTGCTACCAGCCACAGATCAAAAGTTGGCTGAAACCTGCTCAGCAAATCAGGCTGATGAAACATGATCAAAGGAGTTCTGCCCTTCAGGATACTGAATGAGCCTCAGCTAGGAATGCAGACCTCATCCTCCTGGAGGGCTGCTGCTGATGTACTTTCTGCTCATCCAAGAACCATGCAGGCTGAAACATTCCCAGGGCTGCACGAGGAATGTCAATACACTGCAGAGTGCTTGGTTTGTAACCATATGCTGCATTAGGGCCAGCTCTTCTCTGAGCTGTATCCAGAGTCGCATGTCAGGTGTCTGGGAACAACAGAGCAGCCCAAACTGTTCAGGCAGTCAGCCCTCCTAAATGTCCCTGTCAATGAAGAGGAACTGACCTGTTTCACCAGACCAGCTAGTGATATTGTTTCATATCTGAATGGTATCACACAGTTCTGGGCTAGCCACACTTGGTGGGGTTTATCCTAATACTGGTTTTAATCCCTTAAAATCCATCTTTGGACTGCCAGAAGAGAGCTTACTTTTCACAAAGGCTGCTTTAGCCACATCACTTGAAGACCTTCCTGTGTGCAGAGTACCTTGAGACAGTAGTGAAGAGTAATGAGGGTCTGTCTAGCAGGAGCTGGTAACACATACAAGGTATTATTGATTTATTGTGTCCTGCTGTGACTGTTTCTTCTTTTACTAATATATTTATTCTGATTTATCACAAATTTGTGCTATATATCTATTCATCAGGAATACAAAAGTAGCCAGAATTGGAAAAAAAAAGTTATGGATATTTTGGACACCACAGGCTTCCTGAAGACCTGCAGAGGGATCTGGATAGACTTGAGAGATGGGCTGATTCCAATGGGATGAAGTTCAATAAAGCCAAGTGCCGGGTCCTGCACTTTGGCCACAACAACCCCCTGCAGCGCTACAGGCTGGGCACAGAGTGGTTGGAGAGCAGCCAGGCAGAAAGGGACCTGGGGGTACTAATTGACAGGAAGCTCAACATGAGCCAACAGTGTGCCCAGGTGGCCAAGAAGGCCAATGGGATCTTGTCCTGTATCAAAAATAGCGTGGCCAGCAAGAGCAGGGAAGTGATCCTTCCCCTGTACTCTGCGTTGGTGAGGCCACACCTTGAGTATTGTGTTCAGTTCTGGGCCCCTCAGTTCAGAAAGGATATTGAGGTGCTGGAGCGGGTCCAGAGAAGAGCAACAAGGCTGGTGAAGGGACTGGAGCATAAGTCCTATGGGGAGAGGCGGAGGGAGCTGGGGTTGTTTAGCCTGGAGAAGAGGAGGCTCAGAGGTGACCTCATCACCGTCTATAACTACCTGAAGGGAAGTTCTAGCCAGGTGGGGGTTGGTCTCTTCTCTCAGGCACTCAGCAATAGGACAAGGGGGCACGGGCTTAAGCTCCGCCAGGGGAAATTTAAGTTGGATATCAGGAGACAATTCTTTACAGAGAGAGTAATCAGGCATTGGAATGGGCTGCCCAGAGAGGTGGTGGATTCACCATCCCTGGAGATTTTTAAACGCAGATTGGACGTGGCACTGAGTGCCATGATCTAGTAAATGGACTGGATTTGGACCAAGGGTTGGACTCGATGATCTCGGAGGTCTTTTCCAACCCAATCGATTCTATGATTCTATGATTCTATGACCAAATTGGAGAACTAATTATTTGGTGATGATATGTATATTCAGGGACAAGTAAAGAAAATGTCAAGATTCCATATGTCTTATTTTCTATCTGAAAACCATATACTCCTCTCCTCACCACAACTTGCCTTGCTTTGCCTTGCCTTGCCTCCTTCCAGCCATCCTCTTGGGGTCATAATAAACAGAACAAGACCAAATCCTGACTGATCTGCCCTCCTCCCCCATGGCCATAAGGATGAACACAGTCATTTGCAGCAGCAACTCTTCCCCAATGTGTTCATAACAGACTCACACATCTGCCTTTGTCACCATTCAGGATTGGGAAAATCCTTGGGTAATCCCCTACCTTGTAATGGCAGTAAGTGGGAAAACTTCCAACTCAGATACATCCCCACACCAGTCTTCAGCATGAGAAACAAATACAACCATAGCCCCAGAGCCTTCCCTTGCAATGGTGGTTCTTGAGAAGCAGATGTTCTCCTTCCTTGGGTATCTGTGTCCACTTGCTGCATTCTGCTTGGGACAGTACCCTATGGGAATCTCTATCCTGACAGACAGGATGTGAACAGCTTTCATGGCTATGCCTGTCTTTCTCATCCAACGACCACCAAATTAGGAGCTCCTGCCTCCAGACGCTATTTTTCTGTGGTACCCTGAAGAATGAAGGAGGTCTAGAACTCCTTATTCTTGTCCTGTAACCAAAACAGGGCCAGGGAAAGGCTGACATACAGAAAAGAAGACTGTAATCTCTTGTATTTCTTCTTTATCTGGCTATTGACTCATTTGGTACGGGTGTCTCAGAGCTCAAAATTAAACTTAGATATGATCCAATTTGCAACCGATAGAAGGAGGCATTTTCCTCTCTCTGTTCCAGAATTCTCCCAATAAACCACAACGGGTTCAGTAAATAGAAAGTTTTCTGTGCTATTATATTTCTGTGAAATTATATTCACCACAGTTTCCAATGGGAGTTTTTGAACTCCAGGTTTATTTCTCAAACAGCCACCGAAGATTTTATTTCCAGAACAAATAATTAAAGAGGGAATGGAGAACCTTGTCTAATGTATATAAGTATCTCAAAGGAGATAAAATGATAGGTTTTAGTCAGATCATATTCTAGGAATTGTATCACAGAGACTTATATGATCAATTATAGGGCAAATTTATATGAAACAAAAGTTGTTAAAAGTTACACCTGCTTACCCATTTCAGAAATTCCTTGAACGGCTCAAAACTAGAATAATCACCCATTAAAATAATTATCACTTAGAAATGAAGCATTAAATAAAGGTAATAAAATGTGAGCTGTCAGCCTGTGTGATATATGTGTGATTGAGCTCTGTGGATGGATCCATTTTTCAGTTACAATGAAGCCTGTGCTAGAAGCTACCATTCTTAGACAGCCACTGATTTTAAAAGAACATCCAAAAATAGCTCCATTATTCCATATCTTTTTGTTAAAAATTTCTCCATTAATTCACTAGTCTCCAGGGTAGTGATTCTACACAGGCTTCAGACTACATGTACTTTAGAGAGTCCTGCCTGGTATTTTTGGTACATCAAAGCTGGAATTCTAATTTTGAGAGCAACTTGACAACATTAGGAAAGTAAATTAAGCACACTGAGATGGGGAATGGCTCCATGGCAAGAACAAATATAACTGCAGTCAGGAAGTCTTTCCCCTGAAGGAATTACATTCATAACCAGAACGCAAAATAACTCAGCTCATGCAAAAGTAGAGCAATCAGTTCATTCCCCAGCATACGGATAAATCCAGTCCCATGAACTATAGCTATCCCACCCATCTATATTCTCCCTGTTTTAAGCACCTCTGCATGAGGAAGGGCAACCACTCACAGGAGTCAAATACTGTCCTGGACCTCTCATGAGGGATCACTGATTTCAGTGGGCAGTTAACTCTGGTGGTGCTAATCACACTTATAAAGCCGTTACTTTCAGAAAATGTTTTTCTGTAGTAGAAAGCCCAAAGTCCCATTCCAGGAACTTAAATAAGGTTCACATCTTCATTTGTCAGTCATTCATGTAAGCAGGCTTCTCAGAGCTCAGAACCAATCATTTAGCCTCTGTTTAATATTTTAAACTCAGAGAAGACCCTATTTTTCTCTTCTATTTATTTTTCCTCCTTAATGCTTAGATAAACATCATGCATAGTAATATTCATGTACCAAAACGAGCTTGGCCTATCTGCTTTCCTCAAAGCACGTGTCTGTCAGTGACTTCAGCACAAGACCCTTTGTTCAATAACAGGTTCTGCCTTTCAGTTGTATTAATCAAGACATGACAGAGATAAGCAGCTGAATGTATCTGCCCATCGTTGACTTCCTTTCTCCCCCAGCCACTGTCACCACAGAAATAGCTGCAAAATTGGTCAGAGTTGTCCAGATAACTTGATTACTCTTCTTCCTCTAAATTTACTGGAAAATACTTGTTGAATCGGGCAGTTTCACATCAGTCATTTCATGCATTTCATTTGCAGCAGTGCCAAGGGTCTTTCTGTACAGTCTTTTGTGTGTGGAGTTGCCATTGAAACTGGTCAGCTGCAGAAGATTTAAATACTAGGAACTTTCTGAACTCCATACAGAAATAGAAGTGAATCTCCAAGAAAAGAAGGAAAAGTTCATTTTGGACAATTCCAAAAGAAACATTCCAGTATCTTGACTCAGCTGGAAAATAATTAGGATAATCTGGAAATCAGATTCAAAGTCTAGCAGGAAAGAAAGGCTCCTACTGCTAAGAGAAACAGCCTTGCACAGATACTGATATATAACACATATTCTGGTGTAATGGAGAACAACCGGATTGTTACTGGGATGCTAAATTCTGTTTTGATAAATAAACCCTGTATTTTCATTCATTTACAGTTCTGCCTGCTTTCTTTTCTTCTTTCCTTGCTTGTCATTGTCCCCTCATACACATTCCAGGCAGGTCTGCTGTAAATCCTTTTCATCACATTGTTACACTTACTGACATTTCAAGGACATTTTGTTTGAAATGTTAAGAGAAAAAGCACTTCACAGCCTTCCAGGAAGAAGCATCAATGACTGTCAGCATTTGAACTCATGTTGTCCCATCTCCAGCAGGACCCAAACCCTTGGAAGCGACATCTGAAAATAGGAATCTCAGAAAAACTTCTAAAGGCCCCCACACAAACTGGTGAACCAGTTTGGGTTCACCAGTGATACCACTTAATGGCAGCAGTTCATCCACAGGTCAGTGCTATAATTTAGCACAAGCTACCTCATTCTTTATTGCCTGGCCCATCTGTAGTTTTACCCTTCCATATGCAATTTTGTTCATGCTCAGCATCCCTTGTTGCTTCCACAGCAAGCACCTCTGCCCCGTTTCTCCTCTTCCATTATTGTTCACATCACAAACTTAGGAGATGGCTTTCAAAAATTATTGCTTTTAAAAATTATTGCACCGGAACCTCACATGATGTCATTCATAGTAGTCCTTGAAAATTACCAGCTCAAGGCCATTTAAGGTGTTGGAAGATACGGATTGCTGTTCTCAAGCTCATAGTGCAAGTTCTTTGAGATAGGGACTACACTGGCAATAGGTAAAAATAGATATCAATAGATAAAAAGGTGTTGATAGAGTCAATATGGAGTCTAAACTGTTAGGAGGAAAAAGAGAACTGGCCCTTGAGTTATGAGATGTATGGCAAAGAGAATAATCAAAGGTGACCCCTGGTAAAGGAGTGTGTGATTTGAGACTTTAAAAGGTTTGGAGAGGGTGGTAGAAACAAGACAATAGAACAGATCCTAAATCTTCATGGTCATGTGGATGGACAATGCCAGTGCAGCTGTGGATAAGTGGAGGCCTGTGATGGACAGCTGTGCTCCTCCACACTGGCTCAGCCCTGCAAGCTTTACTGCTGAGCCTCCGCTGTGACAGTGGGTGGTCCTCCCTGAACTAATAGGTTTATCATACACTGATTTTTCTGTTCAAGGCATACCACTTGCAAAACAGAAACGTGATATGGCACAGAGTAAAAGCCCTTATTCAGTTTTGATCTGCTGGAACAGCAGCATTTGGCAAATGCAAAGAAGAAAAGATTAAAAAAATGCTGCTGTAGACTAAATAGATACCTGTCATTATTTCTCTGCTTAGAAAAACCCAAAACCAACACAAAGTGTGGGATCTAGATTTTCTTGTTCTCTTCAAAAGTAATTTCCTTGATGATGAATTTTGCTTTCCCATCATATCCTCTTCTATATGAATCCTTTCCTTGTGATACACCAGCATCAGCTGTCATGGATATCAGAAGGGATTGAATCAAGGACTGCCATCGTTTCCTTGCTCCCCATCATTCTTCACTCGCTTGCTTTGTTTCTTTTTTGGTTTGAAAAAGATAAATCACACAACTGATGATATGCCAACATGAGATTCACTTTACTACCCACCTTCTGCTATTGCAATGAAATTGTGAAGTCACAGTCTTCAACAATATGTCATTGATGGCCTTTGAAAGTGGGACAGAAAAGTCAATAAAGTCTCATTTCTTTAGAATTATTCCTCTGTTGTTTTTTCATATTTGCCCTGTGGGATATTTGGCAATTTTTCACACAAAGCACATAACCAAGTTGACTTATCACACACAGTTCTTTAAAATAACACTGGAAGAATTCAAGGATTTTACTTAACTCAATATTGTGAAGAAACACATCAGGGTTCTTTGAACATTAGCTGTGATTCCCTAACATCCCAGTGGGTCTGTTCAGCTGGAGCTTGCAATTAAGCTAAAGTTGTTTATGCAATAATTAAGTTTTTAATCACGGAAATTTTTTTGAGCTCTCTTTGGGGAAAAACCATTATTTAAGAACATATGTCCAGATCAAATGGTGTCTTGGGTTAGACAAATGTCTCAAAAAGTGCCTAAGATGATACTCAGGGCATTTTCTATTATACTGACAATTGGCATTGGTGCCTCCTGTGGAGTCCATGTTTGAGAGAGTAATAAGCAATTCAAAGCAAAATTTTCCAGCATGCCCAGACCCTGCCTGCTTACATGGTCAATAAAGAGAAGCCATCAAAACATCCCAGGGAGGTGCCTGTAGATTATGGTTTGAGACAGGCTATATGGAGTCAACACTGGGAAGTCAGAGGTCTAAACCATTCTCTTGGATATCAGTGTCATAGGTGGCATTGAGCAGGACACTTAAGGGTTGAACCGTCCATTCATTAGGTTAAGGTTTAACCTTTAATAGCAATGTTCAAAGGCCAAGTTTGTTTATAAATAACAGGCCAGATTGGTTTTATTGCAGATTGTTTCATTATGAAAATTTCAGGCCATGACATATCTTCAGGAACATATCCCTTTATATAACTGGTAATGCTCTCATATGAGTCAGTGTGTGAATCACAGGAGATACACCTGGAAAACAAACTAGACTGTGTTCCATTCAGTATTATTAAAGAACTGTATTTCTGTCATATCAAATGCTCCTATTCTTTCAGTTTGTTACTTTTACCCTTCCCTCTCCAAATTATTTTCTTTTTTTCTTGCTTATTTTTCCCTAACTGGAAGTACATCCTGCCTCAGGGCTGCAGGCCAGTGCATTCCCGTCGATACTGAGTGATTGGAGTCAGTGGTGTGACGTGTACATGGGACCAGTGAGGATGCTCTCAAAGGTTGTGATACCTTTGGCTCTCATGTATGCTGCAGGAGCACCCAGAAATGGTTGCCAGGACTACATAAAAATTGCAGACATGATGCAAGTGTGTTTTGAAGAACTGCAATGTGGAGCCCCAGCTGGTGCTCTTGTGCAACCTTCTCATCTGGAAGGGAAGCCTCATGCTAGAATATTTTGCTGCAAAGGGTCTAAAATATGACAAGGAATAAAGCATGAATGCAAATGCGTGTCTGGAATGGCAACCACCTGGCCTGGGCAAGCAGCTCTGTTGCATATGAGCAACACTGATTTTCCTAGTGGTGAGTATACTTTTTCCATTAAAAACAATTTTCTGTGTGATGCTGAAGTGTGTAAACCATATAGAGAAAAAAAACACTAGGGATGGAAAAATCTTTCTCATGTTTGATGTTTTGGTTTTTTTTTTTTTTTTAATCCAGCGCTAAATCACTTTACATTCAACCCTCTTCTGGACAAATTTTCAAGATGAGCTGGCACAATCATGCTGGGGAGGAAGAAAAGTAGTTTTCCCACAAGTGCTTCAACATCCATCTTTCCATTCCTCAACAATTAACCTAACTACAGAGTGGAGATCAGCTGCAATAGGAGATATCTTATTCGTTTGGTAGATATAGATGTCCAGGTAGAGAAGAAGAGTTCTCTCCTGCCTAGACAGAAGAGCCTGCAGGCACACTCCTGCCAGGGACAAGCCCAGAAGGAACCAGGCTTAGCTCAAGCTGCAGCTCCAGAAGACTTTACTTTTCATCTTTTGCAGACAATTTGCCCAAACCCGAGTTCATTTTTGCCTGCAAGTTTGGAGGACAGCTTTTCCCCCTCAGCAAGGTGTCCTCTCCAGTGGTATGAGCGTGCTCCCAACCTTCATGACCACATTTGGCAAAACTGCCAGCCCCATTCTGCTTTCTTCCTTGTCTGCTTTTTGTGAACAAAACACAAAGCAACATGGGTATCTTTTCCCATGCTGGATGAGTTCCCTGTCCTTCTCGCTCTTCTGAGCTGGTACTTCTCCCAGGGACCTGTAGCTGCTGAGGGCAGGGGAGGAGGCAGACATGGCTGGGCAGCACTTGCTGTCACTTGTGATTGCATCAAGGTGTCCCAGGAAGAAGAGGTAAACCAGATAGTATGCAAGCCAGAGACTAAAGCTAATGAGAGTAACTAGCACTGTGCAGGAGCTGGAATTTCAGTTTTTGTGAGGAATTCCCCCATTTTGCAATGGGCTATTATTCTCTGCTGGATCAAAACCAACAAGATTTGGAATTTCCTATAAAACTAAACTTGAGAAAGACAAAAAGATCCTTTGATGTCTGCCAAAGTGTTTGTTGTCATTTCAACAACTGACAGGGCTTTTATTGTATTAAATGAATTTCAGAATAACATGTTGCCTTACAAAAGAATAAGCCAAGTATTTCATCAGGGATGGGTTGAAGCAAAATAATTTTATTACTTTAGTGCTATGCTTCCTTTCTTGCTTTCAGGGTTTTATTCAATCTTTTTCTCTATATGTTCCCTTAAAAATTTCTTTTAAAATGATACTTTCTCTTGGGAAAAAAAAGAAAAAAGATACTTTCTCCTGGATTACTGCTGCTAACAAGGCTAAGCAATTGCAGCCACAACTGTATCTCCAGCATTTCTTCAATCTTGAAAAACCACCCTGTGGAAATAAAACAGAGACTTTTTCCTCTCTCCTAGGTTTTCTTGAATACCACTGTCCTGGGAGGGACTGTAGGTATGCCCTGGTGGCACACACAATGTGGTGAAGGATTACAACAACCATCCCATCTGGGACTGACTGAAAATTTGACGACTGTGGTAGCAGAAATAAAATTCAGGCTCTGAGCTTTGACAGGCTGACAGTTAAATCTTGGACAAGAGCAAGGCCTGACAGATCTATCAGCCAAGCCAGTTCTGCATATGCATTTAGGCTACAGGTTTTCAGTAAGAAAAAAATACAAACACTATATCCTTGTCCTCAGTTTTCCATAAATCATGATCCTCCTGCAGCAAGGAGGTCCTGCAAGCCCAGGTGCTCATGCTGCAGAGCGCACCTCACTAGTGGTAAGATGGGAGGAGGTTCCTGGTTTTGGGCTGTCTCCCCGAAGGCGATGGGTAATGTGAGATGTGCAGCCTGCATCGCTGCTTGTGAAGTGCTGCTTTCATTTAATGAACGTTAAGTAACCACGTTCTCACTTGATGCACTGATTCCCACCCCGGTTTTCACTGGTAGCTGTGCTCAGAGGCACAGTCCCCGCCTCTGGTTTTGCTGGACGTGAGAGCTACCGCAGTGCAAGCCATCCTGTTGAAGAAGGAGCACTCTTTCAACAATGTAAATCGAAGTTCTTGCCTTTTTTCTTGGACATATTTGTTACTTCAACTAAGTCATTCCCATCTGAATTCCTGAAAGCCAAATATCCTAACCTGCATAAGGCTTTTTTTTGTCTTTATGAGAAAAGAGATGAGATCATTCCTTTTTTATAGGTGCCTTTGTGTTTGTACTAACTGCTTCTCTTCATTTAACTGCTTCTCTTCATTTAATTATTCATTTAATAGCCACCGTCTCTTTGCTGCTACCTGAAGCAGCAAAGCTCCAAAACACAAGCTAGGCACATATAAATTTCAATGCAAATCAAAGCAAAGATGAATCTCAGAAAGGCATCAAAGAGCTGCATGGAAAACTTTCTGAACTATCCCCGCTCACAGCAGGCAGCCATGATAACCCATGGCACCTCCCAAGGAGAAAAAAAACTAAGGAAGAATGGTGGTCTTCCAGTGCCAGCCCCTACTCCAAGGATTACAATGGGATGTAGGTGCCTAGATAGTCTGAAGACTGCTATTTCACAAGTTTCAATAAAATATTCAAGCCTGTCCATGAATTGCGTCCCCTGAACACACAAGGGATCATAAGTGCACTCTGGTGTCTTCTGGTTGTGAGTAGAAGCTGGAGGAGAGCATTGGATCCTAATCCTGTCCCCAGGATAGGACAGCTCCTTCCAGCTCTCTACCAGACCCCTCAAGGGCACTGCCTTACCCCCAGCAGCTCAAACGCCTGGGTGAGAGGTGCTCTTTGGATGGATCAAGTCAGGGTTTAAACCCTTCTAGGAATTAGTTGAATCAAGAAAATGATTTTCCTAGTCCATCTTCTCAGTAGAGGTTTCTTTCTACCCTGTTGGTCTTGGAGAAGGATCCCTTGTCTTCAAACCATTTAGCTCAGTTTTATTTCTCACTGCTTGCCCCATGCTCAGTATTCTTCTGTTTCTAGCACCTCACACTCCCATGTGCATTGCCATGTAGGGTATCTTTTAGGCACCATTCCTGACATTCATTCAAGTCATCACAGCTGTCTTTTCAGAAACTTCAGTAGCAGGGTAGTTTCTTCTATTATTCCCTCATCACATCATCTTTTATTTTCTCCAACTCTGGCAGCCTTCTTTCCAGCTGGCTTGTTTCCATGGTCCTCATCCCTATGTCACCACTGTTCTCATGCTCCAACATCCTGACCCATTCAGCAAAGCTGTCTTATACATGCTCATTCCTGACTTCGGCAAAATGTTGGGAGTGCACTCCAGTCCTTGCAGATTTTCTAGAATTGTTCTTTTCCTGCTGCCAGTTTCACAGCCTTAATTACTTCCATTAGTGCTCCACCAGGTTTTCCAGCTTGTCTCATTTTCCACCTCCCAATTCAATCTTTGCCTCTTCCCGTTGTTTTCCATTTGATATGATGTTCACCTGCATGCTGAGCCTCTGTCCCAGCTTTCTGACCTTTTGGTCCCACCTCGTCAGTTATTCCTTCAAGACCTTTCTTCGTCAGTGATACCAGGTCAGCAAGAGAGCTGAGCTGGGAAAATGGCAATGAATAATTTACCTGACGGGTGTAGTTCCTCTGTGTGTCATGGCATACCTGTGAGCACCTTGTGTTTGCCTGGACTGCCTCCAAGTCCTAGCCCCATTTAAAAAGTCTGTTAATCACCAACAGTTTTATTACTCACTCACAGGCTCATCAGACCGGGGGAAGCCAAGCCCTGGAGATCTCCAGCCTGGCTCTCACCAAGTTCCACCAGCACCTTGGTCTTGCACCTGGTTCTGGTACTGGCAGCTGAGCAATTTTCCCCGTATAGGTACCTCGCTGCTGATGCCTTCCACTGGCAGGGGCAAGTGAGAGATTCCCCAGCGGGTGGAAAATCTGGTTTTCGCCACATTTGTGGAGGCAGCTTGGCCATTCCTCATCACGGAGCATGAACACCAGCGAGGCTGGCCTGGGCAAGCACATGTGGCAGCCTGCTCCCACAGAGATTTTGAGGGGACATGGGGGCAGGGAGCTGTTCGTGGCATGTGCTGCAAGCCTTCAGCCAGCTCCCATTATGGGGCAAACGCCTGATATAGACTTTTCCATAAGGAGTTGCATGGGCTACCAGGTAACTTTAAAATCTAATTTCAGCACCAGTTAAGCCAGAAGAAAAGTTTGTCAGCAAACTGAATAGCGTGGGGAGACCTCTGACTCTCAGAAATGTCAAGGATTATTCAGGGAAACCTGTGTGCTGGACACTTTGTTCCGAGTAATCCTGTAATGACAAATGGATATATAAACTGATCCCAGCCCTTCCTCCACTTGTAACCCCGGTCACAACAGACCGATAGACAGACAGAGAGAATGCGAGTGAGAGCACTGCATGTGTTGCTAATGGGCTGTCTTCATTCTCTGCAGGGACGGGATTTTATTTCCCTTTTAGCTTCAAGTGCTGCCTTTGCACAGTGGACTGCAATGTTGGTTAACAGAAGCAAGAAAGCCCACTGACCCAAACCAAAGCCCATTACAGTAAATGGATGCTGCCCATTGATTTTTCTGCATCCTTCCTCCCGCGGTCTGGTGAGATACGATGTCCCTACAGCTGGTCTGAAGTGCTGCTGCTGCTTGGAAGCTACTTGGGTTGGGAAGGTGGGAAGTGGACCATGGAAGGTGCACATTACCCCACCTGTGCATCCCGATTGCCCCATGCTTTGGCCCCAGCATATCATGATGTTGCTTCCTATGCAACTGTGGGTATGTACAGCCACTGCACATTACTTTCAGAAATCATCATAGTGATGAACACCTATGGAAGAGGCTGTGCAGGCCTTGGGAGCAGGGTGCAGCTGGGGATATAAACCCCCTGGGTGTGGTAGGGGAGTCTGCTTCACAGCCCACTGGTTTGGAAAAGCTCAGGAAGGGAAAAAGGCTCTCGAAGGAGCAAGTCCTGGCAAAGGTAGGCTGCTCCTCTGAGGAGGCTGAAGGGCCTGATTCAGAAATACATCATGCGAACAGATGCACGCACAGTTGACTCCATCAGCTGGGGTTAAAAGGACTTGCAGGGTTACAAACCTGCATTTTCTCATCTAGTTCACAGAAGGTGACCAGTCTACAACTTGGTCATCTTTTTGCCCTTGAAAAGCTTCACTGTCACAAGGGACCCTGGAGATCCCATTGGTGTCAACTGGTGTGAAAGTCACCACTCCAGACAAATGTAAGATATGTGCAGCTTCTACATCATTGCAGACAGCAAACTCTTTGCCTGGATATTCACAAATGGGAGTAGGCATAACTCTAAAAATGGAAGTAAAGAGCCCAGTGGGCACAAACACAAATGCGAAGCAACAGCAGAAAAAAACCCTTTGAAATACACTGACTACCATCCTGAGGCTGTTTTCTCTCCAGATGAAAATAGCTTTCAAGTCTCTAAATTTTGGCTAGATGTTTGGATACAGCAAAATGGCATCTATAAGTCAGAGTAGGTTACTTTTCACCTGGGATCTTTTAAAAATGTTATTATAACAGTTTAGAGAAAGTTGAGGATATTAAGCCACAGGCTCTTGGAGGGTAGTCTGCAGCACAATTTTATTCCCACAAAACCAGTGATGTGGCAAAGCAAGCCCTGGTAATATCTAAATGTGCTTCTCCCTGCAGCCTCACCATGGGGCTTATGACGCTTGGCTACATAGTACGTAGCGTGTTTGAATTTATGAGATTTGGAATTATTTCAGGATAAAGTCTCACAAAGATTTTTTTTTAAAAGAAGCCTACATGTTTAGAGGGCTAGAAAAACAGAAAAGGGGATAAATGAGACAAGAGTTACTCTTCGTTTTTCAAAATATTGTATTCAAAGTGGGAAAACCCTTCCTCACTGTACTTCACCATCCTCCCGCAGAATGGAGTCCATGAACCCCAGGGTGCCCTGAGTTCAGAGAGCACATCCAGAGGACCATTTGCCTCCTTGTTCTGTGTCAAGTGGTGCCCTGGCCTCTGTCTGCTGTGCTTTGAACTCCCTGGCAATATAAATCAGGATTTCCCAAGCTGTGGTCATAGCCCACACAATAGGGATTGAATTACTGAGCATGTGGTCGCCTAAAGACAAGCAGATCCCGTAGGCAGGGGCAGGCAGGAGGGAGAGAGGCAAAGTGCCCGATTCCTCAGACCTCACACAAAATGCAAATGCGTTGCCCTGATTTGACCACAGGGAAATAAGGGGAAATAATGGTGCACTCCGGACCAGCCCCGGCAGATTCTCCCCCACCTCCGCCCTTCCCGGCTGCCCAGCTCAAGCTCTGCTTTGCAGTAGATGGTTTTCCTGGGGATAGCAGAGGAAGAAAAGACCAATTTCCTCCTGAGCTGGGTCCAAAATCTTATCACATCAGAACTCATGTCCTATTTCCCACCTCTGTCCCCAGCTGGCATCCATCTACCAGCAACTCGGGTGGGAGATGGGCCATCTCCACACACTGGTGTCGCGCGCCCCAGCTCCCTGTGTTAGCCATCGGTGGATCACATCAGCAATGAATAACCCAGCTCACACTCCTGCCTTCCTGCTTTGGGTCTCCATCCCTCTCACCCACCCAGCCATCCACCACTCCTTGCATCATCTGTATTATCTGCTCACTGCTGGGACCGACACCTGCCTGCCAGATTGAGATAGAGTTGATCAATGGCATCAGAAGCTGCTGAGAGCAAGCAGACCTAGGTGGCTGCCTGGCTGGCGAGACAGATGGACGGACAACTTGTATGAGTTTATGGACATCAGTTCCTCAGAAATCTGAGCTAAAATTAAGTGTTTTTGCAATGACAGTAACAGTTTTTATGATTATATGATAAGGTTGCTCTGGGCTCACTGCACATCTTGGACAACTGAGAATAAAAGGTCAGATGGCAATATCTGGCAATAAAGATCTCCCAATAACACAGACCTTCGTATTTCTATGGTTGACAAAGAAATCCATTCCCAAGCACAGAAGCAGAGTCACAGAAAATAAGAACGGAAGAACCTTTAAATACGAGTTCAGTCTTGTGCTCATCAGCTGGCATTCACTGCCCTACGCCCCCAACCCAGCCCCAGAGGGGGGATCTCTGACTGCTAGCCACTGACTGTGCATCCACCCTCCCTCCACACTTCTGGTACTTTGGGGAGCCTCCTGGAGACTTCTCATGGCCAACCAGCCCTCCACTCATGCAGTACTGGGTCACAGCTTACCTACTGCCCACACTTGGTCAGCTTCCTTGAAAAGAGTCAGTTAAACCCTATTTAGCTGATCCTCCCTTGCAGAAAAAGCTGTGCACTTTTTGAGCCCAGGACAAAGCCTGTTCTGCCCTTTTTATCCATCTTACTTGGGAGAGGATGGATCATTAGGCTGGGATGTAGGACTTGCCCCTACATCCCTTTCAAAGGGACAGCTGCCTGCCAGGCTCATGCCAGCCCATTGTGTATCTGTGGGATGCTCCTGACTTCAGGAGAAGAGCAGAGTGATCATTTTCTTGCTGCATTTGCTTCTGCTTTGTCTGGTAGGGTCACAGCAAAACAATATGAACAGCGTGCAGGTGGTTCCCAGACCCATAAGTTGCCTGCAGCGGTATGTTTCTGCTTTCTTCCTCCCACCCTACTTTCCAGAACAGAGAGGGACACCCAAGGGTGCTTCCCAAACTGCACACCTACAACAGCACACAGCAAAGATGAGCAGGGGTCCAGGGGAAACAGTCCATCCCCTCTACCCCAAGGATAACTTATACCAACCCTCCCTTTTCTCCTTGGAGGAAGGCACAGGAAGCTTTGCCCTACAAGGTGATGACGGCCTTTTAGACCTATGGTAGTAAAAGAGATCGAAAAGCAAATTAAAAAATACCATTGAGAGACATGAGCCAAGACCAGCATCTCCTGTGTCCAGTCACAGGGTCAATAAGCCAGGATGGGCAGAGGGATGGTGAGGCTATGCCAGCAGCAGCAGCATGCAGGGAAGGGGCCTGGATCCCCTCTGAAACTGGCTTTGGGCAACTTCACTTCAGCAAAGCCTGTCCAGGAGCCCAAATGCTGCCTTTTCTTCAGAGCTCAGCTGTGGCTCTGTGCCACTGCACACATATAAGTCTCAATAAAATATACTTTAAAAATAGATGAGCAAAACCCAGGGACAGTTTCTGAGGCAAGGAAGTGGCCACTGTTCATCGCTCCTCTGCTTTTCACACCCAGTGCTGCCAGGGATGTTTTGCAACTTCTCCTTTTTGTCTCTCATCATCGCAGTTTGCTGGTACCGAGGACGCAGCAACACTTTGCACAGAGCAACAGGGAACAATTACGTGCAGTCATCACATCCAGCCATGCCCACCTCTGCAGGTAGAGCATCAGCATCCAAGCTGCCCTTCTGATTTGGAGCAGTCTCTGCTAGCATTAAATAGCCAACAAAATAAAATTTTGCATATGACTAAAATACACTCCTGGGATGAATTTTTTCCCATCTTCTCCCTCTTATTCATTGTTTATAGGAGGTGAAGCACATGCTGCACCCTGACACTCATGTGCTGCCTTCAGGATGCTCCCCTGTAGCAGGAATATGCCCAGCTATTGGGGCCAGACAAGGGCACACTAATGGGATTTCTGTGTTCCTGAAATTACAAAAGAACACATGGCCTCTGCCAGGAGTCCCAGTCGGCTCCTGGTGAGAACCAGAGACACCAGAAAATAGAAATGGCTCAATCAAATGGCAGGGACAAGGGGAAATTTCCCAGTGTTGAAGCAGAAACCACAGCTGAGGGATTTTGCTTTTTAGCCAGAATTTCACCTGAATGCAGCCACCCTCCTGGCTCCCCTTTGACATGAATCTCAGTCAACATCTCTCTCCTGTAATTGGATAATTATGTCAATTATGAGGGCGAGGGAAAATTTTCAAGCTTGTAGGTGCCAGCACAGCCTCCTGGAGCCAACCTCTCACCACACAGCCAATGCCTGTGGCTCAGGAAGCCTTCTGCATTGAGGATGGCACTCATCCCTTGGAAAGCTGTGCCAGGACAAACCTATGTGTGCACATATGGTCCGTGGTTGGGGAAGGGCCAGGGCTGAGCTATGACCCATTCACCCCCTGCTCCCTGATTTGGACATGCCTCTGGGTCTGTCTGAGCCCACTGATGCTCAGGGCTGCAGCAGTGGGCAGCTGCTGTCTCCGTCCCTGAAATGCCACAGTATGTGGCTCTGCTGCATAAACTGCTGTGAGATAGATGCATTTCTTTTTTGCCCTTTCTTTCCAAGCAGGCAAGCAAATCATTTGACCCTGTGAAAGCTGTGGTGTATGCTACGTGCCTGGGAGTGATCTGAGCCCCACTCCACGTCCCTGCTGTGAAGCCTGGGAGCAGCACTGCAGCGAGCACAGCCCTGCAAGAGGCTACAGGGACAGAGACGAGGGGGCAGCAGCAGCCCCTGGCACACACCCAGAGGGGATTGAATGGAGATCAGGAGGGTTTTTTCTGGGTATTCCAAAAACACTATACCAAGGTATAGCCTAAAATCATCTGGCAGCTCAAAATGCAGCTAAACAGTAGCCAAAACACGTTGGAGGGAGTAGAAGTGTCTTCAGTTACTTCTGCTGCCCACTGCAGGATTGTGCAGGACTAACTGGGAATACAGCACAGCTGAGGGGAAGAGCCAGGGGCAGGAGGGGGATCCAGCACTGCCCTTGCCTGTACCCTCCAAAATAAACACTAGATTTCCATTGCATAGGCTTGTAAGTGAAGCCTAAGAGCACTTTGGATCAATTGTAAGGAAGGTCTTATTCATTCATCAGGAATTGCATTCTTATTGTGCCACCGATGGCAAATGATGACATGGCTGGAGTGGCAGAATGAATTGCAGCTTCCAGGGACTGGGCTTTGCTGTCACAAAAGAGGAAAATGCCTTTGAACCAGCAAACTGACCTGGGGCACAGAAATCTGAAGGTTTCTTTCAGTGCACCCAGCTTAAGCGGCAAACCAATGAGCTCAGCAGTCTGCAGGAAGAGCAGTGAAGTAACTGCAGATAAGTGATCTCAGAAGGACAGGAAGGAATGTATTGATCTAGGGGCTTGGAGACCACTTTCATGCAGAGGAGGTACAGGAAAGCCAGGGCTGTTTAGCCGAAGCCGCACAATTTTTTTGAAGCTGTGAGATACCTGCCAGAGGAAAAAAATGGCCTGGACAGGAAACGAACTGCCTCCTGCTTCTGTCTCATTACCAATGTGCTTTTTTGGCAGAATCATCTGAATTGGAGACACTGTTGAGTGCAACAGAGAAAATAAATTATCCTTTTCAGATTGACCTTTCTTTTATTTACCTAAATATGGATTGCCTGCCTCGCTGCAATCCGGAGGTCAAAGGCTTTGAAGTATTCAGAGGTCTTCACTGCCTGCCACACAAAGCCACCTTCATTCCAGGCACAGACAGAGAGAGGCTTTCTCCTACTCTTCCCCAGTGCAAGCTCATCACAGTTTTCCTCCTCTGTGCTAGCAGAACCTCATCAGAGGATACTGCAGCAATTCTTATTCCTCCCATCCTTCTCAGGGCTGCTTCGGAAAGCAGGACTAGCTTTTCCATAGTGACAACCAGTGTTAAACTTCTCCCTGGTTTTAAGTAAGAAGGTTCCTGGAAGAATTATGAATAAATAGCTTTTGGACCTAGTCATCAGCTGCATCACAGGATATCACTATGTACACTCAGGCAATTTTTAATTGAAATATTTCTGTTTTTTTGTAATTGTCAGGAAATCATTTTGAAATAGATACACATAAATGAGGCTGGGGCTGCAGCATGTGTGGAAGGGTAAGTAATGCACCAGGCTATAGTTTGTAGCTCCGATAATGGTTCAGCATTTCATTGATCTTAGGACCATTGGATATGTCAGGCTGGAAGGGGCCTCAGGAGGTCTCTAGTCCACCCTGCTGCTCAGAGCTAGGTCAGCAATGAGATCTGGCCAGGACACTCAGGGTCCCAGAGGGTCTTAAAAGCTTCTGAGGACAAAGAAATAGGGCACCCTCCCTGGACAACCCACTCCAAGACCTTGCCACCCTCACGGTGGACATTCAGTTTTGTGGCAAAAGGACATTTTCAGCCTGACTGCCCCCAGCCAGGCAGTCCCCTGGTCATTGCAGAGGGACAGGGCTTTGCATTTGTCACTATTATATTTCATGGAGTTCCTGATGACCCATTCCTCCAGGCTGCCTAGATCTCTCTGAATGGCAGCATAACCATAGAATCATAGAACCATTAAGGTTGGAAAAGACCTCCAAAATCAAGTCCATCCTTTGACCAAACATCACCATGTGAACTAAACCATAACACTAAGTGCCACATCCAGTCGTATCTTGAACACCTCCAGGGATGGTGGCCCCACCACTTCTCTGGGCAATCGTTCCAATGCTTGACAACCCTTTCAGCGAAGAATTCTTCCTGATGTCCACACTGAACTTCCCCTGGCACAGCTTGAGGCTATGCCTTCTTGCCCTGTCGCTAGTTGCCTGGAAGAAGAGACTGACCTGGACGTGGCTACAACCTCATTTCAGTTAGTTGTGGAGAGCGATAAGGTCCCCCCTGAGCCTCCTCTTCTCCGGACTAAATAAACCCAGCTCTGTCAGCTGCTCCTCATGTGACATACTCTTTAGAACCTTCCTCAGCTCCTCTGGTACCCTCCAGCACCTCAATGTCTTTCTTGTAGTGAGGGGCCCAGAACTGGACACAGGACTCGAGGTGCACCCTCACCAGTGCTGAGCACAGGGGAACGATCTGCCCTGGTCCTGCTGGCCACACTGTAATGACAGATCACCTCAGTTCAGTGTCACCTGAAGACTTGACAAGTGCTCTCTGTTCCATCCTTCAGGTAATTGGTTAACAATGTTGAACAGAACATGTCCCACGATAGTCCCGTGGTACCCCACTTACTGGGAAGTACTGTGGGAAGAGCACAACCCATTAACCTCTAATCATCCAGACAGATTTTTAGTTTTACCCATCTGGTTGCCCAACCATCCGGACCTTAACATCCTAACTCAGATATAAGAGTATGTAGGAGAGGTCACTCCATGGTTTTCCCAGAGAAGGGGAAAGAAAGGGGTGACCAGCCTGTAGTTTCTGGATCATACTTTCAGCTTTTTCCCACCAAGATGGGTGCAACACTTGCTTTTCTCCCAATGTTAGGAACCTCACACAATCTCTATGAACTTTCAAAGTTAGCACATCATCTCCAAACTGTACTTATGGACTCGTGACGCTACACTCAGGTGAGCATGGTGGCAAATCTTCCAAACCTCTTACACTGTGCTCTTCAAAACAGCAGAGAGTAGGAAGAGGATGGTACATTTGAAAAGCTTGTCTCTGCTAAAGGGAATATGTTTCAAAACAAATATTAATGAACTTTCCAAGAAATAGGACCATGTGTAAGACTCGTGAAAAAACCCAGGGTGTAGATTCGAATGGCTGGCACTACCAACTTCTCCTCTCCTCTTCACAAATTTTATTCTCTTCTTAGTAGTTATTTAGCAGTGCACTAACAACAGTCTTTGTGAGATCAGAGGCTTGATTTCTAAGACAGTGGACATGACAAAGCTGTCGGAGGAATAACACAGAATAGGATGACCTGTGAAATGGTACTATAATCACCTAAACAGATAAAAGTGTCTGCAGGTCCCTTCCATGGCTGCATCTGCACCATGGACAGAGCAAAAGAACAAGCCACCATGAGAAACACCTCTCTCCTCTTCTAGTCCCTTGCAGGAGGTCCTCAAAGGAAAACTGTGGGAGGGGAAGACTGACCCAGCCTGCTGACTCACTCAGGCATCCAGAGGGATCTGCCTCCCAGAGGGACTTGACTCTGGTCTTGAAAAGGACTGAGGTCTCCTGCACTCAGAAAAAGAACAAAGTCTTCCAGTAAGAAACTTCCATGGGAGCTCTCACCATGTTTGCTAAGGGACAAATGAAAAAAAATTAAAATTACTGGAGTCAACAGAAAACTTTCCATGAGCTACTATGGAAATCAGATGGGGCCACATTTCTCAGTACCTTTTTCTTTTTGCTACGCCTCTCCATTGGCAGTCCTTGGAGACCAGCCAAGTCTGCTTCCTGTGCTTCTCATTTATCAGTGTACATCTAAAAATCAATAGCCTTGCACTGGCTACTTCTGTTAGTGCATTATCATTTCCTGCAACAAGGATAGCTTGACAAAATGAAGTCTCAGCTAATTAAAGTTTGTAAAACAGTTGTGTTGACACTGGGTCCCAGCACTCTTTAGGCCATTTTAAACAGTTTCTTCTGGAGGAGACTCTAAAAGATCTTGGCTCCTTCACCAGTCCATTTGCAGTTGCTACCCATGTGTGGTGCTTAGGCAGGACACTCTGTCCCCCATCCATTGATAGGAATTGCTTTGATTTGAATGATGTGAGTGTGATCTGGGTTCAATGGGCTGGGAGCCCTTTGCATCACTGCTGACACAAAGGCATGGAAGCTTCCATCCACATGCAAATTTCCCATCTGTTAATGCTGAAACCTCCCTCACTGCATATGTGGTCCTTCATGTAAATGAGAATTAGCCTTTCTGATTTCCAAAATGTTTGCAGCAGAACAGACCTGCTCAGAGAAAAAAATTGCTGAATGATTCCCAACGGTTGACTAAGGCAGCCCAGTCACACCTTGTAGCCTTTGAAGGGAAGGAAAGGAAACTGTGCAGCAATTTTCAGTTTGATGATAAATCCCAGGGTACTCTGGGCAGAGGAAGACTGAGCAAAATCTATCAGGCAGCTGTAGCTCTCAAACAGTCCATCAGGCCAGTCAGGCTTGACAGATTTATCAGACCAATTTGCACAACAGCATGTAACAAATGAGCTTCAAGTATTTATATAAGGTGGATCCTCAGTTTTTCAGACAGATGGAAAAAAAGCACTGAGGGACCAACACAGGAGTAAAGCTAAATAGGGCAAAATCAGTACAGTCTCCATCCCTGTCTGCCTTTTCCTAACAGGGATATTATGTCAGCTTAGAGCTGTATTCATATGCTTATAAGAAAATCTCTCTTACACTTTCTCAACACATGGTGAATAATGTCCTGCAGGTTGGCATAAGACAAATGCAAAAGCCCAAAGGAGATGATGTGCCAGAAGAGGAAACTAAGAGCCTAGCTGTGAGACAGCTGCTAGTGAAAGCAGACAGCCCTCTGGTTTGGTCCCCATGATGTACCTGCACACCAGCCCAACATCTATAGTCTAAAGCATTTCTTGTATCGTCTCGGAGTACAGCAGTCTTATTTCCTCCTTCCCCATGTGCTGTGCCTGATGCAGTCCTCAGCTATTTGCTCTGAACCTTTCCTGCGACTGCTTTGTAATGACTGCACTAGCAGAGCAGCTATTGCTCTGCACACAACTGCATCATAAAGATGCCTACCTCATATAAGGAGACTGATTCCTGCTGCCGCAGCTTGGCTAACCAAATTCTGCAGCTGCCACATAAAAAAAAAAAGGTATGAAAATACACAGACCACTGGTACAGGATCCACACAGAGATATAAAATGGGGAAATTACTGTAGGGTTTTCCTAAAGAAGTTCAGAGACCTGCCCATTCATGGTTTCTTGATAGCACATGAAAACCTGGCAGCCTCATCTAGGGTGTGATCCAGATCCAGAGGTGGTGATCTCTGCCTCTGTCTGTGCTTGGGCTGGCAGTCTCAAGAGGGAGCAGTGATGGAGAAGCCATGAGAAGGAGATACATCTCCTTGGCATGGCAGGATTTATGGTCCAGTGCTGACAAGATGTTATGCCACATAAAAAGGCAATTTTTCACGTTGATGAAGCAAATTCCATGCTTAAAAGAGGTGTAAAGAAGGGACATGACATAGAAAAAGAAAAAAATTTTTGTTGAATCAGATTCAAACATTGTGGCTGGATTTTCAGTCTAGAAATGAATAATAGCATTTATTACATACTTCTGCATCTTTAGTGTATCATACACAACCTTTTTTTTCTGGTTTCCAGTAGAAAAATACTGTTTTCATTACAAAAATTGGACAAAAAGTCAAGCTGCTTTTACAGTACTGCGAAGGTGACTAAAAGGGTCTGCTCTGGTAATTATCATTTGGTGAGACCTTATTTTCACCTTTAAGAAAATATCAGTAAGCACAAACACCCTGACACGGGAATGGCAACAGGTACAGGAGGGAAAATCCTGATCTGCAGGTCTGTGAGTCCCGTGTGAGGACCTGGCAAGAACATCAAATGAAAAGCCAAGGCCTCTGCTCCCCACACTAGTCACTTCTGCACTTCCTTATGAAACCAGCTCTCTCCCCTGGAGAATTTCTCAACACAGAGCTCTTTTCACAGACAGAAATTGTACTTCTATAAAGAAACAAGCTTGAAAACTGCAGCTGTAATGGACTATCGGATGTCAAAATTCAGCACCTGTATCCAGGGATCAATAGAGCCTCCATATGACAGTCTGCAAAATCCCAAAGTGCTGGAAGCAGCATTATTTACAACCAGCCATTCATAGCTGATGCCCAGACACTGCGGTACCCTGCTTGCTTCCCCAGCTGAATTGCACTAAGCCTTTTTCCTCCTCTTCCCTTACCGTGCTACCTTTAACCTTGGAAACCAGCATCTCTGACAGCAATTCTGCTTCAGGGGAGCTGAACATATGATCTCTTTCTTGTTCTGCAAACACTTTGTTTCGGCTTTGGCTCACCACCCTTTTGACTTATTTGGCCTGACAGTGCAATTAGGGTTCCCCACACCTCTAATTTAAACCTCCTTAAGCAGACGAGCCCAGCTCAGACAGCTCCACCACGCAGTCGCCAAGCCCCTTGCTGCTGCCAGCCCACACTGGTGCCAGCAGGGCTGGGTCTGCCCAAGGCTCACTGCCCAACACAGGGCCAGGAGCTCTGCGGGGCTATCAGGTTTCATTCCCTTCTCGCTCAGCAGATAATAAGCTTCAGTGAGGGATTTTGCAAATCCCACTGGCTCTCCAGGAAAGGTCTGTCAAGTCAGGGAGTATTCATTCTGGAGGTGTAGGGACCGAACCATTCACATTTAAATACCTCTCAGAGGCTGAAAAAGTGAGTTGTACATTGAATGTCATTTATGTCATGCTCTCAGAAGGTTCATTATCTCCAGGTTCTTCTGTTTGCTCTAAGCCCCCAACACAAAAGTGATTTTTGTCTCCATTTTTCCACCTGAAAAAGGAGAGATGTCTCTCCAGGTTTTGGAATCAGCCTGCAGGGACCAGAGGAACCCTTCAGGTTTTCCCTTGCAGCAATGATATTTCACTCTAAGAAGATGCGAGGAATCTCCCTGTTTGCTATCTGTTGGCCAACTCTTCCCTCTTGAAGCACAGGGGAATACCTACACCTACCCTCCAGGCAAGTATTTCCAGCAGAACTGTTGCCTGAAAAAAATGGAGCTGACTAACTTCTGCACATTGATTCCCCTTTCCAGGAAACAGGAGGAAAGCTCTTTACTAAATCAAAGGGGAGTTGAGTTAAAGATTTAGATACCCCAACACCCACCCAATATCTTTAAGACCATGCTCCCTCAAGCAGCCCATGAACTTGTGCATGCAAGCCTTGCCGCAGACGGATCCTCCCATCCATGCACAAACTACAGCACTGATATCCCTGCCCTCCTCAAAGGCAGAGTGGGTGCTTGGCACATACACAGGCAACAAGTCACCACACCTTCGAGCTGCTTTAATTTCCAGAGGTAACAAGAGGCTTCTTAGTGCCTGGCTGAAGTCTCCAGGGTTTAACCATTAACTTTTGAGTGATAAAAACCAGCCAGGCACAGGAGCACACACATGATATCTGACATGAACAAAAGCTTCCTTGTAACTCAACCACCAGGCAGAAGAAACTATATCTTTGAAGAATGAAACCCTCACCGCCCCTCCAGTCCCCACATCCATGGAGCCCAGGGGGAGACAGCAGCTGCTGGGCCAGTGAGGCAAATGAAAGCAATGGGCTTAGACCTGGTACCCTGCAAGACCTTTGGAAGCTCAAGCCTCTCCATCCCACTGGTGGGAGCATGCCTCCAGGGAGCTCATGGGAGCATTTGGTTCGGTGGAGTTACCAGCTCCAGCACTGTATGTTGGACTTGGGAAATAAGGGGTGCAGTGAGACTGCTCCCTGGCAGTCAGGTTGAGCCATGCAGCACCATGGTAATCAAGGTCAGCTTCTGAACAGGGGCTGGAGGCACAGATGAGCAGTTGTGCAGCCATGGGAAGCTGGCAGAAGTGATCTGCACTGACTGCATCTCCCCAGTTGCTCTCCAAGGACAGGGCTGCCTCAGGGTGTCCCAGCCCTGCAGTTACATCCCAGCCTCCCAGCTGTGAGCTGAGGATTATTCTAATCATCACAAACCTTGAGATGGTAAAATGCATTGGCAGTTGAGCAGCCTCCAGCCAAGTTCCTCCAAGGGCAGTTTGGAATGTTGAAGTTAGGGCCAGCGATCCCAACCCTGGTCCACTGTGACAAGGAGCTCCAGCAGCTGAGAAGAGGAGCAGGTCCAGGTCCCAAACCACCTCCCCAAACTCTCTTCCCCCACCTGTCCCCCATGGTCCCAGGGGCAGGCCTATACCAGTGCAGCACTTGCCTCTGCAGTAGGCACAGAGCTGAGGATGCTCTTGACCCATATCTGCTGTCATAATTAGACCTGGAAAAGCACCCCAGGGGTTACGGCCTCCCTGCTGCAGGAGGGCCAGTAGTTCTTACTAGTTTGATTACCGTGAGGTTCTTTACTGCAACACACTGTCTTATCCCAAGTAAAACAAGCAGATGCAGCTGGAGCTGGGGGCTGGCCAGCATCATGGATGGTAGGTCTGCCCTTTTCTTGGAAGCTCAAAGTGTATTCCTCTCCTCCAGGCAGTTCAGACTACACATCAACAACCAGAGCCATGGACGAGTCCTGTCTGCAGCTCAGCGGAGATGGCTGTATAGAGGGATAGGGCATCCACATTGGCAATGTCTTTTTCCAGTCGTTGCTGCGGACTCAGCTCAGAAGAGCAGGTGTCTGGTGGTGATCACTGTCCTCTGCAGCCAGAAACACCAGACTGGGAGAAAATCAGAATGATGCGATGCTCCAGAGATGGTCATTGCTCAGAGGACAAGAAAAATAGAGCCTGATGCAGCCTTCGTACCTGTTTGTTGAGAGAAGAGCCTTCCCTAGAATGCTGTTAAGGGAAGCAAAAGATTTGGCTGACACCACTTTGTTAATGCAGGAGTGCAAGAGAAGACTCTTGCATATTTGCTTTCCAGAATACACTGAGTTTACTGAACGACACAAAATTCAGCTGCTGGTGCAGTCACATGGATTGGTAGTTTCCCTGGTTGAACACTTGCTGACTCGCCACACTGACATTTCATCCCACTCAAGATCTTTGTGCTTCTCCTCTCACAACGGTATGCACAGTTGTGGTGATGACTTTCCCCTCAGTGAGGCTGCAGGGCGTGAGCTCCCTGCCAGCTCTGCTCCTGCTGCAGCAGAGTCGTAACCTTGGAAGCACTGGGGATTAATGATCCTTATTTAGGGACACATGCGAGCTGCAGAAATTAAAGAACTGAAATCCAATCTTTCTTTAATTTAGCCAGCACAGGTAACAGACGGATCCAGGAAAGACAGACGCCAGTACGTATTTTCCTGTCTCAGTCTGGAAGTCCAATATCATCTATCCAGCATAGAGCTGACTTCCAGTATCACGGATTTTTTAAAATAGTAATTTTCCAATCTAACCTCTATGGGCAGTTTCAGTCCGTTATTCTGCTCCCCAATGACTGGCGCGACATCCTAATCCCCCTTTTTGCCAGGCAACAACTGAAAGCCCCACGAAATGACAGCTTGTCAAGCCCTCCAGGCCCCCATTCACAACCTGAGCTACTTCACCCTGGCAATTAGCTGCTGACTGTGGGCAGTGGTCACTTCTTTCCCACGGTTGCACTTTCTGGCATGGACAGCTGCTGGTCAGTCAGTTTTGACCAGCCATTAATAGTTGATCCTATGGTAGGCACCTAAAACTTCTCCCATTGTATCTTCCTGATCTTTAGTTCAAAGAATAGGTGAAAGTACAAAAAGAAAATAGTTGTTTCATCCCACTACCTTGCCTCTATCCAAACAAAATAGTAGTTGAAGAGTATTTTCTGTTAGAAGAGTCAAAACATTTACTACCTATAAATTCAGCATCCTTGGAATAGATAAAAGCAAGGTGCTTGCATCTGGCACCGCTCAAGTCATCAGCTTCTGCCCTAAGGAACTGCAGTTCACATTCTCCACCAGCTAAAACACAGTAAATTATTCCCTCAAGCCTGCTCCAGGAAAGCACAAACATCACCTTGACTCTGATCAAAATTCCTTCTTGGGCAGCAGGAGACTTGCAGAGATAAACTCCTGCCGGGCCACACGATACACCGGCCCTGCAAAGGCTGGGCCTCACATGATGCACTTGCTTGTACAGAACAGAGGTGGTAACACTCCTGAAGTATTTTTTCCCCAAGAGCTGGACTCTTCATTGATCAGTAAAGTAATATCTGAAGGACAAAAATATTAACTTGTTGGAAAGAGTTTGGCATCACTAATTTTGATAATTCTGGAAATTCTATCAAATTTTCATTGATACAATGATATATTTTCCTTTTATATCTTGCTCAGCTGTTCTCCTCCAATTACATTTGGTGGCAGTAATTGCCATTCATTGAATAAAAAAATGTTTCTATGGAACCCGAATTTATCACCTCTGCTTTAAAGACAAATGTAAAAATTGGGCCAATAAAGCCACAAGACAAAAATAGAAGTTCTCCATCCCTTTCTTCTGTGTTAATCATAACTGTAGCTATTCTAACCTTTCATTCTCTTCAATCTCTCTATAATATTTCTGCCGTCTCACTATTTTTGTTAGCATTTTCAAAATCTGAAGAAACTTGCAATACAAAGTATCTGTCCATGATGCCCAGAACTCGGACTGATGCAGGTAATTTTAAAATTCAAAAGTTGTATGAGTACTTTGCTTTCTCTATCTATGCCATCCTTCTCATTCCAATCTGCAACTTCATTTGTCATTGTGATCCACTCCATGAGCTTGATAAGGTATCATTACATTTTCATTTTTTGTGAGCTTGACTTTAATAATCTTCACTATTTTCTGTCTCACTGGTCATTCCTTTTCCAGATAGATTTAAAAAACCAAAACCAAACCCTTATCAATTTAAAAAAAAAAACAACAGTAGAAGTCAATCATAACTCCTGAAAAAACCCAGAGCATAACAGTTTTTTAATTATACAGCCTAGTGTAATAAATTGGTAAGCAAATTAGCTATTACCTTTTAAACCTCTTCACAGGTATGTACATGTGGCACAGGACAAACATGCCTCTACTTTATTAGGATTGTTAACAGTTTATTGTTATGAACCATATTTTATTGTCAGCCTCTTGAATAACAACAAACCTTTCATTGTGCAAATAAGCTTGAAACTGAGAAGCTATGGCCAAGACAGAATATCTAGGAAGAACCTAAGAACTTCAGAAGAAATAAAAGGGGTAGGAAATCTCCTTTAAGAGTCTTAACAAATCTTGGCATTTTTGCTGATTTAAGCACAGAATTCTCCTCATTTTCAATAGTGCAACTGTTATTAATCATCTAAATGCCGATTTACACAGGACATATAACTCCAAATCTCCTTAAGCTGACCCACTTAATTAGCATTAAGTTAGCATGAGAGTTTTAGATGAAGTATATCCATCCCCCTATTTGCTTCTTGAAGCAAGATTTGTGTAACAAATCTTATGGGAGCACACACAGAACCATAAAATACACAAGCTTTACTTCCCCGGAGAGCAATGGCAGACACTCCTGATTTCTGGCTAGCCCTGGAACACCCGCCTGCCTTCTTACCTGTGAGACAGGAAGGAAGTTTTTTGAGAGTGCTGTGTGTTTCTCTTCTAAATTAAATCACCATTCCTCCTGTTGCAAATGCAGTGTACTAATGAAAGGTAATCAGAAACTGCAAGAGATCAGCACTGGATTAATATTGATGCAGCTCCTTAGCAAAGCCTTTAACATTACAGTGGCCACACATTTTATTTCTCCAGCAGCTGAGCTGATCTCCAAGACTGTTTCAACAGTCATATTTCTGCTATCATTTAAAAAAACCAGAAGTTGCAGAGTACTTTCATTGCTACCAGATAATATGGAATCACAGAATGCGTAAGGCTGGAAGGAACCACAGTGGTTTATCTGGTCCAACCTCCCTGCTCAAGAAGGATCATCCTAGAGCACATTGCACAGTATTTCATCCAATGATTCTTGAGTATCTCCAGTGAGGAAGACTCCACAACCTCTCTGGGCAACCTGCTCCAGTGCACAGTCACCTACACAGTAAAGAAGTTCTTCCTCATACTCAGGTGGAACTTCCTGTGCATCAGTTTCTGCCCATTGCCTCTTGTCCTATTGCTCAGCACCACTGAGGAGAGTCTGGCTCCTTCCTTTTGACACCCTTCCTTCAGATACTTATAGACATTGATGAGGTCCCCTCTAAGTTGTCTCTTCTCAAGGCTGAACAGGCCCACATACCTCAGCCTTTCCTTGTAAGAGAAATGTTCCAGCATCTTAATCATCTTTGTCACCCTCCACTAGACCTGCTCCAGGAGTGCCATTTTCTCTTGTGCTGAGGAGCCCAGAACTGGACATAATCTTACAAAAACTGACAGCAATCCAGATGTGGCCTCACTAGGGCTGAGTAGAGGGGCAGAATCACCTCCCTCGACAAGCTGGCAATGCTCTTCCATCCTAAGGCATACCAGCATACCATTGGCCTTCTTGGCCACAAGGAACCACTTGTTGTCCACCAGGACCCCCAGGTCCTTTTCCACAGAGCTGTTTTCCAGCAGGTCAGCTCCCAGCCCATACTGGTGCAGGCGGTTGTTCCTCCCCAGGTGCAGGACCTTGCATTTGCCTTCGATGAATTACAGGCAGTTCCTCTCTGCCCATCTTTCCAACCTGTCAAGGTCCTTCTGAAGGGCCGCACAGCACTCTGGGTGTTGGCCACAATATGTGTGATTATTAGTTTATGACTGATAACACACACACAATGATATGGGAAACAGATATAGTCCCTTCATGACATTTCAGAATAAGAAGGACTCCAATTCATCCTCTCCTTCCCCTTCTCCATGACATCTATTAACTCATCCAAAGGGAAAAGATCATTTCTATCTAACAGTGAAAAATCAAATGTCAAACTCTTCAGTGTATCATCAGAGCACCCAACCGCCTGACTGACACTGCAAAGACTAAGCTTTAATCATTTTGGGCTGCAAGTATCCACCTGACTCCAATCAAAATAGAAGAGAAGCATATGCATGAGCTTTAGCAAGGCTGAGAAATGTAGGATTAAGAGCTACTGCTTTTGTTTTGGCAAATAAACAATCCACAATACAAAGCATACAAGGAAAAAAGCACAAATCTTTTAGCAATCTCCCCCTAGTTTTCCACCTGCCTCACACCACAACAGAAATGCTCTTCCATGGGCAAAATTCTGACAATTTGTGGGAAAATTCAGGCAAGCAGTTCTATCCTCTTTCTGGAGGAGTTATTCTGGCAAGCTCATGTTTTAAGTGCCAGGCAGCATTTAAAGATTTGCTTGGACATGTGCATACATGCATCTTATTCATCTCACCAAAAGGGAACTCCAGTTTGCTACAGAACCTCACCAAATACTTTAACTAGAAGCCACTGGATTTTCATATATTTATTCTGTATTAAGTACCCAGCTACTTTTTCAAATCAGGATTACACCTCATACAGTTGTTTTTCAAAATCAATGCATTTGAAAGACCTGTGTAACTAACAAAGCATGTCCCATCTCAGTCCATTTGTTTTTCTTGTACTGTCATTTCTCATCTGACTCTGCGTTACTTAGGTGGTCAGCTTTTTGAAAAAGGGAAGTCTATCATACCTTTCTCTTCTGAAATAAGAAGGTTTGCGTCCCTATAGTTTCTTAGCAACTACACGGCAGAGCACAAGGAAATGCCCTCATCTGAGAACGTAACACTGTCGTCTCAGTTCCCAACACCCCGAGAGGTGTGTGTGTGTATGCTCTTTGCATCAGTAAATGAAGACTACAAAGACTTACAGTACGAGCACACGGCTCCTGTGAGAGACACCATGGGCAACTGCCCACGCTCGCATTGCTCCCCGACAGAAAAAAGCTTCTAGGTCACTTGTGAGGTGAAAGAAAAACAAACCTGAAGTGATAAATCCCATTAGCAGTTTTCAGCAGGTTTTGTGCCTCCCCTTTTTTAAAATAAATAAAATGGAGCCCTTACCTAATTTGCAGATAAGGAGGTATTATTAAAAGCAGTTACAGACCCAATTACAACTCTAGAAACACCACCAAAATGCACTACAATATTCTTTTATTTAGTTTACAGAAGAGTCTATCAGTACAGGTTGCAGAAAGAAAATGTTTAGTGCTATTTACAATTTGTTTTAAAACTCTGCTCTATACAAATTTAATTCTGATCAGTATGAACAATATTTTTGTAAATCTACTGCATATAAAGCATTTCATCAAAGCAGTAACAATGAATAAAATAACCTGTTTACATTTGAATGATGCCAATCATTCGAAAAAACGATTACACAGAACATTTGTAAGAGTTGTGGACACGTAAGTACAGAACACAATGTCAACCTGTGACTCATTTTTTTAAAGGCTAAAGCTATTTATATGGAATATTGTTCTATTATACTACACGCCAATCTATATTTAACTTCTATAGTTATGTATTTTATAAGTTTTTTATTAAATATATTCTACATATATTTGTAATTTCACCCAGGAAGAGTTCCTCCCCAGTGAAAAAATATAAAATCTTTTATATTTTTTTTAATTTTTATTTTTTACAGGTTTAGATGAAACTAGCTCATGCTTTAGTGCTGTGCAAATTTCTTTAGCATATCAACATTTAAAGTATTGATATGAAATAAAAGAATGGCATCCTTTTGAATTATGTACGCCTTCAAAAATCAGCTTCTGATTTTAATACCGTTGCAAGCACTAATACCAAATGCAGATTACGTAAAGAAACAAAACTAGTATTATGGTAGAAGTTTTTCTTTTTGCTTTTTAAACTTTAATAATTCTTTTGAAGTCTCTAATGAGTAAGCATGACACTGGAGTCTAAGGTACAGATGAGAAAAATGACTGAAAAACACCCATTGCCAATATTCAAATACATAAAATTGATTAGTAAATTATGTTTTCTAACATTTATGCACAATAATAAAAGCCTATGAACTACAGGAAACTACCCCTCCCATATTAAGGCTAGGAAACGCACTCTCTGCACTTGTTTGTGCTGTCTCAATAAGCACTCAACTAACACACGAGATCCGAGCGCACGCAGTAACGAAAGAATCAGTTTCATCAGCCCTCTACAGAGTGCTTTTAAATTACAGGCACATAGTTTTTTTTTTGTTTGTTGCAGTGAAAATATATATAGTTAGACTTGGTTTAGTTAGTATTCTGTGCCAGTTTGGCCACCAAGGTTGACTTACGTAGAATTGACTTAACAGTTTTTCCTTTGATTTGGCCATAAGTGAGATTTGTTTTAATTATTAATATACTATTTTCCAGTGTTGCATTACACATTGCAGGTTATTACTAAATGTCTCAAATATCGTTACAGATTGTTGATGAGAATTTACTGTCAACCATATTTAGTGCAAATTGCATCTAGAAAGCTTGACTGGTTAGATCCAGTTAATGGAGATTTTTGTGGTAGCAAAATGATTCCTGCTATGGAAAAGAACACAAACCTTCCTGGAGATTGAATTCTTTCCAAAAGTGATGTACTGTAAGATTATTCAACAAACAAAAGGGAGGAATTGAAAAAAAATAAACAATGAAAGTGTTCATAGATCTTTCATCTTTTTTAAAAAAAAAAAGACTAACGAGACAGTGTTCGTGTAATATTTCAGTTCCATGGATTTACAGACAGGCTCTTCCTACAGGTGTTTGAAGCAAGGTAGGGCCTCTTCTATTCCAGCAGCATGAAAGACAAAGACTATATTACATCACACTTAGCAGGTAAAGCTAACAGGGTTTACAGGATTACACAGCAATTGCTTTCTCCAGTTTTTTCACGGTTCCTTTGACCTGCAAAGCAAGAAGAAAGCTTTGCTTACATGCCATTTCTAAAGCAATTCTGTGTGAGAGTATGCTTAATACAAGTCTCTTCTACATTATTTGCAGTTAAAAAATTATTTATTATTATACACATGCATACTATATAACTGAAAAATAATTCAGGACTGGTTTTTCACCAGTGAATTTCTGCAGTTTACAAAAATACAAAACCAGAAAGTTAAATTCTTAGTTTTCTATAAAGAAGTACAAAAGCATTCCATTACTTCCTTCACAAAAAAGCACAAGGTCTTGACTTTTCTCTCTTATAAAACACTCAAAAAGCCTATAAGAGATCTGACCACTTTGCCACTTACTCGAGTAAGAAATACCTCTAGTGCACAGCCTACCTTGAGAGTTTGGCTCTGGCAATGTCTCTCTAGCCACCAAATGCATCACTGTTGTTTTGCCAAATGGAAGTTTTAATGCTGCAAAAGGAAAAAGTGAGAATTATTAACACATTACAGCAGCCTTTTTTTCTTCAAAATACCCAACTGAAACTAACTATAACTGGATTAGCATCTCTTCAAAAGTTCATACTGTTAGGTTTGAACTGCTTACTGGTTGAAGTTCTATAAATCAGGGCCTTGGGGCATTATAATAGTCACTTAAAACACTGCATTCTTAGAGATATGATATTCCTGTTAGGAAACTTAGCATTCCTCTTTTGAGTAAAAGTAGAAGTGGGCATTCATACCAAGACTTAGGTGTTAAGCATTCTTTAGTGATAAGGATGCAAAAAGTGGCTAATTCAGCCACTAAATTGTTATTCCTGAGATATCAGAACACTGAGCTACTACTGTAAAAAAGATTTTCCCAAAACATACTTTGATCCATGACACAGATTTTTCAAAATAGAAAATGTTTAGATCTTGCCTTTCAATATTAACCTGTAACATCAGCTGCATGGGAAAAACATCAAATTTAAAACACCTTAAATCATATACAGTAATACTCACAGTGCTGCCTTTGTGAGTTCAGCAACACAAAAATAAAAAAAAATAGTGCTTTCCACAAAGCTTGTCTCTGAAACTGAAATGATAATTTTCACATTCTGATTTAAGTATACGAACACAGTGTATACTTAAAGTATTTTCCTTGATTGTTTTTCTAAAAACTATAAGGCAAAGATGCTGTAAGTTTTGTCCTTCATGGCTTATAGAGGAAGAAAGTTAGTGATAAATTTAACAAGAACTTAATCCTAAATGCACAAATCATTCTGACTTGAGTCGAATTTGCCCTATCAAACTCTAGTTACATCTTTTATTTTCCCATATGGTGCATCATGGCATTTTAAGTGAATAAATGAATAATGAGTGGCAAACAAACCTGAAGGTAACAGAAGAGAAAAATGTCTCTTTATTTTAATTACTATAGCATAGATTAAAGATTCACTAATGACAAAACAAACCTAGTATTTGGTAATTAGATGTATTCAATACAAGCCTCACTAAAACACAGCTATTAAATCATGTTTATTGCCTACGTATTTGTATGAAAAAATGCAAGTTATGATTGAAACACAGGTTAAAACACAGGTGTAAGCCTACAAAGGGATACAGAACTCCACTGCTTCTTTGAAGCAGCTGTACTTCGGGAAAAGTCATCTCCATGGAAAGGCAAATCTGAAAGTTGCTTAGTTTACTTGAAGCATTGCTTGTGCCTGAAACTAGAAGCTATTGATAGCTTAAAATCTGACAATGACATACTTTGGGTACTTGGTACAACCAAAAACTTTAACAGACTGTTAATATGCTCTTGGCAAACAAAACTATTGTCTTCATAACATAAACTCTTGAAAAGCTATTACAGAAAGAGCAAAATATTACAAACTAATCACATTAGGGACATCTTTCATTATATCAAGACACTTCGGGAGACTTCATTAGTGAGTCATGGAGATTAACTGTTTGCAGTAATCAAGTAGAATATGCTAATATTTCAATTAACTCATTTTAGCTACTAGTTTGCATAGTTCTTGCTAGCAATTTCTAGCTTCTTTCTTGGAGCACATGACAGCATCTGAGCACCCTAACCTATGCTCAGTAATCCTTTCTTGCTCTTTTCTTTGTTCTCTCACTCCTTTCTCTCACTTAAACTAAAATCATATTTAATTCCTTTCCCATCTGTTCAATTCTACTGTTTTTCCATATTTTCTATTGTCAGAATTAAACTTCTCCCTGCTTTTTGCAATATGGATGGTACGTGGTGGGTTGACTTCCCTTCCACCCTTCCCTAAAAATAAGCAAACAGAATGCTGTCGATTACCGTTATCTACCAAGAAATGGGGAACTGTTGATTATGTATTACTTCCGTAACTAATATTATTTGAAATACAAACTGCAGAACAAATATTTAGCTAAAGGATGAAATCTCCTGTTGGAAGCTGAACAACAGACTCTGCCTTGCTAGCCAACTCCCCAACCCTTAGCACAGGCAAGACACTACCAAACAGTGTGGCTCAAGCACTACAGGCAAGAGCAGCACAGCAAGCTTTACAGAGGGGTCCATTTTTCTTTATCGCTTCCAGTGCCATTAGCTCTACTGTTCTTGTAGTGACAGTCCATTCAAAGAAGGTAACAAAAGGGATGATTTCTTTAAAATAAAATTTTGCACGCAAAAGCATTTTTTCCTATCAATTTCTCACTGTTTGAGGCCTCTTAGTTTATAGGAGTCTCAAATTCAGAAGCCACTACACAGATACGAAGTTACAGTTAGAACATTAAAATGTAATTTTTAAATGTGAACAAAACCGGACTCGCATTAAAAAAGAAAACATCAAACTGTTTCCTTGGAAACTTTTGTTTCACTGGATGATAAAGTGACTTTCAGAAGGTCCAAATTCCAGTCAATATTTCCTTATCACCGAAAGCAAATATAACACTAAGTGCTATAACTCAGTTATAGAGAACTGCAGCTAGAAAAGCTTAATGAAACTGTATTATAACAGCATAAGAAATTAAATATTGTGTTTAGCAAGAAACTTCCTCCCCCCTCCATCTCCCTTTTAAAGGTAACTAGTTCACTTAGGGTTATCTCTGATGAACACCACAAACTGAAGTAAGAGCCTTTTCAGGTTGTTTTATGAATTCCTGTTCCCCTTTTAGTTGTATAATCTTACTCCAGATAACTTCATTAGTACTGAAGTTAAGCCAATGGTTTAGGGATCCTTTTTCTTAAAACAATACATCAACAAAAGGATTTTTGAAAAACACTAATATACATGTAAGATCTTTGGGATAAAAACATGATGATTAAATTGCAATGCCTGAATGATTAAGAATGAACTGAAATGCCCTGAGCCAAAGTAAATGTTCAAAATTCATAGACCTGAAGAGTCATCAGCATGAAGCTATTATTTTTCAGCTTAACTCATTAAATAATATGTTAAACATATTAAACAAATATTCAAAGTTGTTTCAGATTTAGACAGATGTCACTAAAGGAACAAATATTGGTGGTAAAAAGCAACCCCCAGAGATGAATGGCAAAGAAAATCCCATTTAGCTATCCTTGCCTGGAAATGTAGGGTAAGACTAGCATCTTTAATTGTAGAGATGATCCAAGACTTAACATTTGTTTTTCAACTCTACTCCAACTGCTACTAGCTGCACTCATTGTCACCTGGTAAAAATACAAATTAAAGAGTGAATAAAAATTTCAGGTTCTTCCAGCTGAGCTGACAATGATCTCGTTTGTATATATAGCAGCATTAAAAATTTATATATGTGGAGAATAAATCTATTCTAAAAGTACATCCCTAGCCAACACTGGAAATGGTAGAATCAATGGCTATATCATCCCCGTCACATCTTCATGAAAATCACCATAAGCAGTCCAGAAATATTATTTTCAGGTTCATCTTAACTTCAAAAACATTTCACTGGTGATTTTGTATTATATTCTTTTTTCTGTACTGCATTCAAGTACCAAATCATGAACAATCATATAGATGAAGCAGTAATTAATTTATTTTTAAATTGGCACAGAAAAGAGAGTCTCATTTTTTTTAGTCATTGATACAGTTGATATTCACACTGGCAAACGTTACCTACAAAAGGAAAGATTACTGTTACAAATGCGTGTCACACCTCTAGCAAAGATTTCCACCAGAATACGTAATTGTGAGGAAACACTTGCCACGAGGGGGCAGAGTTGAACAGCATTTCCTCAGCACAAGAACTGAAGCCATTTACTGTTGTTTTCGCATAACTATGCAATTGTGTCCCTGGGAGAGCACTGGACAGCAAGAATGCTTCCCCTCATTCTCATTCATAGGATGTCTTCCTGCGTTGCAGTTAGATTTGAAGTATTGTCTGACCAATTATTATAAAGTTTATCAAACACTTCAAAATACTTCAGATACTTCTTAAGTAGCTTGCCAGGTAAGCGCAGTGTAAGAGAGGTAGAACAAAATATTGCATTTAGAAAGACAACAAATAAAAGCAGCATTACAGTTTGTTTGTGCAAGAGAAGACTTGACTTAGCAGGTGGTACCTCCCAAAGTTTAACTAGTGGTAACAACATGGAAAAATACACAATAAAGTGCAATATCACTCTACACAGAGGAAAATAGTATAAAGCAAGCCATATTGTGATCTTGAACAGTAAAGTAGTATTCACTGCCCTGTAAATAAATATCCCCTTTGCCTGACTGTAACATGTATAATGAAAAGTATTTTCATACCTCCTAATGTCACATTGCCATGAAGAAACCTCCCTTGATAAATAAGCCGCAAGATATTTGGACTGCTGACTTGTTCTTCTTCCCAATCTGAAGAGAGAGAGAATTTACACAGTTACATTGTAATAAAAACATCTTTTGTTATTTCTTTCACCTTTACCAGGAAGAAAACTAAGAACAGGGTTCTTTTGCATGAAACACTAAAAAGAGTATATAAAGGTTGAAGATACAGGAAGATGATTCAAGGGCAGCACACCTGAAGTCTATTCTTAAATTTATTATTTGACACTGGGCACTAAAACACATAACATTACTGACTTCACAGACTGCAGGATATATTTAGCACATATACAAGTCCTAAACAAAATATTTCATATATACAAATTGCTTCTTAATATCCAGGCAAAAAGTGCCTTAATTTCTTCCCATTCAGAAGTTTCTCAAGCCATACTCCTCCTCATCAGCTAATTGACTAACTGGAGGCGTTCTCCAGCAATGGGAAGCAGCCACACACAGAGCGAAAGCACATGTGATGGGTCATTTGAAACAGGACTCTTAAATCACAGCACTGAAAAAAAGCTCTGGAGGCAGCTCAGCACCATTCAATGATGGCCAGATCCAACCAGATACATGTCCAGAGGGGGCAGTGACCTGAGCAGCCCCAAACAGCCACTCCGCTGGAACAGAAGCTCTCTCAGAGCAGACACCCACCAGTACATTTTAAGGAACATCTCAAAGGCCAATCTATGGATATTTTTATGTGGCAAAGAGTGGTGCTGGAAAACAGAGCATGCATTTTCCTATAATGCTTAAGTTATCATGAATAAATTATAATCTTAAATGATCCTCTACCGTTCCCTGTCATAATGTGAAGAACAAATAAATATGCACTTTGCTTTCAGAACAAAGCCTTGAAATGTTGAATTTAAATGGGCTCTCTGGGAATACAGTGTCTTCTGTTTCTTAGCTGACCAGCTATCTGGCAACAGTTGTTCACAAATGTTCTATATTTCTGCTTTGATAGTGTTTATATACCAAAATGAATATTCAGCAAGGGATCCCAACAAGCCACAAAAACCAACCTGTTCACTGGGAACGTACAATTAACATGTAGGCAGTATCAACTGGCACCACAAAAGAAGAAGAACTGAAAAGGGAGGAAGAGGAAGCATTTAAAACAAAAGCCATGGCTGCAGACTGTATGGAGAGGCATCTGGTACAAAAAGCAAGCAGGCAGAGATGCAGGCAGCAGGAGCCATCAGCCCCAGAATACAGAGGAGGCAAGGCTGGTACCAACGGCAGAGGCTGCAACATTCCCAGGTGCTGCCATGTGCCTAGTTCATAAGATTAGATCAAATTAGGGGGGACAAAGCTATTTGAATTTCAAGTATTGCCACTCATTCAATTGTCTTGCAATTCAAGCACATGCCCCTTCTGCTATGCTTTGGGCTATGTAAAGGATCTGAATTATCACACTGCTAGAATACCAATTTTTATTTTTTTACTCCATACAGTCTGAACTCCACTATAGCGTGGCTGTAAGGAGGAGAAATTCAGTCAGTTTACAGTGCCATAATGATGTAAAATCACAACCAAAAGAAGACAGACTATGTTCTGGCACAGGTATTTTCTCACTGTTAAACTGCCAAGTTACCCATCCTTTCTTCTTGGCTGGCAGTCTGAAACATTTCTTTCTGACATCAATTCAAATTTTAATTTCCACTGATGACTAAATGAGCCAAGGACTCTCTGAATCTACTTTTTTTTTTAAGTTCAGATAATTGCTGTACAAGAAAAAAGTTATTATTTAGAAGAAAGGGGGAGGGGAAGAAGAGAATAGGTAACCTACCTAGATGATATGCATTAAAATAAATTCAGCATTTTCTATTAGAAGTCAAGAGATCTTTAATTAACAACTGTATTGCCAAAAGAGGTGTGGAGAGGTTTGCCTTAACCCTGCCAGCATGCAACTGAGGATATTTTGTGACTATTTTCCCCATGAGACTGTGACAAGTCAAAGTGGTAGTAAAACAACCATATTATCTCAATTTCAAGGAAACTTTAGTGCTCATCAAGATTTCTCAGTTCTGTGGCAAAGAGGAGCCCTCTCAGTCTGAAAACAGGTAGTGGGCTAATGTTTGTGCAAATCTATATGCTATTCTGAAGCAGATTTTTTTCTGTCTTTTAAATTGAGAGTATTCTTTTTTGCAAAGGCAATTAAATATTCATCAAGATTTGGAGCACTCCCTCAGGACAGCAGGTATTTGAACTGAGGGTTCCATGTCTGGTTCTACTTTTCTTTTTTTTTAAAGAAGAGACTTAAAAGTCTGGGTTTCTTCCCATCTCTAAACTCAGAATCTGCAACTTTCAAGCTCTTCACAAGACTGGGAACATGACCTCACATGTTCAAGCATAAACTTGAACGAGAAAAAAAAAAAAGCAGTTCTGCCTCAATTCAGATAAAAGTACACAAAGAACATTTGGTTATGACTACTATGTTGAAGGCACACATTAAAATATGAACAGCAGCTACATAGATGCTACGTCAACCATATTTCTGGGTACTAAAGTGTTTTACATCTGTATTCAATACTTCAGAGGACTTAAACCCTCCTCCTTCATTACATATATACTAAATACATAATACTTCATCCCGGCAAATCAAACAACAAACAAGTCCCCTGGAACTCTGTTTTTCCTGACCTTAAAGACCAGTTTAAGGCCTAAAATACAGATTAGCAACACTAACTTTTTGGCATGAATTATCATTCACCATATGTCTTTGACAAAGGCACCACAAAAACAGATAGGGCAATGTTTTAGTTTGTCTAAATAGTAGTCTTTTTAACATCAAAACAGTAACTCAAATGAAGTCCTGTACCAAAAGAAGCATTTTCTTTCATCGTATGTAATGCTATGTCTGTGTTTTGGCTATTTTCCCATGAAATCATAGTCGGGCAAAACAGAAGCACTTTGTTTTGGGAAACTATTCACATACATGAATACACGTCTTAAGTTCTCAAGTCTATTTTCTGAAGCCAGTATTCCTGCATAACAGCAAATATATTCACACAACCAACCTCCAGTCTTTTAATGTTCCTTAAAATGTGCTTTTATATTTGTTTTTTTTCCTGGAAAAATATCAGTATTACCAATCCTTTCCAAGATAAGGGCAGTAAGGAAGAAGTACTTAGACTCAATTTTACTAATGTGTTCATGTGACATGCTATATTTTATATTAGCTTATATTAGTCCTCATATAAGAGGTTTTTATATCTCTAACATTTCCTCACACTTACTAGATCCTCTAACATGATTGACCAAGAAAAGTGTCTAAAGAAAGGGGGAAAGAAGTATTTCAGTTTGGGGAAGCAAATTTTAGAAAGTAGGAAACAGTGCAGACATCTAAAAATCTACCCAATCAAAGAAACTGGGAAAAAGAAGGCAAGCCAACTGTATTTGTATATAAATCCATAGATTTATAACCAGTCCAGATACAGAGTAAACATACTTAAATTTGAATGCTGAGCATAGACATTAGTTTATTGATCCTTTAGTCTGACAATACAGGGAAGCTTCTTGCTCACCAGTTAAAAAGCCAAAGCCACACGGCTACTCACCCATTGGCCAGTTGTCATACACATGTTTTGCAATATCTGCAGCAGAGTCATTCGGTGAAAATAGGAACTCTTTTGTTTTCCCACTTACCAAGATGAGGCGCAAATTTATCTGGTAAAAAAAAGACCAAACCAATATTAAGAAAGTCTACAGAGAAGACTTAAATTATTTAATTTTTTTATGGTTACTAAAAAGTTGTAACTGATTTTGGATGAAGACTGATCCAAATGATTTGAGAAAACAGTTTAAGACAGTGTTAAAAAGAGGGTCAAAGAGGTCAATAAAATTTTGTTCACTTATACATAATCTAGGAACATTAAATTCTAATAGTTGGCATTTTTGATTATAAACACCAGAAGACTCGCATAGTTACTGATTGAATCAATTGTGCTATCAAGAAAAGCTTTCAATAGAGTAGAAAAAAATTCTAGCAAGGACACACTGGCAACACAGCTTCTTGAATGAAGAGGAAAAATATAAACCTGAAAAATTCACTTAGACGACATTAAAAATATCAAAATCTGCTCCTGAATAGCCTGTCGGCCCAAATAAAAGCCCTAGCACGCTCCCTCCAGCCCTAATCTCAGCCAGGCATCTCCTACAAAACACCAGGGAGTCAGCATGCTTCCCTGGTCCCAATGGCCACCGAGCTTGAATCCCGCTGCCAGTCTTCTGAATCCAAAACTTTGTCCCACCACTGTTTTTCACTACAAGCAAAGTGGTTGAGGTCCACATGCAACACAGTAATAACATCACATAGTCATTTTTCTTTCATTAATATCCTATATGAAATGATCAGCACCTTCAGCCATAATTTTCCTCTCTTCTATTTGCAAATTAGAGAATATTATTCCTTTCCCATATAGCATTAAAATAACACATATAATGAACTGACTGTGACATTATTTACAATGCAAACAAGATAAAATTTTGGCTCCTCAAGCAACTGCTAGCAGGGTCATAAAAGATGTTTGGGTAGCTAGCACTTACCAATGCCCACGGCAAGCAGGAGTCTAGCTGCTATTGTGCTTTGACCTACAAGCCCACATTTCATCAACTTTTAGCCAGACTTTAGCTATACTAACTGCTTGGATACTTCTTTCCAAGTCACACTCTCAAACTGTGGCTCTCACTTCAGGGTAAGTTGCAACAAAGCTTTCTTTGCTGGAATTCAGTAAACTGTTTTCTACATCAAATATGAAGGGAAAAATTTACAGTGATGCACAAGTTTTGAAGACTTTAAGGTCAAAAATCTCAGTGCATCATATCCACTGAACGTGATAGCCCAGCCTCAGTTACCTACTCTCCACTTACTTTCAGAAACTCTCTGAAGAGGTTGTCTATTCCCTCTTGAATGCTTTGGCTTGGATTCATCTTTAAGTACCTAATGGAGGTATCGAAATTAAAATCTCTATCATCCAGAACACTTCAAGGTCAATGAAGAAAATGACCCCTCCTAAAAGCAATTCAGTCTCTACTTCAAAGTGTAGCAAGTATAAAAGAGTGAGCATAAAAGGTCTAGGTTGCCTTCACTGTCCTCCTGCTAACACCCTTTGGAAAATACAAGTTCTACCATTAGACCAGGAAAGCAGCCAAGCGGTTGCTGTCTCTGAGAAAGCACCACAGCCACTGTAAGAGTATCGCTGTATACCAGGAAATAGAGAAAAAACTTAAAGGAGAGAAGCTGCAGGAATGCTGTTTAGTCAAAGACAATTCTTCATAAAATTCAGAACATGTTTGGCTATACATATGAAAGTTTTGTTTTCTTTGATAGTTCCACAATGATTAGGGAATTACTTTCAAATCTCACCAACATTAAGCAGAAAAAGCAGACCAAGTTCCACTGTTCCTGATTACTCCAAAAACCTGACTACTGCAATGAATTACAACTTAAACAAGTTGGACTATGTCCATTTATTGTTTTGCTAATATTGTCTTTTAATTTAAGTATTTCTCCTCCCTTAATTGTCTCCACCTGTGTATGTATAGACAACACTTACATATATGATTCCTTTAGCTGGACTACCCCAGACAAACTCTTCAAGCTTTCTCTAGTAAGGTATCTATTTTCCCATTCATCCTAGGAGCCTGTCTCTGCACCTTTCAATTTCTTCAATTTTCTCCTCAAACAGATGACTATTTCTGAAGCATACTAAATGATGTCTCACCAGATGTTCGTATAACACCAGTAATTTCCTCTGTCTACTGGAAACACCTTCTGTGACTGTGTCCCAACAGCACATATACCTTCTTCATACCTACACCACACTGCTTGCTTGGTGACTTTGTACTCCTGTCTACTTTGATCCTTTCAATTATTCAGCTTTCAAGCTTTTAACTTGGCTGTATCACCCTAAAGCACATGGCTCCAAATTTCATTCCACTTCTAGTACTCCATCCCTCAGAGGGAAATAAGGCTAGGTATAAAGAAGTATTCTGCATCACAAAGATGTTTCATATTTCCCCCATGTCTGGGCCCATGGCCTAAGAAATCCCCCCCAAAATTCTGTGTAACACTTCTTTCTCTTTAAATTACAAGCATTTTTCAAAGTTCATGTCATCAACGAATTCTAGCAGCAAGTCCTCTTTACACTTAGCTTTGTCATTAAATCAATCAGGAAACATTAAGATTGATCCAACAATTGTTTCATAATGATTCTAATAATGAGCTCTCTCTGAGCTGACTTCCCTCCTTTCAGCTAGGTCCTTTACGTCAGGCCCTTAGACACACACACAGTCTCTCTAATACATTTTAATTTCTGCTATTTAACCAACAGTTTGCAATACAGCACCACATCTGTTACTAAGTACATATTCAGATGTCACTATAAAAATGCCTATGTAGAAAATAAGTTCTTTTCATCAGCTTGCCATGCTCTAGCTTTTGGAGGTGGGATGTACCGCATTCGATTCCATTTTCTCTATACTTCATTATCTTTAATTATTTTTTAAGCATTAATGCATCTCATTACAACACCAACATACTGCCAAAAATTTAGGAAGTTAAGACTGCATCATAAACTGTTACTGTACATGGAACAGGCTGCCTGTTTAAAAGAACAAACAAACCAACCCCAAATTCTTGGTACCAGTGCCTGCTGTAGACACTAGAGGGGACGTGCTTCTTGACCAGCAGCCCTCCTGCCTCTCGCTCCAATTCCCCATATCCATTTCCTATACTCTAAATGGCTCCTGAGATACCCCCCTCCCTCTGGCCAAGCAGTCCCCAAACTCTGAATTTGTGCAGGTTATCTAAGGATTTCTTTTCCTTCATCTGTGTGTAGCTTAGTTGTGGTGGGGGTTACCTGTTTTGAAGATCATAGCACTTTCCTAGGCAGCAGGCATAACACCAAACCATCAGCTCCCTAGAACTCTCTGATTTGCATCCTACAAGGAGGTGACTAAAACAGATTAGCCCTGCTTAGCACTTAAAATATGATTATAGCACAGCCTTAACATAGAACTGAAGCTATTTTTCAGCTAGCGTAACATTAGGGACATACATTTCTTTTTATTCTTTTTACTGAGTTTTGAGATTACCAGGCAGACCATACACTGAATACAGAGAGGAGATGAGTATCACTGAAAAATAACCAAAACCAACTTTGCTTCCTGGAAAATCATATTTTTGCAGTTCATAGGCAACATAAAATCAATACAAAGCAACAGGAGGGGGGAAAGAAAGAATGAAAAATGTTAGATCCTTATTTCTCCCCACCTCCCCAAGATGGATAAGTTTTTTGTTGCTGAAGAACATTTCTTATAGTCTTACTATGAAATATAAAAGGCACATCAAAATAAGCTAATAATTTTATAGGGTATATTACAAAGTATGTGTAAAATGCAGGATGAATATTTTCATTTAAAAAAAAATAATTCATCAAATATCAGCAGAAGCCCAAAATAAATTCTTAAGTCAGTCAAGCAGATGTTGCATCAAATGCAAGGAAACAGCTGTTCTAATGAAAGGTTAAAGTATTTTCTTATTTATAGTACGGCATGCCACTGACACATTTAGTTTGCATCTTTTTGTCTCTCTCTCTCTCTATGTAAGATATATATATATATTTATGTTTCTTAACCTTAGCTTGAAGGAATCTTATTCTTGAGTTCCACATCACACTACCCCAAAGGGTTTGAAGCAAAGAACCCCAAAACTTGCCTTTAAATTTCCCCTCAAGAGCATTGGGAAATTTAACAGCTTGTAACTGCTGTGCTACTTAATCTTGCAAACAAAGTATAGGGGATCTGAAACAAATATTTTTGCCAAAATTCTACTAATGATAGCTCAGAACTAAAAGAAAAAGGAAGAAAAAATAAGAGCATATGTGTATACACATTTACTCAAAATGCAGAAAAAAATCTTGGTTAGGTAGAGAAGGCTTGACACAAAAGCAGCAAATTTTAATTTTTCAAGTTAAGAAAGGATTCTCAGCGGTCTTAACTACCCTGTATCCTATTTCCTATGTTAAAAGTTAGCAAGGAGGTTGCATGGGTATCCCTTGTATGCTTGAAGCCCATCCACCCATTCTTGTCAAAAGTGCCTTGGTCCCAAGACACTCTTGCAATTTTTATGGCCCTGACAAGTTTGTCCTTCCACTGGGGAAGTAAAAACAACCATCCTGATTATGTGGGTTTTTTTTTTCTCAGGCTACCAAAGGGAATTCCAGCCTTTTGCTACAGGAAAGTGATACAGATTATATCCTCACATTTCTGCATTATAGTACCAACTGCAACATTACTGGTGAAAGCAGCCAAGAACAGCCACAGCATCAGAAGTAGGATTAAATGCAATTTGCAGACTATAACTCCTCTGCACAGTTATGTAATGGCACATTCTGTTTGTGATCTCAAGCATGCAAACCTTGCCCTCTCCCCTCCCCCAATCTCATAATCAGAGCTCCAGTGACTACCCCATCAGTTGCACTGCATACACAATAAAAATTTTCATTGTAGATTATATTCTGTAAACAACAACAACCCCCTCCAAATAAAATTAAAAAAAAAAAAACAACAAACAAAAGCAAATAAAAATACCAAATAGAATAAATGTGTAAATTAAAATTATGTCTATGCAAAGACTGTAGTAACAACTGTGACCACAACTTCTGGAAGAGAAATTTGGGTCACGTATATGCAGATATAGAATGAGTTGTGTTTTCTTTGTTAAAGCCATCCACAAAGTTTGTTCATTCATTAAGGCATAACTACAAAATGTCTTAAGTGCCACAGTGCTAAATGGGAAGTCACTTAAACATCAAGAAACACTGTGTAGGTTGTAAATTTCATTTCTTAATGTTTAAGTGACTTCCCATCTATTAAGTTAAACAATTCAGTTTGTTATCAATTTTATGCTCCAGTAGCAGGCTGAGATTGCTCCCATCTTACAACTGAAATGCAGAGGAGGAGAAGTGTCATATCACCACACGCTATACAGCCCCAAGTTTAAACTAACTGCTTTTTTTCAGTTGTTTTAAGATTAAAATATAGACACAAAATGATTTGATCCTCAACATCCAATACACTTACTTCCTAGTTCAAGTTCCTAATTATAAGAAATAAGTTTGTTCTCCAAAGACACATCAATGTTTCTTAATGGCTCTAGGCCAAAGAGAAACCTCCCAGCCCCACGCTGTACACTTAGCTGACTGGATTCCACCAGACTCATGTACGGTTGAACCAGACCCAAATAACTAAGTGAAACAGCAGCATCAAACATAAGCCAAGTCAGCAGGGACCTGCAGGTTCTAGAGGCCAGGTCACTCTTGGAAATGCATCCAGCTAAACATAATGAAGAACTTCAGTTTTTACACTCCCTGGAAGGCTGCTGTAGAACCTGAGAGTTCCACTGAGGGCTTTCTTCCCATTCCCAGCTTATGTTTATTCTTGGACAAGTTACACTCACTTACTTTGCACTGTAGCAAAAAAACCTTAGGGTTTCAAGGGCTTTCTTCTACATCTGCAGACAAGGACACACTTTGCTAAAATAAACAAGCTAAAGTTTTCCTCATTAAAAAGCTGGCCCTTGGTGGGATCACTGTCTTCAAAGTTCTGAAGCACATCAACAGAGATCAAAGAAACTGGGCTTGGGTAGGCCTGGAGGCCTAGTGGGCACCTATTACCAGCCTTCCTATGCCTACATTACCACAACGACCTCTTTGCTGAGGTCCAAGTCAGAAATCTTGTTTCATATATGGAAAGGAGGATTTGAACTGTGATAAGGTAAAAAGTTTTCACCCTGAAGACATCAAAACAGTAGTCTCCCAGAGATGCTTTGGAAGCTCTGCCCTAGTGGATTTTCAAGATCCAACTGACAAAGCCCCAAGCACTCTGTTCTGAATTCAGAGGTGACCCTGCTTCCAGCAGGAGGTTGGGCTACAAAATTTCTCAAGGTCCTTTCCAAAGTGAATGATTCTACAATTCACTTTAAACCATATCTGCTTTAGTCTTGACGAATCTTTCTTTAGTATGTATAATTAGAATTCTACATGGTATTTCAGGAATTTATGAAATTATACCAGAGCCTCCTTAAATTGACTGCAAAAGCCTCTGTTTTCTATACAAACATCACAACTGTTTCACATTCGCAATGCAGTAATCTTGCAATGCTCTGCTCTAGTCCAGTTGTTTCCATGACATAAGCCTTCAAGTTTGCATTACAAAATATAGCATTTAACCACTCATGATGCACAGGATATTTTTATATTAATACAATTAATTTTGTTCCTATTAATTCAGTCTTTGAGATAATCCAATCTTTTCTATACTACACCGTGATCATCTTCTGTACCACTGGTGCTTCTAAATTTTCATCATCAACAAATTTCATGGGCATACTGATTTTCCTTATGTCAGTGGCATAAAAGAAAATATCAGAAAGACAGTTGGTCCCAAAATTATCTTTAAAGAATTCCACTAAGCGTAACAGTGCTAGCCTGACACTTTCACATTGAACACTGTACCTTACCATCTTCTCCACCCAAGTCACATGCTTTATCAACCCCTGCCTTCCCAAATGGATCCCTTCCTACTCAACATCAACTAGTCACTGAAGTCCAGAGAGAATACACTTCTGCATTTCCCTCATCTGGAAAACACTCTCCTTCCAAAGAAAACTGGCTAATGAATCTGTCTGTCATAATCTAACTTGGGTAAATATATATTGTGAATTTTATTCCATTATTTCTGCTCTGCTCCTTCTCAACATCCTTCCTGAGATGGTTATACAACTGTCAAATTCAAAGTCTCTCTTCACATCTTTCCACTCATTTAGCATGCAGATGTTTTATAACTTTAATGTCTTTGACCTGAAGAAATACCAAACATATAAATTCTTCATATAGTCTCCCTATTACTAACCCAGTATATTTAATCAGCATCTTCCTCCTTGAAATCCAAGGCTTTATGTATACTCCTACTTTGTTTATTCTTCCATTTGATTTTAGCTGTATCAGCTCATGATCATTGAATCTCATTTCCCCAAGCAGCCTTCTGAAGATTTCCAGAACTTTCTGGGAATTTAACATGTAGAATAATAACATTAGCTCCTTCTCGGCCAAGAAACTAGCTGGTAGAGGGACTAAGGTGCATATGATAAGGAAGCAAGTGAGCAAAAGTATGAATTTACACTTGGCAACACTCAGAATTCCTGTATTTACCTTTGGATGCAAAAAGGGGCTTTACTCTACCCTTACAGTGTCTTGCATCCATTATAAATTTATTTTGTATCGTGAAAAAACAATTGTCATGGAACACGAGAAGAAACATAAATTGTCCCTGTGAATGAATACAAGTTCCATTGCCTGCTGGTTGGCAGAGCTGTGTCACTCATTCAAAGCCACACCACTTGTGAAAGTAGGGCAATCCCAACATGACACCAGGAAACTGTGACAGCACCTGCATCACTCTATTCAGGACTGAGGTGAACTTCATAGCCTGTTCCGAAGACACATTCACCTTTAGATTACTACCACATGAAACAAATGTGTTACTATATGCAACTGCTTTCTCAAACAAGGAACACCTAAGGCAACACTGCACTGCTAAAAATTAGGTTAGCAAATTTCAGAAGTTTGAAGTGAAGGAAAAGAGAAAATCAAAATAAAGCAAATTTTATTTAGAGGTGGAAAAAAGGCAAAATCCTATAAGCATTTAACTCGGTAGCTATGATAGAACTAGCTGTTTCTATGGAAACCATGACATTCTTGAACTTAAAATCCTAGTGCTAGGTCACACTTCATCCATTTCCTCACTTCAGTTCAAAGAACACAGGAACAATGGCAATATCCTCCTATGAGTTCCAGGTTTATCTTTTAAGAAGAAATCTCTAGGAAGCACTGTTCTTCAAAATAAATTAATACAGATACTACGAAAAATAACCAGTAAAATACAATGGATTTCAGTGAAGTTTACATACCTTTTCCTTTACTATCCTGACTGTTTGCATTCCTGGAACGAGGCTGGGTTGTTTTTTTAGTTGTTCAGTTTGGGTTTTGGGGGTTATTTCGGAGAGGAGAGAGGTGAACACAACATACCAAAGTGTTTGCTGGAGCTAATTAAGAACTAAGAATTTTCACTGAAAATCAGTTTTAATATGACAGTAAAATCAGAATAATAACTTTTTTTTGAGGTTCTATCAGTAAAATATTTTTCCATGATTTAATGAAATAAATGTCCACCCAGGAATAATTTCTCTCCCAGCAGTACAAGAAAACAGATGCAATCCATTAACTGAAATAATGCAAGTACTCAAGTATCTGGTCTTCTCAGGTCAAATAGAATTTTGGCTACTGTATTCCAAGTACATCCTTTAATCATAGGGTACAGAATTAACTTGTCTCCTGCTGGCTCCCAGGAGAATCCACTCTGACAGGGAAGATTCAGAGAAAGACCTCTGATTACTCATTAGCCACAGACAGGGCAGTTTCACCCTGCACAGGTTATAATTGTCTAAGTCCATCAGGATCATAATGTGCAAATTGCAACACACAGAAGACTATGTCTTTAACACATTCCAGAAGACCATGAAACAACACAAATAGGTAACCAAAAAAAGCAGAAAGTAAACTACGTGGCATTCAAGCTTGCTATTTTCAAAGATCATCCTTTCAACCCAGTGCTGGAGTAAGTGTATTTTCACTGAGAACTAAAGTGAATAAAACACAAAACAGAGAAATTGATATACTTAGATTAACATAAAATTTTGGTACAGACCATTTTAGCAAGCAGCATACCACGCTGAGCCAGTTATTTCCAAACACAAGAGTGGAAATAACAGTAAAACTGCATCAAATGTCAATGCACACATGAGAAGTTTGTGCTTGCAGGCCAAACCAATTAGCTCTGCTGCAAATGGCCACACTGAGGTGGTTCAATAACTACGGAGCCTCTGCTCTCAGGAGGGACTCCCAGTAACACTGAAACCAGGCCATCCTGGTGTGATATATGCTGGGGGTCCCTGGCCTGTAGCACGTGGAGTTAGTGGTGAAGCACCAACACAGGCTTTTGTATGACTTCTTCGGAACTTACATAAAGTAATAGCAGAGAAGAGCATTCCACATTTTCTTTCTGAAGTGGGAAAGAGTGTGAGTAGGAGAGAGAAAAGAAAGTGTCTGTTTCTATATTTTTGATCTCTATCTAAAACTATCTTTTAATGACACATATCCCAACATTTGACTCCAGAATTTAAAAGGGAAATCAGCATGTACCATCTCTGTTACCATCCTGCCACCTCTTCTCAAGAACTGCCCCTGGATAAGCCCATCACCTTATTTTCACCCTCTCCTACCAGTTGGTATTTAAAGCTTAGAAGTTCATCACACAAACATGAATAATGATACTTCCAGGCACTTACATAAATTTGGATTTAATTCTGATATGACTCAACATTTGTTCTGATGTATTCTGTAGAGACTATTTACATAGCGTTTAAAAATATTATTTAGGAGAATTCAATGTCATCTTTGAAAAGACTGATGCAAGACCATCGAGACTGTGAATACTTATTTTGTGAAATGCCTAAAATCTCCAGTTTGAAAGTGAAGACTTACTGCTGTTGCTAACAAAGGAGAACATACAATTCCATATATATGGAACCAGTTCCATAGATAGCTACTTTTTCCAAGTCCAAGGGGTAAGCAGATACCCTCCATCCCTTCATAATCCCCAATCAATTATTTCTTTTTACCTTTAACCAATTTTTGTAAGGGTCAATTTGATTTAACCCACATTCCTAGAATATTACCTAGACTGGGAGGTATTACAATTTTATAACCCAAACAGGTCAGTAAGGTCATATGTAAAGCTGAAAATAATCTTCCAGTTATAGGCTGGATGAAAACAAACATCACCTATAACTTGACAAAAACTGAAGTTCACTGAAGAAAAAAAAATTGAAAACAAAGAAAACGTTGAAAATATATGGGAAAAAAAGGACATTTAAAGGGAGCTGCTATTTACTGGAACAATCAAAACAATTATAAGTGCAAGCAGCATATGTTCATGGATATCATCTAGTTTCACATACTAATTTTCAGGGGAAAAGTGAGATTTTGTTTTTGAACGTTGAGGGGTTTTAATGTTTTTGTTAGTTTTTAAACGGAGTTTTAAAAAGTGATTTTTCATATTAAGTTACCTAAACATAATAAAGATGCATTGATCTCTCTGCATTCCTGTGCTAATCTTTACTGCAGAAGTTCAACTGCCTTTCCCTCTGTTTCTACTTTCTATCATGTGAGACAGGAACAGCAATTAAAGATCACTCGAAAGTCAGTGTAAATATTTATGTATATGAATGTGTAAGTGCCAAGACACAAGTAACTAGCCAATTCAGAAAATTTCTTGGAAAATCTTATAATAAGGAAAAAATGCATTTATATAAAAAGGGGAAAAACCCCACAAAACAAAACAAACCCAATAAAACACAAATAAACAAACAAACACAAACAAACAAAAAACTCCACCAAAAAATCACTCCACTGTCCTGGAAATAAAATATCTAACCCTTAGTTATGAGAGCATAAGGATTCATGAGATCTTACTCATGAAGAGTATAGCATGAAATTATACTTTTTCTCAGAAACAAATTAATCTCCAATGCAAAGCCTATTTTTAAAATGTGCTACTCCTCAGGCCCCCAGAAAGGGACAATGACAATCAAGTATAAAAATAGCCTGATTTGGAGTAGAAGAAAAATAATACAAGAGCAACGAAACAACCTTCTGAATCCAATTTTGTCTTCTCTTTTCTCTTGCAGTAACTGCTGCATTATATGGTTTTTAATACAGTTTACCATACAAAAAACGTACTGTGACTAAGTAGAAGATTATAGCTAATATAAATACTGTTTACCATTTAAACTAGACACAGCTTGAGAAATTCTTAGGAAAAAAAGCCACTCCCTAAAAGCAAATAAAGAGTCACGTGGTCCCCCTGGAAGTCCCCTCATATCAACTCTGAGCTACTAAGAAGAACATCATATGAACAAAAAAGACTTCCCGAAGATTTTTCAGGACCTATATCCCAATGGAAATACCAGCAGTAGGAGGTTAAGTTTTCAGTGTCTCATTCTAGGACTCCGCTGACAGGTCCTTCATCTGGTATGATTCTGTAACTTGGTCAGCACCAAAGTATTCAATTTTTAAGGCCTTGAGAATACACGTCAAAAACAAAATGAAAAAAAATCCTAATTATCTTTTAAAACATGAAAGAGGCAAAGAGTTGCACTTTGACTTAGAGATGTATTTTGCTTCACTTACGGTATTTAGGGAACACCATAAAATTAAATTTTTATTAATAGCTACCAATTCCTAGCTTCTCTGGGCTTACTGTGTATCATGGCAGTCAGCCAAAGTTTTGCCATTCCAAAATGCTATCTAAATCACTGAACTGTGATAATTAAAGGCAAGAGACAGGGCATTATATAAATATATATATATATATATATATTTTGTCTCTGATGCAGAATATAGTTCACATTTTAATCAAAATGGATGTTTCAATGACCAGAGCTAATTTACTCTAGCAAAAGTAACCAACTCAGATATGAATGAGAATGCAACCTTTTCTAATTGTTTTCATCCTATAATAGCCCAGAGAAAACACTGAATTATGTGATAAAAGATCAAGGATTTTGATGCTGATCCAATTTATTCAGAATACAACTCTTCAAGAGCAAACAGCTTGACCTATGCCTGTACTTCTCAGTACACAATAATGAACACTTTACCTTCCATTTTTTCCCTCCTCAATGAGTTACCCTTCATGTTCAACAAAAATGTAAGCCATGTTTACAGAAAGCTTACATGTTTTTCTTCTATTTAAACATTATGGCACTAATGCATCCCCAAGCTAAGCCTGCTGAAGTCAACTGACTGAAGTTAATGGAACGATATCACAAATAAGATCTGATCCAGTTATTTGCTATGCTTTACATTCACTGTTGAACACTAAAAGGCACAGCTTATTAACCTTTCTTTTACTGCATGCCAGCAAAGTGCTTGTGTTCTTCCAACCAGCTGGCAGCCTAATAGTAATTCTTATCCTATCTCCACCATGAAGAGCACTAGCACGTCCAGATTGCCTACTAATGACCAAAGGAATTAAAGGTGCCTTTTTGTTTTGGTCTCCTCCTTCTCCAGGATTGTTAAGCCTTCTATGGAGTCAGAAACATACAATATAAGAGTTGTTAACTTGCTGCTCAACTTCCTCGGATGATCTAGTTCCTGATGCACTATCCCTGTATGATTACCGCATGGTTTTGTCTGCCTGGCAAGGTACCTTAACCTTTTTCATCCACAAAAGAGTTTTCTTCAAAGAAAATTAGATTATAGTGAAGAGGAAGAAAAAAAAATGAATTGGTAAGAAAAGCTTTTTTAGAGAACACACATTTAGTATCATTTTTTTATCTTATCTTGTATGCCTGGAGTCTACACAAAAACCATTGAATTACATAAAAATGCTTCATTCCAGCCCTCTAGAAAAATCTATCTTCATACAAATACAAAAAGCACAGATTTAAGATCCAATTGATATTCAGGCATCTTCTAAGCATAAACATCCTCTTGGTCTAAGATGTCACTAAACCCTTACCAGGAGGAGAGAACAGTGTTGCCTTCTTGAAGGCAATACTGTCTTTTAATCAGCAGTGATTATAAGCAACACTGGTCATGGCTGTCAGCTCTTACTGCATCAACAACTACATGATAACAAGCCATCTGCTCTGTGTCAAAGTAGTGAGTAAGGCTGGCTTCTGTGAATCTGGGGCAACATGTGTGCTAGCTTGCACCTTAATTATGGTTTACAAAACACTATGTATGGACAACCACAGAGGTATGTCATTGAAAGCTCCCCAAAGTATCCAAGATTCTTACCTTTAAAGCAAAAAGGAATTTGTATTACTTCCCTGAACTAATTTTTTTGAATCTATATACATAGGCAACAGGAGAATACATCATTTAACAGGCTTTTCTCCTCATACATTGTGACTTTTGCCGGAATAAAATCATTTTAGACTTAAGTCATATTCCAAATCCTAAACTTTCCTGTCCTCATGTTTTCAGCACATGTGGTCAATACAGCAAGTAGTTACCACTCACCACCTTTGCACGTCTGAGTTCTCCAAGACATGGAGATGATCCATCTCTCTTTTCTCCTCTTTGTTTCTTGTGTACTCAGACTTAGTTTTTTAGGATAGCTGCTTCTTATGCTTTATATATAATATTACTTCCAGGCTACAGTTCTTTTACAGGACAGATGTTGATTTAAAACTGAGTGCTTTATTAATAGTTCCACAAATATTACAATGGGTTTTAAAGACCCTCTCATCCTATTTTCACTAATGAAAAAGGCAGGACAGTCTAGAGAGATAGCATCAACTAACTGTGTTGTGAAAAATCTCACTGGTACCACTGGTTATAAATAACTATAGTTAAAGGACAATTATTTCACAGATGATTACTAAACCTATGTATTTATGTCAATCAAAGCATTACTTTGCTGTTATGAGAAATGGCAACCTCTCAGAAAAACAAGCCAGAAGGTTGTCTTTCCTATTAGGCTTCAACATGCTCAACTCAAGAGTTGTGGATAGATGTCCATGCCAGCTATGATGACCCAAGTTATAACAAAAATCATTATGTAAAAACAAAGAAATCATCTTTTTGTTACAGAAAAGAAAGATGACACAGCTTTGCATTTCCTGTCGTGACATAATGAAAGTTAATGGAGCTATGCTTTTGGAGAGAAGAGGATAAGAACAGAATTTAGCAAGCTGTCAGGAGACACAACATTCCTTAGTACAAATCTTTTCTGGGGGAAATATATATGCATATATTGATTGAATGACAGTTCTGTGCATAAAACTTGATGTTAACAGTCGCATGGTTCAAAAGTTTCTAGTTTTCAGCCAACTCGTTTTCTAGCTAATTATCAAGTCAAAATTACAGCACAGTAGTAGAACTGTAGATAGAACCCTTTCTTACAAAGGGTCTAGCACTTATACACAAGACAGTATAGAAAAATACAGCTGTTCCATAGGAAGAGAATGAAAATCCACATAGTCTGATCTATTTCATTCTTCCCTAACAGTTTGGGAGACAAATAAGTATACAAAGTTGAAAGGGGAATCTGGCATTTAGAAAGAAGAGTGCATTTGTCATACAAAACAGCTATCAAGAAAACTATTGTCTTAAGCTACCCACGGCTTGGGCGACTATTCAGCAGAGAGTCAATCAGCATCAACGAGTGGTACTGTCCCTTAGTGGTGCCAGACACAACTGTGGCATCATCTGCCTTTCATAGTAACATTCTCATTCAGAAATTACTTTTCAACAAACATAATGAATTCTCATGCGCATATTACTATTTCACTGATTACTTCAACAGACTGTTTACTTATAATAAACAGCCCACCAAATTATACAAAATAAGTGTTTCATGAACACTATGTAGTGTTTACACGACAAATCAAGGATCTGAGTAGCTGGTTAAGTGTACACTGCCACATATTGTCTAGGATGTAAACATCACCACATTACAGGAACATTCAATCTTGTCCTCTGGGGAATACATTTAGAGTGTCAGCTCTAACAGGTGAGTACCACTCAGGACAGTTCAGTTCTGCTTTAGTCTAAACTTCAAGTGATGATCAAAAAACTTTTTTTTTTTTAATTTAAGATTTTTTAATAAAGTTTGAAACCAACACAAAGCAACTAGACAAGGTAGTACAGAGAGGAACAACAAAGGAAATGCAGAAGTGGGACAAGACGACAGGCTACAAAAACTTACAGAACCCAGAAACTGTCTCCCTGGAAAAAAACAAACAAATCCAAAGCAAAACACAAACAGAAAAAAACAGAAACAAAAAACCCACAAAAAACTGAGTCTACCCCAGTTCCAGACTGCAAAGAACACAGGAATAACATCAGCAACAGACCAGCAGCAAAAGGAAGAAAATCAAGTACAACAATGATGGACGTGGCATGGAATGAGACTGATGGCCATTAGCTACAAACTTTGCAAAGCTACATGAACCCTATGAGGCTCTAGGCCATGAAAAGTAACTGTCCACAAATATTCATTACACAAATATTCCATTAAAAATAAGTAAAATGGTATTAATCAACTGAGCCTCTTGAGTTGCAAACCTTTCACAGAAAGAGCAGTTAAATATACCTAACATGATATGTCCCCAATAAAAGCTTGCCCCAAGTACCTCTGAGCCAAAAACTTTAAATCAGAAACTTTAAAGCAAGTATCAAAGATTATATTCTATCCTGGCAAAAACTTGGTTCACATTTTAAAAACTGCAGCACAGAGAATTTTAAAAGACTCCTCTTGTAAGCAGAACTCCTTTCTTCAAAACCTATGGTATTTTGGACCTTTCCAATACATGCCTCAAAGGTACGATTAAAAAGTTTAATTAGCTTTATATGCAAGCACTGAACCAGACGATCATATTCACCTTCCTCCCCAAGTGCGTCAGTAAAGTCATCAGGGTACTATTTGCTCTCTGAACAAACCATTGTCTTGATTACCTGCCAACAGTCAAATCTCAAAAGCCTTGGTGTCATCTTCTCAAAACAATGTAGGAAAGGTCACATGTATGCTCTGTGTTAAGCAGCACAGACCTTACAATCTTGTACCCATCCATACCCTGCAACTGAGAACACATCTGTTCTCCACAATCCATTTCTCTTTCTTTAAATGTGAAGAGAATAGACTTTATCTATAATAATAAACTAAAATCCTTACATTATTAAATGTAATATCACTTATCTTCTTACACACTTATATACATTATATTGGGAAATAGAACAGATTAACATAACAGAACCAACCTTCAACACACTAAATATCAAAACAATAATAAGTCTTCATAAAAAAAAGTCTCCATAAGGATATTCTATAAAAATCAGTGCAAGACAAGGGCAAATTATCTGAAACTCCAAAACAATGAACAAAGAGAAGTGCATGAAAGAAAATAGATTCAGTAATAAAAAAGTGACTAGTGTTGCTAAAAAACAGGTTTTTTTAAGCATCATACATATACTAAGTCAATGTGGCCGCATTATAATGAAAAATAACTCGCATGCAATGCCACTGTGAAAAATTAAGATACATTATCTGTAGAATAACACTTTTACTAATAGTGTTAGTCTACTGACAATATTAATAATTTGCACTTTCACAAAGATAAAAGAAAATTAAGATACTATTTCAATCTTACATTCTAGAATGCTTATCAGCTCACAAGTTCAAACTCTTAAATTTCTGAGATAGTTCCTTCGCAAGTCATATATTATTAGCATTTTTACAAATGGTACTTTATCTTTTCCCATTACAACTTCTGCTCAATAAACAAAAGGGTAAAGTCCGTATACCTTTAAACACTTCCATAATTATTAATTACAGTATTACTTCTCAGTATAAAATCTCCCTACGGAGAATACTAACTTGCAGATAGAGTCTTACTTTGTCACAAACCTGTTCTGGATATCTGAGAGAAAGAAGGAAAATCTTCATGGGGAGTCTCAGTTCCACAGTGCCATAAATGAAGGATGTTTTCCTGCCTTCTGTGACTGGTTTTGGCTCTTGAAAATTAACAGCTCTGTTTGACGTAAGTCATGTCAATAATTTTCACAATTATTCTTACTAAATTACATCTTTTGTCTCATTAAAACAAACTAGTAAATTCTACTGAATGCTTACCTTGCACATCCTCTATGCTCTTTAAATCTTACCATTAACCTGCCTCACTGTACATAGACAATTTATAGTTATTAACTCCTACAGCATTTTCCCCATCCTTTTTCTTACCTCAAACAAACAATTAAGCATGATTTTCAGGTCCAAAAAGGAAGTAATTCAGCACGTGGCCCACTCAATTTTGATCTATTTTGAAACATCATATTTCATCAAGAAAAAGTAATCCTTTACCCCCAAAACAGCATTTTTACCCTTGCATACACCTGAACTTCTCAAATCTCCTTGAATTTAAGGGTTAATAACAATTCATAGCTACTTAGAACCCATTATTTTCTCAGTCAATGTTTAATAGTAAACATAGTTCCTTATGATATTTCTGTGTATGGATAAAATTTCAGTCAAATACAAGTGCACTAAGTCTAAGGTGCACTGGGAAGTTTAAAAGAGCATAACTTTGATCAATCTTTAAATACTGATAATCATTACTATAAAACACATGCACATACATACAGAGAAAACACGTTTCTTCAGAACTTTGCAAACTGCAACACAAACCCAAATGTTTCTTGCCTTCTAATTATTTCTTTTGTGGTTTGGTAACAGCACTTGCACAGAGGGAAGGTGCTTGCAGCAGGCTAAATTACTATAGAGACATAAATCAAAAGTGTATTTCATCCTACTTCTCTGCTTCACAAGCTACATTCACAGACACTCATCAGTTAAAGACTTCCAAGCTTTCCAAAGGAAAATACAATGGCACTCCCTTGTTATTATACTGTTTGTTTCATCAAGGAAGGAAATATAACTGACATTAAAACCACGAGACAAGGTCATAATTATTTTTAATTATTATTTTTTCCCCTCTCTCAACAAACTAAGCTCTGAATGGATGCTGAGTGTCCAACTAACACTGATTCAATAGAAGAAGGTGCAAGTGAGGCCTCTGCATCATTTCCATGTGCTTGTGGGGGGAACCTGGAAGTTTGACTTGCAGCTCCCCAGGCTGCTGCTTCTGCTGCTTCCTAACAACAGGCTGGAGCCAAACAGATTCTCCTAAAGAGCTATTATTGCTTCGTAGAAAAGCATTAAGAAGAAAACTAAAAAGATTAAAGATGACAAGGCGCTAAATGGATCCCCTTCCATCCCCTTCTGTCTCTCCAAAAACACACACACGCTGTCAATAAGATTGGTCTCCTGCACAAAAATCAGTGCAGACAGAAACACTGGGAAATACATATGGGGAAAAAATTATCCTATAAGCAAAGCAGCAAGATTAACAGATGGAAGCATAAGTTCATGATAACAGGCCAAAGGCATAAGCCTCAACCTGAGAAAACTTTCCATTTCCACTTTGAAGGCTGTGCTGTACCTATGCACACTTCAAACAGTTGTAGTTAGACATATTGTCCCTGGAAAGGGGTGTAAAAGCACCATCCTAAGTACATGCTCTTAGTTTGAGCTTAAGAAAAAGAACAACAAATATTTTTCAGCAGTGGCTTCCACAGGCAATGGTTTTCTGTGCAGAGAACAAAACTTCTGAACCACCAGTTGCCAAAATTAGCGTATTTTAAAGACCTTACAACTTCTGCTTAGTAAGGAGAACAACTTTCAGTCATTCCAACAGTACCTCGGGAATTTTAATATATTTTTATGCTAGCTTCTTTAGCTTTTTTTTGGTAACACTTGACGTATGCTCTAACATAGAACTGTATTACTAACCAAAATGTCTTCCCCTTTGCCCACATTCAAGTATGAAAGCAGCACAAAACACAGAACAAATATTTAATTTCTTGAAATAACACTGATTGCTTCCCCTTTCCATAAAAGCATTAAGTGCTTCTGAATTATAAATACATATCTTTTAAGAGATTAGATATTTGTATGTAAAATAAAGGGTTTGTAGAGTTGTTTGGGTTTTTAAACAGTCACAAGTATTTTAATTGCTCATGAAACCATACAATTACATTTTTGATGCATAAAACTGCAGGTTGTATATCCAACTCAAATATGTCCAGAAAAACATTTTTAGAGAAAGACGGACCCATATTCACTTCATTATTAATACATAAAATTATGAGAAATAAAAATATGGGGTTTTTATAAATAGGTGTATCGTGAAGTTGTAAGATATCCAAGTTCCAAGAGCTGAACTTGGGTATCAGGGTCTCTTCTGGCAGGATAAGGGAAATGAGAAAATTCTTAAAAATTAAATCTTTTAGGGCCATTTTGTACACGAGGTTCCTTTTCTCCTTGGGCTAAGAACAAAGGAAGATCTATCACCTTTGACAGAGAATGGCTTGCAGCCAATTGGGATAAAGGGAAAGCCCCTTTTCAGAGAAAAGAAACCTTTTTAGGTAAAAAGGAATACATTAAAACTTATCTGAGAAGGGTGGGATTTTGGAAAACTATAAAAGGTATAAGTTGTACGCCCACGGGGTCTTTCTCCCCGAAAAACTCGGTGAGAGAAGGACCCGGCGCGCCGAATAAATTCTTTGTTTCTTTGGTCCCTAATTATGCCATCTTTCTAAATTTAAAAGAAGGATATTACCCACACAGTGTTAGCAGGAAAGAGATAGCTAACGCTGACCCAGGTTTTCTATTGAAGCCTTCTACACCGATCACACTTAATATTCTGAGACTTACACCTATGACACTGATATTTTCTACACTGGTTTTCACTTAAGAAAGGACTTGCTCTGTTTGTCCAAAAGGAGGGAGAGAATGAAGTGACTGCTTCTGAGAAAAATGAAGAGACAGGGAAAAAGGAGAAGCACTTCCATGTATTTTTTAAAAGCAATTTTTTAAATTTAAAGTTTGAAAGAATTGTATCAAGACAAATGGAAATAAATGTAAAGGTCCAGTGGTAATGCTTGAGTGATGTACCATGTGTTCGACATTAACTGACTATCTATACATAACTACCTTCTAACTTAAGAGAAGAAAACCCATCTATTCACACTTATCTTGGAAACTGTATCAGAACACAATACTTACTCTTTCCTGAAAGACTTAGATCTTGAAGAGAAGCTTCGCAACAAGTCATTCTTTGCGGAAGTCATTTTAGCTGATAGCTTTATGGTAATTAATTCATTGGTCCACTTTACTGTCTCTAAAGTTCACTTCCAACTTCACACTGAACTAAATGCAACTACATGAGGAAGTAAATACAACTGAAGAAACCAACCATCCACAGCAATACATGTCAAATATACAACGCTGGGGAAATCTTGCTATAAGCATATCATATTCAGCTTCCCCCATGAATCATCCTACACAATTAACTTTACTCTTTCTAGGTGGGTGAGTTCTTGTTCCTCGGGGAAAAAAATTCAAATCCCCAAAAAACACCTTTCCTGTTTGACTGCAACTTGTCAAGAAACCAAAACCCAATTTATTTTCAGAAGGTGAACAAAAGCTGCAATAAATTACTCTGATGATTCTGTTTAATCCCTAGTCATCTATGAACTCCTGTGATCCTGGATGCTCTTTGCCCTTCCTGCCTCTTACAACATTCTGCTTTCTATCAATTTTCTTCTCTATTTTCCTAATTTTTCCTGCTTTCAGCAGTGTTTTCTAATTACCTGCACCCAGTCCAAGTGACTCATTTGTGTTCACACATTTATGTGACATTATACACTTTCTCCCAGTTTAGTCTCTTACATATCTGACCATTCATTTCACCTGCAGTGTCTGCACGACCCAAAGCACGCTTAAATTTTGCCTTCAAACTTTTGTCCTACTTGTACCTGTTACTATTGTACCATTTTTCTGACTGCTGTGCCTAGCTGCTGGCCAGGACTTTTGTCACTCCAGGAGTGACACCTTACAACTTTCAGCTTGCCTTAAATCTTATATTCCCCAGTTTATAAGCAGACACTGTCCACATCATCCTTACTGATCTGTATGACAATATTGCCCAGAACTGAAGTCTAGCACACTTAACTGTTACCAGAATAAAAAAGCTGTCCCTTATAACTCAAGGAAATACAAAAGCTCAACAAACAAACCACAAAGACAGCACTGCTGACTATTATTATGGTCTGTAGCCTTAGAATATTATCTTTGTGTTGTCAAAATTCTTGCAGAAACTTGCACAAGAAATTTAAGGGATGTAAAAAGAATGAAAATGTTAAGTTTGCAACAGACATATACAACACTCTTTCTGGACAGAACGGGCAGTATGGGATAAAGGTCGAGATGTACTCACTGGATCATTAAGTGCACATGCAGTTGCCACTGTGAGCCAAACAACCCAGCAGAAAACAGAAGTGTATGATACAAAGATAAGCAACCTATTTTTCATGAACTAGGGAAGAAAGAGATAGTGAACAGACATAGTAAGAATGCAAACATTACATTTATATCTTTGCAGATCATTCTGGAAGTTCATAAAACGAGTCAGAGAAAAGAATACTGCAGTAAGTGAAAAAAAAAAAAAAAGACATGAGGAGAACCTGGACAGTACTAGCTGTAGGGACAAGACAACTTAAGTTACTTAGAGTTGTTATGAAACAAGAATCTGAAAGCTTTGAATAAGATCCCATTAAGGCCTGTGAATCACACCATTCAAAAATGGTACCCAGATTATAGACCTAAGTGACGATCAGAAAGCTGATACTGCCCGTGTACCCAGAACAGAGGTAAAGCAGACAGCTTTAGGCCTAGTTCTGCTTGAGCTAATAAAAGATGTATCAGAGGGACAGATATTTTAGCTGGACCAGAACACAAGCCTGGACTAGAGGCTTTCATACAAATCCGGCATCAGAAGGTTCTGCCTGTGAACAAGGAAGTGTTTGGGAAAGTCATAGCAGGGAGAGACAGAGCAAAAGACAAGTACACAAATGCAACTGAGCAAAGTACAGTCTGGAGTAAAAGAGAGTCAGGTCATATAAAGCAATAAAAACACTGCAGAAAAAAAAAAAAAGAGAAAAGAATGTTACAGTATCCCTGTATCCCTGAGCAACAGATTATCTGAGATTGATTATCACCCCAAAGCTGTAATATACAAAGATATGTATATCTCTCACTCGACTATTATTGTTAATAGTGAGATACATACATATATACATATATCTCATTGAGATGTTAGTAACAAGTGTGTTGTTTAATGAATACTGGACAGAGATAGATGATGTAGTTGAAGATAACATTTCTTTCAAAGATTTATAAGCATTAGAGAAGGCACAGAAAATAGAGCAAGACATTTCAAGCCTTTTTTAGTTGTTACTACCAAGACAAAACCAACTGAAAATTACACCAGACAAAACAAAACTGCAATTCCATCTTCAAGAAAGTAAGACAGTACTTGTGTTAGCACAGTGGAAGACAATCTCTGAAGTATAAATTAAGAAGTTTCAAGGAAGTGATTCAATACGTTCACAGCCTTTCAGGACTTAAAAGTCAGTGATTAAAAAAAAAAATAAAATTTTTTTCCAGGAGAAGCAACTACCTATGGAACACAACACAAAAAGACAGAATCCCTGTCAAGGTGGGTTTCAAGAAATAAAATATGGCAAACTATCTGGAAACAAGAGGGAGGTATTCCACATTCAATCTTAAAATAAATCAATTAACTATACCCTCTCTTACATTTCTGTAGTTGTGTTCTTTATATCATTTATGCTTTCTATTTGCAATATTGTATATACAGTGTGTTTTTAAATTTTATCTTAACCTAGATTTAATTAAAAATCATTTCAAGGTAATTTCCTAACAATAAAACTGCCATTTAACCTAAAGATTCGGCCAATTTATGAAGTATCTTTACTTCCAAGCATATTCTGCTGGCTATACAATAAACATAAAAATATATACGCTCAGAAGTTGCGTGGGGTGGTCTGGTTCACCATGGATTAGGAAAAGAAGGAAGCTCTTTTACTAACTGCTATGACCAGAAGACTTCTCTAGCAAGCAGTAAGATAGAGAAAAGTAAACCTGAACACTAAAGATCCCCCTCCACAATGCAAAACCTCTCTTGTTCCCATCTGTGACCACTGTCCTTCATTCTCCCACCTTTTTCAGTCAGTAAAGACCCTGGCTCCAGCTTTTAGACAGCCTCCTTGTAGATACTAGGAGGTTGGTGTTAGGTGTCCCCAAAGTCAGCTCTTCTCCAGGCACAAGTCCTGTTCCCTCAGTCTTTCCTCACAGAAGTGCTCCACCTCTGTTGGCCTCTGCTGAACATGCTGCAGCTCATCAACACATTTCCTCTTTTATTGAGTTACAGGAAAAAAACGTTCAAAGCTGGACACTGTATCCCTGATGCAGTCTACTGAGAGCCAAGTGAAAGCGAACACTCATTTCCCCTAATTCCCTGGTTTATGTTCTTCCTGGTATCACCTGGGTGCTGTCAGCCTTCACTCCTGCCAAGACACACTAGCAGTTTGTGTTTGACTCCCCAGTCAGTCAGTCCCCAGCAAGCCTCACTTTTGGAGGTTAGTCCACCCCAGCTGCAAGACATTTGTTCTTGCTGAATTTTCTGATTTTCCTGCTGGTACCTTCCCTAGGCTGCCTGGGTCCGTCTGCATGGCAGCCTTGCCCTCACACAGGTCAACTGCACCTGCAGTTTGGTGTTCACAGAAGAGAGTTCACAAGACAAGTGTCTGTCTCCCCTTCCAGGTCACTGAAAGAAGATATTAAATAATCTGGTCCTACAACAGACCCCTGCAGGTCTGCTTGTAACCAACCTGCAGGTAGAAAAACAACTGTTAGGCACAACCTCCTTAAGCTTAATGATCCAACCATGAGCTCCTTGTTTAACCAAGCCAGTCTACTGGTTCATCCACTCATTTTGCCCATTTTGGGATGGACTGTCTCTGTGCTCAGAGGAATTGGAATTTGTAAAAAGCCCTGATGAAGAAAGCTCACACAAGCATCAGCAGTTTGGCAAGGGGCATGGCATAGTTTCCAGCTGGCACTGTAAGATGCTGCAGTCTACAGTATCTCCACCATTATCTAATTAAAAAAAAAATCCTTCTGTTTCTTCTCCTACCATATGGTTGTCTACATAATACCTGAATTAACATAGTTTTTCCCACAACCACACCAGGGATTTTAGGACTTTTGGGTCAGACAGAAGTCCAGGGAAGAAAGGCATCTCCTACAATATTTTCAATTGTTGGTATATAAACCTACTTAAAATTATTCTCATTTAACTCATAATCCTCTGCTGGCACAGAGAATTAAATGTATATTTAATATACCAACTATTGGATCTCTTTAGAAAGACAAACATATTGCAGGGCATAAATATCTGTTCAGAAAGTAATTTGGGAATTGAAGGTATTTTTTGTTCTTTTTTATGATATCCTCCTGTAACTCCTAAGATTATGAAAAGGTCATTTTAAAATTCATTAAAACAGCATGAACTTTTCTCTTCATGGCTCATATGTGAAGGGAGGAAAAAATCCCATAGTGTCATTTTCATTAAAATTAAGATCTTCTGAAGCATCAATTGCCTAGAAAACTACCCAAACCCTTTACTGAGTCTAAAAAACTTTATAGGTAATTTTGCGCTTTCTTATGTCATAATTTTATTTCCAGTATTGAAATTCTTTCTTTGAGTAACAGGCATGGATATTTTTTTTCCTGTATCCAAAGGATCAAAAAAGTCACCAGATATAATCAGTCACTCACATTCCCTTGATATGTAAATACTATAAATGTGCTTTCCTTCACAAGTCATTGCCTGTTTACACCTGGTACTAGAATGAGATAGCAAAAGGGACACACATGAGCACTCATAGCACAAAAACCAGTATCCAATATACTGTCACATGACCTAAAATACTACAAAACCTGCTGCAAGGATGACACTGCTTGACAGCATACAGAGGGAGGTATTGGTCACATTTAATGTGACATTATCCCGAGGAGTACAGGTCCCAGTGGCCTTGCAGGATTAAACTAAGAACATTAGTTGTGTTTTACCATGCTTCAGAAAACGGAAGGGGTTTTCATAAATAAAGCCAGGGGAACAGATATTCAAATAAAAGAGTTTTTGTTTTATAGGTACAGCGACAGTGTGAACATTCAAGTGAAACACAGGAGAGCGAAACACACATCACGTTTGTCCAGACAAGATCATCACTAACTGAGGCCCCTTTCCTCTTTGATAACAAAAGCAAAGAGCAATATTCTGTTCCAAACCTTCCTCTTTTCCAGCACCAAATTCCACCAGGATGCATATTTCACAGATGAGAACTTCTCTTGCAATATCTCTTTTCGAAAATTTATGAAACATATGCAACGCAGCATTTCAGAGAACTACTTAAAACACAATTTCCACATCTTTTAGTATCACTGACACCATTCAGATTAAGTAAGATATTTGCTGGTTTCTTTTTCCTCTCTTTGTATTTATTTCTTTCAGTAGCCTGATGCAGATGTTAAAATAAAGTCTAAAACAAAACCAAAACCAATGGAACAAAAAAAACCCCAAACACATTAAACAAAGTATATAAGTGAACAAAACGTGGGTTACTATACATGCAAGGAAAAAAAGGTTAACTGCTGACCCAAAAAGATGGATGGAAGAACATAACATTGTTCATACATTTTTAAAGTACTTTTTCCCCATTACAAACAGCAAAGAAGAGAGTAAACTTTTCTCTGTTTATTGTCTTTTGCCTTACAAAAATCTGATCAACTGCTCCTCTCCAAAGCTTCACACACAAAATGGCCTGTTCAGCATTTGGGAAGAATTCTTTTCTTTGTTCCTATTTAGCTATCTAGCTTCAGTTGAAGTGTCTTGTTATTTTTAAGTCCCTCTTAATCCAAAATATAAATTTACTTTCCTACTTACACCTAAGAAACTGAGATGGACCTTTTTGTTGATATTTCATGTAAGCCTGATTTTCAATACAAATCTATACAATCATAACCATTCTATCTATCAATAAGGGCAAACACCTCAATGTAGAGAAGTTGGGAATGAAGAATGATAGGTTATTCTGATAAAACCTTACAGGTGTCTCTTCAAACTCCTATGCACAGGCAAACTCCCTATTTGCTACAGATGCCATATCCATCACTTACAGAGTTTAAAATACAGGGAATTCTGATGTAGGATGGTTTCAAAGAGCTAAAGTATCGATACTAACGGCATTTTGTAGCATTTTGATAGTCACAAACTGTAGCAAGGAAAATTCCCACTGCACATGCAGATGCACCCTCCCAGTGAAGGTGGGTTAAGCTCTGGCCCTGAGAGGCAGCAGAATTGGCATCTTTGACACAGAGAGAACTCCAATGAACAAGGCTCGAGCAGCGTGATTGAAGTGTGAGGTTAGCCCTGCTCTGAGTCACCATCACAGGTAGTTCTGCTTTGGGCGACACACCTTCAGAGGTCTTCTCTAACCTTAAGAGTCAACGATCTAGAAATATGAATTTTCTTACTTTTAAATACCATTTGTATTAAACACATTCCATATACCAAAGCACTCGTAAAACTGAGTAGAGCTTCAAAGACCCCATTTTGCAGCCTCACCAACAGGTTTAAGCCCTACTAATAAGTTCTGGAAAGGTAATTTATTATGGGTCTAGGACTATATCCCTGCATAACAACTTCTGACTCACAAATTTTCTATGAGACTCCAAGACTTAAAAAGAAAAAATCTTCTACCCTACCTTAACAGTTTATACCACTACTTCACTACTACAACCGATAGCTGAAGGGCTAAACAAAACAAAAAAACATTTTACAGGAAGAGATGAACACCTCCAATGCCTCCCACACACGTGCATATTATAGCTTTATTAAAACTCATGTCCTCTGTCAGACCAACAGATTTTTATTGCTACAGATTTCTCACCCTTCCTCTGATTTATTTTCCCACACACAGAAAACACCATCAGTAGGGAGATTAATGTCTGATAAATACGGCACTCAGAATATGAGAAGGAAGTGAGTAAATACTGTATCAAAAAGGCATTAAAATGAAAGAAATTTATTTCCTTAATTCTCTTCTTGGTAATTCAATTCCATCGGAAGTTTATAACAGCAATAACTACTTAAAATGAAGACTATTTAGGTATTCATGTACCTTTCACTATTCAAACTCAGTTCACGAAATAAATAAAAAAAAATAAAAGAGTGCTTCTGTTTTGCCTGACAAGCAACTAATCCTTTAAGCTATGTTCATTGCTATGATCCTGCTTGGAGATTGGCATTGTCTCAGTACAGTGGTGGTTACATAAATGTAAGCACGCTTGGATCTCTAACATTCAGCTAGCTGGTCTTTTCATAAAGAGTGTGCATTTCCTGTTACATCTGGACTTCTGTGAATGCAGGCTATCAATGAAAGGGATGGTCCCACTCTCCCCCCTCTGCTGGGGTCAGATCTAGTAAAACTACTATCATCAGAAGAGTGGTTTTAAGATGGACATAAGGAAAAGCTTTGGGGAAATTTCTGGTAGATTACTACTCCCTCAAATCACCCAGTGGTCAATTCTTCTTTGGGCAGCAGGACCACTAACTAAATCCTACTATAAGGACATGGTGGAAGCATGGCCAGCGGAGGGCAAGTATTACATGGCTAATCCTGTCCAGACATAATGACTAGATGAGAAAGTAGAAGGAGACACCGAATTGCCAAAACAGAGCTTACAGCACTATTTTGTCTACTGGTTCAACAAAACATTTGAATGAAGGCATTTAGTGCTTGGTTCGGCTGTCCACTTGCCAGGAACACAGATAAATGAACTGTCTTGCGATCACCTTATATATTCTGGGTTTAGCTACAAAGCTTCCAGTGAGATTTTGAAGACAAGGGCTGGGGCAAAGGAGATTTTAAAAGCCTAGATTTGAGGCCCTTGATCTTCCTAGAATAAGCCTCTGATGAGCTGGGCCAATAAAGTTAAGCCAAAGCAAACTATGTACAAACGGCAGAGACTGGATGCAATTAATTCTCACGTTCAGTTTATCCAATTGACACATGCACATAAGGAAAGCAAACATTTCAAGTATTTTGATACCATAGCTAGATTAGTAATCCAGATATACTCCATACAATAGCAACAAATTCCTGTTTCTGTTTCATGGGCATATCTACACTTCAGAGACACAGCAAAATGCTACTTCATCAAGCTGTACCAAAACAGTGCTGATGTTCTGAGAAGATCAGAAAATGTAGTTGGATAGGACAAGAATATACTGGGGTATTCATACACAACACTGAATTCAGAGGTTTCATGCTTTTAAGTGGTGCAGACACCTCTAGCTAACACAGCGATGAAGAATAGGCAAACAAGGATTTCCACACAAAGTGAAGCCAAACCCTTTCCCAGCCCAACAGTCTCAACCTGACAGAATAGAGTGAGACAATGAAACGAGCTCTGCTATTCTACAAGTGAGCGATCATACACAGAACACAATGTATTTCACAGAAATCCAAATCACAAAATACAGTGCACTGCCTCAGGTAGCTTCTTCAACTGACTTCTCCTATATTTTACTAAGGCATTATTTTACAATTTAAAAAAAAGCAAAATTCCCACAGAGGTCAGAAAATTAATTCCTAAAACTATGTTTTAAAATTAAAGCCAGTTCTAAATTGCAGTCAGCGAAGAGCTGGTTGCTGTATCATCTCACAGGGTCAGATAAAGCAAGGAGAGTGTCTGACAGATTAACTGAATGCCACGTGGGCTGGATGTCAATAGGATTAAATGGACTTTGGGTTGCCATTAGCAAATACGTCCACATGTCTTGCAGAGGGTTCGCTGGCATGGCACATGTCTCGTCCTGTGGAGCAGCTCCAGACCTAAGTGGGAGAAGATGAAAGCACAGACTACAGGAGTGCAACAGGGGAATGGTTTCAAATACATTCCTCAGCCAGAGACTAAATATAAGGAAGTGTCAGACAAGCTAAAGGAGTCTCAGATCAAAATAAAAAAGCTTTTTGTCAACTGACAGAAAGCCTACTGTGTTATTCTAAAATGCACGCCTCCATCCGGGCAACAGTGCAAAATGGACAGCTGGCTAAACTCATCCAGGAAAAAAAATAAGCTTCTGGTGTATTTAACAGATGGTGGCACAGGTTATGAAATTGGTCTTTGCTTCAGTCTCCAAATATAATTTTTTAACATAATTGAGATACAATATTTAAAAACCCTTAAAATAATTCTCAGATGAAACAAAACCAAGCATTTATTGGAGTGCACATACATATGCTTAGAACAAAAACCACGTAGATTATATCCCATTGTGTACTTTTGTTATCTGAAAAAAAAAAAATTCCATGCTCAGAGAAGTAAGGAGTTTTAAGGATACTTCCTTGTACCTCAAGCAAAAAAGTTAGAGGCATACCAAGCAAAAAAAGCCTAAATAATATATTGCTTAAGAAAAAAAAAACCAAACAATAAAAAATTTCCCCATATTCACATAGCTACAAAGTTGCCTTCTACATATATGCTTTGGAATGTCATGCCATGTAACCAAAGAAAAGAGTAATGCTGTTATCTTTGTTTTATATCAGGGTTTGAGGGAAAAAGAGATTTGTTTGTTATAAATAACAAGTATCATTCCCTTCTATTATTTCATAAATCAAAGTCTTAACCTCTTCACATGGTACAGGAAGAAGTGAAGGTATCCTCTAAAAAAACCATTCGTTTATATTAGAGACTTTTCTTAAACTTGGAAATAATAGTCTGTCAGTCCTGTGAACTCTTAAGCAGCAAGTTCAATGACACAAAAAAACAAGCTCAACATGGGCTCAAGCTAAAGTAGCATAGCCCTGTCTTTCATCAATTTAAAAAAGAAAGCGAAACACAACATAACTACTTAACTGCAATTCTTCATTCTAATTTTTAAAACCTATAATATTTCTACATGTCTGAATAATACATTTGCTCATTTACAGAGACTTGACCATTTCCAAAACAGAAATGTGAACACATATCAGGGGAGGTTTAGGCTGGATATTAGGAAAAAATTCTTCACAGTCGGGTTGTCAAACACTGGAACAGGCTGTCCAGGGATGTGGTTGAGTCACCATCCCTGGAGGTATTTAAAAGATGTGTACATGTTGTGCTTAGAGACATGGTTTAGATGGTGGACTTGGCAGTGCTCGGTTAACAGTTCGACTTGATGATCTTGCAGGTCTTTTCCAATCTAAACTATTCTATGATTCTATAATTATTAAACTTACAAAATTCAAATATCTGTCACTACAGATTAGGCAGTCAATTCTCCCTAAATAAGAAGCATACTGATGCTACAAATGTGCATGCTACTTACTTCAGGGCCCACAAGAGTTACGTAGACTGACCTCTTTAATACATTACATTGGGTGGAAATTCTCTTCCTATCTAAATTAAACCCTAAAATTTAATATTTAATAGAATATTGTGCATGTTCTATTAATAGATATGTAATTTATTAACCATCAATCTTCAAAGGAAAGGAAATATAATTAAACAAAGACATGTGCGCAGATTTGGCAATATAATGCTTTCCAAACATGGAAATTCAGAACTATGTTACAGCTTTATCCTACAGATCATTTTCAGCTTAGTTTGAACAATAAAAGTCTTCTGAACAAACTGCCTGCATTCAACAATCGTGATACACTCATCCACAAATAGAGGCTGTATTATAAAGTGTAACAGCCCATTTATCCACAGCAGAAAATGGAGTTGAACAAATATAGTTGTGGACTGCTAGTTCTTTGCTTCTTTATACTGTAAAATGATTTTAAAAAAGAAAAATAATCTGACTCTTCAGGTCAAGTGTTACTTCCAAGGTTCCCAATCTATCAATACTTCTTTGTCAATTTTTCATTAATCCCTCAGTAATGGAATCTAGCCATCCAAAAGAAGTCTGCTAAAAGCAAAACTGCAAAGACTATTCTTGTCAAAGGAACGAAGACTATATTTAGATATAAATACCATATAAAGATTCCTCTACATGAAATTCTTCAACACATGAAGCAAAATAACTTGCGCAACAATTTCACAACAATTTATGCTGGAAAGGTTTAATTTTATGACCATTAGATTTCTACCTTGAATTTAAAAAAAAACAAAAAAACAAAACTAGCAACAACAAAGATCCAATGAAGAAGCACCATACACACAAAACTAATGTTTCAAAACTCAAGACAAAAGTGCTACTATGAAACACAGCACAAAGGCTTCATTCAATTCATAATTCAATTCATAACACAATACACAAGTATCAAAAGCTGCCCTCCAAACTATAAACATAAAATGTATTTATCAAAATACAGGCGTGAAATTTACTCCAGTATACAACAGAAACCTTGCTAGGGCAATGATAACAAGCTTCTCTACATTTATACCTTACATAATACCAAAGAATCTTCATTATCTAATTATGTAAGCACAATTTTTCAACTCACTCATCCATTTCTGCTCTGTGGATATGAAATATCTTGAGGCCAAAATTTCAGGCAAAATTTCAGGCAAATATGTCAGGCCAAATGTCAAGAGAGACCTGTCAAGCTTAAAGTAGTAAGCCTCTTTCTTTTAATCCAATATAAAAAAAACCCAAACCCAAACAATCCATATCTTTCTTTGCAAGATAAAAAATTCAGTATTATCAACATAGCACATGTAAAGACAGTATTCTTTCTCTCCCGCTCCACAGGTGTGATTACACACCTAGGGAAAAACACACCACCATTTTTGCTGTGATTTTTAAAACAGACCATTCAAATCCAACTTTACACAACAGATTATGATGAAGATGGATAGTGTGTTTAAAAATGTTCAAAATTAACTAAATTGTCATTTGTTTGATAACTTAAATTACTTTTAAATTTACAGTGATAATGTGTATAAACTTCCATTTTCTTCTTGTTAACATGCTGTGTGCAACAGCTTAGACTGGGTCATGCTTGGCAAAGATCTGCAATCACACTGTACCTACTTCACCACTACAAGCAGTTTTACACTGCTATTCCCATAGAGTTGTAATTAGAAAATCTGGTACACTAAAATGACAGCAATGTATTTTGAATGCCAGAAAATTTTCTTTCCTTTGCAGTGTTCACAACTGCAGATGTGAGAGTTTTCTGTAGAAAATAACAAAGCTGTCAGAACCATGATTTACTGTAAATTAAATAATGTAATGATTTTTGAAGCACTACTTAATGAATTTCAGTTAAGAAACGACAACCTAACAAAAACCAGTATGAAAGGATAGGAAATGAGGTTTTACAAAACTCTTAACAGCTCAAAAGAATTACCTAAATATATATATATAGTGCTATTTTCAGGTGCTGTGAAATATTCCCTTCATATAGAGCAGTTGCACCTCCTGGTAGGGCATGGTTCTCCTGGAACTCTTGTGTTATTGCTGCCAGTCCTCTCTGAACATCCTGGACATGTTGGCATGTGCACACTGGCATTAGATGCCATGTTTAAGGCAGCTGAATTAAGTGTTTGAAGCCTTACTGCTTTAAAGCCTGTATTTGGTAATGTAAGACTTTTGCCAAAAGGTGAGATAATGTTTACACAGACACATCTCAATAGTTTTTCCACCCGGCAAAGCAACACACACTGCTTTTCTATCTACATTCTGCAGCAATACTGAAAATACAAATATTAAGAGATGGATTTGGATATGTTTGTGCCTGGCAGGCAGAGAAAGGGCAAGGGTGTCCATCAGAAATGTGTTATCAATTGACACATTAAAAACTTAATTAAATGACATTTAATCACTCCAAGCACAAAACCCATGCAAGGTAAGAGAAAATTATGATGACTTCTTGACTGTTTCTTGCAGCCCATTGTGCTTGTACAGCAAATTACTGTTCATAAATAAGCCTGATGGCTTTGACACTTGATATGTTCAGCATCTGTACCTTTGTCACTAGATGGTTGTGTAATCATTATTTGTCTTCTCCCTGTACTCCTTTCAGCTGCTACCACCACCCATCCTACAAACTGCTGCAGTAGTCTAAAATGCCTACATTGGAAAGTGAATGTCATCTTTTTCAGCCACCCAGCAAGAACTACTTTGAAACAATTCAAAAGATTTTTCTTCCCTATCCCAACAGCTCCACAGACACCTACAGTGAGCCAATACAGCTTCCAACAGAGCACCCCAAAAAAACCAGCTGGCTTTACCCAAAAGTTAAAGACAGAACAAAAATATAAGACTACTATATTTTTTGATTCTGAGTAAGTGATTTTTGTATAGGAAATTTCAAACTCCCAAGAAAGAGCTATGGTTCTTCCTAAAAACTGTATCCCATTTTTTGGAACATTACAATCTGATTTTACAAGAAAAACTATGATGTCATATAAGACGGGAAAAAATGCTTAGTCTATTCAAGTATAATTCTCCATCTTCCATTTCCTGCAAAAAAAGTCTAGTGAAAGAAAAAAAAAAGAAAACCAACTTCAAAACTGTACTAACTACACCAATTTTCTTTACCTCTGGTATGCATTTCTATATGCTAAGAACTACAAGATAAACCAAGAAGTTTCTTTTTTCTTCTTTCCCGAAGAGAGCAATTAAAGGGAACAAAATCACCTCCTAACCACATGTTCATTATAAATAAAATTCATAACCTATGACACCTAAGCATCAAAGTCAGGCCTGACATGCAGCAGCAGAATCAACTACGAAAGGCAGGAAACTACCTACACTCTGCCTTATCTGGCACTCGTCAGCACTCTGAATTATTCACTTTGTTACTTGTCTGTTGAGTTGGGTTTTTTTCAAAGCTGACTTTGAAATTTACCAAGCAGCACATTTGCAGATAAAAGCATTGACTGAAAATCATTCTGTGCTCTACGGATAGGACAAGTTGTCTTTCTTACATTTAATTTCCTAAAAAAAAAAAAAAAATTAATACAGAATTTAAGCAAGATAATTTAAGAATAAAACTAAATCCCCACATCCTTGAACATGAGAAATTGCTGTGGATTTGTTTCCTTCTCATAAGATTGTTTCAGATTTAAACTGAGAGCATGCTATTTGAAAAGTAGGCAAATGAAAATTGACAGCTACATTAAGGCAATAATTGATAATAAAGTGCTCAGATTCTCAGGCTGTTTGCAAGATCAACAAAAGCACTTCAACAAAACCATGTGATTCTCAAACAATAATAAGAGTGGAAAGAAATCTAACATAACCCTAAATAAAGCGGATATGAAAACCAGCTTCCCCTAAAGCATTAGCCTCAGAACTTGCTATTTACAACTCGTTAATATAGTTACAACCTTTCTCCAAATGTTCTTGGAGCACATCTCAGGGTATAAATATTTTATTGATTTTTGCCTCATTATAATTAACTCACTGTCCACAAGAACTCTTTTGGAATAAACCCTTCACATCAGCAAAGAGCACACTGGCTTAACAAATGCCAGTACAGTCATGCTCTGAACAATCTAGACTGACGGGCATAGAAGATGCACCAGAGCAGCACTGGCTTGAGAAATATCAACAAAATTTAGCTAAAATATAAAATGTCATTAAAAAAAATCAACCAACCAACCAAAACCACCACCAAAAAAACCCAAACCAAACCACCCACACCAAACAAAAATAAAAACAAACACACAAACAAAACAAAACCCAAAACAACACAACAAGAAAGTCTTGATCTTGTTTGAATTTTGTTTGGCTAACTGCACTTGAAACTGTTGGATTTTATTCCCTGCAACTCTGCTGCAGAGTCATCTAGCATAAGGAGTATATTTAAGTGAAACTATATTTCCACAATATCCACAATTTTTGATAAATAATAAACTCTTCTCCCACAGATTTTCCAAAAGTAATGGATTTTTATTAAATGCTTATTAATGAGACTAGTATCACAGGAAGATTAAGACTTATCTTCCAAGAAAATTTTGAGCAGTACAGGAAGGTAAGACACTGATCCAGTCTCTGAACAATAAGGATGTGCTGAATAAGGTGAGGGGGAAAAGCACCTGGTTCTGGAAGAAGAGACAATTAAGCATTTATACCATAGGATGGATAAATACTGTTGAACGGTCAGGTATTTAGGACTGATTTTGTACTTCATTTTAAAAGTGGAAGGAGTTCCCTCTTAATATGAGTTTTCCATGTATGACATACATAGTGCTATGGCACATACACCATACTCACAATAGCAAAACATACAAGATAAACTGTATTTGCTTAAAAGCCACAAAATCTGTACTGAAAGACAAGGTCAGCTTAAAAATAGCACCAGGCTCGATTAAGAGAGATTTCCCATTCTTCATAGTTAATTCAAGGAAAGTTACAGCTGCGGCTCTGGAGTCCATCCACATCGAAACTTCCCCACCAAAAGCTTTCCAACTCCTACTTACCTCCTGCAGCTAAGTGCAAGGAGCACATAAGCTAGGATCATCAAGTGCCTGCCTGAGAATGCTCGAAAAAGAAATACACTGCAACTGCACTGCATCCCTCCATAGGGATTTCCTTGGCTATCCCCTGAACCACCTTCTCCCTTCCTAGTGAGAAGAAACAACCCCAACATGACCTTCTCCAAACTAAGACAATTTGGCAATCACCCATGGCCACTTCCACCAGAGCACTCATTACAACCCCACTTACAGTCTACCTAGCATTCCACCCACTACAGTGGCTATTTTGAAACTCCAAATAATTTTAAATATATGTAATTAAAAAAAAAAACCTACTCATTTTCAGGCTTACATGAAATCCTGATTCTCATGGAAATATACTGGCCAGAGGCAGTAAGTAGACAGAAACCAAACCCAGTAGCGGTTCCTCTTTAATAAGAGCTCCTAGTCACCTTGCCATTAGTTATGAAAATGAGATGCTCAAGACAAAGTCAAATATCTCGGTAACAAGCTGTTCCCTTAGTGCCAGACCTAATACATTGTACCTTAAAACCCCAGTCTTCTGTCTAGACAACTAGAAATACTTGCTAGCATATTTCTAACTTTTTTTTTTTGAGATAAAAGCTTTCCTTCCTTTGGATTTGCGCTTGAAGTGAACTAGCACAGAACTGACCTTGCATAAAATACTTAATATATCTTTGAATTATACAGGTGGTCTTTAAAACAGCTTTTCTTGGAAATCCACAGCATAAAGAATACACATTACAGTATATTTTGGAACAAAACCCATGATGCCTTCCCACAACGAGTCCTGCTAAGTATAGGACACTGCAGTCCAGCACGTAAAATCCAGAAAATTAATGCAAGCAAAAACATAGGAAGTTCTCATAAGAGAAAGTACACAACTCTATTGAGAGAACAGTTTTTTAATTATTCTAATAAACATATACTACATCCTCATCAACACTTATGTGTTATAATATGGGTACTGGAATTCTGTGTGTGATTTCATGTTAACTTCATTATCACTGAATCATATGGAGTTAGCAAATGGGGATTTATTCCACACTCCTAAAACATTTTAATAAAGCTTTCTAAGAGTTTGGGGTTTATTGACAAAAATAGCTATACAAGCTTGCAAAGTATAAATCAGTAAAACATGCAAGTCCAATCAAGCTTGTTTCCATCACAGATCAATAACCTGGATTCAGAAGTGACTGCACAGCTGTTATGATGTGTAACTCATTTGCACAGATTAAAAGCATATTCATTCACAGGAAAAATGACATAAATATTCACATTTAATATGCCCTAAGTAATGTGTTGTGCATCAAACACACAACACTATTTAAAAAACTAACTTTATTTTGATGTTACTGCCCATAAAATATGAATTCTATAATTAAAAGAAAATACTGCAACTAGGTACTTCAGACTTTAAAAGCATACAAAGCTTTCTAGTTACTCTCTTACAGTATATAAAAGGTAAGCATGTCTAAAACATGTAAGACAATATTTAATTTTAAAATAAATACTGAAAGGGACTGCTATTTTAGAAGAACTATTTTACAGTAATGTAACTTATAATAAGTTTCCTGAGACTTACTAGTATATGCCACATATATTCACATGTAGATTGGCACTAATCTACTTCTAAGAAAAGAATCCTCAATTTACAACCTCAGCTATGAAAGATATTTGATTAGCACTGCACTTCACTATTTTATCACTATTCCATTATTTCTCTATATTAAAAACATACGTTAGATTCTGGGGACAGATTAAGTAGTACCATCTAGAGTATATATATGTTAAGTATCAGAAACAGATTATGGTGATGTGGATCTCCGCCAGACCACAAAGCATTACAATATCCTAACTTAGCTGAGGAGATACGAACCAATGCTACAGTATATGGCTTTGAAGTACTATTCTTTTTGAGATGAAACATATTCTTCTTTTCAATCTCAAAGAAAAACACATATAGCTTCCTTGTGTTTATTTTGAAATTGGTCTCCCACTTTTATCAAGTGCTTGAGATAATTTCTTATGCAACATGAAACAGTTAATATTGCATAATGAAGATCACAGAGCTTACAGAAGAGCTCAAGACCACGCTTAAAAAAAAAAAAAGAGCTAAGCTTTCATTCCCATTCAAATGGTCAATAGATTCACAGATCAAAATCCAGATCCTCAGCTGCAGCTAAAGAGCACTCCACAATAAGACCACCTTTGTTCCTCAGCAGTGGCCCAAGCTACTGACATAAATTAGACTGGCCTGAACAGTAACCTGTGCCAGCCCTCAAGAGAGACTGAAAGCGTCACAGTAGGCAGACACCAACACAAACATCTCCAGATTGCATCCCTGCAGTTGAACAGGAAGTATCGTTTTGGTACCTACGTCCCACTAAGGCACAGATTTCTTATTCAGTAGCAGTGAAACCAAAGCTACCAAAGCCCAAGACAGATCTCTGGTTTTACTTGGTTAGTCTGTATCAGATACATAAAACTCAAAAGAGTTTTTTGTTTATTTTTGTCTCCATAACAACAGTGTCATGGAATAAAGACTCAGCTAAACTCTGCCACAAGCTTTCCATTTAACTGTAAACTGAATCACCCAAATAATTTTAAGTGAGTAGCCAAACCAAAACAAACCCACAAACGTAATCCTGCCACTGGCAAACTATTTTCACATTTCTTTATAGAAAGTAGAAAAAAACCCCTGTAAGACACCGACGGTAGTATCACAGTTGTGCAATCTGCCAAATTTTCATTTTATACACAGTTACTATTTGTAGGAAATGTACTACTTTTTTAATCAGATTTTTAATATACTTGCAAAGTTTTACTATGAATTGAGAGCAGGCCTTCACTGTGTATAGTTTACAAGTGGCAATAAATTCATCCTCTGTCAAGCAGCTAAACACATTTCCAGTTAGTGACCACAAAATACACTAAATTTCCACAAATATATAAGAGTTGTAAGCTGCAACATTTAAGTATTTTTGCAGAACTATACCTTTGAGGCACAACAGACCTACAAATAAGAAGGTCTTAACTTTTTCTTTAAGTATTGCTCTCAAAAACAAACAGACCTCCTACATAATTTATCTACATTGTTAGAAAGCTTGTTTAGCATCTTTTCTCCCCCTTTAAATTTCTTTTCAGATACAAAAAAACCCATAATATTGAAGTGCACAATGCTGTTTGCAGAACCTCAACCGATGTCTCAGTAACCTCTTCTTCTACCAGTTCTTGCAGGGTCTTGATTATTCATGCTTTCCTTCTCTCAGTCTTTCCTCACCATCAGTGCTTGCAACACTTAGCGGTACATCTGTGACTTTCTATTTGTCTGGAGGTATACCAAGTGAAAAATGTTCCAGTCATTGCTTTAAGATGTTCTGCAACATTATGTGTAACAGAAGCTGTCAAAAATTAAAGGCTGTCCTTCTAGAAGAATTTACAGGATAATTTTTAACAATAACTGAACACAAAAAGACAGATTTCTAAATTATGTCGAAACTGGTGAAGAGCTGGGGTCTCAAAGTTTAGATTTGACACGAGAATAATGACATTAAAATTTCTTATTGACATTCTGCTCATTTTCAACAACTTCTAAAATGAAATCAGCGTACTCAGTCATAATCCCTTAATAATCATGATGAGCTAAAGTTTATGCATGCAAAATTGTGGCAGGGAAGGCTTGCTACTTCAGTAGCCTCAATTAATTGCTGTGAAAACAGACAATGTGAGAAAGAGTACTGCTCGGCAGCAACACCTTTCACCATACTCAGAATAACCAAGCTAGTGGATCCAATACTGTCCTCAGAAGAGACTGAAAATAAGCTGTACTATCTCTTTTACATAAAACCACAAGAATGATTAGTCACTTTCCAGATATTTCTGGATTCCTGCAAGCTAGTGTAGCACTCACAGGCTGAGTCAGGTCTGAGGTCTCCGTTCTGCTCACTACTGTATATGCAGATATACAGACATCACCAAAAGTTTACATTCTGACTTTTACTGAGAAGCAAATCTGACCAGAAATATAAAACAAGTAAATCCCACTGACTGAAAATACCATGATCATGGCTTTCAACAAAAGTTGCACTTAGGAAGAACTCTCAAAAAAAAAAGCAGCAAAGCATGCCCATAGTCATTTTGTTTACAGTATCATGAAAGCATTGCTTATGAAGTCTGCTGCAAGGACCACATTCAGCCAGGCTAACTTCCTACTACTGCCTTACGCCAAGCCAAGGAAGTGAGATGTGGGCCTTGAATGATCTAAAATTTAGGTTTATATATGCACAAACAGTAGTTACAAGCTCCAAGTTGAAACACAGACTACACATACCTAAAGTTGTCCCTAATTCCACACCTAACAAGTGCAATTTGTCCCCATTCAGGCCCTGACTGACCTGTCCATTTACCACAGATGCTGTTTGTAAATTTTTTAACGTGCAGAATTGAGTTCCTGCTGTAGATGTGATCATTTTACCACACTCAGATATACTCAGCATTTGGGTTTTGTCTCTCAGTCCTGATGGAACCTGCCAGCAGCTACTGCTGGCTTCCCAGCATTCCCAACAAGGGAGGAGTTGAATGTCCTTCAGTATATGCGCCCTCCAGTATTTCATGGAGTGAGACAACAAAAGCAAAGAGAAACCAATTCAGGTAACAACAACAACAAGGGTGGGTGGCAGGAAGGAAGGAACAGTTTACACCACCAGCCTACGCTTCCATCTGAAGTACAGAGCTGCACCAAGGCCCAGCCTCTCATCCACAGGTTGCAGCTGCTCAGTCCCAAAGCAAATGAGATGAAGGACAAGCAAACACTGTTTCAGAGTACCTTTAATGTGTTAGTATGTTACAAAGTTTCTACTACAATACCATAAATAAAACGTCAGTAGTTACTAAGATGTTTCTTTTTGGTTTTTAGATAAATAGGTATGACATTTTTTAATCTGTGAAACAAAAACACGTGGGTGGGGGAAATGATAAAAACAAATCATTTTGGAGTATACCCAACTATATACACTCAACATCAGCTTTGCTAAGTTTATCCCTGGCCACTGCTACAGATAACAAGAAGGAGGTTCTTCATTTTGTTACAAGAAGCACTGCAATATGCTACACAACAGCTCAACCGGCTTACATATTGGCTCAATATACAGGCAGTCAGGAAGAAGCTTCTTCAAGCTGTTCTTTCTAACACAGATCCCACCAATTCCTTTTCCAAGAATAGGCAAAAAACCCAAAACAAACACTTGAAAATGGCAAAAAATAGGTTACTCCTATCTGTTACAATCAGCAAACAATTGTGAAAAATAAAAAAGGAGAAGGAAAAAATATCCATACAGAAAAACTCGATGAGCTATTTTGATCATAGAATGTAATGAACTTTCAACATGTGGGGGGTTACAAAAATACAGAGGAATAATTAGACTTTTATTATTAAAAAAAGTAGGGGACTAACTTATGACTGTTAAGCACAGAGGCTACTAGGAATACATTAATTTTCAAAACCAGAAAAAGGATCTACTGAAGGCAAAAAGAAAAGCAGCTAAAACAGAAGAACAGAGATGCCTGACTTCTCACATTTTGTTCCAATACATTAAAATGCTATCAGTGAACAAAGTACATGTATTATTCCTAAATGACTGTTTAGACTGAACGGTGGACAACAAAATTCAGCTGCCATACAACCAGCTACTCCTTTGAATCTTTCCTGTCTGAGCCTTATTCTTGGATGCTAAGATTCCCCTACTGATGCAGCATCAGTTACAAGTCCAACCTTTCCCACCATTAGCCTGCATTAATATGGATGAAAAAGGAAGTCCCTATGTATGTTAAACTATTCATCACCATTCTATATTAAATTTCCTAAAAAAGAACATGCACCTACACATTTCCATTAAAGATGCTGACACTAACAAGGAGTGAACTGAGCAGGGTTTCTATTTGTTGTTCTTCCACCTATTACCCCCTTTAATATTGCCCAAACATATAAGTATTTTAGACCCTATACTTCATCCTCTTGTATGTCTGCAACTGTCTCGCACCAAACGTTTAGTTCTCTTAAAAATAATCTCTCCCATACCACCTACATCTCTTAATATAGCATACGGATTCAATAGCTGTGCACATAAAAAATTAAAACCTTTAATTGTTTGACAGATTCTGGCACTCTGCTGTTTATCAAATGCAAAAAAACCCCAACCTGACGGCAAAACAAACAAACAATAAAAACCCCACCACAAGCCGAAAGCATCACCCTCTGTTACTACTCACACAGAGGGCATGCAAAGAACTGCCCAGAGAGTGCTGGCAGAGCCTTTTCATACCTACATAAAATGCACCAAATACAGGAAACAGTGGACACTGTTAATACTTTTCAGTCATGCAGACTTAAATTCTAAGACTGTGGAATTCTAAGATGTCTGAAGAATTGTAACTAGAAGGAGAAGTATCTTAGGCACACAGAATACAGAGATGCAGCTTGCCAGATTCTTGTGATGACTCCATTCAAATAACGGGGATTATTCAATTGAGGAATAACTTCTTGACTGAATTGAGTTTTTCATAGCTATAAATAGTTAGCTACAGTGTTTTAACAAATATCAAACCATTTTCATTTGGTCCACTCAAAAAACCAGCGTGATTAATTTCACAAGTCCATAAACCACCTCATGTCTATGTATCATTACAAAAGAAATACAACTTGCAAACAACCCTGATGTTATTCACAGTCGAACTCTAACTGCTAACAAATGGTAAAACTGATAAATTACCTGATGAAATTACTGAACATAATCAAAGGTGCCCTGCTGCCACTACAGTCACCAGTGAAAAATTGAACCAAATTAGGCTCTAAATATGCAGTATAATCTTCAAGTACTGCCCCATACATGTTTAGTCCTAATGAAGGTAATGACACTACTCAGGTAGAGAGGTCAATATTAGCAGGTTTTATTTCAGGAGTGGAGTTTTAACCTGTAAGTAGCACACATTGCCAAGGAATAATGCACCACAAACTTACAATACCCGGAATGTGGTGTGTCACTATCCAATTTATTAGTGGAATGCAAATTATAAAGTACTGTGTTAATTATTTAAGAAGTGATGTTGAAATGGTTAGCTGGTAAAATCTGCTGCAGTTCTGGAAAGAAGTCAGCTAAATGTCAGAGAACGGGAGACTGGGTCAAATTATGCCTACTTACAAATACAAAGCTTGCTGAAGATCAGATAATTTACTACGAATTTATGTAGAGCACATCATTCTCAAAGGTGGGACAGGAAGACAAATGAACACATTTTTAAGAAGCAGCAATTACAATATTATTATTATGAGAGGGTTAGTTCATGAATCTGACATAAACAGTCTCCAAGATAATTATTATAATACTTATGTAATTCATAGCAGATTTACTAAGTGTAATGGAGTCTTCATAACATGACACTCCATCACACTGATGCCAACTCCTGAAGAAATGGGAAATCAATTTTTTGCAAATGCAAATTACACAGTGGGTGGATAAGAGAAATGCAAACTTCAAAATCCTACATTAAATAAAAACATATATAAACAACGCGACAGCCTGGTAAGTGCTCCTTTTTAAAGAGTAAACAAATGGCAATTTCATTTTCTTTCTTGAACAACCTCCTTTGAAATATGGAGGATGGTGACAAAAGGAGACCCAAAATGAGTTTTCAAGCACTCTTTTTATAAAGTAATATTTATTAGCTGTAATTAATAACTGGAATTTCCACAACACACATCAAACTTTCATAGAGAAAGTGCAGTTAATAATGCAGAAAAAAAAGGACAAATGATCCCAAGACAGGGCAGAATACATCCAGAGCAGAATATATCTATTTATTCAGTTAAATTCTATCGTCATTGGTAACATCTTCATTCAAATGTTTTTGTAATGACTCAGTATTTAAACATCACTATGTATAACAAGCTTCTTCCTGATTTGAATAAACAGAGCAGCACTAGGCCCAGCTATTCCCGGCAGTGGTATTCTCATTACACTGTAACAACAGAAGGAAGTAGTTTTCATAGAATCAAAATTGTATTTTACCTATCTTAACATCTGTACCTTTTGTAGAAAATGTAAAACATTACAGGCCTAGTGGCAGCCAGGACCTAGTAGGAGTGTGGAGGTGGCAGCTCAGCCCAGGGTGAGAGGGAAGAGGAGTGCGCTTCATGTCACAGTCAAGGGACTCCTCCAGGCAACTTAAAAAGCAGCACTGAGATTTGCATCTAATCCTCCACAGCCAAGGCGAGGATTTCTGTGATATAACGCTAGACAGCCACACGCAAGCAAGAAGGAGGTTCAGAAGGCTTTAACAGTCAGAGAGAGAGACCAAAAAGAAATATGTGAGAACTGATAGCTGAGGAGATTATTGCCTCTGACTTTAAATCCTTTGATCAGTCTTTTCGTCCAAGGGAAGCAAAATTTATTTACAGTATTTGAGAAAGGCAGGCAGAAGAAAGGAAAAAAAAAGTAAGCTTATAAACGTGTTTGATCATCCCCAATATCTTACTGGTTTGGGGGTTTTTTGGTCAAAATTTACTCATTGTGACTGCTGTACAAAAGCTGCGAAGGAAACACTTAAAGTCAGCAACTAACATGATACCATTATTTCAACAGCCCACTTGCCATAAGTATGACTGAAACAAGGGCTACTCGGTTTTACTGTTATCACTACCGGGACAGGTTTTACACTCAAAACAGAACTTCATCCTCAAAGGAAAAAAAAAACCATAGATAAGTCTTCTGCTTTCGGGGGTGGGGGGAAAGTACCTTTAAATGTGAACAGTCGTGCGGAGATACACGAAAATATTCTGCCCTAAGAATAAAGAACTAACATACCCAACTGTAGCTACAAGTTTGGCGTTTTATTTTTCCCCAATTAAGTGATTTATGGAAATATATCCTGATTCATGGAAAAATATACAAACGGAGAAAGTCGTGCTGAACGGACGATTACCTAGCAGACCTGATTCACCCTACCTCCTCATGCCCAGCTATCCCTCCCTATTTTAAATGTACGGAGCCGAGTATCCAATACAAGCTGAAGTACAGTCCGCCATAAGAAGTACTAGGAGTGCCCTTGAAAAATGTCCAGATTGCAGCTAGTGCACAAAGAACCTCGCCATGAAAATAAAGCCCACGAGAATTTCTCTCTCGCTCTTGACCCGGCAGCAAGTGAACAGATTAACTTCTCACCAACATCAGAAGACAAAGCGTCGGCAAGATACAAGTCAAGTTTAAGAAGTATTTAAAGAAAGAAAAAAAAAAAAAAAAAGGAAAAAACCGTGTCGAGCAATTCATCCCAAATGTTCTACTTCGATTTATCTTCCCCCAAAAAATGCTCAACGGTGCTGAAGAGCAGTGCTACACGAGACAAGCGTGAGCAGTCAGGTACTGACGGCCATAGGTAAGGGAGCGCTGGTATCCCCCTTCCCTTGCTACACAGGAGGCGACGCTGCAGATCTCCCACTCCGCTACCAAAAAGCGAAGCAGAACCAGCATCTGGGGCGGGAGGGGGGGTTATTAACTGGGAACTTAATGTTCCTTAAATACGCAACGGAGACTTTTTTGGTTTTTTTCTTCCCACACCCTTCTTTCCATCTTCTCTGCCAAAAACAGGTCGAAATAAACGTTATTCTATAATAACACTACTAATAAAGAGTCCAAGACTCACCATATCAGCTGGAACACTGCTGGACATTTTGATGTTACCCTAAATGGCTTAAAATGAACTTAAAAAAAAAAAAAAGGCAGCACCAAGAGCAGCCCGCCGGAGATCTTCAAGAAACAAAACCGGTGTCAGTGTCGGAGGCAGCAGCTTCCACGTCCCCTACGCGAAATAGGTGCCCGGCAAGCAGCGGGGAAGGCGGCTGGCTGAACAGCAGGGATATCCAGGGGCAGCGGTGCCAGGCTGTACCGGAGGAGCCAGCGGGAGACCAGAGATGGCAGCAGATCCCTGTCAGCAGCAGCGGCGGCGGCAGCAGCACCAGCGGTGCCAGGTAGACCAGGCAGCAAGACTACACCGCCACATGAGCTGCGTGCGGGCTTTTTCCCCCCTTCTCTCCCTCTGCCTTCTCTCCCAGCCTCGGCAAATGACGACGGGATGATTCACGCGGGATAATAGTGCGTCCAAGTCACCTCCTCAGCCGGCGCAGGCGACCCGGGCGCGCAGGCAGGACCTGGCTCCTGCCCTGGTCGGCGGAGCAGGGAGGCGGGAGGGCCGGGGTGGGCCCGGGGCCGCTGGGGAGGACGCCGGGCTGCGGCCCCCCCTAGGCGCTGTGCGGCATCCAACAGCGCCGGCGGGGACACGGGCCGGAGAGGGAGGGCGGCCGGAGGGGAGAGCCCTCCCCCGCGGCACTCGGCGGGGGCCGGGGGGCGTTCGACGGCGGCCGCCTCCCGCAGCCTCAGCTCTCCGCTCGCATCGCCGCCGCCTCTTCAGCCCGCCCTCCCTCCCTCTCCCGCCTCGTCCGCCGGCCGCTCCGGGCGCCCCCCAAGAGCCGCGCTAGCCGCGCCACGAGCCGAAGGTGCCGCTCCTTCAGCGCGATCCTCGCCCGCAGCCGCCCCCTGTCATCTTCGGCTCAAGCCAACATGGCGCCCGCCGAGCCGAGCGAGGGGACGCGGCAGGGGAGACACGGACCCTCCGCTGCCGCCGCCGCCACCGCCCCCTCTCCCGGCGCGTCACACGCCGCCGCCCCGCGCGGCACCATGGGGCTTGTAGGCGGCCGGGCTCCGATCGCCGCCGGGGCGGGGCCGCCCGCCCTCCGCGGGGCCCCGTCCCGCCCCGCCGGGCGCGCCCCCGACCCCCGCCGCGCTCCCTCGGTGTCGGCGGGGCGGCACTGTGGGGGCTCCGCGGCAGCGGCGGCGGTTCCCCCGGCGGGCAGCGGGGACGCCCCGACCGCCACGTAAATCGGCGTTTTCCCAAGGGCGCTGCAGCTTCCTCGGGGGCGTTCACGGGTGCGCCCCTCGCAGCCCCCTCCTCCCGCAGCGGGTGCCGTTCCCAGCGCGTGGCCCGCGCTGTCCTCTTGGACGGCTTCCAAAAAAAAAAAAAAGGAATTTCCGTAGAACCATTAAATGTTAAGGGGTTGGAATGGACCAGAGATCATCTAGTCTCAATCCCCCCACCACCATGGGCCAGGACACCTCCCACTAGACTAGGTTGCTTTGTCCAACCTTACCTTGGTTCAGGCATCCAAAACCTCCCTGGGCAACATGTTCCACTGTCTAACCACCCTCACAGTAAAAAACTTCTTACTAATATCTAACCTAAATTTCCCCTCTTTCAGTTTGTACTTGTTACTCCTTGTCCTATTGCTACAGTTCCTGACAAAGAGTCCCTCTCCATCCACCCTGTAGGCCCCCTTCAGATCCTGGAAGTTTGCTATATTTTCATGTCATTGGTTTGGGGTTTTTTTGCACCCCAGATCTGCAAGTCTGGGTCTGTACATCACTTCTTTGTATTTCTCATTTCTCACATTATTCTTAGGGTTTTCTTGGGGGTTTTTTTTTTGGTGTTTTGGTTCTTTTTTTTCCCCAAAATGTGTAGTTTTAATAATGAAAAAAGCTCCAGTAAACAATGACTTCAGGTTTGGAAGTACCCGGAGAAAGAGCACTCCCTTCAGCATGTCAAACACCCCTTCAAAAGCCAGCCCGCTTCCTGAAGAGCTTCATGTTTTTTAGGGATCCAAGTAACCTGAGCTGGTGTGTGTGTTGGGTGTTTTGTTCCTTCTTCCATCCAGCTCCCAGAGACCAGCAATCAACAAAGAAAGGCAGTGCCTGATGAAAAGTACACTCCACCTCAAAGACACAAAAATCCCTACAAGGTGCAAATCTATTGAAAAAATGAGTTGGCCTTTTGAGAGGGGTGTGGAGAGGCACATTCGCATACCAATACTGTGAAACTGTCCAAGAAAAAAAAAATAAATCAAGGAAATCAAGCAGACGGTGACAGATGGTTCCTTTGTGGACAAATCTCATGTAAAACCACAGGAAATTAAGACAGAGTTGTTCCCTTTAATACTAAAAGTTTGAGGTTACCTTTCTTTAAGACTTCATGCTGCAAAGGCAACCCCTGGTGAGACACTGTCCCTTGTAGAGGTTATAATTCTTTACTTTGTACTCTGACCCAAAATAGCACAAAACTACTTACCTCAGAAGACAGATCGGACAGCAAGCAGCCCTGTCTGATGCCTGGGAGAAGATTTGGGGGCCAGCAGAAGTGGCCCTACACGTATGATCTCTGTGAGGATTCTGTACCGTCATGCATCGTATGACTTTAGGTACGTCACTCCCTCTCTTACCAGCCTAATTGCTTAGATGGTACATTTTTGGGAGTCAGTGACATCTCCAGTCTCAGTCAGGCCTTGTAGACACCTTGCAGATCACAGCTGTCTCCTACTGTAAACTGAAATTGGTGGCAACTCAAAATTTTGTCCTTGGCCACACTGTGACAGCTGAGGTACATGGCCCTTCCCACCTGCTCTGCTATGAGGAGGCAAGGCAGACTGTGTAATCCTTTACAGTTCACAGGATGAATTGCCAACGGTTATGTGGAAATACCCTTCAGCTGAACATCAAGAAGTCTGTGTGCCCGAGCAAGTCAGGCAAGTAAGGACAGCAACAAACACAGGCAAACTGAATGAGTGGTCAGCAAGGCAAGAAGGCAGCAGCAGGGCACATCTGCTGCACTGGAGATGATTCTTTTTAATTATTTAGATGGAGGGACTCATCTGTGATGCATAAAGACAAGTACATCCATAGGACATCACCATAGGAAAGAAACCAGCATGATTCTCTGGGTTTTGCTTTTTTGCCTCTGTTTTAGCAGTCTATTAAGAGGAAGGATCATGCATTTTGAGTTGATGAAGAAGTGGGGTAGAGGAGAAGTCAGAAGTCCTGACAACTTCAGGTCCTTGCTGCTTTGTGCATACGGTCGAGTTGGTCAGCTTTTCTGTCAAGTGTTGTATAAATGAGAATCGGCTCCTCTCTTTGACATATAGCTGTACTGACCAAGAGATGTCAATTATCTTTTTGATTTTTAATTTTTATTATTATTATCTCTAAACTAATCTACAGTTAAGACTGCTGACCAGAATGCCACAGTATTAGGCACAGCATGGTCTAAGTACATATCATGTTCTGTCCTAAATGGTTCATAGTGTTTGGTCTACTCAACAGGTGATATTTATATCACATTTGAATGATTTTTTTCTCCCCAGCTCTCACCTATGATGACCAAACATAAATGAATGGAGGATCTGGCACAATTGGTACATGCTGGAGAACATTTTAGGGTGATTGTGCTGGACAAATGAATAAAAAGAGGTGCTGCATGATGATCCTGGTAGAAGTTGTACTACATATGATGGTAGGGGTAAATCCCACCAGTTTTGTAATTTGAAATGCAGAATAGTCAAATATAAAACAGAAAAAAGACCTTTTCTCTTTGGCACATACTAAGAAAGGCTGTTATGATAGTATTCATTTCACATTTGCAGAGAGAGGAAATGAGAGTTGTGGACAGCAGTAGTCGGGTGGAACAAGGGACCCTGCAAAAGTGTAAATGCGGGCTGAGTCTGGGATCAGCTTGCAGATAAACCCCAAGCAAGTGTTACAGGCATACACATCAGAAAACAAATACTTTCTGCATCTGAGGATCAAGCAAAAAGGGGAAATGCTGTTCAAGAGGAATGCTAGCAACACAGAGAGCTTAAAAGGCTATTCTGCTTTTGGAGCTTAATCCTGTAGTCAGATGCACAAATCTTATTTCTATTAAGTCTCCTTTGCAGAACCGTCATGTGAATTTAGCCATCCAGGTACAAAATCATTCATCATCATTACTTTTTCAATTTATGGGAGAAAATTATAAAGTATACAACTTGTTTTTTACTTCTTGTTTGAAAAATATGACATGGCATAAGTTGAATTTGGCCACGCTCTATTCCCTTTGAGAAGAATTGTGCCAGGTATCTACAAGTAGACTGGGCTGTGGATTTAGCATTTCATGGCCATCAGTACTAGTTGAAACCTGACTCTCTACTGAGATGTGCTTAATAGGAATAAAAGGTCTGTTATACTAAATCAGATTAGTAGTCCAGCCAATGTCTAGTCCAGATATCCTGTCTCCAGCAGTGGCCAGCATCAAATGCTTCAGAGAAAGACACACAAACCCCCACAATGGACAATCACGTTATAATCATCTTATTTGCTAAGTTTCCACTGCTGCCAAGGCTGCCAGAGAGGCTGGTTCATGCCCCAAAGCACAAAACTTCATATCCCTTATAGCCTTAATGACAGCATAACCCATTGTTAACGTGTTAGACTGTCTGCCATTTTTCAGAAGAGCGGCATTCTCTCCCAACAGTTTTTATTGCCAGGGTTGGTGACCACTTCGAACATACACCCCTAGACTGACACTGAAAGCTTCTAGTCCAAGTAGTGTTCTCTAGTGTTTTCCCTTTGATGCAGCTGTGAACAGTATCATCTTCAGGAGAGGGAACACACCACCACAAAATTTCTTTCAAGGCAATTTCTGATTTGTCTCCAGATTTTCAGAGCAGCCTAAGAAGGTGAAAGGCTCCTGAGACAAAGGGTTTAATTCTCCAGGGTTTGGCCATGGGACAGATCAGGATTCTTTCCCTCTCTGGCAGCCACAGAGGCAAGACATCCAGGGCAGCAAGGAACACACTAGGTTTCTCAACAGGATACTTTTAATACCTTTGTAGAAACATGTGACCTTTTTTTTTTTTAATTCTTACAGAGCCAAGTTCGCATTTAACTCAATGTGACTCAGTCACACTGAATTCAAGCCCCTTACTAAGAAGCGTTTAGGCAAAAAAGCTGCCCTGGAAGCAAGGGCCGGCCACCCTCCGTCTGCTCCTATGCACTATTGGTTTCTCATTCTGGCCTCTGGAAAAAAATCATATTTTGTGTTTTCAGATTTTTCTTTTTTTTACTAAACTGATTCCTTTCACCTTGGAAGAACACTGATTTTTGCCTGTTTGCTGCTTCCGTGTCAAGCCAAACCAGCATGTGGGTCCTATCAGCCTCTCTGTCTATGCCAGCAGGCTTCTGGGAATGACATTCCTCAGGTCCTCACCTTTCTGCAAGCCAGCAGGAAGGCAACAAAGGGACCTCTGACATTTTGTAGAGTTTATAATACACACTGCCAGCAAGAATCATGATTGATTTATTTACTTTATAAGTTACTCATCATACTGATCTTGCTGGAAAATAAAACCATGCAGCTGTTTAAAACTATTTGCATTGTTCCTCTGAATGCCCCAATATGCTTTAAGGATTTATTTTTCCCCCTCACATTTGCAGTAACTGGGTATAAACACAAGACGATAGGAAACAGCCAAGTGATACTGAGTGCCCAAGGTTATTCCTGACCTTCCTGATGCAGCTGAACCAGGCAGGGGCTGTGCTCTGCCAATCTAATGGGTGTTGCAGAGATAGGACATAGTGGTGTCACAGTTACTGGTGTCATATATTATGACAGGTAACTCCTAAGAGCAAGGGTGAAGATTGATAGAAGAGGGTACAAAGGTGGAATAAGGAGAAGGAAAGAATAATGCGAATAAAGAGTCACCGAGCCTGTTTTAGAGAGTACTCAAATCACCAGTGCTCTTGAGGTGGTTTAACTATCTGTACATCTAGAAATTAACAGATCCATCTATCCAGTTCATACAGAAAAATAACCCTGAAAACAATTAGAAGAACTCCCTTATTTTATAATTGATAAGAAACAGGAAGAAGTTTTAGCAGAAAAGCATTCATCCTGGATCAGTTTCCTGACAACAAGGTGGAACTAGGGGAAGCATTGAAGTAATGCTCAAGATCTGAACTTGAAACTTGAATTTAACAAAACATAGCAGTAAAATACTCTTTACTGTCAAGAAATCAAATATATGGTGGCAAAAATTATTAAAATTTGCCAGAGAAGAGGGAGACCAAAGGTCAGGAAAAGTGCCATATCAAATTAAATAACAGCTCTGCAGAAAAGGGAACCAGAATCTGTGACTCTGGGGGATGACTATTGCAAAACTGAATGGTGCAAAAGAAATTGTCTGGAAGAAAAATGCATGGTTTATGTTCAAGAGAGGACAGTAGAAGAGCACCAGGTATCATTCTCAGACAGATCAAGGATGTAGAAGAAAAATGGCTTTGCAAAGCTCTGAAATGTAAGAGCTGAAGCTCAAGTTGCTTGTTGGTGCTACCAGGATCCCAGCTTTTTTTTTTGTGCCTTACAGGAGCCGCTGCAGCCCAAGGCTGAATGTAGCCTATTAGCTGCACAGAGCCAGGCTCTGCAGGGACCCTGGGGTACCGACTGTTTTAGCATCTCTCTGTCCTGCTGACTCCAGCAGGTTATTTTTTACATTATTTGACAGCTGAGTTCATTTATTTATTATTTTTTTTTACTGTAAGGGTCTCTAGTGGGCAACTAAACATTAGTGAGCTCCCATTATAGCTCACATTTACCATTTATGAAATTAGTACTAAAAATACAAAATTGAAGTAAGAAATCATTTTTGCTTCTTTGATTTTCATGTTGGTTATGTTAGAACTCTTCAGTTTTTTTTTAATTTAAGGACCTTCATATGCCTGTAATTTAAGGCTGTTACTTGCATTATATGTACATGTATATATACTTAAACATATACTTATATAGGGTCTAAATCTATATGCACACATGTGTATTAATTCTCTGAACACTTTTAAAATTAGCTGAAGCTCTCAGATAGATTACACACAAATCTGATTGTATATTACTTGAACTGAAAACAAAAATCCATCTCATAATTTGCACTGAGGAGTTAATTGTTGTTTACATATGCTATGTCAATGTAATATAAGATTTAATTTGCCTTATTTTCTATCATTCACTAGTCTTCAGACTAGAAACAATATCTGAATGAAGCAGTGTCTAGAAATGCCCGTTTTAATTGGCTAAAGAGATTGCTTGACCTCTGGTAACTGGCTACTGTTGTTGGGGAGACTCTCCATGAGTGGTGGTGCATTGTTTAAACATAACTGGACAATAGTCTCATGTCATCCATAGGATATGGAGACACCACAGTTTTGTGTTTCTTTTACTTTATTACTATACATGCGAGGCACAATCGACAAAGACTTCCTGAGGATGAATGTTGTCAGTATATGAAACACTGAATAACTGCTTTTTGTTTTGGTGAATAGTCCTCTTTCTTTCAGTTTTACAGGGGAAAATACAGAAAAAAAAGTAGCTCTAGGGAATGGAGTCTTGCATATAGGAATTTTTTTTAACAAACTTTAGGCTGCATTTTCTTAAAATAATATTATATGAGTTTGGCTTCATTGACGTAATCTAAATGACTCCTGGTTTACTATACGATAAATGGAGGGATTGGACAAATTAATAGGAACCTAAATTCCGTGTTACTTCTGAGCTTAGAGTCAGTCTGCTGGGTCCTGAATGCTGCCAGTGTTGAGATTGATTTTTTTCTCTGTTTTCACTTTTGCTCATCATGAGCATGAACCCAGGAGAGCCTGATTTCATTCTAGCCTCCCTTTCTCATTCTAGTCCCAAGGCCTCTGTAGAGAGTAGTAGGTGTTTGGGCTGTAGAGACAACTGCTCCCAAAACAGTCAGCACTAGAAGTCTTCTACTTGGTTTACTGTCGGCAAGAGAGCAACAGAGTCTGAAAGACTGAGTGGACAGGTTTTACCACATTGCAGTTTGTTCTATATATGTGTACTTGCTGTTAAAGAGCTATATTAGTGTTTATTAAATTTGTTTTTATTAAATTTAGTTGCATTAATTTATTAAAATTCTTTTAATTAAAAGTTAAATGAAAGGAGAATTTGTCAGAATTTGTCACTGCTCACTTACATTATGTCTGTCATTGGCAATGGGCTGGTGTCTTTGGTGCAAGCTGCAGCACAACAGCTGAATGAAGAGCAATAGTGCCAAATTTTGCCCATGCGCCAAAACTTATGCCACATTTTCAGATTCCTTTTATTGGAATGCTAAGGATAGGACTCAACTCATCTGAATTTAGTTCTCTAAAAATATTGCATATCTTATCTAAGGTACTTGTCCAGCCTCCATCTTGTCGTCACTGGAGCAAGGCACATCCACCACCTTGACCTCTTAGATAAGATGTTTAACTTCCTTCTATTGAGCATTTAAAAAGCCCACACAATTACTTTAGACTAGATGCTTAATTTTTGTACAGCTGAAGACAAACTTTGTGAACTCCTCCCCACCTCTTTCACTTCTCCCCACCAGCACTGTGTTTTCAGCTCCTCGCAGAGCTTAGCTGAAAAGTTAACCATGATTTGATACTCAGGACTGTTCTGCACCAACTCACCCAGACCTTGGCATTGTTCATATTCCGGAGGGCTGAGATCCAACCCCAGGGAAGCGGTACCACCCTGGCTGGAGTCAGTGGGCACAGGCTGAAGGAATTACATAACAGCAAGCAGAACTAGCTACATACCTAAGCAAGTGAATAAACTTTGGCAGGATCAGGGCTTAAATAATAATCACCTCAAGGCATGAAAATGTTTTTCTTTTGCTTCCTTTACGGCACAAAACCTTCTATTGTCACTTAATTAACTTGGTTTTCAAACTGATGAATGATGAAGTAACTTAGGAAGTGTTACAATTATGGCATCACTTGAAATGCCTTGACGCTCTCCTGAGAGAGGTGAGAAGGTTATGGGTTGCTTGTTCTGCTAAATGAGGCTACTCGGTGATCACAGCATGTGCTCTGGAGTCTGCAACATCAGGTCCTTGGGGTACAGCCTGGCTGCTATTAAACTGTGTGGGCAGAGTCCCATTACCCAGGTGAGAGTGGCATCAGGTCTGAAAACCTTTCATTTTTCCAGAAGGATCTTTATGTAGGACATGGAGGACACAGTGAGGGAGCTGATCGTTAAAGGCTTGTTGGAAGAGAACAAGAAGAGGACATGAAAGCTTGGGGAAAACATGTCTAGATCTCTTTTTCTTCATAGTTCTAATATGCCATGTAACTTGTGTATGCTTTCTAGTTCACTGCTGCAGATTTCTTTGTAGTGCAGCAAGAGGTAGTTCTTAAAGAGAGACTGGTTACACAGAATATTATAGTATTTCAAGAGCATTAAAAATGCCACCAAACAAAGATCTTGTTCACTTTCCCTGCCCTTTCTGTGAGAAATGACTGCAGTAAAAGTGAACTCCTGCTTTTCCTTATTTATGAAACACCTCCTCCCTTTTGTATCAAAAACTAATTTTCCTGTGCTTTAGAAAGTGTATAAGTGGCAGTTGAGAAAGCCAGTGAAAGCTGTACATTAAAGTAGTAGAACGAGGCAAGTACTGCAAAAGAAAAAGCTATTCAGATTTTTTTCCCTAAAAGAAAAGGAATGAAAACTCTCATCAGACTGAATTGTGCTATTCCTGATTACTATGTGTAGCATGATGAAACAAAAAATGCATTTCCATTTTAGCTTTTGCAGGCAGTATATGCCTGCAAACCTTTTGATAAACAACTGATTTTCAAAGCAACACATTTCTGTGGGCTGTCAGTGATCCAGCAGAGGTCTCATGCTGCTTTGACTTTTCCACCCCCTAAGAGTATGAGACCTTTACAATTCTTTCTAGGATCCTAACAAATTTAATAATATAGGCAAACTTCTCCACAGATTGATTTTGGATTTACAAGGCTCCTGGCTGTTTGCTTGCATAGATGTAACCAACAGGCAGAACCCACACATCTATCTTAAAAAAAAAACAACTTCATCTACACAAAATAGATTTTACTCTTCAAATTCTTAACAACTGAGACTGGCAATGCATCACACTTGGCCATAAAAAATTCTTCAGGAAGGAACTGGTCTCAAATAAGCCAGTTTAAATAAGATAAGCAAAACCATCTCCAGTAATACCATCTGGTGACTCTTAATCACATCCGAGCCTAGAATGTTGCAAATCTGAGTCAGGTTAAAAAAGACATGAGAAAAACAGTGTGAACAGGGAAGCGGAAGAGTATTAGAGTAGTTCGCAGCCTGTAGGATGGAGAAGAGCAATAAAGAGGAACATGTAGCTAAGCAATTCATAAACTCAGGGAGTAAAGCAATATATTCTCATTAAAATGCAGGCATTTACCCATTCTTATGTCTGGTTTTGGCTTAGTCCTCACGTCCTGCACAGGTACTAATACAAATAGAGAGTTGAAAGATCAGTGCAGAGTTGAGCATTATGTCTTTGCCATAGGCTCACCAGCACTAGACCATCCTGCCCCTGCCTGGTAAGGCATGGCAGCAGTGTGTGCCCTCCCGAAAATACACAAGAACCCGTGAACCACTGTTGCATTTTCTGTATTTTCTAAACCATCGGCAGTATTTTGTAGAATTTGAATTTTTATATGAAAAGTGGTATTTTTTCTTTTCCGTATTTGTTTTTTCTTTCCTATAGTTGAACCTTTAAATAAATGACAGCCTGTAGCAACTTGTATCAAGAGTAACAAGGAGGTGTGTGACACCTGCACTTGTTTGAAGAAATAATTTAAACAGTTTGGTTATAAATTCTTCTGAAAAGCAATTTTTTGGGGTTTTCTTGTTGCTGGCATGCATCACTAGATTCAGTTTCATTTCACTGTCTGCAACACTATTCCTTCTCCACAATAAGCATCCAAGTGATGCATCACAGGATTGCTGTATCAGGGGATGTTGACAAATAAATGAGTGTGCTGATTTCTTTGGCATTTAAACCTTTTATTTAATCCTCTAATCTAAAGAGAGGTGATTTCTTAAAATGGGTTTACCTTTTAGCAAATATAAATAGGCAACTATAGTGACAGAAGAGACAAGATCTCTGTAGACTTGGAAATTATTAGAAAAATTATATTAAAAAAGGTGAGAGTGGCTTCCCCATTTAAAAAATATTTTCCTATTAATCTAACAGGATTTGATGCAATGTTTTGCAAGCTGATGAACAAGTAGCTGAATAGTTTGGGCAGCATGTGTCTAACCTTGTTCTGAATATTTTGTGTGCGTTAAGCAGCTAGTAGAGTGTGCATCACTGATCTCCATTCTCATAGTCTTTCTTTTCCTTCTTCTGGCAAAGTATTTTTTGCACATGCTTAATCCCAAGAACATCACTAATCCCAGGCTATTTATGTGTGGAAACTAAGCACAGCCTGCACCTCTTCACTGGCCTGTGTTGAGATACACAGGAACACATCCCATAGGAATCCATCAACTCCTGGGAAAGTCTATACTGTGTGCTCTGTGCATGGGGCTGACTTCTAATGGCCGGGGGTGGAGAGAAGACATCCTCTCCCTGTTGCCATGAAGCAGACATCAGGTCATGCACACTGTGGCCTTGAAAATCAGGCTTAAGCACCTGCTCTGGTAACTAAATTCAGGACATCAGTGAACTACTCAGGTGCTCTGTTCTAAATGTCAAGATCAAGTGGTTTGCTTAAGTCCATTTTAGAAGTTTCAACATGGTTTCTGCTTGTAAGGCCCATAGTGTGGCACGTCTGTTTCTTTTCTCTCATTTTCAGACTGAATCCTGGCTTTGCAGCTCTGGAGAACAAGGACTCTGAAACACCTCTTGCCCTTTTCTCATACAGTAGGTGACCAGGTCTGTCAGCAGTCCTATGGGGACAGTGAACATAGAAACATACATATATCGAAATATGTATTTATAAAAGTATATGTGTGTGTGCATGAGTAAAGCCAGCTGTTTCTTTTTCCTGAAATCCCTTACTTTCTATTACCTGGTGCTTGGGCCCCTGGGCGTTTCACAGAAATGGGTGGTTGTAGAATTAATTGGCATATTTTGGGGGGTCTTCTAGTGAAGGGCATTTGGGGTGTTTTAGTTGAGTCCAAAGCATTCTGGGGCCCCAGGGAAGTTTTATGGATACTCTCACTCATTGTACAGAATCAGATATACATGTACAAATAAAGAACAGAAGGATACAATTACTGTTATGATTAATTCAACTTGAAAAGTATGGGAATAGAGAGTTTCTTTGTCCTTGTACAGGACAGGTTTGTTGTTCTTCAAGCACTTTTGTGAGCAAATAAATATGTTAAATTAGATCCTGTAGAGACTTGTTGGGAAGTGGCGTAACGAAGCTTGTTTCCAGCTCTACAGGGATATCTTCTTTTGTTAATCTATCAAATTAAGTGTTGGATAAACTTGTTTCATGGGCAAATGGAAGAGGACATGCCAAGAGCCCTATCCTTTTACCCTTCTGCTCTCAGCTCTGTGACCACCCTCTCTTCTCTGAGGGTGAAACAGAATTCTGTGTTCTGAGGGATCAGTGCATAGTTTTCTGACATCCAAGCCTGTCTCAGATCAAACGCCTCCCTTGGAAAATACTGACACACATAAGAAAAAAACAAACCAAGACAGAAGAAAACCCCATCTGTTAGTTTCTTAACAGGTTTCACATTTGTTTCAAGCATGCGGGTTGAAAAAAACCCACCCCAACAACATAATCGCATGGAAAAAATATCGATTCCCCAATTTAAAGAGAAGTCTTCTACAGCAGCTTTGAACACTTAGGAGTAGATTCCCCTCAAAGCCATCTGAAAGGCTGGTGTTTTTCTTAAGATTCAAATGAACTACAAAGGCAGGAGCAGAGGGCAAATCTTCCCATGTACTCTGGCAGCTGTCTTCACAGGGGTGAACCATGTTTTGGCAACCCATCTCTCCTCTGACCAGACAGGTAGCCAATGTGACTGGCTTCTGGCCACCAATGCCTGACTCCTGAAAAGTAAAATTTAGGTAATGGGAATCCCAACCTTGAATTTTTAATCTTAAGACAAACTGAGTGGGTGTGGGTCCCCCAAGAGAGTTTGTTGTTCCTCTTCCAAAAGTCCAAGCACTTCATATCATGCCAGATCAATTTTAAAGAGTGGTTGCCTCTCAGCTGAGATGTGGTACTATGGTATTCCTGCTGCCAGAAGATTCCTGCTCTGCTGATAATTCAAAAAAAGAAAAATGCCCCCTCCAGCTTCACACTGAGCAGTGAGGAGCTTCGGGCTGAGAATAACAGAGTGCTCAAGGGATTTTGACCAACACATCCGAATTACACAATCTTCATAACATTCAAACAACAAAACACTTTACTGCTCTTAGAACAACAAACGACCTTGCACACAGTAGTGAAGTGAGATATCCCTGTTGCCAGAGCACAGTGATATCTCATCAAGGGATACATGCCTAACCTTTCCAGCATTAATTACTGGAAACGCTCATGCTACCAATGAGCTTTTACTTGTACATTATGGAAATAACAGTCTCACCTGTACATAGTGAAGTCACGGGGAAGACAATGGCACAGAGTCCCAGGTAGCTTAAATATCCTGTATATTGAAAGCTGGCAATGCCTCCGTGTACAGGAACTAAAATACTTTGCTTGAAAATAAAGACAATAAGAAACACTCAAAAGCCAATGTATTTACTGCTTCTCACTTTGAAACCAGAAAATGCTTGTGCCTTTTAAAAAGCTAAACACACAGAAAGCAGAAAATGCAATCACTTAGTTTTGTAATAGGACCCAGGAGCAGGAACCCATGAGGATTTTCTTCCTGATGTTGAACTCCACATCTGACACCCCGAGAAGCCACATGCTGGCTCTGGCTCCCAGCAATGCCCCTGAATGCCTTCCGACTTGGAGAGGAGGAAGCCTTCTCTTGTTACCTTCAGACTTGTCCTTGGAGTGCAGGAAGAGAGGAAAAGGACAAATCTGCTTTGACACCAGGAAAAGACTAGGGTCTGAGACCCTTGCTAGAGAGTGCACAGCACTACAGGCGATGCTGGAGTTTCCTTTAGCCAAAATGCAAGTGTCTGCAAAATGATTCCTCTCTCTGGAGACAGCAGCTGAAGGTCCATTGCCATTCCTACACTCCTTCAGGCATGCTCTATAAAACAGAGAAGGCAATGTAGGATAGAGTAAATCTTACCAGTCCCATTCTGTTGCATGCTACTGTTGCATGCTACTGCTTTGCTTCATCTTTGAAAGCACAATGAAAAATCATCTGTTTCTACTTGTGGATGCAGCAGAAGTCATGGATTTGATGAAGAGCGAAGAAAGAAAAAGTAGCAGTACCCAGAAACATATCCCTGTAGACACAATGCTTGCTGGAGGCGTGATCGAAAGTAGCTGTTCTCCTCCCTGGTTACTTCCGTAGCACATGAAATTCTATTGCAGCCAGCTTGAAGCATGGTTATCTCTATCTGGATGAACTTACTATTGTACCAGGTTTCATACTTACAGTTATGAGCCCAGATACCGTCATCTTTCCCCTAATTCCTCCCAACACATCAGTGATAGGGAGGGGAGAAACAACTACTTTCAGAAGAATAACTGGGCTAAACCCAAAGGTGAATGCTGGTTTAATATGAGGAGTATTTCACACAGAGTCAGGAATATTCTGAATTGGAAGGGACCCACAAGGATCATTGAGTCCAACCCTTAAATGAAAGGCCCCTACAGGGGTCAAACTTTGGTGTTATTAGCACCATACTCTGATACTATAGGCCTACAAAATTCCTGGTGTGGTAATCTCAGCTGCTGGAAGCATGTACATGTTTTGGAGTGACACCTTGCCTTTCTCAGAGTTGGACCTCATTTAGGAAAACAAAGTACTTTTTTATTCTGGCAGCATCCCTCCCTGATACCAACACCTTTGAAGAAAAATGATCCTCACTTTCTTTGTGGGTGGTACACCTTGTGCATAGAGCCAAAGGATATAGCCATGAGGCAGGAAAACATCAATGTACTGAGGTACCCAAATAGGTTCCAGGCTGTCCTGGTGGTAAGAGCCAGACAGGGTAGCCAGGGCAGGGGAGTGAGGGTGTTCAGACCAAAGAAAGGATAAATGTAAGCTTCAGCCACACAGACAAGAAACTCTTTGCTCAAAGTCATCCCCCCTCTTTCAGCATCGCCAGTTCCTGACATGTCACCATATGCCTTGTTTGCAACACTGAGAAAGGGAAGCTGATGGAGGTGATTTCCTTACACTTCAGGATCCTTTAAAGCCTTAACAAAAGACTTATTACTTCTAACATTGGATTCCTGTTTCTGATGAACCCCTGACTTCTCTAACTTGAATAAGTAGTTTAATTCATAGTGGAGCTGATTTCAGATGGTGTGTTGTCATCACAGCATCATTCGACACAGGATAGGAAGGTGACCAGGAAAAACTGAAATTAATAGTGCTTTCATATGGTCTTTCTAGAAGAGTGTGAACAAAAAAAACCATAACTGTAGAGGAAATATTGCAATGTCTGCATGGAAAAGATTCATGCTGCCATTTGCTCTCTGGTTCAATATATTTGCTTTCCACCACCACCACCCCTTTACCATAAGATAGTAACTTTTCAGAAACCTCTTCTGCATTGATATTTCACCTCTATTTCATTGGTTCAGAGGCCACTTGCAGTGGCTTGGATAACATTTAGCCAAAGAAAGCAGCCTGAATCAGATCAAATATTCTTTTATTTGACAGAACACATAAAAGCAAACCAACAAAAATATATATGAAATATATAGCTAGTATAATCATATGTTAATTTTGGTGGGCTACTAAATTACAGGGATTGTAAAAGGAGACATTATATAAATCCTGTGTGAACATATGGCATTTTTTTTCCCTTCTGAGATTTCAGACTGAATCTAGGCAATCCTGTTAACAAAATGAGCCTTGTCGTTTGCAGAGTAGTGCTTAACGACAGTTGTCAGTCATCACTAGGTATCACACTCAAGGGACATCTTGATACGCCTGTGACAGACCGATTAGATATTGTCTGGAGAGGGTTATGCGGCAGCTGTAAGAAAGCCTAGCTGAGAGGAAATGAGGATTTAAAAAAAGAGCGAGGAAATCAGATACAGCTTTTTCAGCCCCTGATCTCTGGAGCAGATGATTCTTCTGCTCAGGTATGAGCTGTGTGTGTCTGAAGCTAATGGCTGAATGGGAGATGGCCACTGCTGTGATGTAACTCCAGTGACCCAAAATTGCAGCCTTGTTGTGATCAGACCTGAGTGGATGAAAACCCTTTCTTCCCCTCAAATCGCTTGCCATTTAATAGGCTTTCCTTCCTATTCTTCATAGGAAGAATTTTCCTTCCTATTCTTTCCCTTTTACACTAAGGGAAAATGTAATCAGCACAGCTATGCCTAAAGCAGAAAAAGGCTGAAACCATTAGACAATTGTGACTCTCATTGCCAGCAGCAAGAGGTAGTGGAGGGATGTTGTTACCTGTCCTTGTGCCCAGAGGAGACCCATTCATTGCCAGCAGAGGTCAGGATCTGGCACAGGAGCTTGTTCCCACTGCCAGGCTCCTGCTGCCAGAGATCCTGGAGGCAGCCCCACAGCTCCCAGCTCAGGTACACCCGCATGGAGCACCTCTCAAATAGCTCTTTGCCTCACTTGTCCTTGTAAATTTGCCATATGGAAACCAATGCAGTGGTCAGCTCAGGAGTTTTCACACACACTGTTCTCACAAAGACGTGCTCTATTTCCATGCGTGACCAGAGTCTGAGCCTTCCAACCAGAGACTGAACCTGTCAACCAGAGAAAGGGCTTTTCATGCCTTTCTAGTAACAGCCACAAAGTCATTCAACATGGGTATGGACAGCAGGAGATGGATTTTGGAGCCTCTGCTGCAAAAGTCCTTCATCTTTTTTCAGCCAAGGGTCAAATGAGACTGCAGAGACAGAAAGACAAATGGGACACCAGCCCTGGGAGACCTGATGCAGGAGGCCAGCGGAGGTTGCCGAGACAGCAGGTTGTAGCACACGTAATGCAGCTCACATAAAGCTGAGCAGTGAAACTGCAGCACTATATGGGGCCTAAAAAACTACTCCCTGCTGCCTCACTGGGACAGCAATGGTGATGAATTACACTGGCTCCGCTCTGCAGGATGCCCAGCCCCAGGAACACTGTCTGCTCCCTGCTCCTGGATACTACTGATACCTCAGGAGGCTAGCATCTCCCACAGTGAGCTGCTCCCTGGGGACCAGCCCTCTGCTTACAGGAGCTTTCTTCTCTTGTGAAGTCAGGAAACTCCACGAGGGTTCATTAAGTGCAACACACCTGACTTAACACCTTCAGTCTTGATCTTCATGCCCAGGAAAGCAGATATGAGTAAGATACACTAAAGAACAATAAAAATTGTATAAAAAGAAAGTAAATAAGTGACCTTGAATTGTGGAGGAAGCAAGAGAAAATACAAGGTTTAAAGTTAATTGGTCCTTGAACTGTCAGGCTCAATTACTTCCAGCAGGCTCTGACATTTCGAAGATTAATTAGGGAGTTCGCTGTCACGTCTCACAAAGGACCACCATTATGCTGGAGAAAATCAACCTGCTTTCTGCACATAATGTCTTGAAATTTTGTAAAAAACTAATTGGGGACCTTTGATAAAAGCTTTCTGATTATTACATTCATTTTGAGGAACGCACTCTATTTTTTGTGCTGAAATACATCTAGCTACTTTGAAGAGAGGGTTTAAGTCATTGGATAATGATTTTAAATACTTGTAGTTCCTGGGCAAAAGGTCTTTATATTCCTCTGCTTCTTTCACAACACTCTTGTTGCATCCAGCATAGATTATGCTATAGTGCTGTACTTAGGATATATCAATTATTCAGTACGTTTGCTCTAAAACAGATCCATGTGTATTTCTGTGTACCTGCCACTGAAATCAGCCTCCTTAACATTTCTGAGCAGCAGAAATGCAGCTTCCCAAATTTGAGTCAGCAGCAACCTCCTGCAGCAGCAGAAGCAAGCCTTCTCCTGGGCTGGACCAGCAATAGCATAGCTGGCAGAGCAGTGGATGAGACTCTTACACTCTTATACAGAGTTCATGGACCTGGTCCAGTTTTGGCATCCCCAGTTCAAAAGACACATGGCAAAATGGGAGAGGATGCAATGAATGGTTTAGTGAGTTAGATGGTGCTTAGTGAGTTAGAAAATCTAATCTAAGACTGTTTTCAAGGGAAAGTCACACCAGGTAATCTCCAGAAGCTCCTTCAAACCTGTGCTTTCTTGGGATGACATGATTTTTAACCCTTTGTCCTTCCCCAGGACAGGCCAGCTCCCTGCAGAGCTGGAGGGAGAGGCCATGCACCAAGTTTTCTGCTCACTGGTACAGAGAGCTCTGCAGCAGTGAACTGGAATTCTACCTGCAAATATGTCCATGTACCATTTGAAATGTTGCTGTAAGCATCTTAGCAGATAAAAACCCTTCCTGACTCACAACAAATGAAGTGTAAAATGTTGACGTAATGAATCATGGATAGGGTCCTTCAGAAAAATTGGAATAAGAAAAAAAAAAAACCATAAAACAAAAGGAAGGAAAAGGAAATGAAATCCCATTTTAGACACTAAATAGTTTCTGGCTTACATCCATATGGATATTTTTAACATGTCCATCAATACAGTCTCTGTGCACAGCAACTGACTGATCTGTGACTCTCTATTCATGTTTCCATCTCTTCCCCAATGACCAGAGGGTGTCTTTAAAAAATAATTTAGTCATAACTATTTTTATTTTCCTTTATCATCAGGAGATACTTATTATGTGAAAGTTGAGCTGTGGAGAAGTGGGACCTCTTGCCTACAGAGGTGGTAGATGTTCCATCCCTGGAAACATTTTGACTCACGGGGGGGGGGTGGGTTGGACTAGAGCTCCCCAGCTCCCCTGAGTCAGGCTGACCTTCCCTGATCTGGTGTCTAGCTGGAAACAAGTTACCTGCCACTGTAGGAATCAGTCCTTTCTGTGAATATCTTAGTATACAAAGGAATAAAACAGTAGAAAGGATAGTTGTTCCCACTTCAAAGGCAAGGTTCTGAGGAGGTTAAGGCTAGTGCTCATCCTAATCACCTTCAGCCATCTTAAAATTAGGCCACTAAGCCAAGTTGAGAACCTCTTTTTTAAAATGTTCTTTTTACTAGGTTCTCCAGAAGAGCACTTTTTCTCATCCCAAAATAGGTGGGATGATTCACCCTCCATCAGTTGCAAGGAGAACCTACACAACCACTTTCAGGGAAGCCTGCGATATTTGTAGGGCCTGGCCCCAGAGCTCAGGGGATGACACTGACCCAGATTTTCTGTCTCTGGGAGTTGGACTTAAACTTGTAAAACCCTAGAAACAGAAGTGCTTTCCTTTCCTAATGACCCATTCAAGGTCATGCAGAATTGGCAATCAGACCAGGAAATTATGTGCCCCAGCCACAAGCCTGTTTTTTTTTCTCTCACACTTTTCCAACCGTTTTCAAACCTACCAGGAACAGATCAGGGAAAAAAAAGAAAAAAAAAAAAAAAGGAAAAAAAGCCTGAAATACCTTCTAATTTTCTGCACCAACAATGCCGTGGTCACAAATACCCACTGGAATCAATCCAAGGCTGGTTTTCCATTTCATCTTTCAAGGTCTATTTTTTTAAAAGCCAAGAGAAAAACTAGTTCCTCTATAGACAACAGTTAATCATTAATGGTACGTGCAAAACATAACATACTTGACCCTTTGACATGGTAGAAGCAGCATGTAAGTGGAGATGACAGGATATATTGGCTTATGCTTCTCTCAGACAAATCGGCCTTGCTGTGGGGAGGGGGCACTGAAATCTTTATCACCTGGGCTTAGTAAGGATGTTTCTTTTGGAGGGAAGTAGCTGGTTATTTTAAGGCTGCTAGCTTGTAGCCACTTCAGTAATTCTTCCTAATAAATGCAAAGTCATTGACGCTTTGTGCTTGATTTCCGCAATGGGAAAATGCTTAGTCAGCATTATTTTGCTGACTCATTGACTCAGCTTTTGGAGGCACAGCCTGTCTTCCCTGGTCAGTGCTTTGCGGGTGAAATGTAGGACCTGGCAGGTGAACAGGCTGGGATCAGCATCCAGCATGGTTCTCTGTCACCTCACAAGGCACTCTGAGATGCTGCATAAGAAATATGTTCCTGGGTCCTCCTCGAGTCAAACCCAAGGCACTAAGTACCCTCAGCTGCTCAGTTTAGGAGGACGTAAGGATACTTGGCATATTACACATCAAGCCCTTTATTTTCCAGGAATAAATGAGCCAGCATTCCTTCATTAGGTTTTGCATGAACAGACCTTTAGAGAAAATCGATTTCTATAAATTTATTTTAAAATTTACCCATCAAATGCTTTGCAGCTCTGGGCTCACCGGCACCTAAAAATACTACTACTACTACTACTACTAATAATAATAATTAAATAAGGGAAAAAAAGGAATAGAAAAGCAGACGTTTTTCTTGGTTTCCCTGGTCAGGGCGTCGAGAGTGGCGATGCCACCTGCTGGCGACAGAAAGCCGGATCCCTTCCTATTCCCGCACCTTGTACCGCACAGCCTTTGGTGTCACTGTGATGATTTTTAGCACTGATGTGCGCAGTCGTGGCCCTGGGGGGTTGTCCCGGTGCCAGACTGAGGAGTTGGATGCTTAGCCGGCTGTGTCGCGGGTCATCCCGATGGGAATGACTAATCCCTTGGGGAGTAGAGGTCTGTACACTTGCTGTCACAAGGTGTAAGAGGGTATACTGTGTGTCTGGGTTTTGGGAGAAAGGGGAGACGCTGGACAAGAGGATGCTCTCTCTTCTCAGGCAATTCCACAGGCACTGTGGGGACATGTGGCCAGTTTCTCCCTCTGTCACAGGCCCTCTGTGAGCCCCTAACATAAGGTTTTTCATTGGTAGCAGCGGAGGTCCCCCTTGGCAATGCAGGAGCTCACAAGGAATGATATGAAGAGAAACTCAGAAACAAGCCCAGAAGAAGGGACTGGGAATTATGACCCTCCTGCCCCACCACGTCTCCTGCCACTCAGCAGAGTACTCACACTGCCCCTTCCCCCTGCCCTCTGTCTGGTTGTCTTAGCAGAGGGAAGCAGTTTCAACAGCCACACAGTCCCTTCCCTGACCTTACAAAACATGTCCAAGCAGATCAGAAACAACTTTGACATGTTCACAAGGCTGTAAACCCCCTTATTCCTGCAGAGCTGCATCAGCCTTGCTGGGAAGGGAAGGCAGGTAACATGTCTGTGCCACGCCCCTCCTGTTCCATAGGTACCATGGGCACATCTCCTTCATTCTCCCAAAGGCCACAGGAATCATATAATGTACTCTCTGGTCACCACATCATTTTGGCCAGAGGCAGCTGGTGCTGCCTAGGAGTTCATGTCCATCTACCTATGCATTATTTGCCCAGAGCCACACATGGAGTTGGGGTCAGAGCTGGCACTAAACATATGCTTTCTCTCTCATCTTGCCCTGGGAGGAGCTTGGTTGTGCCTCTCTCCCCAATGTTTTAACCAGACTGTGCTGATAAAAAGATGGGGGAGGTGGAGGAGGTGGGCTTGGGGAGGCAAATGCAGTAATTTCAGAGTTAGGGAAGGTTTGACCCTCTTCAGTTTGCAATGCACCTTGGCACCTAGAGTCCTCCCAAAGACTGTGCAATGAACTGTGAGCTGTAGCTGAGGGGTAAGGCATACTCTGGCACAGTAAAGGTGTTGCAGCTTCTTATTCAGAGCAAACAGTTCTGAAAGAAAAATTGGATGCTAAAGTGCATACAGAAAATCTGTAGCCAAGTTGCTGGCCCTCAGGAAAGACTAGGAACTCTTGAGTGGGTTGTATAGGGGCCCACATCTATGGGGGATGCTGAAAAATATCCTGGGTCTTTCTTCCAGACTTCTTGGAAGTGACCTTCACCTTGAAGGAGTGCTTTGCACTGAACAGCACAGAACTGAATGAGGGGGAAGGAAAGAGGAGGGTGGCAGACCTGGGGGAGGAGGCAGCCCTGTGCAGTCAGTGGCCACAGTGCCGCCAGGTTTGTCCCCTGGGACCTAAGGCACCTGCATGTAACAGCAGAGGATCTGGAGCACAAGGCACCATCATGGGACTCCAGCACAGGACAGTCAGCAGGCACCCACCGACTGACTCCCACATGCTGTGCCTGGTGCCTGAGCCCTCACAGCAGAGCAGCGTGTGCCTTTGTCCACCAGCCTGCTGCTTTTCACAATGGTGTTGAGAGAGCTTGAGTATCCCGAGCTCCTGGAGCCCTGGGAGCTGAGCGCCTGGTTCTGCCCTTGCTAGCACCCTCCTGGGATCAGAGTAGCACAAAGGAAATGGAAGAGAAAAGAGATGCTTCATTCCTGTGCAGAGACTGATTGATCTCAAGAGGAAGCATAAAAAATAGTTTCTGATTTAAAATATCCTCAAACAATTTTTTACTGCCCTTTCTCATTGGTATGGCTTTGATTAATGACAATAGGCTTCTGCCTGGTAGCTAGAATAGCTGCTCAGAAGAGTGAGAGGGAGTGTGTCTGGTGGAAACAGTTTCTTCCGGGGCAGCCAACTACAGCTTGGGCACTTGGTGAAGACAACCACTTCAGCTGCCTGTGAAACATCGGCATCTTGGCTGTGACTTCTGCAAAGAGCTGTGTTGAGGACTGCAGTGTGGTGACAGCCAAGCTGCTCCAGCACCATATATGCAGCATTGGAGCTAGGAGGGCAGATCAGCAACTCCAGAGACCGCTATCAGAATGGTTGGCTATTAATTTTGACTAAAAGATGCCCTCCATAAAGTCACAAGATAGAAAATGGGGCAGGAGGGGGAGCATAAACCATTTAATTTCTTGCATAACTCAGCTGAGGAAGCTGCAAAGAGGAACTTGCCATTCTTGGCCGTTTGCCCCAAGGCTGTGTGCAGCTGGGGAAAGAAGAAGTGAAAGGAAGAACCTCCAGCTCGGGTATGAGAAGGAAGCATGGTGCTGCTAGAAGTCAAAGCTTAAGCCTGCAGTAACCAGGCCAAAAACATACACAGCACTAAGGCAGCCCTGCCTAACTGTACATGCGATGCAGTGCCAAGGGGACCTGAGCTCATTGCCCTTCTAAACTGCACTCTGACCCTGGGCAAGTCTCTTCACCTCTGTGCTCTGTGTTGGTCTGCTCAGATTTCAAAACCTCCAGGCTCTCCCCACGCATTTGACACGGTGCCTAGGATTGCTGCAATCCCGTCACTCCCATGGGCAGCAGTTCTTCACAAAGTGTTCCAGCCTGGATCCCTTCCATGAGGTGTAGTCCCTTAGGAGCAGACTGCTCCAACATGGGTCTCAAGTCCTGTCAGCAAACCTGTTCCAGTGTGGGCTCCTCACTCCATGGGTCCACAGGTCCTGCTAGAAGCCTGCTCCAGCATGGGCTTTCCACAGGGTCACAGCTCCTTCAGGCATCCACCTACTCTGGTGTGGCATCCTCCATGGTCTGCAAATGGATATCTGCTCTCCCAGGGACCTTCATGGGCTTCAGGGGAACAGCTGCCTCACCATGGTCTTCACCACAGGCTGCAGGGGAATCTCTGCTCCAGCACCTCCTCCCCCTCTTTCTTCACTGACCTCGGTGTCTGCAGGGCTGTTCTCACATATTCTCATGCCTCTCTGCCTGCAATTGCTGTCGAACAGCTTTTTTCCACCAATTCTTCAATCTGTTACCACAGAGGCCCTACCACTCTCACTGATGGGCTTGGCCTTGGCCAGCAGCAGGTCCATCTTGGACTTGGCTGGCATTCGCTCTCTCAGACATAGGGGAAGCTTCTGGAACTTTCTCAGAGAAGCCAACCCTGTAGCCCTTCCCTGTAACCATGCAAACCCAAAGCACTATTTTATAAATGTATCTAGTGGTATTGTATATAATCAGTCTGGAGGCAAATAATGACTCTTGCATCCCTTCGTGAACAGATGAAGCATTTTCTGCTGGTACACTGTACAAGGTGTTATCCAGTCTAACTCAGACCCTAGTATGCAGTGCACTGTGCATGGAGGAGGTACTGGCTGTCCCAAGACCTGGAGGCTCCTTCCACCTGGGCAGAACATGGTGGGCTCCAGCAGATGAATTCCCGCAGCTCTGGCAGGCTCTTTCCCGGCAGACCTGCCTGTTTCCCTGCAGGTGCTGCCATGCTCCCTGCAGGCTAGAGCAGCCCTCAAAGGCCAGAGCAAATCTCAGCACTGCCATGCAGTCAGAAAACAACCAAATCCTGTCATGCAAACCAGATGGAGGGTGTGGAAAACCCTGGCATGGCCAACCTCCCTGGTACTTTTTTCTTTCTAAACCAGAAATCGTGCCATGGATGTCAGTGAGGTTATCCCAGCTGTAAGAAACCCCTCATAAGTGGAAAGGAGAAATGAATATTTATATTCCTCCAGAGAGAAAAATTATCAGCAGAGATGGATATAACTGAATTGACGTGGGCATGCCATTCTTGCTAATGGTAACCAGGGAATAAATGGGGTCACTGCAGTCTCCTCCAACAGCTGTTATCTGGGGCACCAGAAATCCTATGGCCAGGATTTGACTGCAGGCTACTGGATCTTTATACCAGTTGTCAGTATAAGACCATATTTAAACAGAGGAAAGTTAGAGGAAAGATCTTCTGAGTGGGCAGGAGACTCCTCTCCCTGGGATTCTGCTGGTCTGCAGGTGGCCACCAGTCCCAGCCAGGGCTCCAGGATGGTCTCTGGGGTCTCTGGGTCCTTGCTGCATCCCTGCTGCTGTTTCTCTACCAACACCCTAAACACCTTCAGGACCTGCATGGCTCACTGGGGTTCTCCAGTTCAATGTTTCTGGTTGTTGCTTCTTCTGGGGTTTGTCCCCATTTGCTCCTCCTTGCTAATGAGACAAACGTGGCTTCCAGTGTTTCAAACTGGACCAGCTCTGACTGTGCTACATTATTTTCGCCTGTGAGACTCATTTCTTCTTAGGGGAGAGATGTGACCAGGGTGCAATTCCCAGGCTAATTCTTCTGTGCTTTTTCCCCTCCATGAAAAGGAGATCAATTGATTTTATTGACTGATGGACATTGCAGGCATCATCAGCATCCAGGATCTGGTTTCAGCCAGCAGCTTATCTTAGGGATCCCCGTGGGCTGCCAACCCCAGGACAATGGCTGGTTGTTCAGTGCTGTAAGCAGACATTGCTCTGCTCCACAGTTCCCTCCTTGGAGGGAGCACTGCAGGATAACGTGCCAGCCCCTGCCCCACAGTTCCAGGCTGCAGAGCACTGCAGGGCTTCCAGCCTCCACAACTGCCTTGGGGAGCTCATGGACTTCAAAGAACATCACACTTCAATGGTGAAAGATCTTCTCTCTGCAGCATGAGCTGCTGTAGAAGCAGGTTATAATTTTTTTTCTGGTTACAGAATTTACCTTAAATAGCTTTTCCTACTCTCTCAGGCATTTGCAGAGGCAGTAACAGCTCCTCTTGGCTTTTCTTTGGGTACACTACAAACATAACATTTCTTCTTACAGCAGCCTCCATTTCCTTGGTCAACTGGTTCGCCAAGTATTGGTTCTTTGTGAGGCACTTTGCTTTTGTGACTAACAGCAGTGTTTGTGCAGTACTAGAGCACTGCCTCAACCTGTGCAGACATACAGAGAAGTGCTGTACAGTAGTGACTTCTTTGCTTGGTTTTCTCACGTGTTGGGCCTTGTAATGCTGTAACTTGATCATTATTATTGGCAAATGGGCCTCTAGACAGTCTTTCAGGTGAGGTGCTGACAACCATAACCACTAACCCTAAAATATTTATCTTTCCAGGACAAGCAAATAGACCCTCCCTTGTTTCCAAAGCATTTCCTTGCACTTCTCCTAATATATGTAAAAATGAATTTTGTTGGCCTGCTTTATCTCCTCTTGAAAACATACTCAGCAAATTGTTCTACATCTTCTCCAGGATAAGCTCTGTTAAGTTATTCCAAGTATTTGTTTTGGTGTAAACACTGGCATGCTTATCTCCAGGTCTGGTGCCCTTTTATCCCCCAAGTTCAGTTCAATCTGCCTTGTGTCTTATGACCATTTGGAGAAACTGTCGAGGCACAACTTAGATTTTTGGCAAGTGTCTTAAACCACCGTGTCCCTAATGTACCACAAGGAACCAGATCAGCCGTGGACTGAGGGAGGTCTCTGGCACCTGCAACCCAGCCTGCTGGGAAGAAGCTATGAGACCAACAAAAGCACTTGTTATCCTCAGTGCTCATATAGTGCACCTAATGGAAACCCACTTCGACAGCCTCATCTATTGAGGAGGAAAAATAACTTCTCTTTTGTACTGCAGGGATTTTTTTGATTACTAGAAAAAAACATGATTGCAGGTGAGAAGTGTCTCGGTCTGAGTGAAAGAGTATCAGATAGAGATGGGAAAACTTGATTGCTTGAGAAAATTAGCCCAGAATAGGCTCATGAGAGGAGATGAAAAGGATGTTAGAAAGGGTCAGTGGCTGTGTTTTTTCTTTTTTTTTCTTTTTTACAGATAAGATCTGTTTCTCATCCCCAGTAGCTAAACTCAGAGGGTATTGTGAGAGACCCTCTCCATGCCTGCCACACTGGGAGCTCTTAGAAAGATTTTGCTTAGTGCAAAGTGAGTCCAGGACCACCAGTGATCACTGGGCTCAGGGCAGGGGGGGTTCTGGGGGTGAAGGTGGAGCAAACAGAACCCTTTCCCAGGACATGCTCAGCAGGCCACAGAAAGCAAGCTCTGCTGTCATCTTTGCAGACCAAGATGCTTGTGGGACTGTGGATCTGATGTTTGTGGGCTCAAATTCAGTAAGGTAAGGAGATATCTTTTTGCATTCAGCCAAAGTATGTGTTTCAGGACATCATGGGGGAATGTCATTTTGGTTTTGGAGTAATAGTCAAGGACTGGTTTAGGTGTGATTCTTCTGGAACAACTGCATCTGTAAATTTTCACATTTGGGCAAGAATTACACCTCTATAAATCTGTATCACCCCATTGAGCAGAAGAGACTAAAACTAGATTTTACACTACATATTTAATCAGGAGGAGGACCTGGCTGGATGATGAGTGTCTTTGCTCAACTCAACACACTTCAAGGGCACCAGATTTGTTGCTGAGAACTCTCACACAGGCCAAGCACCTTGACCTCTCTCAACTTGAGCATCTGAAAATAGGGCAATCTCAGCTGGAATTTACCTCATGCAACATCATCCCTCCTCTGTAAGCTCTCTTATGTCTGTCCCTGGTTAGCATAGAAAAATGGGCATGGGGAGAGCATTGCCTCACTGACTGGGCACTAATCCTGGCTGCACAAGAAACACAGCTGAGGCTGAAGGAAGCTTTCACACTGTGCAAGCTAAAGAAACCCAACCCTAAGGCCAGAAGTCATGCTTGAAAATTGTGAATGTGGATTTTATTTCAGGTCCCATTGCTGTGGCCACTGGAGACTCTATGGAAAGCATATAGACTATGGGAAAATGGACATGAAACCTAAAGAAAAAGAAATATCATAAAAAACTGAACATAACTGGCCTTTTCCTAGTTAAGGAGTCACCCTGATTACTCTTGGCCTGATGGTATTTTAATCAGAGGGTCCGACAAACACATTGCACTTAATGTGTATTAAACACCCCAGCGAGGAATGCAGGCAGCAGAGGCAAGAACGCTCCAAGATGAAGTGCCTCAATATATTTTCCTGTTTAAACAAAACCATGTACACGCTAAGCACATCTACGGAAGGAGGCAGCAGCCCTTGGCAACCAAGTCTACCTGCAGCACGTTCTCAGTGCACATTTACTTGGTGGGTTTGAAAAGTGTATTGAGTATATTGATGTTAGAATGCCATGTTCTTTGTGTGTTGTGCAAAGCAAGAGGGAGGGTTGGTGATCTAATCACTGGCCCCAGAGCTACTCTAACCCAGGACATCATCATTTCTTTGTAAATAGCTGGTGCTTGGAGTAACTGGATTAATTCCCATGCAAATTTAGAATGAAATTAAGTTCTACCATCAAAGATTCAATCACAAAGCAAACCCAAGCAAAATACTTGAAGGGGAGGCAAGGACCTTGTGTGGCAGTTCGCAAGCCCTGCCTGGTTGAAGAGAGACATCACTACCAAGGAGAGATCCTATGGTTGATATACAGCACCTGAAATAGCATCTGGTTGTTGGTGGAGTCACAAAGGTCTACCTGAGGCAGGACAAATGCCCCACTCCCTCTCTACCTGTATTAAGGTCAAACTTTATTCACAGGCTTGAGTCCCCTCCAGCACATTCATATCATCCTGCTTTTGGGACAAATCTAGGTAAAGTCGGGATTGTCAACTGTCAGCATCTGTCCATTTCCTTCCCATTATGAAGTTGACATAAAATTTTTTTGAAAAAAAAGAAAAGAATAATGTACATGGCAATCTCTTTATTTTTCTTTTCAGTTACAGTGCGTGTCTCATGCTGGCCAGGCCCAGAAGCTACCCCAGTTACACCCAAAATCTTCATTCTGCTTCTAAACACTGAGGCTTTAAAGCCACAGAAGCTAGACATCTTTCATAAGCTTTTTGAAGGCTGATCTTCAGGACTTAGAGTTTCAAGCTTTCTTCCCCCACATATAAGAGAGAAAGAAGAAGCTGTAATGAAGAGTCACAGTGCTGCTAAAGCTGCGCAACTGCAGCATCTTGGTCCTTAACAAAAGCTCCAGATACTGGAATTCAAGATGAAATAAATCAGATTGACATCTTTATATTAAAAGCACTAAATACATTTTCATTCTTATTATTCCACTTGTCTCTCTATGGCCGAACCTGTGATGACAAACCCTGCCGCTTAGATAAGGAATCACACTTTGAAGCCAGGACTTGAATTAGGTTTTGGTGTCTTCTCCTTTGGAGGGAACTCTGCCTATTTGGTTTCTCTCTTTCCACATTAAAAAGAAATATTTTCAAACCAGGCAAGCTCTGCTTTTCCCTCAGTTCTCTTTCAATTCCAGCTCATTTTGGCTCGATGCCTCTTTATGCCATCCAAAGCATTGCCTGCAATACAAAGAACAGAAAAAGAGAAATCCATGCAATTAAAAAATGACATGAAATAAAAAGCACTTTGGAGGGCAGGTGTCAGAGCTGGGCAGTGTTCTCACCCTCTGGCTCTTCTGAGTTTGTTAACCTTAAGGCTTATTAACAGAAAATTCATTTCCTGTTCTTACATAGATTTCATGTGCAATTTGTTGAGGGTTGGGGTGGTTTTTTTCTGTTCTGAAAATGTTTTCTCTTGTCTGTGTACATGGATAAATTCCCATTTATATCTCCTGAGAAAAAGTAATATCTCTATTAAAAGGCAAGCGTGGTGCTCATGAAGTCCTCACTGTGCACTAGGGCAGAGGGACTCCTTCTCTGCTGCTCATTATCCATCACAAGGATTCTCTGGCTGCTCTGGAGCTCCTAATTTTTGCTAAACCAGGTAAAACTTCTATTGGAGGAATCAGCATGCATGTGGGCATTTCTCCAAAGCTGCCTCCTTCAGCATAGAGCAAATTAAATTCAGTGTCAGTCCCAGGTCTGTTTCCCCTAGGGCCCTTTGAAAACCCCAGCTTTTATGTCATGCTTCAGCCTTGCAGCAGTTTACTGTAGAGCTTAACAAGCCTAATTTGTTTGGTTTTCTTTCTTTTTTCCCTCAGACTTAATTTGTCTCACAGAGCACAGTCTTCACCATATACCAAAAATCTCTTTTGAGCAAAAATATGGCAATATAATATGTACACACATAACTCCCTAAAGTAGTTCTTCCATAAGGTCTCCTAAAAATGGTACATATTTAACAAAGGGAGGTGGGGAAAGTTTCATCATGAGTTGACCTTTTAGAGATATCAGTGGGATTTGAGCAGGGGGTGGTGGATAATAAAAGTTTAGGTGTGGGGTCATGGTTTTAGTGGTGTTAGAGTAGCCACTGAGAGATGGAGGAAGAGGAACTTGCACATCTCCAGCAAAAGAGGTGACACAGTGAGCAAGGAGAGTGTGAAAGGGCATAAACCCTGGACACTGATATGGCCACTGCAGCAGAGGTGGGAGCAGCCAGGGGCTTGGGGATAATCAACACCTCACACTGAGCTTGCATGAAGCGGTGCACAAGAAATTTATGAATATAATTCCAGCGAGGATCTGTCTGAAGTGTAAGCACAGGCAATTTCACTAATTAGGGGAAGTTCATTTAAACATGGAGATGAGCCAAAGCTAATCTCTGCATCCAGTTACCACTCTGCCTGGGAAATGCCAGCATCTCAAGGCTTGAACGTTGTTCCAAACTGAGCAGCCATCTGTCACAGGCCCACACCACCAGACACAGAGGGTCAGAGAGAAGGGGAGAAGGCATGAGAAGCAGGGTAATGCTTTCCCCTCTATCAGCTCTGAGCACACAGATGCGATATGGAAACACTCACCCATTTCCCCTCAAAAAATGAAAATATAAGGGTGGCTTTGCTGTTTGAACATTGAAATGAGGGAAATGCCAGGTCTACAGTATCGCTCCAGCTGCTTGTGCTGGAGGAGGACATGGAGAATTGAACTCGTCTTCCATGTGCTGGTTGAGGAGGAGGAGGGCTGGGGACAAAAGGAGAGGTGGACAATCTCACCACCAGTGGCTCTTTTCAGCTGAAACACCTGACCTCTGATGGAAATACTGAACTGATCCAGGATGCTGAGAAAATTGCTGGTTAGTAGTAGAAACAGGAAGCTCAGGTGAGGGACTGGTAAAGAAGAACCTTTAATTTCAGACAGCTGAAAGACCAAGATGCAGTACAGAGAAAGCCAGAAACAATTACAGAGACAGGGGCTGCAGGCAAAGGCATGAGATACCACCAGCTCTCAGATATAGCAGCCGCAGAACTCTCTCCTCTTGCAGATCAATAAAAAAGATGCAGAAAAAAGAGAAGAAGAGAGGAAAAAACCCCATGTTCCCTCTTGAATACTTCCTGAAGCATCAGCTGTTGGCTGTATTACCTGATATGAGCCCTCTCCGAACTTGCTCCCCCTCCATTCACTTCCAATCAGTAGCCATTGACCCAAGTTTAATTTTCTGTTATTTCATGTTATTTTTATTTTAGTAGTGTGAGGTAGCAGTATTGACACTGTGCTGTGCAGTGAGGGACAGCCCATGAGCAGAGGACATTAGGGATCATGGTGGCAAAGAGGCTGAGTGTCCCCATTTCACAGACACAGAACATGATTCATGTGCTGTAACAATGTCTGGAAATGGACAAAAACATGACACCAAGCTTCCCTCCACTTCTTTTGAGTTTTTGCTCCCCCAGCCAGGGTAAAACTTTATTTTCTCTCTTATTCCACGTTAGCATAATTCCTAGCAGGAGTCTTTAAATCCTTTAAATTTTTTAAAAGTCTTTGCACTTCAACTTTGGATTTGAAATCTATATAAGTATGTATATATATAAGTAGGTGTGGTGTAGGCACGTACCTTAAGGAACCCTAAACTAAAAGACCTGACAAGATTAGGTGCTGAGTAAGCATTTTACTCCATCATCCCCATCCTGTTCCTCTTTCCTGGGGGCTGATCCTGTGCCTGGCATGGCAATGCACAGCACACTGTGCTGACTGCTGGCACCCGGGGCTCAGCCCAAGACTGATGGCACATTCCAACTATACAAGCCTTGCAACTAGGGCAGGATCTCCACCAGACTGTTTCAGAAACACCAATGTTCTCTTGGTGTTTGAGTTAAAAATAGCAACTGCAGGGTTGCAAGACTGTATGGGAACAGCAATTCCCAGTTGAGGTCCAAGGAGGCCACACATTTGTTTAGTGTAGCCTCGAGCAGTCAGCTGCAGCAGGGAGCTCCAACATCCCCAGCCTCCTGATCCACCAGCTCTGGGACTCTTCAACACCTCACCCCCAGGCATCGTACATTCTTCTCTGCTGCAGCTAGTCTAAGGGAAACCTTCACCCCAAAAGCACTGGCCATGCACAGTGGACACAGACTGCCTGGCTACACTGGCTTCTCAAGTTCAAATCGTTCCTGACAATGATGGAGTGACTGCATCTGTGGTCAAGGGAAGACGTACAGATGTCATTTGCCTGGACTTCTGTAAGGCCATTAACATGATCCCTCATGACACTCTTGCTGCTAAATAGGAGAGATATAGGATGGACTGTTAGATGGATAAGGAATTGGCTGGATGGCTGTGTCGAACAAGTTATAGTTATGTTGAAATGGAAACCAGTAACAAGAGGTGTCCCTCAAAGGTCCATACGGGGACCAATACTATTTAGTATCTTCATCAATGACATAGACAGTAGGATCAAGTGCATCCTCAGTGAGTTTGCAGACCTCCAAGCTGAGTGGTGCAGTTGATACGCGGGAGAGAAGAGATGCAATCCAGAGGGATCCAGACAGACTTGAGGAGCTGGCCTATGGGAACCTCGTGAGGTTCAACAAGACCAAGTGCAAGGTGTTGCACCTGAGCTGGGGCATCCCATGGGGGATGAATGGATTGAGAGCAGCCCTGCTGAGGACTTGAGGACACTGGTGGATGAAAACTGGACATGACTCAGGAACGCATGCTAACAGCCCAGAAAGCCAGCTATATCCTGGATTCCATCAAAAGCAGCATGGCCAGCAGGCCGAGGGAGGGGATTCTCCCCTTCTGCTCCACTCTGGTGAGACCCCACCTGGACTACTGCATCCAGCTCTGGGGCCCCCAGTAAAAGAAATACATGGACCTATTTGAGTGGGTCCAGAGAAGAGCCATGAAAATGATCAGAAGGATGGAACAGGAGAAGAAAGGCTGAGAAAGTTGGGGTTGTTCAGTCTGGAGAAGAGGAGACTCCAGAGAGATCTAATTGTGGCCCTTCAGTACAGAAACTGGTTTTACAAGAACGATAGAGTTTTTTTACCAGGGACAGGATGAGGGGTAACAGGTTTAAACTGTTGAACAGTGTAAGTTTAGACTGGATACGAGAAAGAAATTCTTTGCTTGAGGGTGGTGAGATGCTGGTACAGGTCCTCCAGAGAAGCTATTGATGCACATACCCAGTGAGAGCAAGGGCTGTGGCACATGGACCTACAGAGAGACTCTGCTGTGACACAGAAAACCATCCCCACAGCACTGGGGAGCCTGAGCTGTGCTGAACACTCAGGGCTGCTCTGGCCCCTTCAGGTTCAGAAAGTGGGTCCTGCCTTTAGCTTTATTAGGGAGATGTTGCTAATTTTAAGCGCTGTCAAGACAGACGTTTCTCTGGCCATTTGTCAGAAGCACCACAGCAAAAATAGTACCATTAAAAATGAATCTTACCTGTGACTTGAAACTCAAAGCCGTTATGTGGGCTACCTCTAAAATTTATACGTTAATATTGTGAGATGGATTTATAAGGGAGCTTCATTTCAGATTCCTATTTTCCTCTCTTCATGCAGTCAGTGCTGAATAATTACAAGCACTTTTCTGACAGGTTCTTTCTTTACATCATCTCTTACTCATCCCTAAAAATCACCAAGTGAGTTTTCCAATATCTCATTACTCACCTAAGAACACAATTCATGCTGAAGTTCATTGTTTTCAGTTTAAGAAAGATCTGTGGCCCTTGGTAATTAAAGTTTGATGAAAAATCCTTTATTTCCAAAGAAAAAATTCATCTCCCTAATAATACTTATTAACAATTTTTAGCTATCACCCCAAAAATTGGTTTTATCATCTGGGCACACTCAACATACTCAGGTTCAGGTCGCTCATACACAAAATGAATTACAGCAGGCCATAGTCTGTGCACTCACAACTTTACAAAGGCTCTGCATATACACCCAGCAAAAAACAGAAGTTTTTTTCCCAAAGATATGCTCACCTGTACATGTTGTGCTTCCAGGCCCTCTGGAGAGGGAAGATAGTCTGTCACCTCCCTTGGCAAGCCAGCAGGGAAAGCCAGGCAGTGAGAGCCCTTTGCCCTGCATCAGTGCCTATCTCCTGCCTTGAGCTGTACTCACTGCAGAAGCCTTATGACTCCTTCAATGCCTGCATTTGACTATTCTTACATTCAACTGGTTTTAAATTATTAACATACCTAGTACTCTGTGCTGTGGCTTTGTCTGAAGCCTTTTCCTTTGATCTCCATTGCCTTTGAAACTTCGCCTGTGTGTGCAGGCAAGCCATGCTGCCTTTCCTGCAAACCATCACCCTGCAGGGATATTTCTCTTGTTGAAACCAGTGCAAAAGGTCCTGTAAACACTCTGAAACTCAGGCCACAAATTGATGCATTGTTTTAATGTTGGTTTTGTGTTTTTTTTTAAGAGCCTGGACATTTCCCTGTGTCTCACAAGGTGTGAGGCATCTCCTGCAGTCACCAGCAGCAGGTGAGAGCATCAACACGTTGTCAGAGGCCCACAGCATCTCCAGTATTAGATCCATCTGTTGCTGCTGTTGGTTTATGCCCTTGAAGTATAAATTCAAATTGATTTATATCCTTCAAGTACCATGCAAGAAAGCTTAAGCATCGTTACTGCACACATTCATATTGCAAAAAAATGCCCATACTCTACCCGACCAGCAGCTGGGTTGCCCAGAAATCTGTCTGGGAAATCATATCTCCTTCTGGAGGAGTGTCAGAAAAGGGATGTGCCAGAGCAATCTTCTACATGTTGTGTGCTTGAACCCTCCAACCTAAAGCCATTTCAAGATACTATGAGGCTGGAGTTTGAAGCTAGGCTTTGGCGTGCAGGATGGACAGATCATTGCTCCCCACCTTGACCTTAAGTTCTGGAATGTGTCAAAGAACAAAACACAGGCACAAGAAAGCATCAGCTATGACTCTTAGCAAATCCAGTGAACCAGCTGATTACCTGTTGATGAGCAATTTGATTTGAGCTCAATTATATGCTCTGGAAGCCTGGCTCTCAGAGAGGCAATTACCCAAATTTCTGCCCTCTGATGGGGCCCAGCATGCTGGGTGTATGGATGGTGCCCAGCATGCTGGGTGTATGGATGGTGCCCATCCATGAGCATCCCACCAGCTGGAAGGCATCAGGTTGGCTGGCACATCAGGCTGCTGCAGTAAACATCCTTACTGCTGTGCAGCAAGAAATACAGTCCTGATTGCTGAGCATGAGGAGGAGCCTTGCTGCTCATTTTCTTATGTCACAGTACTTTTAAAACACCAGTTAATAGGGAGAATTTTAAGAGTGCTTTTAATTCAGAAAACACCCTGTGTTTCAACCATGGGCTGAATCTGATTGGAGGTGAAGCCAGGATAGCTGACACCCCCTGACATTAACACAAGCTGGCTGGGGCCCCAAGCTATCGCAATTATATTTACTGGACACTATCTTTCATGTCTGGTTTATGTTTAGGCCTGGTTGTGCAAGGCTTTCCCATGCTGTTGGGCATGCACTCATTTCCTCTGACATTAATGGCAGCATTCACATGAGGGAGGACTCTCTAAGGTGAGCAGAGGGTGGCTTCTGGGCTTCTGTGAGAAAAAGTAGTTTCCAAAAAGGCAAAGGCCTTCCTTGTCTTGGATGTTTTGGCTGCAGCTCACATTGCAGCAACCACCAGGTTTGGTGAGGGCTCCACTGTGGGAGGACATTGTGAAACCAAAGGAGGAGATAATTCTGGCTGTGCTGGGAAGTCCCATTTCTTTAAACTCTTAACACTTCAACATTTTCTTAAATGCTTCTGTTATGGTCCCTGGTAAAATATTTTAACAAATATTTCTTTGCTGTATGATCGTTTGTGACCTCATCTTGTTCTTTCAAAGCATGTTATAAACACAACCGCAGCAAGAGTAACACTAGCAAGATTGCTTAAAAATCAGAAGCACTGGGACATGTACCAAACAGTTGGTAATTCTGAAGGTGAATGAGGCTTTTTATTGTTTTTATCCAGGGTCTACAGGAGGAAAGCAAGTTTATATAGTTAAAGATCATATCATGTCATGCTGTACAGTACAAACAGTATTTGTTGTGAAATAGCTGGCAGAGCTCTCTGGACACAAAAATGGATCATTATTTAGGAAAGAATATTTCTGCTGTTGTGAGATCATGTATTTTGAGGGTGGAGGGATGGTGCATAACAAAACTGAGGTCCACGATCACTTCCACCTTGTGCCGCCACCAGCAGTATAAGGTTGTAGCTGAGCAGAAGCCTTCTCCAGCTTCTGTTCATCATCCATTCTGGACTAGGTCTCTTCCCTGAGCATTACCCTTGTCTATCAGTAAACACATAGCTGCTTGCAGCTTCAGTATCTGAAACCACCACTTGGCTACCCAGATGTCCCAATCCGCTCCTCAAAGGCATGTCTAGCTGTGCAGTTTCCTTTACTTAATGCAAAAGAAAGAAAGGGAGGGACAAGAGATGATCATCAGTCAGATCTGTGTGTTCTACATTTCTATGGCAACCATATGCAGTTCAGCAATGACACCAATACATCCAGGAACTGTTTTAACAGCATCCACCTTAAACCAGCAGCCTGCAAACCGTGCTGGAAACCTGCCCACTCTGAGAGTAAGGCACAGGAATTAGAGGGCCAGCACAGAAACCCTCCCCAGAGCATTTTGATGCCTGTACTAGAGGGCAGTCAGGCATGAGTCACATGTGTCTTGCACAGCAGTGACCTCAAGGTAGCCACGTTCATCCCTTTAGGTGAGGGAACACACGGTCAGAAGGCACTCAAGTGATTTAGTGAGCAGCACTAGCAAGCATGCACCAGCTTTGGGGTGATGTGAGGGATCCAGAGAGCAAGGGAAGGTGGTGACATGAGGTGCAGGTTTTGCCATACTCACGTTTTCACGTAACCAAGAAGGTATCAAAATGTGCCCAACTTGTCCTGACTCCCTCTCCATAGTTTTGGTTGAAGCTGTGATGGGAGAGTACGGTGCATGGGAGATCAGCCATCAGCAAGAAGCGACATCAGTGGGCATGGGTTTGTTGTAGCTTGAGGAAGAAGCAAAGGACAAAAAGTCTGTGAACTGGCTGGGTGGGATGTGCACCAACTGCTTGTAAAGGCTGTATCCCCTCAGCCAGCACAAGCCACAGCTGCCCAAGCCCAGCCAGATTTCTAGCAGTGTCAGAGCAGGGAAGGTGGTGGTAATAGAATAGTCTGAAGCAAGAAGAGGGAGTGCTTCAAAGGTGCTTTGCACAACAGGACTTTTAGGGGGATTGTGTGTAGGGAGGTCCTAATGCTGCCTATGTGGGGGGGACCTAGTGCTGTTGTCCATTGCCTAAAGGGCATTACAGGGAAGAGAGAGGCAGGTTCTTCCCAGAGATGTATACTGAAATGACCAAGGCAATAGTCACAAGTTGCAACAAGTGAAATTCTGATTCATTATAAGGAAAGTATCTTACCATGAGGGTGGTCAAACACTGGTACAGATTGCCCAGTGAGGAGCTGGGATCTCCATCCCTGGAGAAACTCATAACTGAAGGTCTGAGGACTTGGTCTAGCTTTGGAGCTGGCCATGCCTTGAGTTTCTTCCCATGGAAATGATTCTGTAACTGCAATTCTATTATACACATAAAAAAAAAAAGAGAAAATTAAAAAGAAGAGTAGAGAAACAGTTGTTTCTGTTTAAATTCCTATGGCAATAAAAAATAAAGCGGCAGGCTTACACACAGCTCTGAAATGATTCAGTCTGATGAGTCTGCTGCTGATTGTGCCTGAGAATAACACAACTGCAAAACACAGCTAAACATTGTTTATTCTAAACCTAACACAAGATTTCCCCCCTTTTTTTTTTCCTTATGAGTTTTCAAATTCACACAGGACTCTTCTGCCCCCCTAACACACACATATCAAAAACAGATTTTGCTTTGCTGTGTGAAAGCAGAGAGCTAGAGCTGCCTGGCTTAAGGCTGCTAATGCTCCCTCAGGATGGCAGGGTGGCCATTTTATTTCCTTCTGCCTGGAGCTGAAATAAAGCCCTTTTTTGATTTTCACACTTGATCTCGTATGTTCTCAAGACCCAGAGCCTTTATCACTACATAGTGCAGATAAAAGGCCTAATACCCACCCTCCATGAGGTCTTTTTGCCAGGCGAGCCAGGGACACAGCTCTCTGCAAAGAAGCTGTTTTATTCCCACTGCTTTCCTACAAACTCTCCTGGTGCCTTTGTGTGCCCCAGGTCCTTTGGCTGCCTGCATAGGGTGGAAATTCCACTCACAGCAGCCTTTAAAGTCCTTTTCTTTCTTGAAATCTCTCAGGTATGTAATTCAGATTAAAGTTTCCCTCTCCCCCCAAAGGTTATTGACCCCTGATTTCTCTAGGAAGTGATGTTTCTGGCTGCTATTATCTCTTTGAAAACCCAAGGGTTTATCAAGCAGAGCATATACCATTTTGCAGGCATAAGGTGCTCTCCCCCAGGGCAGGCAATTCCAGACTGTGGTCCCATCATCATTCAATTCAGCAAAAGCACCCATTTGGGCACGTCTGACCCAGGTTAGACAGAGGTACACACATGGGTTCATTTCTAGCCATGGAGGTGGCATAGGGTTGCACCAACCACCCAGGGAGAGACAATCCCTGATGGGACACAGAATTAACCTGTCAGCTTTCAAATAACAGATTCCCACTGGTAGAGCATGTTTATTCGAGATAAGCTTTTTTTATCACTGCACTGTGGCAGTTTTGGTTTGCTGAAAGAGGTCCCAGAAGTCCACTCAGCCTCCTGCCAAGCGCAAAACCCAGGGAGTCCTTTTTGTCCCACCGATCAGAGATTCTTCAAACACCATGTGCTCCGGCAGCCATGCTGAAGGTGTTGGCATTGGCATGGAGTGAATGCCTGCAGCTCTTTACCACTGTGTGAATGAGGCAGGTCTGAGAGTAAGCTGGTGTTTAAGGTGGTGAGGAGGTTGGGGTGACCAAACCTCAGCACCACCTCCCAAGAGATCCCACACCATGGAGCCCTATGGAAATTGCGGGTGGCAAGATGATGGCATGGTGAGCTCGGCTGTCCCGTGACACGGGTACTTCACACAGAGCCCCTGGGATGGTGTGTGAAGGTCCAGAGACTACCTGAAACAGCAGTTGGATCCATGGACACTTAGACACACTCCTCTTGGTGCCTACAGTTCCTGTGAAATCTCAAACAGGTCTTGTGGAGGTTCCCCTTGGTTGGTCTCTGCTTCTGGGATCTTTTCCCTGCTTCTGCAAAGCAGTGTTCAGCTCCTGCAAGCTCCCGTGGGATTTTGGGCATGAAACCTCCTAAAGGGTAGCAGAGAAAACTAAAAGGGAACTTGGAATTCTCTTCTGTGTGATGCCAGAGAGATGAAACAGTGGGTTTAAGAAACATAGCATAGAAGAGGGTAACTCACAGCTGCCAAGATCAATCTCTCATGGGCTGCTTGAAACTAATCCTTTAGGCATGGCACTTCACAGGAAAGGAGTCACTCTCTTGCATATGACCATCAAGGGTGATGAGAGATTAGGAAGGAAGAGAGCTATCATGGTGACAAGCTGGCATACTGCAGCACAGATCCAGATGAGACAAAAATAGCATCACGGTTGTCTGACCTCTGACAGGTCAGAGGATGATCACGAATTTGGAAGGGTGGTTTTCAGGGCAATTAGAGAGGTATCTTTGCAACATCCGTGCCCTGTTTCTGTGCCTTACAGGTGGTGCCAGCTCTCGTAGCCAGTCACAGAGCATCCATGTGGAGCTCAGAGCCAGCACAGGGCATTAGGAAGAACATCACAGTGGTGCACAAACCACTGTCCCACACCAGGGAGGATGCCCTTCAAGGGTCTTTGGAGCACGAGGGACCTGCCAGGAATGGGTCAGATGGCAGTGCATGTCGAAATGGTTACAACAGCTCAGGCAGAGCAGGTGCCCTGTGAGTCACAGAGGGGTGGGGAGCAATAAGTTTCTGCTCCTCACATGTATGATGACCCACCCTTAAGGGGAAGGAAGCACAACACAACAGCCCTGGCTGGGCACAGATGTGTGGGAGGAATGTATGGAACTGCCACCTGCAGACTGAAGGTGCTGGCAGCTCCCCCATGATGGTGACACAGCCTCCCCCATCATATTATGTTTGCATTACTGATCATATTCACCTGGGTTTCTTAAGGTCCCACTGACACCAGCTTTTTGTCAGCTTTCCTGAGTACAGAGGACATCCTGCCTTACCTGGGGGGCTGTTTTTACTGGATTCGCACAAATCTATTTGCCTGGGTTACCTTTGCCCTGCTGCTGCATTTGGCTGAGGCTGACCAGTAAGGTAAGAAATTACTCCAAAAAGGAGCAGAGAGGCAGAAAGATGCCCACCCGTGTGCATGCTCGCAGGGAAGAAGGCTGGAAGCTCAGGGTACAGTGATGGTGTACCAGGATGCAGGGGTACCAGGATGCTGGGGTGCATCTGCCAGTGTAGGCAGCGCTAGGCCAGGGGGTCCCTGCAGCAGTGGCCACTGAGGGTGTGGGCAAAGAGCTCATCCCACCTGGTTTTGCATCCAGAACTCCGCAGCCAAATCAGGTTAGAAAAAATTGCCTCTATGGGTGCATTTGACAGAAAAATCTTGTTGTATTTTCCCCTGACAGTTCCTCAGGCAAATCTGGAACAACCCAGAGAGGATGATTTGGGCACAGTTTATGCTTAAAGTGGGCAGTCATCTCTCCAGTGATGGTGTCTCATTTCTTCATGTGGACTCGTCTGCCAGGCAGAGCAATAAATCTTTCAGATGGATGTGTGGGGCATGGACCTAAATTTACCTCCCTTTCTGCAACCCTCTCAGTTCCTAACAGTGCTCCAAGTCTGCTTATCCAAGCACGGAGCCTTTTCAGACTGCTGAAGCCCACCTGCCTTGGGTCATACTTATTCCTGTTACTTTGGGATGAGGCAGAGATAGAGTGACTCTTCCCATGGGAGGCTGCACTGTTTTTTTTTATCAGAGGAGGCCATTGTGCATGCTGCAGTGGCTGGGCTGTGCCTGTCTCCACGAGGGATTTGTAGTGTACATTTGACTCATAGATGCACAGGGAGCAGCCCCAGCACAGCTCCACTGCTGTGGAGGACCAGAGTGGCCCCTAAGCTGCTCCAGAAAGGATCACAGAATTATAGAATCAGAAAATGGTTTGGGTTGGAAGGGATCTTAAAGATCATCTAGTTCCAACCCTCCTGGCATGAGCAGGACACCTTCCACTAGACCAGGCTGCTCAGAGCTCCATTCAATCTGGCCTTAAACACTTCCAAGGATAGGACATCCATAACTTCTCTGGGCAACCTTTGCCTGTGCCTCACCACCTTCACAGTAAAGAATTTTTTCATAATATCTAATCTAAACCTGCTCTCTTTCAGTTTAATGATGGAAAACAATTGAGTGCTGGGAGTGGCATGTGCATATTTATTTCAAAATAATCTGTGGCATGCCAGTTGTGGTGTTTTGGGCCCTTGAGCTGCAGTTTGTTCAGCCGCCTCTTCTCCTGACCTCCAGGCTGCCAGGATAAGAGTTTGGATTCTCTCTTCTTATCTCAGCTGATGCTATCACTGTTCCTCCCATGCCTGCAGACACAAGTCATATGGTAAAATCTCCCTCTGGGAGAAGCTGCCCTCCCAGCCTGGCTGCTAGTGAGCTTGGCATTATCCTTCATCTCAAATCAGGATGGAAAGGGGTCGGGAATAAATACTTCTCTACTTTTTAAAGCATCTTTCATCCAAAAGAGCCTGCACAGTATCCTGCCCTTTGATCTGTATATGAGAGCTGGCGAAGGAAGATTACAGCTTAAACCTCTCTTAGCACAAAGCACAATGCTGTACTTTGTAAATTTGAATTGTTCCTACCTCCAGCTGTGGTGTGAGTTCGGGCAAGCCCCTCACCTCGGCATCCCTCTGGGGCAAGGGGGCAAGGGCAGGTGGGTCTGTCCCTGTCAATGGGGGTTTGCCTTCTTCCCAATATCTGTCTTTTGCTGAGAGGAGATAGACTGATTACACGAAAGCTGCACGCTTGGGAAGCTGGACACTGGACTGGGCCTGGGTAACCAAGACATTGCCTGTTTTGCCACAGAAATTAGTTCGTGATCATTCCTTAGCAGCATCATGCTCGAGGGACCCTCCACTGGCTGCTGGAGCTGAGGAGGGAGGAAGAGCAGCAGTACAGCTTTCTGGTGGCCAACGAGATGAGTCATTTGGGCCCTTCCATTCTCTTTACCGCTAAAAGTAAGGTGGTAAGTAAGCCTTGTAATACCCAGCTTAAAATACAACTCTGCAGTTAAAAAAGGAGATGGCAGGTTTACTAGGTGTACCTCTTACTGTTGTTTTCCTGTGTACCATAATTGCTCTATGTACATGTCCAAGACAAACAGGTAAAAATCGAAATGTAACACTGGTTCCCTGAGCATAAGATGTGCAAGGCAAGCACTGAGGAAATGGGGAGAGGACAGGGGCAGGAAAAAAGGTGGGTAGATTCACTGATTACTTACCTGGGGATCAATAAAGTCTCCTCAGATGGTGAGGCAATGCTCAAACATCCCAAGCAGTTGGGCTGAGTGGCTTTTCTGTGAATAAAGTTTTGGAGAGCAGTTGGCCATCTGGGCTCAATAGGCCTCCTGTAACACACAGGTGAGACCCTGGGCCAAGGGCTTGCTCTGGCCTTTTGATTATAAAGGCCACAGTATCCCAGAGGATTTGGGTGAAGGCCTGATTATGGTAGGGCTGAGCCTGGAGTGAAGGTAAAGCCTGTGCCTTGTGAAACCAATGGTCCTGGCCCTGTCCCAGCAGCCCAGCCAGGCACTGTACCAGCAGTTCAGGCTGCAACTGGTGGCAGCAGGACACAAAACGTGGTCACCTTGTCCCAGAAGCCGCCAGCTACTGTAGAGAAACCTCCTGGGGTTGGATCTCTCTCTATACATACGTATATATATATATATATAATGCAATGTGTGGATACCTCTCTGGGTTATCCCCAGAGCATCACTTTGGAGAGATGTGAATTGCCTTACCTTGGTCCTGGCTTTGTTCTCTATTTGACAGGGGTAAAAATAATAAAAGAGAAAGAACGGGAGCATGTGGGAATGGTCTGCTTTTCACAACACATCTCCCTCAGCACAGAGGCTGAAGGCAAACCCCAACAGTCTGAAAAGCCCAGAAGGTCACCTCTAAGGTGACCCCTTAGAGGTCATGGAAAAGGCCAGGTTTTCCCTGATAAACATGCTGAGAACTGTAACTCTCCATGAATGCTGTGTTCCCAGCCTGTTTCAAGGCTAGGAATTAAGCCAGATTTGCAGACAAAGCCATGAAGACACTGGGGAGCTGTCAGCCTAGCTGATGATTTAATAAACCAGCAATACCACAAGAAAGGCCAGGGCTGAGCTGGGACATACTGGCTACTCCTGCAGCAGCACAGCATCCCCCTGGCTCTGTGCTAACCCTGGACCACTGCAGCCCACACGAAGCCATATGCCTGAACCACAGCAACAGACAGAGTATCTGCCACTGCACTGGCCAGCTTGTCAAGGACTGAGGGGCATGGGTCCAGTGGGAACAGTTTTATTTCCCGGTCTGGAGAGGTTTTTCTCCATTTGGAAGAGGACTATCAGCCTTTTCTGACCTTCTTCCAAGGGACAGATGTTTTTACTCTTTCACTCATTCATTGCTAAGGCTTCAGGCTATAGCTACCGCTATTTCTTTTAGCTTTTGGATTCAGTTCCACGGCAGCAGTTCCTGGCTAAGTTAGGCTGTTTAATTAGGTATTAAAATGGAAGCCCCTTTTTTTCATCACATCTCCTACCATTCTGGAAGAGGTCCACTAATAGTAGACACAACTCAGACAAGCATCTATTACTCTGCCTTGAACAGACTAAATAGTTTTGGCAAGTCAATCTTTCTTCTTTGGATTTGACAGGCATCTGATTCCTGCTCACATTCACTTTCTGGAGGGTAGAGCTGCCAAAGACAGAGCAGCTGGGCCAGTCACAGTATTCTGTCACCCCGACAGCAGCGCTCCCACACAGCATTACAAGAGGATATAGAGTTGCTCCATCTCTTTGGGGTGAGGGTTCTCTCTGGAAGCCTGATTAAGCGCTGGAGGTGTCTCGTGGCGGGATTTCCTGTTTATGCTGCCCTACACCTTGTTATTAGCATCACACCTCTGCTAAATGCACGCCCTCACACTGCAGCTCTGTGCAAGCAGTGCTGGAGGAAGTGATCTGGGCAGGTGAGTCAGGAAAGTGCTGGGAGCAATGACTCCAAGCTTGATCACAAGAGAGGAGGAACCATGCGGAAGCAGCGGCACCATGCTATGTGGGGACAGACCACAGCATGCTTCCCCTCCCCCCAGTAAACACACCACTTACTTCCCAGAAACATCCTGGGTGGAAGTGAGAGCCCACCATGCATTCATGTGGGGTTTGTTTTGGCATGGGATACCCTGTAGCTGGGTGATGCCAGGGGCACAGACAGATACTGAAGGGTTCCATGTTGCTTTCCTTGGCTGCTTTTTGCCCTTGCATGCATTTTACCCTTCCAACAGGAAGATGTTGCATGCTCTGCATCATGCACACAGCCTCAGTAGGTTCGGGTAACCCTGGGTAACACTGTGCATTGTGTTGTCATGTTCCACATAAAATTAAACAGCGACTTATGAGTCAGCTTGACACTGAAGAACCAGCTTGGGATACCTGACAGAAACAAGTCAGCATTTCAGTGGGGGATACAAGTGTCACAGATGCTCCAAGGCATCCTGAGGGAAGCCAGAACAGACCACAGGGTGAATATTATGGTTTCTTGGCTTTGTGGCAGGCTGGTGATTAACCTGGCCTTTGCATCAAACTAGTGAGATGTCTTTGTGCAGTGACCAACACTCCCATGTCCCCTCTCAGAATGCGTGGGGCAGCGCTTCGTATTGCCCATGCACAGCTTTAAGCTCTCCTCGTTTAGAGGAAGAGCGATGATTTCTGAGTCCTCAGCATCTATCTAACACTGTTCCTTTACTTGGCAAGAGGTGTTTCCTGGGTCTAGGATTTTCTTCTGGCAGGCAAAAAGTGAAAGGACAAGGGTATGAGCCACCCTCAACTATGCCAACCCACCACTGACATATGTGGGGGGGTGATTGGTGAAACATAGGAGGTTAGGATTAGTTTTACCAAGGCCCTTGGGAAAAGCTGAAGGTTTGCTGCTAAAAAAGGGAAAACTATCAAAAGAAAGATTTTTTTTGTCAGACATGATTGTTCACTACTGCAAAGCAAATAAAGAATGCCTTGAGGATACACCGAGTATTCGATTGCCCAGTTTTAAGTATGTGCGTGTATGGCCCAGGGAAGGGACAATCACACCAGCTCTGTCTCTGTGACCTACCACACCACATGAAATAAGGCTGTGTTCCTGATAAATGGCTTACTTGGTGCCTCCATTGAGAGGGGCAGACACAGGGCACATAATCCCACCACTGCCACAGCCATTACCCATTGGAGGTGACATCATTTCACCAAGTGATGGAGATGTGGACAGTGTTAAAGGGATGGTGGGACTCAGTACCTGCAAAAATTGAAATTTTGGTTTTGTCATGCACACCCTCAAAGTTGCAAAGGCAACTCGGGCAAAGGGGTCATCTGGCCCCTTGCTCCTTAAAATGCTCATGTCCATGGTGCTGGTGGGTATGCACCCCTGTGGGTGCTGGGATGACCTCCCTTTCCTGGCATGGAGCTAGGATGTGACCTGGACAAGCAGCTGGTTCTGGGAGATGGGAAGTTTTACTGGGCCCAGCACCACTGTCACATACCAGGGCTGAGCACTGCCCCTGTCCTGGCTGGGGTTACAGGAATCTAATCTTGACAGGTTTGGATGGTGTTTCCCCCAGGTACTGGCCCCCAGATCCCCTCCTCAGGGGAGGCAAAAGCCACTCCCAGCCGAAGCTCTGGGGCTGGAGCTGCTGCAGTGGGCAGGGAGGATGAGCGGGGAACACCCTAATGAGTGTTGATCAGGGTGAGGCAGACAGGGAAACTTCATCACCAACCCCAAGAAAGGCACTGTTACATTCCAGATGTACTGCAGGATATGGGCATGTGCTTCCTCAGCTGCCTTAGTAGCAGGCAGGGATCAGGTCTAAGCCCTGCATCAGGCTGCGCACCCTGGCACATGGCATGTGCCCAGGCAGGGCAAGTCACAAAACCTAAGGCAGGAGGATGATTCCTCATCCACCACGATGGCCTCCACTCCTCCTGTTACGTGCAAGCAGGACTGGAGACTCTCTGGTCCAGCTAAGCTGTGGCAGTGCTGCCAAAGGCCTCTGATGCCAGAGGTGGCTGCAGGCAGCTCCATGGATGGGCAGAGCAGGGCCAATCCCAAGATGTTCCTGCCAGGCAGCCCTGCAGCCCTGAAAAACACCTATTTGTTCTGCACAGCACACAGTGCAAGGCAGTCACACCCTGCAAAAACATAAAAATAAAAGAAGAAAATAAAAGATGCCCGTGTTTTACCAGTTACCCCTTAGTTGTTCTATCAGAAACAGGGCATTTAAGGTAACAATGGGGTCTCTGGGCAGCTCGGCACTGCACAAAGAGCTGTAGACTAAGCTCCCCTGTCTCCAGCTTCCAGGCCAGATGGAGCTCAGGAAGGATGCTATAGACCAAGCAAGATCTTTCTGCAAGATCTTTCCTGGCTCCGATGGGGAGGGACTACCTGGCTGTGGCAGGGGGAAGAATGAGGCAACAGAGACCTGTGGCTGTACCATATGGGGCACCAGGCTCTGATGTCCTGCTCTCTGCGAGCCTAGAGCTGGCCACAGCTCCCTGCTAAGGATGGCTTTGCTGAACCTGCACCCAGCTGTGGTGACCCCAGTCCCTGCACCCCACGGATGGCCTCAGCTCACCCACAGTGCTGATCCCTGCCATAGGGAGCGGTAAAGAAAGCGGCTTAGTGGAGGCGATGCTCCAGTGTCTCTGGAGCTGGGCCCTGGCACTGATCCCGGCTGACCTCACAAGGTGGGGTGGCAGCAGCAGAGCAAGCAGCAGTGACATCTGCTCTCTTTGCTTGGGGGATGCTGCAGCGCTCTGCCTTTGGGCTTGCCACCTCACTGTTTTTAATGGATTAAGTCTATTTCCTCAAACTGAAGCCCTGGCAGCACAAAGTGGGCTCCCATTGGCCTGCTTCATCACTGAGGAAGAAGATGGTCCATGAGTGGTGAACCGCCAAATCACCACACTTCAGGCATAGCAGTGCTCCTGTGGGGCTACCAAGGCTTTCCACCACAGCAGCAAAAGTTATTTTTAAGCTTTTAATTTCAAGAAATAAACTGTATGTGGGAGTACATCAGGTCCCCTTGGTACACCCTCACCGTGGCTTTTGCTGCATGGCAAAGGGCTGCCATTGCACGGAACCACTGCCTCGCTCTTCCTCACAACTCTGTCCTCACCTGCCACTCCAGGGAAGGGCTTCTTGCAGCAAGGAGGATGGTTAGGCTGCTCCTGCTGTTAGGAGCAAATTTCAGGGATGCTTCACGTGGGGATTGCTTGCAGCTGCTTCCTGGAGAGCGGTGGCAGAACTGGCAGGAAGCCTTGGCTGCTTCCCCTTTCAGCCTCTGCTTGGATCCAGGGCAGAAAAAGCCCCCAGAATTTCATTTATCATTTTGATCCTCATTTTCTTTGTATTAAAGTGTTTAAGATGTGCCAGCTCAGAGCAACAACAACAACAACAAAAATCATCATGCTGGTGAACTGAACCCAGGCCAGAGCTGTGGCTGGGGGATGTGCAGGTCCACCCCTGATGGTTGTGAGTGTACAGCCAGAGGGACAACTTTGCAACTCATTGAACGCTTGCATGCACAAGGCAGGGCTGGCTGCTCCAGTGTTTACAGCAAAGACCACAGGGGATAAATTTAAAAAACATGACAGGTGCTGACATGTCTGGCACAGGACATTCAGAGCATCCACAAGCTACTTTGAACACCTGAATGAATCTTTTGCGCATCTTAGGCAGGGTGAGTTGGATTCCCGCAGCTTCCACTCCCCAAACAGGTACACTGGCATCCCTCAAACTCTGGGGTTGGAGGTCAGCCACCCCAAAATTCCTGTCATCCTGCAATTACTGTCATGGGTGGGCTCATTCCAGCCCCAGCAATGTGTCAATGACTGCAAATAGAGAACGGCTGCCAGTTTACTCATTCATCCAAAAGCTGAATTTATAGAGAGACTCCAGTCCATTGCTGCTAATGTCAGGTCAGCACGGCGCAGGGTCACTTGGAGGGATACGGCAGGGCAGGTGAGGATGTCTGTCTGTCAATGCCTGCACCTAGCAGAGTCCCATCAGTGAGTTTATCCTGAATATTTTGCATCAAAGTGGTCACAGCATTTGATTCATGAAGATCCTTAACACTGGATTGCAGTATTGCTGCACTGAAGCTTTCAACATTGACACATTAAGAGGAGAGAGCAGCTCACAGGAGGTGTTTATTCCTTAGCTGAGCACTGCAGAAGTTGCTAACAGCACTGCTTGCTGTCAAGTCAGGGGATGACTGTGCTCAGCCTCTCTCCTTGAGAGAAGGAATGTTGCCAAAAAAGTGTTGCAGGAATACCAAAAACTGCTCCCTGAATAAACTGAGAATCAATAACTCTTGGAGAAGGGAAGGAGAGGGGATTTTCTTCTGAGAAAAAGGGGCAGGGTTGTTTCTAGGGACAGAGTGAAGATCCAAGCAGCCTTTCATCCACAACTGCAGAGCCAGGTCCACAGCAGAGGTTGACTGGACCACCAGAAGAAGTTGGAGTACCCTGAGTGATGGAGATTCCCTGTGACTGATCTAAGGGTAGGCAGATATCAGCATAGTTTTCTCTAAATTCTATACACTCGTCCCCACTACAAAGTAATTTCATATTTATCCTACATATATTTACAACCACACAGTGCCCATCTCCACCCACGTTCACACCAGGTTCTCCAGGCATACACTAACAGGACTAAGGGTCTGGCAGACAGGATCTGCTGTCTTTCAGCAGACTCCAAAAACTCTGAAAAAGCTACATCCAAATGACCTGTCTGTGGCTTTTATACCATTACAAGAAAGCTCAGAAGTATTCCTGTCACCAGGCTGGAAGGTGTCATTACACAGCAGATAATTCTCCTGCTAAATTGATAGTTTGCTGCAGTTACCATGAAATCACCATCATGGAAGATCTGGGGATGGGGAAGATGGTTCAAAGTTTCTCCTTGCTTTGGGAGGACTGATGAAGGTCAGCACTGTTGCTTGGAAGGAAACCTATGGTCTGTCCCTCATAGTAGCAATGCTTTTGAGGAGCACTTTAAAGGTTTGGATCTCCCTATAAGTGGGGCTTGTTTGCAGTTCTTGCTGTTTAATACCCAAGGGGAAGCTGAATTTAAATGATGCTGTGCAAACAGAAAATAAAAAGTAACCAAAGTACTCAGAAAAACTGATAGGTCAGCAATTTAAACCACTAGTTTCATCCTTCAGAACATGTTTCTACCAACATGGTACATGATATAACAAATAGCTGGTTTAGGGTACACAAATAAAATATATAATCATTGTTGCTTAATTGTGCTTCAGCAGCAAGTAAAATTGCTTGTGAAACTTTCACTTAACCTGTGCATTAGGAAAATTACTTGCATGGACACATACTGAAGATCAGCTGGGCCCCACGTTCCATCTGGGACAGGAGAGACAATACTCTGGGAACGTGCCTGGGCTCTGCACAGGACAGGCTGCTGCCTGAAGGATCACTGCTCATGTTATGTAGTTGGGAAGAAATGAAGGGGACTGAAAGGGGAAGAGGGACAGTGACTTGCTGAAATGACAAGTTGAAGAAGATGAGGGCCCAGCCAGGGAATGGGGCTCTGCCCCTGCTGAATTTATGATGTTTCTAAGTGATGCCACCAGCCCATCAACCCACAGGTGACCTGACGTCCCCATCTCCCCGATACCCAGGGAGCAGCAAGAGGGACGTGTGATGTTGAGGTGGGCTAGGCATGAACAGCTGTAATGAAACATGTTCTGCACACTGAAAATATCCTGTTCTGAGCATCACAGATGAGACGGGAAGACTGACCACAGCCCCCTTGCTGCAGAAGTGAAGAGGGAGGCTCCACCTGTTCCTGCAAGGGGACAGAGGAGACCGAATAAGTACTGGCTGCAGATTGCTGCCACACTGACAGAACTGAAGAAGCACCTGTGAGGAAATTAATCATTATAAAGCCTGTGCAGGGAATACCTGGGTGCACACAACCAAGCCACACACTGGATGTGGATGGTAAAAGCAGAAGGGGGTAAGAGAAGGAGGTGAAGGTTCCATATATAGACCCATGGCTGGTGCAGGAGAGGATGCCGGGCTGGACCTGGGATCTAGAGTTATCAGCACTGCCAGCCATGCTTAGCTTGATTCTTCTCTCCTGCCACCTCCCTTCTCCCAAAACCCTTCATCCTAGCCCTGTAAACAAAGTAGTGTGTCATGGTGCAATTACAGGCTGTCAACCTGTGTCACCCAGAGGTGGGTGGGAATTAAGGCTCCACTGACATCTAGCATTTTTCTCATTTTTGACAGTCTGACTAATTTCAGTGTAATTTGATGTCTTCTTGCATTCTTGTTGTTTGATTTGTTTTTTATCATTATTACTATAATCACATTCCATTCATGTACGTTTCTGTTTGATTAAATATCAAATAGTAAATACCCACATGTAGTAGTCACAACAAGAAGAAATCCAGAGGTTTGCTTTTCTGACTCCAGATGGCCCTGGAAGAAACAGCACCTGACCCAGGACCTTCACCTTAGAAGAATGCATGAAATCCGGAAATGAAGATCAGAGAATTGCCTCTTGGCAAAGCCAGAAAAAACAGTTTGCTCCCTGGCTCCACTGTCCTTTAGGTCCCTACAGGAATCAGGCATCTTCCTCTCTTTACTCACCTGCTGTCTGGTGCTTAACAGTTGTGTTAACATGTGAGGCATGAATATTGTCTAGAATATTTATTTATGCAACCTCTTAGGCATTTTAGGATGCTTAAAATTATCTTCAGAGTCACTAAGATACATGAGCACCACCATTAGCAATGCTCACCAAGGCACCTACAGCATCTCTTGACCATGGTCAAGATTTCTCTTTTTGGGCAAACTGTAATTCTTCATCCTGGGTAAAGGTGACACCTCGATTTAGGAGGTTATTTGCAACAACTCTCTGTGATCATGTTCACTAGACAGTTTAAATGGAAATGTTTTCAGGTGCAAGAAGGTAAGCCAAGGGCATGTGTATATATCAGCGTTACCAGGTACAAGCTGGTGGCAGTGGCACAGCTTTTTTGGTGGTGAGTGCCCAAATCTGGGTGCAGGGAGACAAAGATGAAAGACACAAAGGTAAGAATGCAAAATCTACTCCGTGCTGCAAATAGGTCAGGAGAAAGCCCCTGATCCTGGGGAACACGCCCACCAATGCTGGTTGGGCCATGTGGGACGGGGACGGGGGCAGCGAGGGAGGGCACAACGGAAGGAAGCAATTAAAGACAGAGGAGGTGCCTCACCGTGATTGCTGCCAGGGTGGAAGGCATTCTGGGAGACAGTGCACACCCATAAGCTGTCCCAGCATAGGCGGTTGGGCCCTGAGCACTGCTTCATTTTTTAGTTGGTTTACATTTCTTCAAACCACTGTAGTGGCAGAACCAGACTTGAAAACCTCAGTTCACCTTTTTAAGCACCCACAAGTTGGATCTCCAGTGCAAGGCACCCCTGACCAGGGCTAGGGATGGATGTCACTATCAAGAGGCACCACAAGGGGAGGAGGGTTAGGCTGGACCCGGCTGCTTGTGAAAGGATGGGGCAGGTCTGAGGTCTTGTCGATGAGAGAAAACTGGCTTTTCCAGACAGGGACAGTTCTGGCTTGACACAATTTCAGCTCTTCCAGTACCACTCCCTGGAGGAGAAATATATTACTCTGCTTTGTGACTGGAGATGAGGCTTCCCTGGCCCTCAGAGCAGAGGCTTTGCAAGAGGACAGTCTCCAGACCCAAAACTCACAGGAGCTATTCTGGTCAGTTAAATGGGAGCTGCAGTATGCCCTCATCCTGGGGTGGCTTTCTACTGCAGTTGCTGCCCCAGCACATCCCATGGCTGTTTTGTCCCCCAGGACTGTCAAGCATTTCCTCGGGATTTGACCCGGGAAGCACTTAACAGACATGCTAAGTCTGAAACATAACAACAGGCTTGGTCAAACCCTGAACTGCCTGGGTCAGAACCTATTTGTGTGTGATACACACAACCTTCTTCCGTAGCTGTCATAGGAAGGGCATAATTTTGCATCACTCATTATTTGAACATCAACTTGTAACATAGCAGGAAGAGCCAAAGAGGGGTATCTCATGCCAGCTGCTCCAAGGAGGAATTTGAACCAAACATGCCCTTTTTGGACCAACATGATGGTTCAGGGGTGATGTGTTTCAGTGTGCAGCCACTGCTTGCTGGGCTCAGAGAGGACCACTGGTGACCAACCATCTGTGCACACATGCAGGCAGCAAATATAGGAACTCGCCTACGAGAAAATATGCAGAGACATTAAACCCAGGAGCTCTTCATCACCCCAGTCAGACCAGTCGCAGCCTGACTAACAGGAGGCCAAGCCTGTATTTACTGCAATTTATATAAATCAAGAGAGATCCCATGAAAGACAAGCAACCAACCTAATTGCTCTAGGGACAAATTCCTTCTGACACACACATCTGATAACATCAATTACCTCCCAAACAGACTGATTCAAATGCTGTGGGTGTTTTAAGAGGTGATAAACATTATGGGAGGAGGCTGGGCTGAGGTTGAAACATGCTGGCAAAGGCCTGTAAAGGAACAACATCCGTAAAAGACTGTACACTTATGGGTCACAGAGACTCTGTTCACATCTCTCTGCACATCACAGGCCAAAAAAAGCTTCCAGCATCTTATAACAAAATTCAGACTTATAGTAAAAAAAAACAAATTCAAAGCTAGACTGTGCTAAAGCACACTGCTGCATGAAAAACCTCCTGCAATAGCAGGGAATATGTTGAATAAAAAATGCTTAATACTGTGTGGAGACAGCCGGGTGCTTGGTGCTCAGGTGACAGTAGGCTCCCTTTAGCTGGCAGGTCAGCAGGAGGCCAGGCACTGCCGGAGGAGAAGTGGATGAAACTCCACCCATTACTATTCATTGCTGCCCACAGAGCAAATCTCCCTGCTGCTATGCTGCCAGACTGGCCCCTCCGCACCCCCATGTGCCCAGAAGGAGCTGTGGCTACCTGGAGGGTATTTTGCTGGAGAAGCTGGTCCAGGTGAGCTCAGACAACTGGAGCAGCACGTCTGAGCACCCTGCAGTCTCAGGTAACTCTGTGCCCAAGCTGCTCAAGCCCTTACTGCTGGTGTTGCTTAGCAGGACTGAGCTCTGTGGCTGTGCAATGCAGGCACCTCTCCATCTGATGGCAGCCACTTCAATCTCCTCCCTGCACCAGGGACATCAGTAGCTTATGCTCAGCCTGCTGGAAGGTGGCCTGGTCTCTCAGAGCTGGCCCAGGCTTGGAGTCCTGCACTGTGCCCCCATGGTCATTAAGTGTAATTGTTGTTTTTCCATGGTTTTCAAGTTCCAAAGGTCTGAAATAATAGGAGGACCACATCATAGCCTGCCAGAGTGGTGCCTTCTCACAGCAATGGGTGCCAAGGGTGTGTTTTGCGCATCTTGGGGTGCAGCAGAAGAGTTTTGGGGAGCATCCGAGGGCAAAAAGGGCTGCAGGAATACAGCACTAGAGGACCATCAGGATAAGTGGGGGCTGTCTGCAGCAGACTCAGAAGGCAAATTTCCCTGGGTGAAACAGGAGGCACTGGGATGTTATCCCTCATTTAGAGTTGCATTTTAGGGCTAAGAGCAGATTCCATTCTCTGTGGACCTTTGCAGCTACTATCCCACTCCAGTGAGTGTCTCAGTCCTGGGAGGAAAAAGAAGTGTGAAAGGGGAGGAGAAGGAGGAGCTGGGCAGGAGTTCAGAGAATTTAACTGCAAAGTAAGAGAGAATGAGGCAGGACAAAAGTGAAAAGTAAATAAAGTAAATTGAAAGTTGTAACTGCAGACCTCTTAAATGAATTTGTAAATCTTGCAAAGAGAGGGGAAAGAATTGCTCTTACAGCAGAAAGAAACCACAAGTCCTACAAAAGCTCCTCCATGTCTGTGAGAAGTTGATGTCAAAGAGAATACAACATCAACCCTACTCCTACACTCAGAAATGTTGCAGGAAACCTCCTCACTGTGTGGAGTAGCTGTAACTGAGATGGACAAACTTGCACTGGAAGGACCTCTGGTCTCCAGTTTTTCCTAGCAGCAGAAGAACCTGCAGTCAGCCACAGGTGAAACACGGGAACAGACGGAGAGGCATATAAAGCTAATTCATCGTGATTTGAAAGAACTAAAAATAAATCCCGGGGGAAGACCTCAGCAAGCAGCACGTCTCCAGGGGACGCTGACTCAAGCAGAAGTGGCATGACGCAGATGAACGGGGAGGCAAAACCGTTCTGAGCAGAAATCTCATTACAGCTACTTAGCTATTCCTGCTAAACTGCCTCCTATTTACTGCCCCAAGGGCTTAAGCAAAGAACATTAAGAATGAGATTAAGAAAGCAGAAATGTAGGCTGAATGTCTGAAAAAATTTCCCTGACACAGCAGGATGAGCCAAGCATGTCCACAGAGATCTTTGCCCAAACCATCAGCTGGCTGGCACAGAGTGGGAGCGGGCAGTGCTGTGACTGCAGCAGTGACTCCTCCAGCCCTAAACAAAATTCCCTGGGTATGCTTCTTCCCTTCAGAGCACCTCCAGGTTCCTAGTGGATGGGGAAGTGGGGATACAGCTACCCCAGAACATCCTGTGGGCGGGGATGCTCCTGCCAGCTGGATTACCCCCACCAGGTTGGACCAGTTCTCCACTTGCCACTCGTCCTTGCTAGGGTTGGGGACCTGCCCACACATCTTGGGGATCAGGGTGGGGATTCCATGGGAGGCGGAAGAACATCTCTCTACCCTGCCTCCCACTGCCTGGCAAAGGGAGTGCAACATTTTACAAGTTTCTGAGCAAAGGGGTGAGCCTGGATCACTTTTATTTACTGTTGTAGCCCTTCAGCTGCTCCCACAGCCCCCAAAAGCATTGAGGCTCGCGGAGGACTAGCCATATGGTAGCAGTGAAACTTGAATGTGTGCTTACCCAGCCAGCAGTTCACCATTTCTCATCCAACTCTACTTTAGATTCTCTTCAAAACAAAAAAACTTACTAGAAAATGAAAAAAACACTGGGGACCAAGCCCCACTGATGGACAGCAAAGCCTTCCTCACTCTCCTGTCCCCACTGACCCCCTCTCCAGCAGCGATATCTGCACCGACTGCAAAAAACCCTCTTTGCTGGCGCCCAGGCTGGAGGTGAAATTAGAGGCTGTCATGTGCTACCTGTCTTGTAATTTGCTACATTTGCACAGGCATCTGTGTTGGTAATTATGCACGTAGTGGAATCCATAGTGCTACCCACAGCCTCTAGGACCAGCAAAGAGCCGAAAGAGCAAGGCTTTGTGAGAGCAGAGCTGAGTGAGAAATCTGGCACCCACAGAAAACATCTCACAATGTGTATCGGTGCCTCCCTGTGGAGGGCTGGTGGGAAATGACTACAAATATCGACTTTTATAAACAAGAGCTGAGTAACAAATGCATAAATAATAGCATCTTTGTTCAGCTTTCCATCCCTTCTGCTATTGCAGCGTTGCCGTCCAGGCAGAAATGGTGTCATAAAGTTAAGTGCAGCTAGGACTAGGTTTCTTTTCCAAACTCCGTGGGAACAGAACAGCAGCATCTGCCAGGTTTAGATGGATATACGGTCCCCTGCAGTCTGGATAATTCTAGGCTAGAAAAGATTGAGTGTCTGTGGGGTCTGAAGAGGCAAGCAAATCTCCAGCTCTCATTTGGATATCCCTGCATTCAAGCTTTTAAGCAGATGTTCAGCTTCAATCACAAACTTGTGTCCCAGCAACAGCAAAAACACAGGACCTATAGTTCACGATCATGGTAAAACCCCATGCCAGCTGCCAGAGGCTATTAGGAGTTGATGGAGATTCATCAGGCAGGAGTCGACAGTAATTCTTTCTTCTCAAAAGGATTTTGTCCTGAAGACATGTTTTCAGCAGTGAAGGATGTTAATACATGTATCTTCTGACCACATCTGAGCCTTGGGGCCCAGACCTCCACTGCCAGGGATCTCCTAACACACAACAGGGGCAAAATGCCTGGGCCATGGAATTCCTGGCTCTGTAGCATCTCTTGAAATTGGCAGACTGGGACACCCTGGCTTCAAAACCCTGGGGCTAGAGTGGGGACATCATTCTCTTCCAGGCTCCATGCTCGATTGCTGTCTCATTTTGGGCAAAACAATAATCCTACACATGTCTTTTTGCCATTGCAGAGCTAGAATAACACTAAAATTCTATAGAAAAAAGACCATCCCTTAACAGCATCTTGCTTTACAAGAGGGTGAGAACTTAATTTTTAGTTTGTGCTTGAACTGCTAAAATAATTAATTACTTCTAGGCACTTTTAATTAAAACTCTGCTGTATTGCTAGTTATGTTTAAAACACTTCACATTGAATCACTCTATCCACAATTTTGTGAAAGCAGCCCCACTGCTGCATTTAGTATTCCAATCTCAAACCATCCTGGAAGTGTTATTTTTGTTTGTACACTTCAGTGGCCACTGGTAATTCTGCAGCTCAAATCAACATAATGCTTTTTTCATTCCCCAAAATGACACCAAGGTATTTGTGAGAATTGTAGTTGTCCAACCAAATTATCATCAATCATATTCAATTAGAGGGGGACAGTTCCACTTAAAATCATGATTTTTGTTCCAAGTTGAGCAAGAGGAGTACAGTTTCTATTCTTCCCTCTTAGCATCCCCAGACTGCACCCCCCATCCCGTCTGTTCGTGCTGCCTATGCTCTGCAGGCACCACTACACATGTGGGGACTTTGCTTTGAGGATGACAAGAATTTGGAGGAGATGTCATGGCACTGCCCACCCGGCACCCAGTGGAGCAAGCTGAGACACCCAGGAAGCTTCAACAGGAACTCAGCTCACTGGTGACTGCAACAGAGAGAAAACAGAAGGAAATCAAAGTTCAGTAGAAGAAAGTTGGCCACCCAGAGATGCATCACATGACACAGTGGACTTGAGATGTTCATGAGAGGCTGTAGTTGAACACCTCATTCAGGCATCACCGTGCACCCTGGCTCAGCAATGCTTCTGCCCTTCCACTTCTCCATAGTCCACAGTCACAAATGGCAGGGCCTTGCCTTTGTGCCTGGCCTTCCTGGTTTGACTCATCATTTTTTGATTAGCAAAACCTGCATTTCCAGAGCTCTCCCTGTATAGCCACTACCTGGCATTGTGCACAGCTGGAGATCATACCCATCTGGGCATTAAAAAGCCCATTATTTTTCACCTAGTATCTCACTCCAGCCCCTCTCTGACATTTGTATGGAAAGAAGCTTTACAGAAAATCTGGGGTAACGCTGCATCCTTGTGTCAGGTGAAGCTAAATAGCAATGCAACTTCAAAACTCAGTTTATAGTCACAGCTGTCCCCTCTGTTCCCCGTGTTCACACCTTGGCAAGGATGGATAGAGCACTACCCACAGCATCCTTAAGAAATCCTTTGAGAAGACCTAGTGGTCTTCAGGAAGCTAGTCAAAACACAGAGAGAGTTGGGACTTTTCCTGCTGCTTCTTGGTCATAGGGAGTAAATAAACCCAGGTTCTGGAGCACCAAAGCAATGTGTATGAGCTACCACAACCAGCTCTGCCAACTCAGCCAGCTGTTTTGAATGCTGACCACAGGAGTAAACAGCATTGTCATCTGTGTGGTCACACCTGGATGTTCTGCTACATGCCTGTAGTCAATGATGTTCTGCAGCACGAAGCCTCCAGACCCCAAAATGCTAACAGCGATGTGGGGTAAGTGTGAGGGAATTCATCCCTTCTGCTTTCTCTGCTGCTCACCTGCAATGCAACACTGACTGCTGAGTGCACCAGCGTGACACCACCAATTCTCCTCTTACAATAGAGGAGTTTTGCTTGCAAAATTAGTATTTAAATGTGCTTTTAAAATTCTATTCCAGGGACTTTGGACTTGTATCTGACTAAATCAGCCCTCTGTCAGTTCTCCTCTGCCAGGAGCAGAAACAGCTGGGGATGACATAGGAACATCAGAAAACGCAGAAACATAAGTAGCCTCCAGGGACATGGAAGCATCTGAAAATCAGCACCAAGCACCTCCATCCCCTCACCCTCTCCATGCAACACGTGCCCCAACACTCAGAGCTCCGATTTCACTTTCCCGTTCATCGTACAATGGATGATTGAGCCTGGGGAAACCCAGGCAGAAATACCTATTCCGAACACTTTCACGAGCAGATATGGCATCGCGTGGAATCCCGCCTCGTTCCCAAAGAGCCCTTTTCGCTGCAGAGCAGCACATCCACGCAATCCCTGTATTTTCCAGCCGCCAAGGGAGCGGGCAGCTGTGCGGCAGGAGGCCGGCAGAGGGCAGCTGCACCCTGCCTAACACTGGGAATGCCGTGCAAGGAGCGGCTGGCCGCACGCTGCGTGCCAAGGTGATGCACAGGGCTTCGCACACCGGGATCAGCAAAGGAACAGGGATGATAGTGGCAGACACCGTCTTCTGCCCTCGCTCCCCACGCCTCTGTGCAGTTCGGAGCCCTCCTGTCCTCTCTGCGGGGTATCTTGCGATCTGAGTTACAAAAATGCTGCTGTCCATCGTATCTTCTGGGTCTGCTGGAGACTCAGCATCGTCCAGATGCTCAACAAGGGCTCAGTTTTGCCCTTAGGATGCCCCTGCTGGAGCTACTACCTTTCTGCAGGGAAGGATGTGTTGGGCAGATGTCACCCCCTATGTCTGTGTGGGGTCCCAGAACCAAGGGTGGATGACATGGAAGCAGGGATGCTGTCCTCATTCTGTCCCTCATGGGGATGGTTTGAACACTTCCTGGAAAAAGTCCATGTAACCCATGCTAGAAATTGGGTGAACACCTTTCACCTTCCCTCATGTACTGGGACTCACCCCCTGGGCAGGGGAGGCTGTCCCATTGTTCCCCCCTCCAAACACTCACTGACACATGTAAGTGAAGTGGTGAGCTGGGACACAATCATCCCATGCCTCACAGAGCCATAAGAAAGGGCACAACCTTGTTAGAGGTGCATTTTCTGCAAATCATTCTACAATAAATAGATCACAGGAGGCCCAGTTCTTATATAAACTTTGGGAAAGAGGGTCAGTGCCAGAAATTCTAGCCCAGAAATAATTTATAGCTGCTCTTTCCCAATACCTGGGACCCAGACAATTTGTTAGGTGATCAGTGTCTGTGTGTGGCAAACAAACTTAGACTGGAAACTCCGTCTGGCTTCAGTAGTACCTTTGTTATCTTCCCAAAGGCAAAGGTCTACCACTGGAGCCCAACTTCTGCCACAGGTGCTTTCTTTCTTCTCTTTCCTGAAATCCATTTCAGGATTCACATCCTGGCTTTCACCACGCTTTATCTGCACATGGGATGCTTCCCCAGAAGGTTTGACTCTAGAAGCAATCATACAGTAAACAGCAACCACAACCATCACATTTCCATCTGCAATATACAGTGCTGGTGAAGGCTGGTGGAGACAGCTCATGTTTCCAAACTGAAAAGTCAGCAGGAAAGAGGCCTCCTGAGGCACAAATAAACTGAGAAAAACAATTAACTATGACAATTAATTAGGCAACCGCCATGGCAATTTTACACCTCAGGATAGAAAACACACCTGCAACTCATTGCATTGGTTCTCTACCACATTCCTAAGAAAACATGAGGGAAGGGAAACACTGCCTGTCTCATAGGTGTTGTGCACACCAGGGGGACCAGAGGCACATCATACGCATGATCCTGGTCCAGGCTGTGGGAGAGCATGGCCACAAGAAAGTCCAGGTGCAACACAGCACGAGGACCATGGTGCACTCCCCTCTTCAGCAGCAGAACCAGAGATTTGCTAACTTCTACAAGGACACTGACACGAAGTTAAACAATGAAAAGTGGCACCAGCTCTTGGCACCAACCTACTGATGTGCTGGCACTGCCAGAGTGAGCACTTGCCTGGTGATGGTCCATGACACCATGGGATGAGTGTCTTCTGGCTGCCAGGGAGATGTGGGTCTCACAGCCTGGGCCTGAGGCTGGGAAAACCTTGGGCAGGGGCTGGCCATGGTAAGCCAAGGTGGCTGCTTCCGATGGGTTTTGATATTATCTTGCATTTTGAAGCCGCAGACCCAGACAGGGATGATACCACACTATGGCGCAATCTCTTGCCCTCAGCCACACAGACAGAGGTTCACTGCCTTCTACAAGGACACTGACACCAAGTTAAGGCATCATGAATCTAGCAGAGCCCTGGGCAGGGGTTGCCTATGGAGGCTGCTCCATTGTTTGTTCTCCTGCCTTTTACAGTCACAGACCCAGGCGGGGACAGGACCAGACCATGGCACACCCTTATCCCCTCCCTCCGCAGCCACTTGGCCAGAGATTTCTGCAGATTTCAACAAAGCCCTTGACCTAAGGACAAAAAGGTACACAGAGCCCCAGTCTGCACTGCACCATGGTCCCGCAGGCAGCTGGAGGCTCCCCACAGCCATAGACAAGGGGGAACCAGCCTTTGAAGTGTTCAAAAAATGTGTGTATGTGGCACTTGGGGACATGTTTTTGCAGTGAAGATGGCAGTGCTGGGTTAATGGCTGGACTTGATGTTCTTATAGGTCTTTTCCAACCTTAATGATTCTATTGTACTATGATTCAATACACAACATCCTCTGTCTTCATTTACCTGACACTATTTATGGACTGTGACAGAAATTCCTATTCAACTCAGGTTCTCTACATTATATTCAATAAATAAACTATTAAGGAATAAAATGTAACCTATTGTATATACAATGAACTTTTCCTGGCACAAACACCTGGTTTTTAGTTCTCCCTTAAGCAAGCATTTCCCCAAATGACAACTTGAAATTATGGAAAAAAAAAAAAGTCCAAAATTTTACAGTGCAAATCACTACTGTAGCTGTAATGACTCTTGACCAACATAGTAACATCAGTAATATGTGATGCTTTCAGAGCAAAGTGATGCCCAATATAGCCTACACTGGGCTATATTACAGGATGATAAGGGACGTTTTTATCAATGAAAGCAGGACTAGTTGCATTCTGATTTCTTTTACCACTTCAGCTTGTCCCTGTTTTCTTTTATAGTACTTAAAAATGTTTAGCTTTTTACGGTTTAGAATGAAATTTGGATATTGTATTGGATAGTGTTCCTCATGGTTTTCACAGAAACAAGTCAAAATGCATCTATGCTGCACAGAAATTGGGAATATTCCTTCACATATTCTGTCAGCTGGATACTCATTGGCTATATCCGTGTTAGCATTGTGAGCAGCATGGTAGGCAGCATTCTCTGGGGCTAGACTTCAGTGCTCTACCATGGCTCATCCATGCTGACCACAATTCTTCCAAATCTTTCCAGGGCATGCTCAGGGAGTTAGTGCAGGACAAGGACCTTTCCCAGTAGGTAGTTTGAATACAATCACTCTGTTTTGGGAGACAGAGAGCTCAGTCACACAGGTGGGAGATACCCAAATCTATCTGCCACAGAGCCAGACAACAGCCCAGGGCACCTTCTAGTCACTATGCAGATACAATCTCCATGTCCTATATCCTGAAGACTTCAAAAACAAGCATGTGTGAGGTCTAGTGTGTCATATTGCATCCTCATCTATGTCAAAGTTGTGGTTCTTCATCTGGACCTTTCCTCAGGCAACAGCCATGACATGGCAAGTATCCGATGAGCAACTGGCCACAGGTTTTGGCTCTGCGTGCCAGCACTGCCCCTCGATGGGTTTGATGCCAGATCCTTGCCCACAGACACAGAGATGTGTGTTTGGGTAGCATTTGCCCACAGGTCACCTTCCATCTCCATCTGGGGAATTCCCCACTTTCTTTTGGGTCCCTATAGGGTCTCTGCCCCAAGGCAGCAGAGCATCCACAACCTTTCCTACACGATCGTGACAGTGCATGAGCTTTGGGCAAATGCCATGGCCAGGCCTGGGCAGGGACAACTTTGACATATCCTGCATAAAATTTTGGTACATTTGTGTGGCTGTTTGGTACACAACCCTCTGCACAGCTGAGCATGGCCAACAGGACACACCTTCTTCCTCCCTTCCACTCCACACTGTGATGGCCTGTCCCATTTGAAAGCTTGTTAGCTTAATTTAAGAGGTTATTTTGCAAGAAAGACTGACCCATGCCAAAGCTAACATAGGAAAAGAACTGTCATCTCTTTCCTCTTTATGAAGTGCTATTGCTGTGCCAGAAGCAAGGCCCAAACTCCTAATGTTTGATCCAAGACAAAGATACTGTCCAGCAACAACAAAACCACTTATATTTGCACTCCTAGCTCAGTCCAGCCAGAAGGTAGGGTCTCCCAAGCATCTAAGGCTTGGGAGACATTCGCTTGGGAGACATTCTCTTGGGATAGCCCATGTATGTGAATAACCTGTTGAGCAAAACCCAAATGTTCCAGAGGAGACCATTTCATTTTGCCAGCATCATTATCCAGTACACTGCATATGTATACAGTATCTTCATGGAAAACCAGACTGAAATAAACACCTCTGAAGAAATCATTCCAGAGCAGCTGGCTGATTAGGTAAAGTAAAAATGGTTTTAGTCCAAAACTTATTTATTCAGAATTAAATCCTTTCACTTCAGAATAGAGGGTCCGTTTGGGAGTTGTTTGGGGACAGGTTATTCTGTTATAGGTATGCCCAGCCCTCAGTGGGAGGGTGCCAATGATTTCAACATGTGATTAAAATAAAAATAAACATTAAAAAGACCACACACAAAATTAAAAAAAAATAAATGAAAAAACAACCAACCAAGCAAAAAATACCCCAACTCAACCCAAACCAAAACCAACCAACCAAAAACCCCTAACACAACAATACCTGCAGCAGGTCCAGGAGTTGTGATATTGAACCAGGGTCTCACAGCTGAGTCCCCAGCACCTACTGCAGGGTGCTGTCCAATTTGGTGTGAGAACCCAGGGACAGAATGGGGCAAAGATGATGGCTACATGCCGAGGCACTTGAGGGGTTTGCTGCTTCTGACCACATGCTTGCAAGCAGGCAGGATGGTACCTGCAAAGGGGAAAGATGACACCTACAGTAAACTGTGACTCTCTCAAACATGCCCTGGGTACCTGAATAATTCTCACCCACCTGGGCTGTCCCACCCAAAACAGCCCTGTTCTGGTTTACAGTCTTTGGCAAAAAGACAGGACTCACACAAAGTGATGCCACTGCGTTGGCAGGAGGCATCCAGCTGAGCAAGTGGAGCAACTTCTTCAGCCAAATAAATGACAGTGCTTCATAAGGCAACAGGCTCTGGATCCAGTCCATGCCTGCCTGACCAAGTTCACTCAGGGTATGGCAGGGCAAACCCAGCAGAGGTAAACAGGAAAACTAAAAGTGTCAAACAGAGATGCTCAGAGCCCTACCCATACCCAGCACAGTCACAGCCCCTGGACTGTTCTGCAGGCTGTTATCAGTGCGCTGGGCTGCAGCAGTGCTCAGGGATGATGCCAGCCAGAGAGGTCATCCATTCCAGCCTCCAAAAGGCCATATGTATCCAAGCCCTTTGCAGTGCCTGCTGCAGTCACAGTGGAGTGGGAAGAGACAGAGAGAAGTAGGGCCTGGTGCCAGCAGGGCATGGTGGGAAGGTTTATTCCTGGAGGCTTTGCTGCAGGAAGCAGAGCATCTTCCCTGGTTATAAGAAAGATGTTTTGGGAGCAAAGAGTTCAACTCTCACCAGCACGTGCCACAGGGTTGCAAAATATCATTGGGAAGATGTCAGGGCTCATGGATAATATCTGGCTTTTTGAGTTTCACAACTAAATGCTGAGATCCTCATCTAATTTACTACCACATTAAACATATGAAACAACAACTTACCGTTTTATAATCTTCCCCAGGGGAAGTTAAGCTGTCGCAGGATCCTGCAAGAGCTGCAGTGAATGTTGGAGGTTAGTCCAGCATTGCCAGTGATCTCACTGTGAGAGCTCTTCCAGCCAAAAATACAGCAGTATCCATGATCCACAAACATAATGCTCATGCCAGCACCATGGCAGACCTTCTTCAAGCCATCCTCAGTGTGACAGGCACCTGCTCACACTGTGCTGGCAGGCAAGCTCCTCCCAGCATGGTCTTCACCAAGACCTTGGACCCCCCAGGAGCACTCTAAGGCAAGTGTCACTGTTTCTTCTGTTCTTGAAGACTTCCCTTTCCTTCCTCTTCCCTGACTCCTCAACTCTTCCAGCTTTTCTCTGGGCAGCTGAATCACAAAATCATCACAGCATCAGCTTACACCACAGCCGTCAGAGCACGGTGCAAAGGATGCACGAGTTCACACATTTTCAGGACACATTCTCCCTTAGCACCTAGGATCTCACCCCATGATATTAGCTGGGATTCCCCCAGCTGTTTGGTGAGAGAAGAAAATGCTTCAGACGCAAACTTCATGTGACACTTGCCTGTGATTGACTTGTACTCCATGGTAAAACTCTGGCGTTGCCACAGTTTTCTAAATTTCAAGGGGTGTTTCTACTCAGTACTGTTCATTTTTCACAATCTGCTTGTCTTAACTCTTTACACAGGTTGATCAAAACTCATTAAAATGGGGCACATATTTGTAAAAATGCTCTAAACCCATTATCTGTGATATGCAGAGTGGTGGATGCTCTCAGGGGGACACCAAGAGCAGTAAAAAAGCATCTGAATGTTATCAATAGGGCTGTGTCTTAATGTCACATTCTGCACAATGGTTGCATCTTCTAGAATTAAACTGGTCTCTCCCTGCCTGCAGAGAGAGGAGCCTGACAGAGCCTGTTCCTCCTGCCTGCATCTCTGTTAATTTATAAAACTTGCTCTAGCCCCTGGCCAGTCTGAGAGCTCTGAAGATCCTTTGTAGGTCTCAGAGTTTTAAAAGCAACAGCAGACAGACTTTCTTTGTATCGGACACTGCACTAATAAGAAAAAAATCACTAAAACCCCAAATTAATCTGTAGTTTCATTTTTTTCCCCTGAAAGCATAAGCAGCAGGGGGTTGAGCTGAATGACAGGACATTTCAGTTCACAAAGCTGCCAACTCAGTGCAAAAGCCCTCCCTCACTGTGGATAGCCTGATCTTCTCACAGGTGTTGGGAGTGGTGGGGCTGGCTGGAGCGAGGGGAACCAAGGGCCCTCACATCCCACAGGTTCTTCATGAGATGGGACTCCAGCAACAACCACTGCTCCCCAGGAAACGCAGCTTCACACTGACATGACTATCTGGACAAGAAATGGAGTGCTGGATGGAAAATGCTGTCCAGAAGCAACATACCAATGAAGCCTATACAGCTCTGCTGGTCCTGCAGCTTGCTGGGTCACAGGAAAGCTTGGAAACACCCTGCCGAGTTTTTTCCATGTCCACAGTGAACTCTTCTTGGCCAACAGTCTCTTCTTGGCCTCTCTGTTGCCTAGATTCTCATCCCAGAGAAGTGCCTCCACTTCTCAAAACTTCCCCTTTGCCCACTGGCTTTCAAAGGAACTTTGGGACATTATTCTCTTTTTTTCCTTCAATCCCATTTCTTCAACTATTGGGTGATACTTCATGCAAATATCTTCATAGGTCAAGTCACTTCAGATGCTGAGCTGTTGGAGATAAGAGAAGTAACAAGTTGTTATGCCTGTTCAGTTTCTATGGCAGCAAGAAGAGAGATTTTTCATTAGGCTCTGCTTTCGAGATACTGCCTCCAGAGCAGCTCCCAGGCTCTAGCAATCAGTGGTCCCTGTGTGACCTGTGGCTTCAGGACCTGCCAGACCCACAGACATACTGCTGATGGCGTTTGCTGGCAGTTTGCTGTCTGGAGTAAGACACATACAGTTCTCCAGTCTTGCATCTCAGTTAGGAGATCAGTGTGGAGCAGAAGCCCTAAGGCTGAAATGCTGTTGAGTAGCAATTCAGGGGGAGCATGAAAGGGAATAGAAAACTTGGTGAAGACAGTCTAGTAGCTGAACTAAATGAACTAACATCTGTCCTCCTTCAAGCAGTTTCATGGGCAGAGGACAGTGGCTCCATCCCTATGACCTAAAAACAAAAGACTGACTTTTTGTAAAGATGTGAGAAACTGAACAAGAGATGAGATGCTGTCATTCTTCATGGCATTATGCAGGGTTGAAAGAGCATAATCATAAATTTAAAATCCAGGAAGAGCTTTGCAATGGTGGAACAATTTCTCTGTGTAACGTTTTATTTAAGGTACCCTGTGGAACAAGCTCAAGTCTGCTTTTCCATCAATGCCGTTTACAATGAATGAAAGCCTGTTGGGTGTCAGGGTCACCAGCACTGCTGCTTTGCTAAGAGTCCTGAGGGAGACAGAGCCTTCCTTGGAAACAGCCTACTCCTGCACAGTGGTTTGTCTGTACACTCGTAGGTATCCTCCAAAATGTTCTTTTGGGATTTCCACAGATACAAAATATATCTGTCATGTTTGTGCTGACAGAGTATACCTTTTTTAGATGCAGATCAACATTCTTGGCTTTCTTCTTGGTCTTATTGCACTGAAAGGCCAAATTAGTTGTTTTCTTGACCAAAACACAGACTGCTTTTGAGAATCAAGAAGCAATATGTTCTTTTCTCTTTGAATAGCAGAGAAAGCCTTTCTGAAGTCTTGTGAGGCAGTCTCTGGAGTACATAACATGGTAGTTGGAGAGGGAGAAGGAGCCACTGTAACACAGGAGGTAGAGTCAGCAAAGAAAATGATGAATGCTGTTGTGGTGGGTTGACCTTGGCTGGATGCCAGGTGCCCACCCAGCCGCTCTATCACTCCCCTTCCCAGGGGGACAGGGCAGAGAGTAAGGAGGAAAAACAACTCATGGGTTGGGATAAGGCAGTTTATTTAAAGCAAAAGCAAAAGTGGAAGCTTGTGCATGCAAAACCAAAGCGAAGAGAAAGATAACATGGTTTGTTCTCAACTTCCCATGAGCAGCAATGGTCGGCTACTCCCAAGCAGCAGGGCTTCAGCACGCATGACGGTTCCTCAGCAGGCAGCCATTGGAGACAATGAATGCCTGCCTTCCTGCTCCTTAGCTTTTATATCTGAGCTGATGTAATGTGGTATGGAATATCCCCTTGGTTAGTTTGGTTCAGCTGGCCTGGATCCCCTTGGATCCCCTCCCAGGATCTTGCCCTTGATTGAGGAAGGAATGTTACAGTGCTGATGCTGTGCTCAGCAGTAGCCAAAACACCGGTGTTTTATCAACACCCTTCTGGCTACTAATGCAAAGCACAGCACTGTGAGGGCTGCTGTGGGGAAATGAACTCCAGCTCAACCAGACACAGTACAGCCATTTTGGAGAGATGTGAGGGCATTGGGGAGGCATCTGCGATCAGAGGATGGAAGAAGGAATGGGGAGAGAATGAGGCACATGGATGCCTCTGGTAGCCTGGCCAGGGCAAATCAAGCTGAGGTTTCACTTTTCCACCAAAGGCGAATACATTTTTCTAGTAGGAAGCATAAGTCTTCAGCTCCCCAGCATGAGAAAATGGACTCTGAAAGAGCAGAAGTTGAGGATAGTGGCACATTGCATCAGGAATTGGACTTTCCTCTCTAGCTTTAGCCATATAAAACTCTGATTCGTGATCCCATGAAGGCAAGACTGCCTTGGTGCTGAGCTTGGCGCTCACAGGGGCTTGGTCACTTCCCAGAGATGTTGAGCCATGTGGCTTCTTAAAATACACCTGTAATCAAACACCAAAATGGATAGTTTCCACTGGCCAAGTCTAAGCTGGTTATTCCTCTAATCTGTAGATTAGACTCCCCCGCCGTAGCTGATAAAGAAAGACAGTAAACTCTGAATACTATCCTCAACAGTATCAATCCACAAATCTTAAATATACATCTTAGGATGAGCTGAATCCTCCAAGGGAAGCACACCTCCTACCACTGATGAGAGGGAGAGCCCAGTCAGCCAACTGGGCTGGACACCCTGCCTCCAAGAGGTAAAGTAAGGTGAGATGACTCCCACCTCATATAGCCTCTCATATCACCACAATCTTGCCTAAGGATGCTCACTAGTCTTCTCTTCACCACTATCAATGACCTGAGCATTAACTAGAATCACAGGCCAAGAGGTTACAAATATGGAGTTCCCAGTGTCCACATCTGTCTCCAAGGCCTTGGTGCAGCTGCTGCCTCTACAAGAGCTCCCAGCAGTGCTTGTAGGGCACCTGGGGCATCTCTGGTCAAAGAGACCCTACCAGCACAGCTCTCCTTCAGCTCCTTTGTGCATTGACCTTGTCCAAGGTGAAATGTTGCCAATGGGCTAAGATCACACTGCTTTCTTTAATAAAAGTGGTGCTGCAGGAAAATGAAAACTTGTCTCATTTCTATGCCAATAAGCCATCTTCATAGCCTGGATTTCAAGGGATAATAGCCGCTGTCACCTTGCTGCCATTGCCCTACAAGTTACTTCAAATGTATCAGAGAATGACAGAATAACTGAAGTTGGAAGGGATCTCTGGAAGTCATTAGGTACCAGCCCAGCTCTAAGTAGGTCCAGCTACAGCAAGCTGATCATGGTCATGATTTGAACATCTCCAAGGACAGAGACACTACCACCTCTTGGGGCAACCTGTGCCAGTGTTTGACCAGTCTCACGGTGCCAACCTGATGCCTTATATCGAAACAGAATTTCCTGTACTGTCTCTCATTTTTTCACCACGCATGTTCGATAAAGGTCTGGATTCATATTCCTTATTACCTCCCATAGGGTAGTTGTAGGCAAAAAACCAAACCTCTCCTTTGCCTTCTCCTGTGACTGAATAAGCTCAGCTCTCACCATCTCCTGGTACCTCAATGTACTCCAGCCCTCTTGGTGACCCTCCACCAGGCTCTCTCCAGTCCATCATAATGTCCTAGTTAGAACAGCTGGGACCAGTTCATCACTGTATGGGTATAACCCAAAACTGTGTATTCTATGGCCTTTTCCCAGAAACTGCTATCAATAGACCATTTACACCATCTGCCCAGAAGCGGTCTGACTCCTCAGGCTATAAACTGGATGTTAAGAGGTCTGTGAGATAGGAGGATGCTCCTGTCCTCACGCCCATTGTGGAACTCCCTGCCCTGAGAGAGGTACAGGGCATTCCTGCCTGAACTGGAGGATATATCATCTTGGAGTCTTGGGACTTTTTTAACCACTCGTGGGATCCAGAGGAAGACTGCAGACCACAACTCTCAACTAGACTGCAACCACCACTCTCGACTGGACTGCAGCCATCACTTTTTCAACCAGACTGCAACCACCACCCTCGACCGGACTGCAATCACCACTCTTGACCAGACTGCAACAGCAGTCCTTTTACTTTGGACTCAGGGGCCCAACAAACACCACTCTGTTCATGCCCCAGGGTGCTGGGTTATACATTTGGGTTTTTTGGGTTAAAACCAATTGTTTGTCTGTATAATCGTACTTATTGTATTATTTTATTAAATTGTTATTCTGACTTATAATCTCTCTTTTGAGTTGGGTTCGTTTCCCCGGCCAGTTTACCTTTAAACCAGCACAAGTTCCATAACACTTGTCTCTCTACAAGAGTACTCATCTCCCTGGCTTTCATTCCCCCCCTGAGGAAAGGACACCCTTCCATATGAGTCCAACAAGAAGTACACACGGCAAGCACAGGACTGAGAGTGCCCTCAGCTTCCAGGTTCCTGGAGCACCTCAGCACCAGTGGTCAAAACCCAAGACCAGCAGGTTAGCAAGGGAAAAGGAGACCCCTTGTCACCCTTGTTCTGAGAGCAGAAGCAGCCTAATAGGGTTTGCAGCAACACAAACAAAAAAACTTAGGATGGGATCTGAGCATTTTATCAGTCTCCAAGACTCCAAACCAATTTTACAGATGCAGAAATAAGGAAGAGGAAGACTAAGGAACTATCTAACAGAAAGCCTTCAAAGACCAGGAGACGGGACACTGGGCACAGGGCACGCTACCCTTGAGCTGCCTTGGGGAATCTCTCAGACTTTAGAGCAATTGGGGTCAGGTCACTGTCTCTAATATAGGAAGATGAGACTTATGTTGAGGATGTGTACTGAAAATGTATCTGCAAATGACAAAGTGGCTCTGCATTCAGCAACTGTCACTAGGCATGGGAATTAAGGAACTCAGGAAAAACCCACCTGCCTGTGAACGATTTTGCATGCAGAAGACAGAGAGCATAGAAGGCTGTGGGTGCCTTCCTGTATGGGAAGCCCTGAGGGCACCGGAGAGTTTGCAGGGCTGATCTATCCATACCCAGCTGTGGGCTGACCCTGGAAAAGATCAGAGCTTGCCTCACATTTCAACAGAGCCTGGGGGCACAATTTAGCAGAGGTCTCCAAGAGCAGCCGTGCAATACCTGAGTCACTCACCCTCCCTGTGGCTGCTCTGGCACATTGCTGGGCACCCGGTGCACAGGAGCCTTGACAGCAGCACAGGCTTGCAATAGGCTCTGAAGTGGAAGAAACTGTTTTCTCAGCATTTTATTTCAACTAATGTGTTCAGGCTAGTATCACAGTGTGCTATTAATCCTGCCCCAGTTTGTAATTCAGCTTTCATGTTGGCTCCATTTTTCTCTTTTTAATACCACTATCTGGCCTTCTGGTTCTTAAATGTGGGACCTATTTTTTTTGTCTGCTGCAGCAGAATGAGCTCATTTGGTCCTTCATTGCATAAGCAACAGGACTGTGAAGTGGAATAGAAGGCTATTTTATCTCTATGTATGTCCTTGGTCAGATTGACACCAGAATACTGCACCCTCCTGAAGTGCCATATTTAAGAGAGGACATCAAAAATTGGAGCAGTTGAAGAAAAGAGTCATAAAAAATGGTTTGAGAGCTAAAGAAAACCACTTACAGCAAGAGACTTCTAGAGGTCAGCCTCTGTAACTTGTCAGAAAGAAAACTGAGAAGTGATTTGATGATGTGTATAAGTACATATGTGGAGAGAAAATACCGGACGCTAAGAGGGTACTAAAAATTTAGTCTGAGACAGGCACATAGATAGACAGTGATGGGCACCGGGGAACACGTCGAGATGAATTAGAAATCAGGCACGCTTTTTAACCATAAGGATGTTAACCTTCTGGAGAAAATTGCAAGCTGAGTGATGGATACTGCACTTCTGGATGTATTCAAGACAAGTTTGGACGCTAATTCAATGTGGACATGATATTCCATAGGATAGAGGCAGGGATTCCTAGGGGATGGAAATCGAGGTGAGTTTATGCAAATACAGACCGGGAGGCAATAGAATACAGCTTCACAAATTTGTTTCATATTACCTTTTTTCTGTTGCCCAACATGTTCTTGGACAAAATCCTTGGGGGGCAGGGGAACTCAGTCTCTAAGGTACTAATAAACTATAAGTAAGCTAAGTGGTCACTGTTAAGGCTGGGAGGGATTTAGGGAGGGAGAACTGAGGTATGAGGATGCATGCTGTGAGGCTGCACCTGAGATGGGACAACCCTGGATGGTTGTACAGACTGGGGAATGAGATGCTGGAAAGCAGTGCTGCAGAAAGGGACCTGGGGGTCCTGTTGATGGCAAGTTGAATATGATTCAGCAGTGCCCTGGCAGCCAGGAGGGCCAATCATGTCCTGGGGGCATCAGGCAAAGCATCGACAGCTGGTCAAGGGAGGGAATTGTCCTGCTCTGCTCTGCACTGGTGCGGCCTCACCTTGAATATTGTGTGCGTTTTTGGGCACTGCAGCATAAGAAAGATATTGAGCTCTTACAGAGCGTCCAAAGGAGGACAACAAAGATGGTGAAGAGCCTTGAGGGGAAGCTGTATGAGGATTGGCTGAGGTCACTTGGCCTGTTCAGCCTGGAGAAGAGGAGACTGAGGGGAGACCTAACTGCAGTCTGCAATTTCCTTGTGAGAGGAAGAGGAGGGGCAGGCACTGATCTCTTCTCTGTGGTGACCGGTGACAGAACCCGAGGGAGTGGCCTGAAGTTGTGTCAGGGGATATTTAGGTTGGATATTAGAAAAAGGTTCTTCACCCAGAGGGTGGTTGGGCACTGGAACAGGCTCCCCAGGGAAGTGGTCATGGCACCAAACTTGACAGAGTTCAAGCAACATTTGGACAATGCTCTCGGGCACACGGTGTGACTCTTGGGGATGGTCCTGTGCGGGGCTAAGGGTTGGACTTGATGATCCTTGTGGGTCCCTTCCAACTCAGTATACTCTGTGATTCTGTGATTCTGAGGCTGCTCCCATGTGAACACCTTCAGGACTGTGGAGTATGGTGGTGAATACCAGCACCCCAGCTTGGTCCCAGTATCTCCACACTGGCCAGCATGGTCCTACTCAAGAGATGCTCATCCAGCTCTGTGAGAAAAAGTGTTATCAGGCTCCTGAAACTTAACTTTTCCCACTGCCTCTGCTGGTGGCTGCCAGCTCTGTGAAGCAATACTTATAAACTCATGTCTTTGATATACAGGAGAAGTGGATAAAGGCCGTAAAGCCCAAATTGTGTGGCAGAGCTAATCAGAACTAGGTCTGGAGGATCACTTAGTCCACTCCCCTGCTCACAGGCAGAATGGCTCCTCCAGTGCTGTTCATGGGGGATAGTCTGTAGTTCAGACACACCTCAGTGGGATAGGGCCTCCACAAGACTTCCAATTTTTGTTGTGGGGATGTTTGTATTCTTTTCATATGTTAACTTGAGCCTGTCTTCCTCTGCCTTCCCTACAGTGGACACCAAGAATGGTATATCTCCTCCTCCTTTAAAAAATTTTAGTATATTTTTAGATTTTTAAAGATTTTTTTTTAAATATTTTTAAAAACATAGACTTTTTAAAAAACTGCCAAGTTAAACCCCCTTATAGTTTTCTTTTTAAAAAATTTAGTGACCCTCATTCTGAGCACCTTCCTTCACAGACCGTGTTTCTTTGCACCTCTTCACTTCTTACTGCCTCTCTGTGGAGATGTCCTCTCTCTCAGATGTCCTATATTCTCTTAACAGCAGTGCAGGACTGGGGACAGATGCCCAGGGGATGAGGACAAGCCCTTTCTTCCACCCAGAGAGCAGTATGCCGGTCCCTCATGATCAGCTGGTGATGCCCTGAGACACGCAGTTCCTTCCCTGCACTGCTTTTGCTGCTCAAGTCATTCCCCCATCCTGCACACGTACAGTTAATAAATATACCCCCAATTATGCAACTCCTCATTAGTTAACGTGGACCTTTTTAAAGGCTCCTACATGTCTGCATCACAAAAATAACACATCAGAAAACCGCAAAGAGAAACTTCCAATTAAGCTCACTTTGTAAATCATCTGTGGTTTCCAAACAAGCCTGGCGCACCACATTCCTCTTGGTTTTCCTCGTGATGGATGCTTGCAGTCAGCACTTTGTGCACAAACTTTTGCAGTGGCTTTAAAGCTGAAGCTGCTCTGAGCAAAAGCCATGTGCCCTGGACCCAGCCCCAAAGCTGTGAACTGCATCCAGCCCCCAGCTATGGCTTCTAGATGCACAAACAGCAAGCTGCTGGGCATGTAAAGCAACTATTGAGCTGTTTTAGCTCTTAACACTTCGTCAAAGGGCTTATGAATCTTGAAAGCAGTTTGAACCCTTTCTTTCCCTGATAATTTCTTGCTCTCTTAAGGGATACATTTCTGCAGATGGCTGCATTTGAGAGGTTTCTGTCGGCTCAAGGAGACAAGTGGTCTTCAAGAATTCAAAACTCAGCAGGACTCTGAATCCCTTCCAGCTGAGCTCTTGTGCTCTGCAGCCTCTGTGCTGCTTAAGAAATTTCAATATTTATCAATCCAGCGTGAGCGCCACACCCCAAGGAACCCTATATCAAAGGGGTTATAAGCTCCGTGTACACGGTGTATAGAACACTGAGGAACTTGTGCTGGCTGAGCAAGTGTGTTCTGCACATTCAATACCTGCATATTCCTCTCTGTACAGGAAAATTACATGGAAAGCTCTGAGACTTAAATAAAAACCAAGGCTTAAATGTAAATTCATAATGAGTGCTGAGAGACTGGAAGATTTTTTCATGGCATGCTAAACTCATTCTTAAGGAAAAAATGACTTTGTGTCAAGGTAAAACTGAATGTGAAGAGCAGAGCTTCCTGGTGACACAAGCAGTCCAGCTTTGTGTCATGTAGCAACAGAAGCTGGAAATCCTGGTCAGAGCAGAAATACTTCAGAAAGCCAAGACAGGATATGCACTCTCTTTGGGTGCAAATGGAAATGGTCTTAGCCCTATCTTCACAAAGAGCAGGCAAAGCTCTCCCAGCTGCCCATGTCCCACAGTGCCCCAGCTGGGTCTGGGAGCTGCCCGGCCAAACTATAAGCCATTCCATGGCAGTGATCTGGACAGCTTCCTTCAGAGAAGGCTGTGTTTGATCTCAACCTCTTGGAAAGCACCATCTATAGGTCTCCTAACAAGCATCAGAGACAGCAACAAACCATCATTACACCCTGGCCGCCTCCATGATGGATCTCCCACCGCTGCCCTTGCCTCCTCCTTTGCCTATCTTGGATTGCCTCACTGGTGTCCCCGGTTTCTTTCTTCGGCTGGGGTTGTCATTCCTGCGTGCCTGTCCACTATCTCACACAACACAGGTCTCTGAAGAGATGCTGTGCCCACCGGAAGATCAATGTCCTTAGCAATGCCCCTGTAAAGGGATCCTCTGTCCCCCTCTCTTGAGAAGAGTGAGGTTGGTGGGCTTGTGCCTTCTCCCACTGGCAGGTGGATGGGAGCATGCAGCCTGTCAAGAGGCATGTAGTTCAGGAGGAGACTCTGAAAGATGTTTGATCCCCAGCAAGTGACATTTTTTCATCCGCCTCATGCCTCCAACTGCCTGTTATCCGGCAGCGACAGCATTTCCTTTGTGTTCCCCTTTCACCTCAAAGTGTGCCCCGTGTGGCAAGGAGCAGGCACAGCTCCTGTGCTGCACAGCAGGCAATGGATTCTTGGCCTCCTCCCCCATGGCACTGGCTTGAGTAGACATGGGATAGGCACTCCTCACTGAGGGCTCCCACTGCTTCAAGCTCTCTTCTGAATCAGCTTCAAACCTCTTCTAAGGACAAAAATCTGATGTGCTGCCCTGAGAGATGAGGGGGCAACCAACACTGTAGCAGCAAGGTGAGATGAATTCCCTTAATGCAGTGAAGGATACTCACTTGGGCAGCTGCATCATCATCCCAGGACTAGCTCCAGCAGCAGGAATTCCTATCACCAGTCTCTTCCTCACCCTATCCCACAGGCCTTCTCTGACTGTTCAACACCATCTCAAGTAAGTGTGACTCCCATTTGGGAAGCCGCATGGTGGGCTCTGTCAAGTGGGTTCAGACACAAGCTTGTTCCTGTCCTTTACTGAATCTGGCCAGGCATTTTCTTCTTAAGTGTGACAGAGTTTATTTATCTTCTTAAAACTACTCTGTACCATTAGAGGAAAATACTGGCCAGGCAGCCTGCAGTCAACTTCTATCAGAACTACTGAAAGTTGAAACAAGATATAAAATACCTCTAGTTGGAAGAAGTCTTTGAGAAGTAGAGTTGCTGGGTCTCTAATGGGAGACAAAGCCCTTGCATTCCCAGGGCCCCCAAACCCTCTGCAGAAAAGCTATGGTCCACACACAGCCACTGAGGGCTGCTGACATACCCACACACAGCCCCAGCAGAGCAACACAACAGAAAAATCACAGAAGAGCCCCATCACCGAGGAGCAGAAATGCAATAGCTTTATTCCCACCTTGGTTGTAACAGCCACCACCAGCTACAAAGGAATTTCTTGAATAGACTCAGTCTAGGTGGGTTCATTTTTTGCATAATTGGGTTTCTGGTGCCAGATGCTTAACAGCTCCCTTTGGGAGGCTGCAGTTTGGTTTTGCTTCTGGACAGCTTCAGATCAAGGAGCACGCACTGGAGAATCCTGTACCAGCAGGGTCATGCAGAGTGACTGGGTACTCCCAGCAGTGGGGACCTGAGTGTGAGTGCCTGGGCTCTGTGCACACTTAGGAGAAAGGCAGAGGCAGGGAGACTGGCAGAAGGTCACTGCAATCCATCCTGTCACTCCACACTCACATTCACCCCTGGTTACTGGTGGCCTGGAGTGTATTTGCTGGTCCCAGATCTTTTCTTCCCTTTTGTCTGGGCAGCATCCAAACATCCCTAGAAACTATGTGATCTCAAACTGTGTGGGTGCACCTGGCTGTACCTCCTGCAAACAAAATACTCAAATCTTGTCTCTCACCACCCCTGGAGAACTCCTGCATCTTTCCCCACTTCCCTGTGTATCCCACTGCCTACCAGTCCTCTAAACCCCACTTGCTGTGCAATAATAATATAACAAAGTCTCCTGCCCTCCTGTAGGTCATAAAACCAAATACTCGGTGTATTTGCTTGATTATAGTAACACACCATGACAGCAATTTCTTTTTTCTTTGCCTTACTGTGTAGCTTGCTGCATGCAGTTTATGGACCCACCATGGACACCTCTGGTGATCTGTGTTAAATAAACAGGCTCAGTCGTAAAGAAAGGGTGCTGATGAGGATCTGGCTTACTAAAGAGACTGAAGGAGTTTATACAATACAACAAAGCAGAAGGTGTTGCTTTATATGGTGATTCTATTCAGGGATGTAGGAGAAATATCACAGAGTAGGAAATATTTGTTAGACAATGACATTAGCACAAGATCAGATGGATACAAATCAAGGGTGAACTTACTTAGATTGGAAACAAGTTCCAAATCATCTGTGAGAACACAAAACATCTGGATATGCCACAGAGCTGGAAAAGGCCTCCTGGGTCACTGGCTGCAGCAGGCTCCACTCCATCTTAAAACTGATTAGCTTTACATTTTCAAATGAAAATCCTTTGTGTTAAAATATCCATACTGCATGCCTGGGGAAGCGCTGTCCCCTCTCTACACCACTGATTTCCCTTGCCTGGCACGGGTGAGCACACAGGGCCTCAGCCCAGAATCCCGTAGTACCCCCCCTCCACAAGCATCTCTCCAGCCACTGTTTTTTGCTCCTGCACTCTTTACTCAGGGCTGTGTTTTGCAAAAGCACAGCTGCCTTTGCAGGTGAAGGAGGTGATCCTCGACAGGGTGCCAAGCATTTGCTCAAGCTGGGCAGTTCCCAGTTTAAATTAATCTAAATTCCCATGGTCAAGAGAGGGAGGCTGACCCAGCAGTGCCGCCGGCGTGGCAGCCCCACCAGGGAAGGGGCCAACTGCCTGCCTCGCTTCCCCAGAGCTGAGGCATGTGGATCCATGAAGGGCAGGAGCACATGAATCACAGCTCTTGGCTCCTCGGTGAGGGGGAAGGAGCCTGGTCCCCCAGCACCACGGTAGAAATGTCTAATTAGATACAACAGAGGGATAGATATGCATACGCAGGGACCTTTCTACACAAGCATAAATCAAGGAAAGTCAAATATTTATTTTAAATGGCTGTGCCATATGCTGATGAAACGCCAATCTGCACAGAAAAAAATAAACTCCCCAGAAGCACCTCACATCCACTGAGCTTCATCTTTCTGAGCAAACTAACAATAAGAAAATAAAATCAACAGCATCCATTATAGACTCCCTTCCATAACAAATTCAGGCAAGCTTAGGATGACATGGGCCAGTGCTTTTCAAACCACCGTCTGCAGCCCAAAGGAGCACCTATTAAGGGTCTGCAGAGGGTATTTAAGGAAAACAAAGTTGCTCTGTTTAATTCACAATACTAGGATCTTCAGCCTCAGAACAAACAAATACTAGGGGGCTGCAAATTAAAAGCAACTGAAAACTACTACTGTCTGCTTTAGGGTCAGGAACTGGGAGTCAGAGGACCAGTTTTGTCTCCTCCACTGACTCCACAACCTTCCACCTCTCTCCTCATCTTTCTACCATCTCACTCCCCATAAGCATTTGCAGCATCTCTTCTTGCACACCCAATTGGTACCCACCACAACAAAGCCCCAGGACCCTACAGAAACACACCACTATTAACATTCCCTTATTCTTCTAGCCCTCCAAACACGCTCCAGTCCCAGCACATGCCAAAGTTTGAAGACATTTCAACTTAGGCAGCAAGCTATTACGAAGTCCAAATTGATCCTCCAAAAGGCAGCTTTTGGAGCAGCAGTAACAAACCAGTCTTGCACATTACGATGTTTTTAAGCAGCAAGGCTGGGTAATGAAACCTGTTGGCAGTGCCTGCAGTTGGCTTCCTTTGTTCAGCAAGCCACTTCCACCCTCTTACATAGAAGATGCAAAGACCCCCATTTCTATCAACATGCACATTGCAATGTCGTCAGCATCTCCCTAAGGTTACTCCCTTTTTCTTCTTGGTTGTATTTATAAGCTCTGTGTAGAGTTGCTATGAATTCTGTTACTGCAAGTCCAATTGGTATTCAGTGCAGTTCCTCTCACCTTCACCATTTGGGTGACCTTTACTTCACAAGGAAGATCTAATGACATCAGCCCATTCAATTAGATGTCACACAACATGCTGTGCATGAATACCAACCGCTAAGCAAAAGAGGGCTCTGTGGAACCGAATCATCTGCAAAGGCTGTCTGAGAGATGGATAAACAATGGTAATTATTTCAAAACAAATTGGAACCAGAAAGCGCAACCCAGCAGTGCAATTGCTAGACAAAAAGGAAAGCCACAAAAAGAAGAAATTTCAGCTCTCAGTGTCTTGGGTACTCTGGTATCTTCCTCTAGGCAAATATTTTCCTACCTTTCTTTCCCTCCAAAGTCAAGTTCAAAAAACTCTTACTTCCAAGACAGTTTCTTTTACATCAGTTGAACAACATATGCAAGGGCTGCTTATAAATGAGAGCAACACAGTTGCAAACTGGCAGTAAGAATTTCTCTCTTTGTCAAATGAATATTCTAAATATTATATTTAAGTGACTTTTCACAAAGCTACACTGCTTACTGTACAGCCAGACAGTCAGGCAGAATGCATGATGCTTTTCTCCAAAAGTAAGCATGCTGGGAATGGGCCCAGCATCTTCAAGTACCAACCCAATCATGGGATCCAGCATCCTCAGGTACCAACCCAATCATGGGATCTCCAAAATCCCAACCCAGATATTGAACAAATTACTCCACGGCTTCCCCCTAACTCAGAGAAAAATGTTCCTACTACAATAAAGAAATCACAAATACACAAAAGACAGAAAACAGAGCTTGGACACAACACAACCCTAAGTCTGCCTGTGCAGTAGGAATGGGAATGTACCCATACTTTGCCACTTCGTAACAAAGGCAGAACTTTCCATGTGGCACCTCCTTGTCTGTTGAGGTAAGTTTTCTTGCATTTGGAAACCAACCTAGCCAAGACATTTCATCCCACCTGCTTTTAGCGCTAGTTGGGGCTTTCTAAAGAAGAGGAAAATTGCCTGAATCTTTCCAAGACATCTAGGTGCAGATGTGCAGAAGCACGGTGCTTTAGCTGATCAAAAGACATCTCTGTGCTGCACAAAAGAAGCTCCTCTGTTAGAAGTACTGAGCTGCCGTGTATGAGGTAAGTGGGTCACAAGAACAGGTCACAAGCAGAGTACAAAACCAGACTGGCTTAGAAGGCGGAGAGGGTCCCACGTCCCTGTACTGTGGGATACATGAGCATCACTTGCTGCTGCAGCTCAGTTAGCCATGGCTTGTATGGCAGCTAGGCTTTGAACATAGGTGACTGAGGCATCCACAGCCACATCCAAGCATTCACACAGTGCTCTCATGAAACACTTAATGTGAACAGGCAAAGAAAATGTGTGCCACCTTCTCTGAAATGCAGCATCTCTCTGCCTTTGCTATCACCAGCATGGGTGGCTTTACACAGTCTGCTTTATTCTATCAGAGGGCTACTGAGCTGGCTTGGCTCCACTCTGCACCTACAGCGCTGCTGGGTGGGCACACAGAGTAGGCTCTGCTGCCACCACGGTGCTGACACTCACTATACACCAGCATGTAGCTCTGGCACTCTCAGGCTCCCTGCTTTCTCCCCAGCAGCACGGTGTCACCTGTATGTTCATCAGGTACTTATCTGTCACTACAGATCTGAAAACAATCTCAATCTCCAATCTGACTCAGGGTGGCTTATTCCGACAACAGAATAAAAATAATTAACTATTTTTTCTGCTGCTTCCACCTTCTCATGCCTGGATTGTATCGTGAAGTCTTCGCTCATTTGATGAAGGACTTCTTTACAGCACACAAGCTCTTTCATCTTTTCCGCGATCAGAACAAGTCAGTGCACCTTTGCTATTTCAGTCTCTTTTAAACTGGGGTGAGCTGAACTTTCTATGCAAAGATTTAACCCCTCCTGAAATCCCCCGATCAGCATTTCCCTTGCTCGCTCTTTCATGTTTGAGGCATTATGAAACACTGGAAACTACACGTTCTTTCATAAGGAAGTTAGTGAGAAAATTCGAATAACCAACTCAGTCCTAGGAGATGCGGGATCTCTTTCCAAGTTTGAAAGCTTCTTCCTAATAGAAGTTTTGGTCTTGAAACTCTCCTGGTTAGCAGGCAGCTGATGATACAGCTTCTCTGGAGACTGATTATACTTCCAGCCCAGGGGCAAGTTGTAAAAAAGCCTGCCTGGCTCTGGGAGGTCTGAATCAGGTGCTAACATTGAGCATCTGCTGGGGCCTCTGCTCCCCTCTCCCCCACCCTGCTTGCATGTGCTGGGCATTGGAGCATTCTCCATTTTAAAATTTGTGGCAACAAAAGGCCAATTTAAGAGAGAAAGCATTGCTGCCAGCATTATCCAAAAAACCCAGACTCTGCTTTAACTGCTCTCCATCCAGGACTTCAGTGAGTCCAACAGCACCATGACATGCTGAAGAGATCTGCATTGTATGGCAGCATTTGGAAACAGTTATCACCAAAGCACTCATAGCCCCACTCAAGTAAGACAGACAGACTCTGTACGTACATTTATTACTTCATACAAGCAGACTGCATATTGTACAAAAATTAACAGTGCCACCCAAGAGGGCCTTCACAGGTGTTTAGAAAACATGTAAATACAGCTTTAAAACATTTTTTTAATGTAATTTAGGTACAATTACTGAAGCACCACTCACTGTGTGTATATATATATATATATGCATCCACACGTGTGCGCATGATCTCCCCACACAGATGCAGATCGAACACCTTGTCGCAGCAGGCTGTGATACGCTCGTACATTGCTCTCTGAGGAATCCAACATTCTTACACAAAGGGTCTCCACCAATGGGACATGAACTGGACTTACACTGAATCATAGACCCATCCTCTGGGCCTTGAGCTGCTGCCACCATTGACTGCCCTTCTTCCTCAAGTTGCTCCTTGCTGTACCCCACTGCTGGTTCCCCTCGAGTTAATAACCCAGTCTCCAAGCCCACCTAGGTGAGTGTGCCAGCACGACTTGGTAAAGATGTAAGGGTCAGCACACAGGGCCAGATCCCTATCCTGGAAGGTCTTGGCAGAGAAAGGATGGTCTCGGCCTTCTGGGGTGCCTGATCTAGCAGGACCCAAGTAATAGGTATAATGCTGGGGCACAACCATCATAAAGATCTACTGCCTGAAAAATTTCAATTTTCTGTTCAGCAGCTCTAAAAGATGAACGGACCCGTTAAGTAAAAACATATCTGGGGTAGAAACCAAGACCTTTAGAGAAAAAGACTGCAGCACCTGAATAATTCCTACTAAAGGGAATGCCCAGTACAGTGAATTTTGCTTAACAGCCAAGAGGGAAGTTTAATGCCTTAAGGTAGAAGGTTCATCAAAAAGCTAAAGACCAACATTTTTCCCAGGGGCTGTGCTTTCATCAGTAGGAAGGTCACTGCTGCTTGCAGTGAAACTGAGCAAACCTGTATTTACACCCTACTAAGCAGCAACTGCTGAATCCCAGCACTGCTCTTGGGCAGCTGAATAGGGTTGATTACTGGCATTCATGTCTACTCCCTTCCACATCTTGATTGTGTGGACTAAACTCCTTGGGCAGCAATGGCCTCTCTAGTGAGAGACCCTGTAGTGCTAATCTGGCTTTGGCCACAGAAGATTTGTGTAGCTTTACTAATTTCTACTGCAGTAAAACAAACAAACAAAGAGTAACTGCTTCAGTCCACAGCTTCAATAAGGAAGAAATGACAGACAATATCAATGCTTTCAAAGCTTTCTCTCTATAAAGGTCCAGTTATTCCTTGGGAGGAATCATAGAATCATAAAGGTTGGAAAAGACCTTTAAGATCATTGAGTCCAACCGTTAACCCAGCACTGACGTGCTCACCACTAAACCGTGTCCCCAAGTGCCACATCTACACGTTTTTTAAACACTTCCAGGGATGGTGATTCCACCACTTCCCTGAGCAAAATAGGTAAGTATGTAATCTAAGGCTTTTGCCTTAGTGGTTTACATGTCATCACCCAAGAGACCAGTGTGCTGAGTATATGATATTATTGGGAACTTCCAAGAACTAGCAAAAAGGCGCAAATAAAGATATACTCCCATTCAAGAGGAGGTGCTATCTGTTTCTTACTCCAGTTTGTCACATCTGTCTATGCCACTAGGAGTCTCAGCAGAGAGCTGAAGGGCAGAATACCTACCAAACTGCACAGCAATTCACATCCACCAAGATGCTTCAGGCCTACCTCACAAATTCACCAAAAATTTGAGAGCTTGCATATTTCTCTGTAAATTTGGTCGTTTGACCACTCCTTCACATTCCTACCACAGGAAACCTTCATATGTCAGACTTGCAGTCTGAGTCTGTGAAAAGCTCTTATAAGTCAGTGTGACAGGACTCCAGAGACAATTTCTCATGCTAGAATTTATAACTCAACTCTTCTAATCCCTGCACTTGTATGAGGGAAGGGAAAAACCAGACAAAAACATAAATGAGATCGTACAGATTATTTTCTAAATATTACTAGATCAGTAATATTTATACATTTTTTAAAAATCTTCATTAAAAAAATTAAAGCATGAACAGTTCTACAACATAAATAGGTAAAAGTTCCATTGCCTGGTAAAGGTAGGAAAGAGTTCATACCTAATCAGAAGTGGAAATTCACAGCCACGTGTTTTAAGGATAGTCGAGTTTTAAATACAGCCTTGAAATTAGTGTCTTTACTGTATTAAACTCTTAGTATTAAAATAACAATAATAACATTCACATTTAGATAACACAGACAAAGCACAGAATAATATACAAGCATGGAAGTGCAAGTTATAACCTAAGTCAAAGTGCTCACTGGTCAAACTTCAAAGTGTCTACTGGTCAAACAGGTTCAAACTATGTTCAGAGATCAAGTATAAACTAGACTGAGAGCAATCAATGCCTTTTTCTTTTCCTCTCATTTCCACCAGAAGTCATCACAGGTAAAACTAATACAGTTCGAAGTGACATCAGTTCCAAACGGGTGTACAAGAGAGGAGAGCCAAGTCCATGTCTTGATGGAAAACTTATCCTCATTTCCTCTGTGTAATACCAATTAATCCACAGGCTTTGCTCTGAATATCCAAGCACGGAAGGAGAGAATAGTAACTTGGATGCCACATTCAAGGGAGGCAGAAGCAGCTCAACAACAATGTAGCACTTAAGAGCAGGGGGTACAGCGAGCCCTTTTTTGTTTGTCTGGAATCACATCCCCCAGGTGATTTATTGATTCCCGCCATGAAAGATGACTATGAGGAAGTTAAGTAACACTAATCCTCATTTCAAAAATCAAAAGATTACCCTCACAAGTATAATTTTTCCCTTCCTGTTTGTCTTATGTAACTATTTCAGAGATAAAATGTATTTTACAATATCAGCTCATTATTGTATTCATTCCCTTTAAAGGCAAATAGTTTAAAAGATCCTGTCACCAGAAGGGGGTGGGATGAGGGCAGAGGCAGACCTTTTATTAAACCTTTAAAAAGATTTCTAACTCATTTAGTGAGAACAACAAAAGCCATAAAACTCCAGCAAAGGAAAACTGTCACTGAGATTAAGCAGATCCAAACTCCGCCATCCATTTCTCATACTTCTCCAGGTCTGCAGCAGAAACAGATTTGGAGATTTTCTTCAGAGCCAGCTCAAAGTCCCCCTTGGTTACCGGCATCTGAAGCTCCTCTTTAGAAAGTGCACGAATCTCTTCTGGAGTCAAGCCATTAATACGTCGTCTCATTGCCATTAAAGATGCGTCCCTGGAAATACAGGACAACGTATGGGAGCTAATTGCTAGCAGCATGTGCTGTAAGCCTATGAATTTTGATTGTATTCTCTTGCTAGAAACCACTGGCAGGAACGCTTAAGACAGCATCTATTTACCACAGAAGATGTGGTTCACATCTTTCTTAGCTTCCATGTTCCCAGATCACTACATTAATTCAACATAAAGAATGCATTGGCACCAAAACCCATTTAACCATATGGTAAATGTGCAGAGATAATTAAAACTATAAAACTGAAAACCTTTTACAATGATTCATAGAGATGAAATTTTACAACTTCAGAGCAGGAAAGGGCAGGGTGGGAGACAAACGGCACTCAAAGACTTTTTTTTTAAAGTAGTCTGAATTTTTACACCCCATTCCTTTTAGATTTCAACCTTCTCCCTGCAGTCAGCAAGTGTTCAGAGTGCAGCCCAGTTCGGTTGCCTGCTCATCCATAGCACCTGAATCTGTGAAGGGTGGAGCAGGAGGCATCAGACACAGCATCACCTGCCCTTGCAGTGCTGAGGCTGTTGGTGTCTGTGGCTTCTCATGCCCTGCCTGCTCTGCGACTCCTCCCCAGCTCGGATGCTGCCAGTGCGGCTCACTGGCATGGAGAACACTGCTTATTTTCTCACACCACGGCCCACAGGCAGTCTGAAATTACATTTTCTCTTTCCCCAGGTTTTTCCCAGCAAGGGATAACACAGGCCTTAGGGAGAACAGGTAATTTCATTACTACGTGACACACACCAACTTTTCAAAACCAGGGAGTGATTTCACATTTTCAGAAAAGCAGCAGGGGAAGAAAAAAAAATTCCCGAGCCATGGTGTTACCAGATTAGTTTTTCTTGAGAGGGCTCTTAAGGGACATAGACTTCCTTCTGATAATTTTTTTCAAATACCTATCCTTCAACGGAAAAGACTCATTTGTCAAAAATTAAATAAATTATGGGAACAGGATTAAATACTAATGCTATAAACTATCTGTATCACCCTCACACCTAGAAGATTCAGGCAGTCACCAAGACTATGCTGCACTGATGGCTTTCCAAACATACAGCCCCAGAGAAGTATTCTGTGAAAGGAGCTTTTTACTTTACAAAATTCCAGCTCTTAAACCAATGGGATTTAAAAAAAATAAAAATCCAAACCTGCTTTGCACTACATTAACAAATGCAGACAACTACAGTAAATGCAGCCAACAGTAACACGGATTTGCTCAGATAATTTTTTTCTCTTCAGATCCAAGAAAACCACATTTCACAGACTCGACGTGACAGTAATACATGGTTCCAGTAAAAAGATTTGGGTCTCAAAAACAGACACTGTTAGCATGGCTTCAGTTGTAGCGAGTACTGCCTTTTATCATACAATGCAAATGATGACTTTCTATGCAGTTTTAGTTACAAATTAAGGGGAATGAGATACCTGCAAACATTAGTGATGTCAGCACCAGAATAGCCTTCAATTTTCTCAGCAATTTCTTCAAGGCTGATATCAGGATCCAGTTCTACTTCCCGAAGATTAATCTTAAGTAGTTCTGCTCTGCCTTTTGCTAGAACATAAAAATACTTGTTTGAAAACTTGCAAGAGTTACATTAAAAAAAGACATAAACACAAATTTTTCAGTGAAAAGTACAAACAAAAGAGTTCAATGTAAGAAAAGAAAAGAGAGAGAACAAGACATAGTAAAGTGTATAGTCAAATACAGCAAAGTATATTAAAACAGCATAGTCTAGAGATATTTGACAAAGTCATATGTCATTAAAAATGTCTGTTATGTCTCAGGTGATAAAGCACTTGGTTACATACTACCCAGAGGCACAAAAGAACAATCCTACAAATGTCTGCTTCTTCTCATATCCCTTTGAATTCACTTGCTGTTCAAGGGTTTAATTGCATATTATTCACCCCGTTTCATTAGAACCACAATGATTCTATTAACAGAGCTTCAGACAGCAAAACTCCTTAACAATAAGCTGAAATTTAAGCATATATTTAAGCACTTTACTCTGTTGGGACCCAAGAAAGCTGCTGAAGGCCAACAGAAGACAGATACATTAATACGGTAAACATAAATTCATATATTTACAATACAAATATCCTGGTATCCCACTTTCACACCCGGACACAGTGTGCAGAAAGTGATAACCAGCTCTGTAAATAAGCATTTATGCAGCCAATTAGCCATTTTTCTTGCAGAAGGCATGTGCATATGTGCATTTGGGTACATATGTTAAGCAGCCTAAGCTTATAAGAGGGAATTCACATTTGACAGCTTAGGCCTCAGTGTTACTCTGCACAAGGGTGGTAAAAGAAGAGGACGAATGGTTTCCTGGCTTTTACTGTACAGAAAAAATACGCCAGCTCAGCATCTTTATTCCCCAAGTGACCAATTTTTATGACCTAGAAAAAAAGGACAACCGCAACAGAAGAAGTAGCATTAGGAAAGGCTAAAAGTCTTAAGGAAATGTCCAATAAAAGACATTATGTTTTATTTATTGATGTCCCTAATTATTTTTTTGTTTATTTTGGGGCAGGGGAGGAATATAAAAGAAAACAGAAACCTTGTCTAAAGCTGCTGGGTTTGTGTGCTTTGCAGAACTGTCCAGAGCATAGAGTTATCCATCACATACAACTGACATTAACTATAAAATGGGGATTTATTATTTACAAAGCACAATATAGATATGGTATATCTGCATCAGAGAACATTCTTCTAGTTGTTGCTGTGGGGCTAAGCAAGTCTTTGCAGTATTGTGATAATGAAACACTACAGAATATATACTTGCATAAAATTCCACAATATACAGGTGTATCTATGACATATCACTTTTTCAATTAAAATGCCTGAACATGTCAAATCACACAGCACAGTTATAAATGCATCATTCAGACTTGCCCAGAACAGCACAACATTCTTATTTACGAATAGAATGCAACAGAACCTAAGATTGGAAATAAAACCGGATCACATCTCCTATGTAGTCCAGGGTGTGATACACTGTGTCAAAAACCAATCTGGTTTAATTAGAAACAAGAGGAAGAGCTGATAGGATTTTAAACTAATTGGTCATAAAGACAGGCATCCTGTTAGGAGCTGTTACTGCCTGTAAGCTGCAAAGACAAGCTCTACAACTATTAAGTGTCCTTAGACCTGCAAAACTCAATCAGAACCACTGTCACTACCAACAGGCATCTTGTTATCTTGAGTGCTCATGCACGGAGATGAGGCATTCACTGTACCAAGAAGAAAAGAAGCTATGCAAACTCCAAGTGATAGGAATCTCAAAATTAATAGGACACGTGAATGACAGCTAGGAAAGACAATACAAGCCGAGACGTCTTAGGGCAGGAAAGCAGCCAGCCTGCTGCATTCTGAGTGACTCAAAGCACAGTAATAAAGGTGAGCAAGCAGTGATTTGCAATGAACTAAGCCTGTAAGTGAAAATTCATGGATCCACTTCTTCGCATTTGTCTGCAAGGGCACGGAGTGCATTTGCAATATTTGTGAACATTTCCAAAGGCTGCCTTTGATGATCACTCAAGTACTGACTGTTAAACATTAAAATAATTCCAGGCTCATTAAAACTAACGCTTTTTCAAAATATAAGAACCCAACAATGACATGCAATGAAATGCTGCAGCTCTTTGCTTTTAAGCCTCCAAGCAAGTAGTATTTTTTCCTTTCTCTCACTCTCTTTAAAAATAAAGGAACCCAGACAAACAATTATCCCCTGAATTTCACTGCTCATCACAAAGCCATCAAGACTACTCACAAACCCATCAGTCCTGCAGTAATCCTAAATTTGTCTTGCAAAGACCATTTGAAAGGAAAATGTTCATATCAAACATACCTGTGGGCAAAGGTATATAAATCCTCTTCTCCAGTCTCCGTCGGAGAGCTTCGTCAATATCCCAGGGAAAATTTGTAGCAGATAATACCATAACCATCTTGGAAGGGTCATCATTTTCCAGAGCACCACCTACCCCTGAAAGATCAGAACAATTTCACTCCAAAACTCTTATTGATTGAGATGCTTGCTGAGAAACACTGCACAAACATTGTATAAGCCTCCACAAAGCTAAGCAACAGCTCCATATAGTCTTAGTGTCCCTGTCCAGACTTCCTAGTGTTCCTTTCCAAACTTCCCACAGCTTAGGTGACACAAGACCATCATTATCACAGAGAGAAGGACACTTCATCCTTCTGCTGAGTCACGGGAGGGTTTTCTTTGTCATTACTAATAACACAGCCATATGTGAGTGTAGCCCTGTTAGTCCCACTGACAGCGCTATCTCTGTCAAACCTGGTTATAGAAGAAATAGGAATCACTACTCAGCTTACCAAATGAGGACTGCAAAGAAATTACCACTTTGGGGCATAAAGTTTCTTACCCTGAGGTTACCAAAATGAACATGCACATTTGAGAACATTTTAAATAGTAGTTAAACAATAGTTGCAATATAAAGGTGGTTATCAAACCTCTTCACCATACAGTATTCCTCAGATGGTCATCCCTGTTGTGTGCACCTGCATAAAACAGGTATTAAATCTGACTTAAGAGGGTCATATTAGCTGCCACCACAGAATACAGCAAAATCAGATCTCACCATGGGATTCCACAGTTGGAGGCTCTAGCAAAAGGAAGAAATTTGTTTAAATCGAATACAAATAAAGTCCCTGCATTAACCTGCACAAATCTCCATTATCTGCTTCTCCTAGAGTCTCTCTTTAATATGAGTTTTCAATTCACCATTAAAATAGCCATTTTAGAAAAAATAAAAGCATAACACCCTTCTCTGTTATCTGCCTTCGAACACTCCAAAAATTCACTGGTCTCAAGTTCTGCCTTATTTTTCCCCTATCCATTAAGCTAGGTTTTCCAGATAGCTCAAGTTCTTACATTCCCACCTGTAAAGAAACAGCACCCCAGCCCCAAACCTGGATGTAAGGACTTGTTACCGTCCATTTGCACAAGCAGCTCTGACTTGACTCTGCGACTGGCCTCGTGTTCGTCGGATGTGCCTCTGCGGCTGCAGATGGAATCTATCTCATCAATGAAGATTGTTGTTGGAGCATAAAACCGTGCCTTTGTTCAAATGAAAACATCACCATTAAGGCTGCAGCAGCAAGCACAGGCCCTTATCAGACCACAACCCAGTCCCACTACACATACTACATACATATCTTCCCTGTCTATCACAAGAAAAGAATTCAAGATCCTGATTTACAAATTATCTGTCATATGCTGAAGTTTATACACCTTAAATTGTACTCTCTGGGTCAGGGGTCTTGCAGTGTTGGTTGGCTTTCCTCAGCAAATAGTTTTGCAAAAAGGAAAAGGAACACAATCACAAAACAGGCAGTTTTCTTGTCCACATTTTGTGCTGGGGCTCAGCTGATCTCAATAGAGGTTTTAATTGAGAGTATTACAGAAGTGCAGTGAGGATCCCAAAGAGGTGAATGACTCTTCAGTATAGGTCCACATGAGCATGTCCTTCACATAACCCACTGCACCCACAGCTTCATTGAGAGCCTTGTGACCATCATTTAGAACAGAAAGGGAACTAAAACATGTATTGCTTCTAAAATAACAGTTCCAAATCCCTTCCAATTTCAAATCCACTTTCTATAGGATTGTTATCCCATCACTGAATAAGTACTGAATTTCTGTCAAGGTTGTAACTCTATATTTAGTCTGGAAAACACGATCCTCAACATGGGTAATGAACCACTTCCTTCTTAATTCTCAACAACATACCATTTGTGCAATCACTGAGATTGTGTTTTCCTAATTGGTTGAGGGGGTGTCAGTTCAATGAACTCCATGCTTCCAACATGCTACTGGAAGGGCAGGAAACCAAGAGTGATGCCCTTTCTCACCTTAGTGATCCCCAGATCACATCATCGAGGACATACCATTTCAAACAAGAGGCGGACCAGCTTCTCAGACTCGCCTCTGTATTTAGATGTCAGTGTAGAGGAAGACACATTGAAGAATGTCGTTCCACATTCTGTAGCAACAGCTTTTGCTAGCATTGTTTTGCCAGTGCCAGGAGGACCAACCATCAGCACACCCTGAGAGGTGAGATCAAAGGTAATGAAAAACAAATAGAGAAACTTTGCTGTTGGTACACTACACTACTACATCTCAATATCTGAGCCAAGTTCTGGATTTGAATTGTTTAATATTATAATCATCATCAGTGGAAGACAAAAGGCAAGAATCCCGCTTTCAAGAACAGTGTGGAAATGTTCTGTCACTTCTTCTTACCACTTCACTGGAGTCAGAACCACAAAACCCAGTAACTGTTGATGCACCTAGCACCTAGGAAGCAGACAAGAGATTTACAGCCTTGCTCTGAATCAGACAGAGCCTGGACTTGAACTTAGGCCTTTCCCAGCTCATGAGGGGTTGCACAGACAGATGAAGACAGTAAACTCTTTTTTTGGAACAAAGGTCCCTTCACAAAGAAAACTTCACAGAAATCAAAATACTTTTGCAATAAGTTGTGTTCCCTCAGTTGAGCATTTTTCTGCAGAAAAAAAATTTTCCCCAAAAATCCTGACAATGAATCTGGTTGATTTTTATATTTAAGTATGCACAAGAGCATTTACTGAATACAACAGTTTGTTATCTTGTTTAATCTCCCCATCTCAGTACTCCTATGGCCATACTACTGCATCTTAGCAATTCCTGGATTAAACACCATCCTCATCACACTGTTGGATGACTAGATTGCACTGCTATTTCTATTTTACAGATAAGCAACTGTGGCTCATGTGGACTATCGCTCAGTCCCACAAAAGCCAAATATGAACTTCAGTGATTATTCAGAAAGCTTTAAACTAGAAAACTGAACTCCAGTTGTTAAGTCCCAGGTTGGTATCCATGTCCTCAGACTGTCATTCCATCTGTGGTCTCTGAAAGAGAAAGGAGCACACATCTCTGCAGCTCAGCACATTTACCCATCATTACACAAGCAGGTTTTTGGCTAGACACACAGTGCTCTCAGAACCCATGTTAAGACTGTAGCACTGAGATGGGTTAGTCACTCTTGATAATATTTCTAAATACAGCCATATTTATGGGTAGTCTTTCCAACAAGCAGCAGTGCTTGAGAAGGACAACACACAGTTCTATGTCTGCACAGCATTAGAATAGGGCACTGTGATTTTAAGTAAATCAGTGAAAATATTGTGCTCAAGCAGCTTGGTTGTTTTTTTTCCCTCTGAACTGCAAGACCTTATTACAAGTTAACAAGAGTTTCCTAAAATTGTACTGTATTGCAAGGGTAATCAAATTAGCTAGAGTTAGAATTGCACATCATAATGTGCTTTGCAATTAATAACTTACATAAAATGCCACAGCAATAAAATATCTGTTAAATGCAAGCCATATAGCAAATTAGATTTCATCTGTTCCTCACAAAAACTTACTTCAAAAAGCACAAAGAGTAACACAGAAGAGATCTATAAAAACAAATCAACCGGGAATGCAATTATTCAAAAATGTACTATTCAAAAGCAATAGCCTCTCTGTACTCCATTTTCCATTAACTGTTAATACCTTTATTGCCATTTAACACTTAGCTAATGCAAGTTCAACATGCATTCATCGGTAAATTAAGTTAGGAATGTTCACACACCATCTATACAGCTAACAGTCCAGTGCCATTCCTCAGGCTGCCCAAGGTTTCCTAAGGTCCAGAGCAGCAAGCATAAAAAGTAAATGGACACTTTTCCTCCTTGTGAACATTCAGACACTCAGATTTGAGATGCTGCACAGTTATACTGACATTATAATAATATTGCAAATACAACCTTTAGTGACTGGGTGAAAATAACTCAGCCTGTGATATGCAGGTCAGAGATGACTGACTGTTCTGAGTTTCAAATGTGTTTTAATATTTTAAAACAAGCTTCAACTCAATTCAAACCACACTCAACCCACGTGTTTGACAAACTGTGTTTACTGCAGGACCTGGTGTACAGAGGACTAACGACGTTTTTTGGATATTGCTTCAGTCCTCCATTATTATGGAAGGTCAAATTCTGGCTTCAGTTACACATGCTGTTCACTGCCAAAATTGAAGCCCGTCGCTTTGCACCTCCTGTGTAAGTATTACAGGGAGCGTTACCTTGCACGAGATACTGGTGGCATTACATATGTGCGTAACACAGGTGCAAAGCAGCCACACCAAGTGTAAAGCCAGGGGAAAATCAAGTTCCCTGGGGATAGAGACAATAGAAATATCGGTTAAAAAAAAAATAAAAGAACTCGAGTTCTCAGCAAAACAAGACATGCATGGCTGCAAACAGAAACGCATAGGATCAAGTTGCTCGTTCTCTCTGCAAACTAGGAGGCTGCCACTTACTCACTATTTAAAATCCTTGACAAACACAAAGACTTCTTTATTCTTCCTCTAAGGCTCTGTTAATCCAAAGTATTCCAATAAGAAGCTGAAATGCACCGCAGGGAGTAAGTGTTTTGATGAAATCACTGCAGGGTTACTTCTTGTTGTTGTAACAATCACTAGCAGAGCAGTGGGAAGCACAGCGAGCAACCAGGCTTTCTTGGCTCCAAACAGTTCAAAGAAAAAGAAAGAGCAAACCCATGGACACTCAGAAGCCCATGGCTACAACTACACAGCACCTGTGTTGAACCAGGGAAGACAGCTGGCTCCTTCAGACAGGCATCGTCCTCTGAATACACGCACAAACTGTGAGGGCTGTCTTGGGAATTGTTCTCAGGAGAGTCTGAACATCCAAAACCAGCTTTGGCTGCCTTTTTCCCCTGAATTATTGTCCTGAATTCCTAGGCTCAACAAATGCCTGCTGCTACACTGATTACTGCAAGAAACAGCCTTCACTTCAATACTTCTCATCCTTCTAGCACAGTCAGAGGTCAACGGTAGGGAAAATGCATGCTGTTCTCTGTGAAAAATAAATTCATGAGAGTTACAGCTTCACAAGTCACCAGGGAAAAGGCTAACAGTGAAGATTCTTCATGGACTTGTCAGAAATAAATTTGCATTTCAGACTGAAGAGAGGAAATAATCTTAGATTTTTTTTCCATGTCTACAATCACCTGGTTTTCAGAGGTGACACTGCTCAGTAGGAAAAGATAATCTCACACAGAAATAGAGATTGTAACTCTTTAAAAGACCAGGCTGTTGTTCTTTTATCCACTGCCACAATACCTGAAGACAAGGTCAGTGGCACTTTTCGCATTTCCTGCAGTCTGCTGAGATACCTGCCTTAAAGACAGGTGGCCACTACATCCTCTAAGCACGCTAAGAGGTGGAAAAAAAAGCATAGCAGCTCTTCTTTCCCCTAAAAGGTTTTGAAGAGTGGACAGATGGGGCACCCATAGTCTATAATTAAGGGTATGGATCAACTTCCTCTAAGTCAAGAAGAAAAGAGAGAGATTCAACCATTCAAAATATACTAAAATCTCACCCTACACATGTAATACACAATACCTAGGCTCTGCCCAAGATGAGAGCCCAGTAAACCTACAGGTTAACCTCAAGGCCACTGATACTGACCACAAGCACTCTAAATTCCAAAGGTCCTATAGCCTGGGACTAGGTTTGCACTGACTCTAGGTTTGGGCTCCCTCCCTACGAGTCACTAAAACCTCCATGAACAGCCCTCAAGCAGCAATGTCCCAGCTCCTACTGAGTCTGAGATAAGTATAAGCCAAGGAAGCACACAGACCAATCAGGAAAAGACAGGAGAAGTGTTAGTAAATGCTGCTGAACCAGCATAGGAAACCACAGAAACTACTCACACACACAGCATTCCCTACACACGCCGCTGCCTTGCAGACTCTGAATAACAATTTGCAACAGTCTCTTTTCCCCAGTAATCCTTCTCAGTAACCAAAAAGGTCTTGAGTGGTGACTAGTTATTCTCCAAACAAGTGTCAATCCATCCCACATCAGAAGTAAGCTAATTTTGTTTGCTCTTTACAGAAATGCTCAGCAGCCTCCTCCCTCCTCTTCCATTTTATCTCTAAGCAAGGCCCAGACTGAGCTCACTTGTGGTCCAGCAGCCTAGACCAGTTCAGTCCTATATCCTTCCTGTTGCCTGATTTGTAACTCATTCTCCTCCTCTGACTCTCTCTCCAGCAGCAACTATGCTCAGCTGCAAATGCAACTGCAAAGCTAAAGCAACAGATTATCCCCTTCTTTCTTTCCTTCCTTGAACCATCCAGCCTGTAGTTTGCAGTCTAATCAAGAGATACTTGGTACATTTGGAACAAAACACTCCAAGGACTGAGTTCTTCTGGGAAGTGGTAACAGCTGGTCACCATAATCCTATGTAGAGCTGTCTATTAAGCATTTCTGCTTCAGTCAATATGCCCTACATGCTCACACATACGGGTTGACATATAGAAAGTATTATAACGTCAACAAGCTATAACTGAGTAAATACAGGAAAAAAAATATTGTTTACTGTAAGGGCTACATACATTTCCAGGTGTTTCTTTCAGTGCATTTTACACAAATCATTATGAGACAATTTATTGAACAAATTCTTGATCTTTCCCATTTACCTTTTTAGCCTTTTGTTACAGGCATCCATAAGTTACAGCAGCAGACATACATAGCTACAGCTTGCCATTCACTAAAACACCAAATAAATTCCCACCTTCCAAGGTCTTCTGATCCCTTTGAAAAAATCAGGCATCCACATTGGAAGAACAACAGCTTCTCTTAACAATTTCTTGGCTTCTTCCAAATCTGCTATGTCATCCCTGTGCAAAATGAAGAAGCTTGTATAAGATTCCCATGCAACAATATTTCTTCTATTTTTATACAAGAAAAATAGAAAAGCTTTTCACTTAGTACCATCTCTTTCAGCATGAAACTTAGGCCTCATGAGAGCACTCCTATAGTACTGTGACCTAAAATTGAATCCACTTTTGGAAGATAGGAAAAAAATTTTTTTCAACTCAAGTTACCCAGAGCTGCTTAATTAAAAATTGTTTTGGATAATGTGAACTCCAAAGCAGTATCTTTAAAGACCTCTGGAGCATATGTTCATTTCAACAGTACCTGTAATGAATGTACTGCATATATTATCAATTAGCAACAAAATCTTAACTTAATTAATTAATTAAATTAATTAACTGTTTAAGCAAAAGACCTTGTTTTGCCTATCTTTAGAAGACTATGTTGTCTCCCTGTTGTAAGAGTTAAAAGATGGCTATTTTCTCTCATTTTCCATACTAGCAAACCCACTTGAATCGAGAAAATCCTCATACCAATGAATGCTTGGATTCCTTGATACAATGTCTCTTTCAAGAGCTTCGATCAGGTCTTTGTCATAGCCTGCTCCATCAAATTTTGGAATTTCCCCATCACCAAATTCCTGGGATATTTTCTTTCCCTAGAAGTGAAAGCCATACAGAGGAATACATTATTCTTTCAACATATCCTTTAGTAGCAAGACTGTCTAGTTCATCTCTGTAGAAGCCACAGGAAAATATCAAGCTTTAGCACTAGGATGTTGCGCTCTAGGATAACCCTGTTTGAGAAGGGAGGTTGGACCAGATGACCTACTGTGGTCCCTTCCAACCTGCCCCATTCTGTGATTCTGTGAACACAGCTATCTCAGCACCACTGTGGCCATCAAAACCAATGGGTTCACAACCTCTGCTCTGCAAAGAGTCCCCAAACACCTGTGGTTGCTACCACTACAACAGCATCATGTTTCTTTCATAGATACAGCTCATAGTGACAAAACCCCATCAGACCTCATTACATATCATGGTGGGTAGGTTTGCTGGTTTTAAAGCACAAACCAGACTCTCTTAATGGTGCTAAACCACTCTTCAGACAACTGACACACTTCCCAGCCAGCCGAAGGCATGAATGCAGGAACAGCCTCACAATGGTGGCTGTGTCACGACTTAATGCTACGTTAATTCCTAGCTGAAGACCAGAGCATCCAAAGCATATTTTGACGATGCTGCACTTGCCACATTACCAGCCAGAGTTAAAAAACTGGCACGATCATCACTCTTCATCACTGAAAAGGAACATGGAAACTTTAACACCCATTGTCTTCGACAGAGGAAAACAGATTCAGTCCCCTCACTTCATTAAAGCCCTCCTGCCCAGCAATATCTCTTTTCCTCAGCTACAAACTATCTATGTCTTGCCTCTCAATTGAAGGCCAACTCCATAAACAGTTAAAATGCTTTCAAAAGGTCATTTTACTTAAGGGCTGCTCCAAAAGCCCTAAAGAAGCTCCCAAGTCACTTCTTACACTAATTTCTGCAGCATGCTCATTCAGTGACCAAGCCACACTTCGTGTCTGCCCCAAATGGCCCAGAGTTCCTGGTTAATATTTCCACTGTGCTGTTAAGCTTATGGAGGTGAAGTAACATTTTCCCTTTGAAGCATTAGGGCTCATGCTCCTCCTCTCTCAGTTCCAAAGATAATTGCTTTCCCATCCCAACTCAACGGCAGTGTTCGGGGTGCCTGAAAAGCAGCTGTGCTGTTTTAACGAAGGGGGCTGAGGAGAGAGCTACTTTAGGACTCTTAACTCAGCTTCTAAACACTATCAGCAGCAAGTTAAAGAATCCCAGCTGGCTGGACAAAAGCATCCTAGGCGAAGGAGGGCTGAGAGGCAGCTGGAGACACACAAATAACCTCGCAGTGGAAAAATAAAAAGGTTAGCGATTATATCCCTCCCAGTTGCCGTTTGCCCATGGTGACTGTGAGGGAGTAGTTTATCTTCCCACTATTTTTATTTCTTGCTTCCAAGTGAACTCTTGTGTTGTTCAGTACTCCTAGATCAGCTTTTTGCAATGGAAACAAAGCTGAAAGTTGTGTTTAAACAAAAAGCTCATGTAAAAAATGTAATGGTCGGGTGTAAAAAGGAAATGGAGAGAGAAGCCCTGTAGAGTTTGCAAGATTTAAGGAGAGATAAAATGGAATTTAAGTGTAACCATTAAAAAAAAAAGAAAGGATAAAAAACAGGACAATGAAATGAAAGGTATTTGCTGTCTGTTACATACTTCTCTTGCTCTGCAATGGACTGGTTTTCCTAGTAGAATTTTTTTGCACATCAAAAAACAATTGCCTGTTTTGGCCGTTTGGGGTTTTTTTCCCCCTGGGTGAGCCGCGTTAGGGCAGGATTTACAGAGCCGAGCAGGCAGGGCGCTGGCTGCAGCACAGCCCACCGGGGCGGAGAGAGCATCTCAAGTCCCCGAGCCCGTGCCCGGGGCCCGGCCGGCAGATCGCGCCCCGCGCCTTCGCTGGGCCGGTGACGCAGCTCGGGCAGCAGAATAAAACAGGAATAAAAGGGGAAGGCCGGCCCGGGGCCAGGAGGGCGCTGGCAGTCCCGGCGCAGCCGCGGGGCGGCAGCACGGCCCCGATCCCAGTCCCGGCCCCGGCCCCGATGCCAGTCCCAGCCCCTCCGTGTCCCATCCCCGCACCCCGCTGCCCGCTCCCGGCGGACGCGCTGCTCCAGCGACCGCTGTTTTTCCTGCCCTTGCGGCATGTCTCGCCAGCGGAGGGCGGGAGAAGGGCGGCCAGCGGGGAGAAGTGCTCTCAGCATCACCTCGGCTGTCATTGTAGTGACACTGGTTCCTTTTTTTCTTTTTCCCAGTTCCGGAATTAAACCAAGATTTAAAGTCATTGCAGTTTTCACGTGTAATAAGATTATTAATGCTGGTCCCAAATCCGTCCAATCTGCAATCCCCAGTCAGCAGGTAAGTGAGCACAGGCTAGAAATAATGATGTTTAAAAAAATGTCACCTGAATCCAGGCAGCAGGAGCAAGCATAATTTTTTCAGTCGTATCCTCATCTCTTCTTCTGGTATTACTTTCCCAAAACAGCTTTAAATAAAGTTGCTGTGATGGCCTCTCTCTAACAAGGTATGCCAACAGACAGGTATACAGGCCTGCAAAAGACTACTCCCACCCAACCCCTTGGCAATTACCCCATCACGTAATCTCAGGCAACCAATTCTGTCTTAAACATATTTAGAAATTTGCTGGGCTTTCCATCAGGAAGAGCTATCAGCCCTGCACTAACCCACTGGAACAAAAACCTTATTTCCAAAATTGATGTTATTTCTACTCTTGTACTAAGTTTGTGCATTAGTTTCAGCAGATCTCTTCTCAGTGTGTCCACCACCTTGAAATACTTGCATCACGGGTGCAAGTATGTGCTCTCCCTTAATTTACTAAACCAATTAAGTCTCATTTTGGAACATGAGCTGAACACAATTACCTGTTCACTTGGGCAACCCTTTATTTCCTCTTCCTTCTAACGTTAACACATCTTTCTTGAGCATGGCTGTACACAACATACTCCAGCTGTTGTCTCACCAGAGCCTCCTATAATGTCGTGGGTACCTCTTCTCTCTGTTAGTAACACCTCAACAAACTGGGCCTAGGATTTTGTTTACATTCATATCCATAGCAATATTATACTACACCCTTACAGTCAACCTCAGACAGATCAAACACATAGGAAAACTCTGACGTTATTTGCAATGACCAGCACTGGGCCCTGAAGATGTCTTGCTTTCCTGCAGGTTCTTCCCACTACACACAAATGCCGAACAACTGCCAGATGCACTGTCCACTGCTTGCTGCCAAAGCCAAAGGTGGCACCTGGCTGTTCCTCACTCCAGCAGCCAGCCCTTCCCATCACCACAGGAAAAGGTGATGTGCCAAACGGAGGTTCAGCCTGATCCAATTTCTGCTGATATATTCAAGTCTTTCTTTTCCTCTATGGCTGAGCTCCCAGCTTCTAGCAGAAATTCTTGTTATAGTCTCCAACTACACAGCCTGCTGCTCTGCACCGCTGAACATTATCCCATTTCCATGACTCCAACACAGTCATCCAATTCTTCCAATACAACAGCCTCATTTGCCTCCTCTGCAAATGTTCTAAAACTTAGTACACTGTTTAGATAAAATTAACAACTCCAACTGCCTGGATCACTTTTCCTTTGCCCTTCTCAATACAGGCACTGTCAACACAACTCACCATTCACGAGACAAGGGCAGACCAAATAAACTTTACTGTAAATCTGCAATTTCACCTACCAGTTCTTTCAATGTTTTCAGATGGAGATTATGCAGCCTTCCAGTCCCAATGCATGGAGGTCTATGTTTCCACATAAATGCAACTACCTCATCTCACTTCTGATGATGCACATGAGAATAAGCAAGCAAAAAAAATTAATTTTTTAATTCCTACCTTCTTTGATTTTAATATTCACTGATATGGCAGTGCAGCCCTTGGCTATTTCATATCCTTCACAATATTTACTGTCCTTATCCACTGACAATCTAAAATAATCTAAAGAGTACTCCTAAAAAAGTGTTCTAGTACTTAGATATGGTATTGTGACATTTCTAGAAGACATACAGGTAGCATTCATGCTGTCTCTTTAAGCTGAACTACTAAACAGACGCTAAAACTCTTGGTAATGCTCCAGCAGAGGGTACCCTGAGAAGAAGCCTAATCATTTCCAGTGGAACTAAGAAGGAAGAAGCACTTGAAAGAAGTATTTAAGAAAAAAGGACAAGTAAATATAAGGGTTTAGTGGATAGACACCATCTGGTGAATTGTAGTTCAACACTGTTTTATATAGCACTACAAAAGGTCATTTTACTGGCATAGTCAGGTTAAAATTCCTTATACCAAGATGGTTACCGTCAGAATGAAAAGATGTTATGGTCTGAGGAGGAGAAACAGTGAAAGAAGGCATTTGCCTTAAGTGAGGCAAAACACTTCTAAAACGTACATGCTATAGCTATATATACCCCGAAAAAAAAAAAGCATTACACTGTGATATTATAGCCAGGACAGCATACAACCTATTATACCACAGCCAACGTCTTAGGAAATGGAGAGCTCATTACATGTTCTAAGTAGTCCTAGCCATGTACCCAAACCCAAAACCTACAGAACTGAAACATTTAGTATGAGACAAGATACCTGGTTACTTAATTTGAAGCTTCAGTTTTGCCCTATTATTTTTAACTGAACATGAAGAGTTACCAAATCTCTTTGATTCGACATACCAGGCTACAAAGTAAGTTTCTTGATGCTTTAAATTCAGAAACTGAAGAACAAACGCTTGTACTAAGAAAGGATAAAACTGAAAGTTAAACTTATTTTCAAGCCTATGTGTAAAATATAGAAAGCCGCATTAACTTCTTTCATTTCCCACATCCAGCTACTTCCTCTTTCATTCAGACTTTTCTTCAAAGGCAAATCATGGATTCCTTACAAGAATCATTATATAATACATGAGAATTTGTAAGGTGGGGTGATTTTCCCTTACATACTTCAGACAAAGGAAGTAAAATAACCAAGTAGCTAGACAAAGGAGAATACAAGAGCACATGTATCGGAACTTTTTGAGAAGACATATTTTACTTCTGCCACCTAGTGACCAACTTATTCAGATAAGAGCAGTGTTCAAAATGTGCCATATTAAAGGGAACACCTTTATGACTCTTCCTCCACCTCACAGCAGTAGTGTTGCTAATCATATTATTCCCAGAGATAAGTATTATACAAGTCATGTTGTAGGCTCCTTATAGTAAAGCCCTATAATGTTCATCGCTGGAAAGCCTGGTGAGCAGAGTTCACCCTCATTAGAGCTAAGACTTTGAAGGCTGCCTTACACAAGCACAACTGGTGAACCTGTCACACACCATGACTCCAATTCCCCATATAGCTGGCAAAACTTTAAATAATTTCCCAGATCTTCACAAGTTTTTTATAGCTTGTAGGATGCACACTTGTTATTTTACATCTTACTGATCTGTGGTAGAGAGATTTCAAAAATGCTTAATCTGTACAGTCACTCAGAGAGGCACTGCTGAAAATGGGCCTGGCCCTACTTATTGCTGGTGGTAAGGGCTGGGATTACTTAATAATTTTACTGTGTATCAGAAAACAATTCATGATGGAAAAAGCATATCTCACTTGTGCTGTCAAGAAGCAACCTGTAATAGAAAGGTTGCAAAGGGACTAACCACATTAATTTGGAAGAAAACTGGCCTAAATATTTTCTTATTCATCTGACCTGTACAATGCTGTATGCCCCCATAGGAAGGCCTGTCTTGTAACTTTGTCTGTCAGGAAAGTAATGTTACTTCAGTACACTCTCAACTTGTATAGCTCATACCACAGAGTCCTGGCACTGAATCCATAGCTGAATTTAAAAACACAAGTGTCTCAGAAACAGTGATTTGGACTCCAACATTTTTTCCAGCCAAAAAACAGTCCTGTCTTGGACATCACTACTTCATAATGAATCACTGTTTCTCCTTTTCTTTCACTTCAGCACTGCTTCTTTTTCATGCATCTTCAGAAGAAAGAATCTCGAACTTACTCTAATCTAATTAACTGTTTTTATTTTAAAACAAAGCCATTCCAAGAAGCTTCTTCCTAAACACTATAATAAATACGAAACCATTTTCATAAACCAAAGAAAATGAAAGCTGCTAAGAGTTTTCTTTTAGTACATCTCCCTCATATAATTTTCAAATATATAATTTAAAATCATGTGGTACAGATTTACCTAGCATCAATGCATTTACAGAACTGCCCTGGACTTCTAGGCTCACCTAAATTTTACTATGGTATGGCAGAGGCAATGAGACTGTGGAACTCCATTCATAATGCTTAAACTCTAGAGAAGGGCACTGGCCTCACTTTTGCACTTTTTTGATAAATATGTTTATAAAAGACCTGAAGTTGGGGAAAAGGAGGAGCAGGGACTTTATGCCCAAATGACACTTACAGATTAGAGTCAAGCCCATGGTCTAACGAGAGGGTGACAAACCCCCGGCAACAGGACACTATGCTTCCCCCCATCAAAAAAACTCACACCAAGACAGAGCAAACATGACAGAACTTTTCTTAATTTGGCGTCATTATTAATATATATCCCCATGATACATGCGTTGATCATGGGGAAAAATGAAAGCACTGAGTTTTTCTGCATGGGATTATTGTAGTTTCTTATTATTATCTGTATTAAATGACTAAAAGTAAGAGTGCTTCTCTTTGCCACCTGCTGCATCATAATGCTTCCTTGCCAAGTTCTTTCCCACCTCTTACCTTGTCGTCTCTTCCTCTAGCTCTGGATTCCCTTTCACGGCTGCCTGCAGACTTCTCACCCTTGGATACCACATGTGCTCTGCCTGCGGGCCCACGTGGCTGCAGTCCTGGGGAGTCCTTCCTCAAAGACTTTCCTTCTCGGTTGGGACGTTTTATCTGAGGTGGAGCCCTAACAAGCAAACACAACAAAAATATGTTAAAAACAGCAAAAAAAAAAAGGAAGAAGAGAGCAACATTAAGAAGGAAGGATTCTAGTATTTCATTAATTCCTTTGGCTATTATTACTGGAGCTGCTAGGTCCCTAAGTCTCATCTCACTATATATGCAAATCCAGCGATGTATTTCTGGTTCTGTCTGACATCCAAAGAAAAAAATATGAAAGGAAAAACTAACACCATTTGATCAGTAATCCTAACCAATCTTACAACAAACCAACACCCATGTAACAAAAGAGGAAACAATTTAGTAGAAGTCTTGAAATTGTAGTTTCTGCTGACTCCAAGCCAGGAGACTGTATTAGGCTACATTCATGTTCCCAAGTTCTACGCAACCAGATGACTTTCCTGCTAAAAGGAAAAAAAAAAAAAAAAAAGCTGTCTAATAGCATTGACAGGCCCCAAAACAAAGGAGTGAGGATTTTAAAACAATCCTCCTACCTCTGACTCCATTCCCCTGGGTGAAAATGTCAAAACATAAAAATTGCCTTGAAAGCAAAAGCAAACAGAGCCCAACTGCAACCACCTATATTTATGTACATCACCCACAATGTCAAAGAGAACTCAGCAGTAGCACAAGCAGAAAGAATTTGGTTTTAAGACAAGGTATCCCAGTCATTTTACTCTAGGGACTGGATTCGAAAGCCATAACTAAAATAAATGGCCAGGAATGTCACCCAAATTTAGTAAGTGTCCACTATTAAATCTTGTTCTAACTCCTGTTTTGAGTAACTCAAAAGTTGTTAACTCCAAAAACATTTTCCTGGAATATGGCTTAAAAATAGTACATTCTTAAACACACTGTTGCATACAACTGCAACATTTTGCTTTGTATGCATTTTCTTCAAACTTAACAGCATAGAACAGTGGCTAATTTTCCTTTCTTATTTGCTCAAGATTTAAATTTCAGCTTTAAAAAAGCAGATGAACTATTGGACCTCTACCTCTAAGAAATGATACAACGATATTGTATCTAAGAAAGATACAAGATTAAATAAATACATCTTGAACTTTACATAACATTACCACAAAAATTCTGATAGCCATTTCTACCACTCACAAAAGTAATCAGCATTAATATTTTACACTTACATTCTTAGGGTTTTTTGAAAATCAAAGATCTGTTTGATAATCATAAAGCACAGAAAACTATAAATAAACTTGGTAATTCTTTCCATTAACCAAAATCACTCATTTTATTTTGCTCCTTTGCTTATGTGAGTATGCACACATTAAAATTCTCTGCTCTTATGTTAGAAACATGTTGGCATGATTAATGTTATTCTTGTCTGTAAACTGAATCTGTTGTTTCCAACAACCTGTGTCAAGCTCTATTAGGGTAAAAATAGGGATTTCAGAAAATGCACAAGCATCTATTTTAAGAAATCTATTGGCTAACTGAAGTTACCTTAAATATGGTTACAGAGAAGAAATACCATATATGCTAGAACATGTTTAGCAATTAAACTAACCAATGGATCAAACACAGGTCATACTATCTGTAGCTAAGGAGTGATTTCTAACCACTATGTCCTTCAGGATCTTTAAGTTCCAACTCTTTACAGACTCCTCAGCCATCAATGAATTCACCTGCTTAAATAAACTGAAATGGAAAGGTTTTCTTCCTGCACATGAGAACTGTCACCAAAATCCCAATAACCTCTGCAGCAGACTCTAGTTCCAGGCACTTAGTCACTCCTACCAGAATAAAGGAGTGACTCTAGAATGCCAGCATAAATCTGACTGTAGTTTAAATACCTTTTTCCCAATGAATTAGATTTATTCTTTATTACAAATGACTAAGGGGTAAATTAAATATGATTTTCATGTTACAAAAGCATTCAAAACAGAACATGAAGTTATGGCGATCCAACTTCATTCCACCCACTCTGCTTCAGCCTCTCATTACCTGTGTTCAGCTGGAACAGGAGGAGGCCAAACAGCTGGATCTCTAAAAGGCTCATCTTGACAGGATACAGAGATGTCTGGAGGTCTGTCCATTTTAAAACTCTCTAAGGTGTTGACAATGCCCTTAACTTGTTCATATTCTTCAACTAATTCTTGTCGGACCTTGAGAAATACATATGTTATTTAAAAATTGTTACAATTCAAACTTTAAAAAGAACCAAACAAACACAGAAAGTACCTCAAAAACATATGCTGCCCTCAAAGGCAGGGACTCCCAAGCCTCTCTATTCACAAACCCTGGACCTATCAGGCTGACAGTATGTCTTTAACAACAGCATAAACAACTGAATCTCTGTTGAATTCATTTTCCTGCTTTTTAATGTCACAACCTGACATGAGTGCTAGTGCAGCGATCACTCTTCCATAACACGTGCTGATGCTGAGATTTATGTTTGCATGTTGACATATATGTACACATATTTTTATACTAATAAGGGTGTTGCTGGCAGAGCTATAGTATATTTGCTACTACTTTAGCATAAAAGATATTATCTGATTATTCTCCAAGGTCCTAGTTATAAAACTGGCCAAATCATTAAAATATAATATTACAAAATTAATTCTGTGAGGGGCACCATACAGTCAAAGCACAAGCAAATTCTTTGGTGGACTGCAAAGATTAGAACAGAACATGGGAACTTTAACACTCTATAGCATAAGTTCAAATAATAAGTAAAGTAAGTAAAATAAAAATGAGAAGAAATTATGTTTCAGAAAGAAATCATGTTGCAGAATTCTTCAGCTGAATTTTATACTGGAAGTTTCTATTGGTACTAATCAGGGAGTTAGAAGTACTACAATAATTTCAAGATTATTTACTTGATATTTGTTCATTTCAATTTTTTTCCATGAAGCCTAGGAAAAGTAAAATTTGTATAGAAATTTGCTCTGTTTTAAGTGGTATATCTTGTTATAAGCTCAAGTTTTGGATGCTGAGGTCACTGGTTCTTAGTATACACCAGTAGCCCAAAACTGCACTGTACATTCTTGCTCAGAAGCACAAGCTTTCAGAGTAGTCATTTAGGATGTGCTAGGATTCACCTGAGTGGACTTGTACTGCATCCTACCCATCTTCCACCTATCACTCAATGATGCCTTCTATCCTGTGGGGCCAACCTCCATGATTACTTTGGTTTTTCCCCACTTGAGGGTCTTAACACCCTGATGTTGTCTCTTTGCTGAAGTGTTGGTGCACAGCTAAAGTGAATTCATGCATTGCTGTGCACACTTGGAAATCAGTACTGGCACTCTGCAGCAAGGATTACCTTAGGCCAATATGAATCTTGCCTGTTATAGGCTCACAGGTAGAACTACAGAGACATCCTGAACATTTCCGTTCACTGGAAAGGCACATAGGTTTTAAAAGCTCTCATGAAGAAACACTACAGAGAGCATATTTCCAGGCTGCCACCAAGCATACTACTGAGCTAGGATACCCTGCAAGGCTGAACCTAAAGCCAGGATCTGAAGTCAGCTTACAAGAAAGCCAAGGAAAGACACCAGACATCCAGTTGTGCTCATATCATGCATCCACATGAAAAAGAGCTGGGAAAAATATTGCCTGGGAATCCTGAGACCAGACTTCACTTTGTGGCAAACAGAAGAAGGCAACTGAGAACAGTATCAACAGATGTCAACAACGTTGCTTGAAATCCAGACTCTCCCTATTGTGCAGATTCTTGGTAAGAGGATAAGGAGAATGGAGGTCTGCAAATCCAGCCTATCTGAGGTTATAACAGCAGCAACTCAGGGAACTTGTACTAAACAGCATCACACCTTATATCTATTCTTCTTAATGGTGCGTACTGGTGAAAAGATACAGCCACTAGCCTGAGATCTTCCCTTCTCCCTGTGTCCTCGGAAATGAACTACATTGGGCATGTGCAGGGTGCTCTGTCTAGTCAGCATACTTTTAGGAGCATGCCTCTTCCAGCCTGACTTTTACCTCCTCCTCCCATTTCTCTTACATTCTCGTTTCCCCTTTCAGAATGGCATCTTTCCGCACCTGTCCCACTCTACATATTGAAAACAGCAGCAGCAGCCCCTCACTTTTTGTGGGACAACTTCAAGGCAAAAAGTGCTATCTGACTTACTGTTTGGTGCTGTGTGCTGTTACTGTGCTTACTGTTGGGTAAGGTAAGGTAAGGTGTACAAAAGAGTGAATGATTAAATTGACAGCATTCAGTAAAAAACACATATCACCTCTGTAAGCTACAGTTCTAAAATGCTACCAGGTACACCCCACAGTAATTTATTGTTCTGCTCTATAATATTTTCCAGGAATTTTCCCACTACAAGGACAATTAGATTTCAGCAGCACAAAGACATTCTTCTCTGGTTTAAAGCACTATATCCAGGCTGGAAGTTTAGTCCTAATTGGCATCAATTTGAAAGTGAATTATTACATAGAGTATATAAAAGAACATGAATGGGGGATGTATCTAAAGGTTCAGTACAGAGACATTGCAATATTACTGAAAGATGTCTCCCCATTATGACATCAAACAATCAATGGGAATGCAAAAAGGCTCCTACCACCTACTTAAAGCAGAGGATACATCCTTCTTGAAATGATTCTTTCTACTCACAGACTTTTATGATAGAATTTCTAAGCTGATCCATTTCTGATACGGATCTTCCTAAAGAAAATTTACCAATTTTATTGTCACATAGATGTTTTCTTTGTGGAGGCATGGCTGCCTGCCTCTCCTCTCCCACTTTTGCAACTCCAACACCCACCTAGTCGACCAAGGAAAGCCAGTAGATGTGCTGGTTTGGGATTTTAGCAAAGCTTTTGATATTCTTCTAGACAAAATGTCCAGCACACCTAGACAAGTCCCTGGTACAATGGGTGGGTGAGCAACTGGCTGATAGGTTGAGCTCAAAGGGTTGTAGTAAATGTGATCACATCAGGCTGGTGGTCAGTCACCTGTGAGGTTCTCCAGAGCTTAATCTTAGGGTCAGATCTCTTCAATGTTTTTATAAAACATAGAAATTGAATGTATATTAAGTAAGTTTGCTGATGGCACTAAGTTGGAGGAGCTGTGGACTCCTTTGAGGGTAGAGAGGCCTTAAAGAAAGGTCTGTATTGACTAGAGGGCAACAATGCAGGTTCCCCTAAAAGTGCAGGATCCTTCACGTGGGACAGGATCAACCAGTACAAACTGGGGGATGAGAGGCTGGAGAGCAGCTTCACGGAAAGAGATATGGGGGTTTGGGTAGATGGCAACTTGAATGAGTCAGCAGTGCCCCGGCAGCCAGGAGGGCCAACTGTGTCCTGGGGGGCATCAGGCAAAGCATTGCCAGCCAGTCGAGGGAGGGGATTGTCCCACTCTGCTCTGCTCTGATGCAGCCTCACCTTGAATATTGTGTGCAGTTTTGAGCACCACAACATAAGGACATCAGACTATCAGAGTGTGTCCAGAGGAGAGCAACTAAGATGGTGAAAGGTCTCAAGGGCAAGACTTAGGAGGAGCAACTGAGGTCACTTGGCTTGCTCAGCTTGGAGAAGGCTGTGAGTGACCTCACAGCAGTATACAGCTTCCTCAAGGGGGGTAGCAGAGAGGGAGCTGCTGATCTCTCTCTGGGGGCCAGAGATAGAACATGAGGAGATGGAATGAAACTGCTTCAAAGGAAGTTCAGATTGGACATTAGGAAAAGGTTCTTCACTGAGAGGATGGTCATTCACTGGAACAGGTTCCCCAGGAAAGCAGTCATGGAACCAAGTCTGCCAGAGTTCAAGGGGTGTCTAGACAGTGCTCTTAGTCATGTTGCTTAGTTTTAGGTAGTCCTGTGAGAACCAGGGAGCTGGTTCGATGATCTTTATGAGTTCCTTCCAACTGTAGAGTTTCTATGATCCTATATGTGACTGCCATCAGCAAGATACTAGTATCGACAGAGGCAAAGAGAAGGGTAAATCCCCATGGCCCTGCACAGTTCTTGCAACACTATTTACTTTATCAGAAGCTCTACGTGCATCTGTACAAAAGGAGCCTTAGGTACAGGAAGAACTTGATCATTTTTCAGGGCAAAGCAGCCTTCTTGCTCATTCCAGATGGGGTAACTATCTTTTCAAAGCCATGAGATATCCAGCTCAGGCAGGATTGCTCCTACCCTGCTTTGCTCTCTTTGCTTTCTCATCACACAATCAGTAGACACATTCCCCAGTGTGAGAGCTTCCAGCTGAGTTACAAATGTGATTGATTACTAACTCAGTTCCTTCAAACTGTCTAACACGCAATCCCCCCCATCCAAAAATAAATCCAGCCAAACAGCTGCTGTGAGGTACAAAGGAATGATACAGCATAAATCCTCCAGGGCACTGCTCCACAAGGGACAGCCACTTCCTACTCTAGGAGTACTGATAGGATTCCTTCTATCAGCCTTCCAACACATGTAGAAAATTTGGTGGAAAACAACTTTTTAGCATTGATGGCCAGAGTGCTGTCATGCAGCTCGCTGGACCAGCAAGGAGGATGGTATCTGAAAACTGAAAGTGACTCTTTGATGCCTTGGAAGACAAAAATGAACTAACATCTGCTATCCATCTCTTAGCCAGACCTGAGCAGATCAAACTCCAAAATAACCACTCTTTTGCTTAGTCAGTACCTGGCAAACCAACCAATAAAGAAACCTCAGTGTGCTTAAACAACTGGACCACAAAGCAAAACCAGTGATAAACTCCTTAAAGAAACCGAGTCAGATGAAATAGGTGCAGAATGACTTTCTTGCAGTTGAGAAACAACCCAGACATGAGCCAAGAAAGGCTGTGCTGTATTATGAAGTAGACTGAGCAGAGTCTTCGAGTGATCAGCGCTACTCTGAAGAAACCTAGGAAGGCTGCAATCAGGAAAATCATTTGTCTGGACTTACCTAGTCTCTTTGCCCTCCATCACACACACCCTTGGGTGCCAGAACCCTCAGGGGGTTCCAGCACAGGTTGTATAGAGCCTGAAGAAAGCTTTCAGGTTATTTATGTTTAAGCAGTTTCAGGGCGTAGCGTGGGCCAACTTAGCAGCTCACCACCGCCAAATAGGAAGAACTCAATTCTTCTCCCCAGCCACACTCTGCAAAACCACAGAAGCTGCTCTCCTGGATCCACTTCTGGTATCTCAATACGCTAAGACAGCTTGGTAAAATAGCAAGAAGCTGGCCTAGGAGGGTGAAAGAAAATAAAGGACACTTCTGCTGGGTTAGCAAGCTGCACTTGCACACTATCCTGTGATCAGGTGAATTCCAGGGAAAAAAAAATGGCAGGAAGAAGAGGAGGGAGAAAAGCTGGTGCTGACTGGAGGGAAGATGAGATGGAGAAGAGCTTGGCCTCCCTGGGCATGGCAGGATGTTAGCCGGGTTCAGCTACCATGTGAAACTGTCTGCTCTCCACAGTCATGCTCTGGTACACCAGCCACCCCTACCAGCCACATCACCTCCTCCACTGAAGTAGCATTGTGGGCACTGCACGATGTTGGAAAGCCCAACAAAAAGTCTTTCAGCTCAGACGATGGCCCCACAGCTTTGTTTTGACATTCCAGCCACAAGGATTTACAGTAACCAAGCAGAAAACTCATCCTAATATATGGATATAAAAACAATGACCAAGTATTGAGTTCATCCTTTCTCAGTTGTAGTTCCAAAACCCATTTTGGAACTACAGGGAGAAACCCTGTATTTCACCATCTAGCAGCTGTTGTAACTTTGACATCACCAGCTCTTACTTGCTATGCTAGAGCTTGTACTTCTACACAACTTCTCATAGCAATGAGCATGGGTATCTGTATCTTGGTAAATACAAATAATGTGTGGGATTTTTTTTTAATTCTATTATGCTGAAACAAAACCAATCAAGTTTCTACAGAAATATTTTCCAAATCTGAAGTTACCACCTGCAATTAGTGTTAGTTGTTCAAGCTCTGTTTTTCAAAAAGTGAAAATAACAATTCCCTAAACCATATCCAAAACGAATGCCCTGTAATGCAGTCTGATTCCATGGAGTGAAGGTATAGCTCCTATAATCACAAATATTCATTAGTTACCTGCAGAATATTCCTTAATTAATCATGAAATAACCTACTAAATGTTAACAAAACAGTCATGAAGCAAAAACAACATAAGCGTAGATTGACTGAAATGTGCTTAAAATAATAAAAAGTAAAAATCATCCTTTATTCTTGAAGCAAGAGTACAGTGCACCTAATCACCTGCACCAGTGACCATTGTCAATAAGGGTGCTTTGCTGGTTGCTCCGAGTGTTCAGAAAATCGTTGAACTGCCTCAGCTCTGGCTGCTACTCCTGTGCTCTCAGCTATTGTGCAACACAGAGCACATGGTTATAACACACAGCAGGTTTTGCTCGACAGCCGCTGGCCTTGTTGCAAGCCAGTACTATCTCCTGGGGGCATGCTCTGCTGTCATTCTGCAGCTGCTGAACTGTCACTGAAGCAGCTCTTTCCTACAAGCCAGCTGTCTAGTAAAAAGACTTCAAAAGCCAAGAAACTCTCAGAATAAACAGGGAGAATGTCAACACAAGTAAAGTTCGCAGTAGCGGTCATGAGAGTAAACCTACCTTTTGGTGTTGGTAAGAATGAGTTGCTTCTGGTTTTAAATCTTTCCAGTCCCAGTCTGCACTTACATGGATGAATATGCCAACCTGTCAGTCAAACCTCAAAGGACATCAAAGTGACTTTTTCTTTTTCAAATGAGCTCAGGAGGCCTAGGAGTGAGGATAAGAGTGGAGCTACACTCAGCCCACCCAAGAATAAGCTGGGAACTCCCTGGATGCAAAACAAGTAAGGGTTTAAGAGCAGGTCACCCTTGATATCCCCAAGACAAGCTAGTCAACAGATGATCAATAGCAGTGAATTTTCCAAGGGATCAGGGGAATTCTTATGCTGTCACATATCTGTTTTGGTGGACCCTCCAAAGCATGCATCTTTTGCCCTATTGAAGTTCTGCAGGTTATGCCAGACTAATAACAAAATCCCTCTCCCATGGTCAGCACTAATTTTGAATTCCCAGAGGCAGTATTGCATCAAGTGTAACTGAGCCAGTCAGTTGTTCCCAGGGGAGCAGATGTTAACATGTTCATATTTTTCTTCATCCTAACTATCAGCACCAAGTAAAAGGAATCCTTGTAATCAAGGTGTCCGGTTGCAAAGTTGAAGCTGTCTGATTGTGCGACATGAAATACAACCCACCAAATATTTGCACAGAATATCATTCTGTCCAGACCAACCTGTTGAAATTTGAAAACGATGACGCCTAAGCAAAGACGGGTAGATCCATTAGAGTATCTGACTCAAAATCCCAACTACTTCTGGTTCACCTCTGCTTCTGCACTGCTCAATAAACCGCTGGAAAAATCTCTGTAGTACACAAGGCAACAAAACAGATCCACTAGGCATGAGATACTTACTCAGGATGGAGCACCCACTGTAGAGAAGAGACCAAATAGGAAGAACAATGGTGCATGTAAGAGGTGTGAGCTGGTAAGCTGCAGAGTCACAGCTCGTACTATTCTTTGAGATGTTCCTCATATGAACATTTCTGTTTTATGAGGGAAAATGTATGCAAACATCTGAAACTGAGTTCTGTGCCTCAGAAGTAGCAGTAGGACAAACACCCTGTTAGTGCGCTGCATACAAACATACAGAAAGGAAGGGCATGCTTCATACTGTCAGAAGGTGTCCAAGGAATCCTTCAGAAGGTTCAAGATTGTGAATGCGTGTGCAGAGAGTACATCCCACAGAATAACTGCTGTAAGAATCTTTGCCTTCAAGCACTTATCTACATGGACATTCATGCTGTGGACCACTCCCAACAGTAAAAGCTCTACCCACGCAGTGTCTGCTAGTGATTGCTAAATGCCACCTTCAAAAGGTACCAATGCCATTTGTATAATCCTCTTTGGATTCCTCAGATGGAGAAACTGAAGAACCTAAGGAATAAGCTAGTTTCATATGCTAGAGGAGACAGAATTTCAGGTAAAAATCAACTGCGTTAATCCCCTTAACCATGACCTAAGAGTTGCTTTGCTTCTCCAGCCGCTTGCATGCAGCACACAGGTATGGGAATCTTTTGCTTCTGCACAAGTGGGTTAGACCTGAATTTTGCTAAACTTACATAATGTGTATGGCGTAACTCTTTAAGGAGAATGATCTAAAAATAATATTTTAATATTGCGAATGAATGCTTCTTGTGATCCAACTTTTGGGTTAAATTTTTTTCAGAACATGTTGTCTGTCAAGACAGATACTGAATGTGACTGACCATTTGGATGTAGGTGCTGTTGGAGCTGGAAAGTAGCGCTAACATCCACATCATCAGACTCCCTCTTAACCTGTCTCAAGGAGTGAGAAAGCGCAACATTTATGAAGAGTGTGTAAGAAAGTAGGTCTACCTCTATAGGTGTCACCAAACCATTCAGGTGCAGGTATGGAGAAGTGGTTCCAGGGCTGCATCGTTTGCTCTCAGGGTCGTATCATTTTGTTCCTATAAATGAATGAGAAGGCAAACAGCCAAGGGATGAAGCCCTTCTTTTTTTTTCAATCATACTTCTTGCTTTTTGGTGTTTGTCCCCGAGCCAAGACCAGCATCAGTAATGGCAAAGCAATATTCTGACAAAGCTCATCTGCCACCTCTGTGTTGGGAAGTTTCAGAATTCACGTGAGCACACAGTGTAACAGATGCTACCCTACCTGCTGCTGATCTTTCTGGAGACACTTCTCTAAAGCATTTATGGGACATGGTCAGGGGCCATTCTTCTTTTACCTAAAAGGGATAATTTCTGAGAAGGTGCCAACTTCAGATCCTCTGCTAGAGAGCCGGCTGCCTTCCCCAGGGAATAATCCTGGAAACTGTGTTAATGGTTCTTTTGTATGTGAGGCTTGTCTCCAAAGTGCAGCACGAATTCCATGGTGCATAGGCTTCTCTGAAGCAGTTCAAACAACACACAATAGCACAAGATTTGAAGTGACCTTCACAAGATAAGAGCTGTTAAATGTTTAGTGGAAGAACCAATTCGATCAGAGGAAACAGTAAATACTAGATGTGAAGTCAAGGCAGTGATGGAGCTGCAGAATGAGGAAAGCCTCACGGTTTACCTTCATGTCAGCTACAAGTTTGGCAGGAACTAAGGACACGCACTGGGTATGAACACCTTGTATCAGCATGTACAGGGGTGGGGAAGAGCTTGAATACAAGTACTTGAACAAGTACAAGTATCTCCTGTACAACATTCAGCTTACTACATCACCAGGAAAGGTAGGTACTACTGCTGATGCTTGTGCATGCACATGCTTTGCAGACAAGCTGCTAATAAACAGACTTCTACAGTTCTATGATAAACACCAATGAACAGTACTGTTATTACAATGTGATTGCTAACAGTGTTGTTGCTAACAGTACACAAGATACTCTACATTAGTGTCAGATGTTTCAAGCACAAACCCATGACCAAATCACCTGCTGCAATAAAAAGGAAAATTTGCTTGTTTTTAAGTGATATCACTTAAACATATAATATTTAGAAAAACTCTTCTTGAAACCATCTCTTCAGCTACCTACTGCAAAATTTTATCCCTTATGGGAGCTATGTCATTCTTTCAAAACATAGTATTTATGCCACATGAATTCTTTATTTTGGAAAACACTTTATATGGTTTTCCTCCTTTTTTTTTTTTATGGAACACATTTTCTACCATGAAAAATGAGACCAAAAATGTAAGACATACTTAAACACCGAAAGTGTTAAATGGGGGTGCTTGGGGTTCTTACATTTCACCTACGGATTACTTCCTTGGCTTCAACGGTACTCTGTTTAGCGGGGAGATGGATGTGTGCAAGACTCAGGCTAAGAGTATTAGCTGAAGTTTTAGAAACCTTATCCAAATTTGTGCACTGTAGCCTTATAGTAAACTGCTATTCAGACAACCATTCTAGCGATGCTAACCAACCCACTCGCATCTTAGTTTAGTGGACATTATGGCCAAAAGATAAAATGGTAAAAGGAAATCCTCAGTTTTTCCAAAGTAGGCAGTCACAGACAGTATGCACACACAAACAGACTGGGAATCAGACAGACATCCTAAGTTAAAACAACAAAAAAATTGATTCAATTAGAACAACAGAGTTCCTTCTGAACATGCTACAAAAATTATTTTCCCATACATATAGACAAAATATCTGAAAAAAAAATGTTGCAAACTTCACTGAAATATAAGTCCTCTACATCTGAAAAGGTTTGGGAAGTATAGGGGGCTTTTCAAATATCAAGTAATAGAATAAAGGCAACCTTATTTCACCCTACCTGTTGCCATTTGCCCTTAATTGCTGGATCTCTGATTGACTGGCAATGTCTTTGGATTTGCTGGATGACACCCTGGTAATATACCATAGAAGAGTCATAATTCCCAAGGAGTGCATATTCTCTTCCTTTTTTGGCATTATCACAAATCTCTGCCAGGTTCATCTTCACTCAGAAATCTAAAAGAGAACATAATCGTCAGAAAAATGAATTTTATGTGCTGTAGAATAATTCAGACCATGACAATTTGGTTTTGTTTTTATTCTCATAGCTGAATTGTGTCTTTCTGCCCCCCATTCACATCCAGTCCCACTCTTCTACAACCATTTAACTCTAGAGTTTCTCTTTACTAGCCTATGGATTCAAATCATGAATCATAACTCTTTTATGGTGATAAACCCCACAATTTCTTTAATGCCTTTGGCCCCAATTCTGTTAAATTAGTTCAAGAAAATTAAATGCCCTGCCCACACTGAACCCAACAAACCAAACTTTAATCTGCAGATCACTACGATATACTGGTAGCCATCAACCCATGAATCACAAATCACACGAGGCATTAAATTGCTTTTATACTGGTGTATAACATATGTGCCTAAATATGCCAACCAGCATCAGGGAAGTCTGTGCTTAGCACTTTCAAGAGCCCTCATCCTAATAAGATTATGATATGGTTGAATGACTGCTCTACTACAGACAAAGCTGAGAGCCTCACTCTGTTCAAATATTCCTTCAAAGTACTCTAACATCCACATCCCGACTTGAATTTTTTCATTAAATTTAACACGTCATTTTGGGATTTATGGTACAGTTAGCAATCCAAATTTACGATTCCTTAGAACAGTGATTCCCGAACTACGCCTTCCCTAGTCCTCAAAACAGTTTAAGATTTACAGATTCTACTAACTTTTTTATACAAGTAGTAAACTGCAGCATGACTTTAAGGCAAACCTACAGCCCAGCTTCTCCCAGTAACCATTCAAGAAAGCAGTATAATGCACAAAAAAGCAATAACCCACACATTCAGAAGTAAGCTGTGTTGTACAGCTAGGTTTGTATTTAAGGCTGAAGATCAAAGCACTGCCCGCCCTTTTATCTGAATCTCATGTGACCAAAATTCTAGGTCCTTACCACACAAAAAGAGCATCAGTTCTTTTCCCTTGGTCTCTGACTCAGGACAGGTGGGGTCCCTGACATTGACCCAGATATAAACCTCTGGAAATCAAAAATAAAAAATTGCAATTCATAGCTATGCAATGCAGAGTTGCATTAATCAAGAGGGAGGAGGCCAGCTCAGGAGGGTTGTCCACCAGCTGCATCAAAGGTTTGGCAAGACCAAGGAGGTGAAGAAACAGGGAATGCAGGATACAATCAGATAGGGCCTGGCCTAGCACACAGTTCAGGCTGCACAGCTGAAGACAGCCTGTGGTGCGGGGGGTACACACAGAAGGAACAGGTGGTAGCAGACAGAAGCCAGAACAGGGAGAAACAATCTTTTACATCCTGGTGGGTTATAAAATTGTTAGTATAGTTTATAAACTAACAAGATGAGATCAAGATGGACTAAGGAGGATGTGTCTTATGCCTTTGTATTCCCTTGTGCCTAGCAGAATTCAAACCCATGACAATTTAAACAGATATCCCCATGACTTTCATTCTACCCTCCCTGAATGCTGCCTCTAGCAAACACACGCCCCACCTCCCAACAGTGCCAAACTGATGATCCTCACTGCTGCCTGCAGCTGCACATCAGGTCTGCTCCACCACCTCGTCACTCCTGCTCCCTGCAAGTAAGCCACGGAAGCCTGTCACCCTCACTTAAACTCACAGCTCACACAGGTTCCACATGGCTGAAGATTTGGATGGCAAAAACACGCTGCTACCCCACAGTTGACACTCCACACAGCACAGCAGGACATACTGGGGCTTACTTGTCCTCGTGCGGTGCTGCACATTTCAGCTTGCACATCATTCCCATTGTCTGTTAAAAACTTGTGGGCAGGAGAAAGCCTAGGGTGGAAAGGGCGACAACTCTAAGTTTCTTTTGTCAGTGCTGATATATCCTGATATAGGCAGGATACATCATTAGAGAGCTCTAGCTCTGAGGCAATTAAGACCGTTTAATTTTAAATACAGAAGATGATAACTAATAGGAAAAAAACTGATGTCACTCACATTGCAGTGGAAATGGATAAAAAGATAGGAACTGAATATAGATTATAACCCATTCAGATTTGATGAGTCAACTTATAAATGAACAAAACATCACCTGGGGCAGAATCCATTGACCTGTCTTCAAACACATCCAAGTCCTACACAACCAGCCTGTCACCATTAGGAAAACAGCCCTCAAATCTCTGGAGGTTTTCCCCACATGTAGTGAAAAAGAGAGAATATATAATTTCTAAGGAAAGGTTGCATTCAATTCCTAGCATTTCACTAAACAGAACATACTTACTTTACAACCTCTTGTGTCTCTTTGGTACAGCTAGTTTCCACCCTATGGGCATGTTTAACTTCCTTTTGCCTTAAGAAGAGTGACACTCGCATCGAAGTCGCCTTGATTCCAGAAGAGTCCCCTGCTCAGCAGAGAACACAACCTCCTTGTCTCTGTATCTGATGGAAGCTGGGCCAATCCATGGGCAGGGGGCAAGGCATAGGAGTCACGTAAACACATGCCCACTTCAGGAGAGTGGTTTCACAAGGGAGCTGGGAAGCAGGAGGCAGAAAAATTTCCATGGTCTTAAAACTGCAGGAGCAAACCAAACGAAACTGTCCCATTTCCTCCAGCTACCAAGAGTTTGGGGGCTTCTAGCTTCATGCTGCTGACACTGAAGCTTAAGCAAGAGCTTGATGCCCAGTGTTACACTGGTGAGCTTACAAACATCAACAGGCACTGAAACTTGGGAGTACACAGGGAGTCTGGTGGACTTACACCTTTGTACCTACTGAGTGGTCAATATCTCCAGAGCTAGGCTGACAGAGGCTGAAAGCCTCTGGATCTTTCTCTTAGATTCAGGCACTTCAGTTTTTACTTATCACCTACCCTAGACACAAAAACAGGCCATATAGCTTGAGAAGGTGAATATAACATCACCCATATACCTGAGCCATGTTTGAAACAGCAGCTGTAGACCTCAGTCCTAAATCAGTGCTTCTCTGGGATCCTGGGCAGTTCTCTGAGATTCTACTGAAAAAAAGTATGGCTATTTTAAAGTAATAGCTAAGAACGATTTAAACAAAATACAAACCTCTTATTCACAGCAGTGATGGTAACATCACTTCAGAATAACCGAAGTAAATCAAAACAAATATGTCCAAAATTAAGGAAAAAATTATTTTTAGGAAGGAATTCCCTTATGAGTTGTTTTCTGGACATCCTACGTGTCAGGGGTGGGGAGGAAGAAGTAGTTAGAGGTAGGTGGGGGCTTTTTCATGTCATATACTCATTTTTTATTATCTGTTCTACATTATATTATAGAGTTTATACTACACCAGAAACATCCAAGGAACCAGAAATACAGAAATCCTAAATAGTGTATTTCATTGTTTGTTACTTGAGGTTTTGTTTCAATATTTGGTTTTCCTACCATATCACAGCCACATTTTCTAAGTAAACATGCAGCCAGGGACAAATGTTGTCAAGTACATTTACAACAGCTTACACATTACTTGTGACACCAGCTTTTCATTCTATCATTGCGTGCTTCTTTCCTGCACTAGACCGTAACAGCTCCACTGCACGTCAAGATATCCTTGGAGATTCCTTAGTTCACGGATCATTGACAAGAAGAGACATTACAGACATTCATGTTGGCATAGCTGCCACACATGGGGTCTTAAGCCCACTTGTTAAAAACCTTGCAGCAGCCAGGCTAAAAGGTCACAGGGGATATTAATCTCTATTCTTTGGAGCATAAGCTGAGCTGATCCCTATCTGGGGTCAGAAAAGAATTTTTCTCCCAGAACTAAAGCAATGCACAATTGAGCAAGATCCAAGAGACAGTCTCTATTTTAACATTAAAGCATTATACACACACGAGTATTTCCAGAGGCAGATACAGTGACTGTGTGAAGGACAGGCAAAGGGGGACACCTTGCTTAGCAAACTTGTCTGCAACACCAGTGAGAATGAATACAGGACGACTGACCCACTTCAGCCCATGTTCCTCAGCACTACCTCACCACAGAGGTACCAAAGGCAGCAAATGCCCTCTCCTATAGAGGGGGTCTGTAGCAGGGCTCATCCTATTGTTTGATCCCGAACATCACTCTGCAAGTGCCAAAACAGAAGGCATCTCTGCTATCTTTACATGTCTTTTTTATGCATGTGTTTTGACACAATCAGTAACACAACTGCATCCCATTTTCTCCACAGGCATTCAACTCTTGAACAGGATAGATGACTCATATAACGAGGTGTTACTCTTTTTTGCTTTACTCTCATTCTTTCAATAGTCTCATCAAGCTTTATTTAATGTCTGCTAATCAGACTTTTCTCCAAATCAGATGTTAATTCCTCACTGATAGGGCTATACTGTACCTGGATTTTTCTGGACATGTGTCTTTCTCTGATCAAAATTTTACCCAGGCAAAGCAAAAACGTTCCACAACTCCCTGAGATTGTTGGACACGTGCTCTCAGGTCATAGCAGTTCCACAGTACTGCTGACTGGACAGCTGAACATCTGGAATGGCCTGAACATACACGGATGAAGACTGGCGACTAATTCTGTTTCTCATTTTCCATAAATCAGCTGTGCAGCACGATGTCGGGAATCCCGAAATGCAATGTAAGAGACACGACTAATGTTACAAGACAGAGCCACTCTGTTAGGCACCATCTGCTGGAATACAATGCTGAGGTATGCCTATACATTTTCCACTTCTACAAGACAGACTCAGGATGATCCTCTGCCACTGCACAACCCCAGAACAGGTCAACTGCCACACAGAGTAAAGCAAGGAAGCAAATTCCAGTGTTAAGAGGTGTTGATTTTCAGATTTATCCACTTTTTGTGTGCATCCATTTACATTACCAGAGTCTAAACAATGAACTGAAGCTGTTCTTTCCACAAATTCCTCTTACTACTTGGAAGCTTTTCCTTGCAATTAACTGAAACCTGCACTTCTCAGGTTAAGGCCATATTGGTTTTGTAAGCCAGCTATGACCAGTTTCAGTTTCCTCTCCCTCAATTATGTCTTTGCTTCAAATAGTACAATGATCCTCTTTTCAGTTTCCTCTTCAAAGTTATAAGTTGCTAAAACAGAGACATGTAACTATATGACAATGCCTTACCTGGAAAAGTATAAACAGCAATACTAACTGGACCATTGTCAGAGGAAGAAAAAAGTATTTTTTCCCTGCATGATGCGCAGTTCCTACTAGAAGCCTACAGAAGTCTATTTCTGACTGAAATACAGACTGTATTTTTTTCATGTGCTTGATGTATTTAATTTGATTTTTAAGAATAAGTTATTAAAAATGCAATTGTTCAAAAAAAATTTAAATAAGACTTTCCTGCTTTATTATAAACATTATTCCTTTTATTTTGGACTTGGGTGCAGAACAACTGGTCTTAATTTCTAATAATTAATTGTCCCTGTTCAGATGCAATCACTGATGCTGCTGACAGTTATCAGACATTACGTTTGCACGACAAAACCAACATTTTAACTGATCGCTGTCAGATAAAATACAAACAAACAAAAGGCTTGCCAAGTTCCACAGCCAAATCCATCTCTCCCTGTTGACATGGCTTTGTTTACACATGCAGCTGTGGTTCCAGGGACTGGTGTGGAAGTTAATGATAATAACCTCACAGAATCAGAACTCCTGTTAAAAATATACCTATAAGTAACAATGTGGCTCAGTTCCAGCAGAATTGGATTTAAACTACATTTAAATGAGATGAGAAGTGTGCTGTGCCAGTGCTATTTTCTTCCTTTTGCTGTGTGCATCAGCAGTGACACGAACGGCTACAACTGCATTGGTGGCCCTGGGGGTTGCCATTGGAGCGTTCATGCCCTGGGCTTCTTCAAAGCAGCACACACGCCAGATAAAACATACACACACATACTACAGCCCAGGAAACCTAGCACCGAGAGATCTCTCAAGTCAGCTAACTGCTTTCTGCTGTTTTTTGGCTTCTTTGCACTGAAACTCTGTTTTGCAATAGCAGACGTGGAGTTAATGGGGAAATGTGTATGGAAGTGGGAAGAAGTATGCCTGCAGGCCTCAAACTATTTTTGTGTGAAATCTTCTGAGAGCTAACTCAAAACAGAGAGTTACTTTAAATGCAAGTGAAAAAAACCCCCATCTTCAAATGAAGTAAAGAAATTCATCACAAGTTAAAAGTAAACATATAAGAAACCACTAAACAGTTGGTCATTGTTTTAATTAGAGATTAATTTAGAGATTTAAATTTGAGATTTAATTAGTTTGGTAAACCAAACAGAAAGTATCCTGGAGAATGAAATGGCCATTTGCAGAGCCTTTGTACTACAATTTTCTGAAGAACTAGAAAGAGAAGAATCAGAGATGGCCATGCTACTCCTTAAGACTGCAAACCATATCCCTCTCCAGGCATCTCATGCACCAGTTTCAGGCACATCCATATGGTCACACCACCATTACTTGGGGTAATGAGGTGTTCATTGGCCAGGCTGGATAACATAAAGGGAAACAGCTAACACAAATGCTGTGGGGCACTCTGGGGACCGTACTCCATACATACACAGTTCAGGCAGTGAGAGGCTTGCTAGCTTATGCTCCATCTTAGCCCTGCTGGACCCAGGTTGGCTCCACACATCTCTCTCCTCTCCAACACAGCCTCCAGGCGTTCTGGCATTAGTGCCACATCAAACCCAAGCCCGTGTTCAGGTGGGACCAGGCCTGAGGTGACAGATCCTTCCTCTGACAGAATGCAGGGCCTAGATACCTGAAGGATTCCGCAGGGCCTGTCTGGAGCTCAACAAAAGGGAACTCTGCGCAAGTCAATAATCCCTCTGGTCCTTTGTGGAGCCACTTGCTTCTCTGCATATCGTGTGCAAGCACTTCTGGTAGAGCAAACATGCCACCAAAGACTCCTAAGATGGGTCTGTGCAGAGCCAGCTTGGGTTCAAAGTGTTTATTAGGTTGGGCTCTGCGCCAATAGAGTTAAACTGTTCCTGCACCCTGGCCCTGGACACAGTACACCCATGTTCCCCCCATGCTGCAGCTCAGGAGCCCTGACAAACCATAGTCAGCTCCACAAAGACTCAGTTCTGCTGCTGCTACATTCCCAGTGCAGCCAATCCACAACCCAGATAAACCTGCCACGAATAACTGCAAGTTTAATTGACTCACACGTGTTTATAACCCTGACTCACAAGGTCAGAATTTCGGCCTGAATACTTTTCCACCTTTTGAACTCCTCTCCGAATTCCAAAGAATTGGGTCCTTAGGACTAAGAATGCGTATTTCTTAATTAGAATCTTGCTTTTTAGAATTGTTCTAAAGAGTAGTATATATTCTTTTAAATATATAGTAATTAGCATATTGTTCTTAGTGCTACAGAGCTGCTTTTAGTCTTCAGATTTCTCAGCTCATCCACAGAAGAATGAGCTTTTTTTTTCACACTTATTTACACGGAAAACCAGATAAAGGCCTGGTGATGCTTCCTTGTCTTCCATTTAATTCTCTTTCTTGAGATTGAGATCAGCTCAGGGCAGGATCCATTTCTCTCCATTATCTGCTCAAAAGCCCAAGTCTCCAAGAGCAAAGCACCCTGGAAGCATGCTGCAGCTGCGATGTTCACTTCTGCAGGCTGGCAAGTACCAGGAGCTGCAAGAAGCCTAAGCCTGCCTAGGATGTAGCTGACATAGGGGTGGGGGAAACAATCTGCAATTGCAATAAAAATCGAACATCCCTTGGAAAGAAACCTAGCTTTGTGACATGTGAAACTGTAGTAGGAGTAGACATTCAATATTCACATGCAAGGGAGTACTAATGCACTGATGCTTTTAAGATAAAGATTTTCAGAAAGGAAAAATAACACCCTCTAACATACCAAACACAAACATGTATATTTTAAGTATGATATTGAGAGAATATCATATATATGAGAAAAACTGAAATTTTATTCCCCCTCATGGCTGTTGGAGAATACAAGATAAAGAATAACACTAGAACTGTCAACAGAGAACATGGAGAGAAAAAAGGGAAAAATGCCAATACTGACATCATGACATTAATGGGGAGGGGGAATAGAAATGTAGCAAAATTATTTTTAAAAAAGTAACACTGTGGCTAGACCAACTACTGCAACAAACCCAACAGCCTAAGAGTGGTTGTAGGACACATGAAACTGGAAACTATAAACTCAACTACTCGGAGAAACTTTGCAGGCCTCACTCTGACCATTGCCTCCTCTGCACCCATCACCCGGCCTCCAGTCTGCTCTGCCTTCTGCACATCCCTGCCCTCCCGTCTGCTCTGTCACTCCTCCTCCGGCACATCTCTCCCATCCATCTATCCACCTACGTTCCCATGTGCCTCTTTCCTCGCTCCCATGGACTCTTTCTGTCCTCAACCTCCAACGGAGTCCTCCACTGGCATTCACACGCCACCCAACCCATCCTGCCCCCGCCGCACCCCCGAACCGCACTCCCCCACCCGGGTTTCTCGCGCACCCCCGCACCCCGCCTCGCGCCTCCCCTCCGCAGCCGCAGAGCCCCCGCGCAACCCCCGCCTCCTTCCCGAGAGCCCCGCAACGCCCCGCGCCCACCCCCCGCAGCCGGCCTTGCCGCGCCGCCCCTCCCTCCAGCCCCTCCCTCCCGGCGGCGGCACAGGGGCTTTGCCCTCGTTGTTCCCGACGGATGAGCACCCTCAGCGCCCTCGTTCAGAGCGAGCCTCCCCCTCCCCACAGGGGTCTCCTCCACAGCACACATCTGCCCCCCTCCGCCGAGGCCGCTGGGGGCTGTAGTTCTCCCCCGCGGCCTCTCCCGGCAGCCCCCAGCGCCCGGCGGGGGGGCACGGACTACACTTCCCGGCACGCTCCGCGGGAGCGGGGGGGACCCCCACCCCACCCCTCCGCCAGCCTCTACCGCTGGTTCCCCCCCATCCCCGCCGCCTCCCTCAGCGCGGCGGGGTTCGAGCTGCCGCCCGCTGCAGGCAGCGCCGCCGTGAGGGGCTGCCCCGCCACCGGGCCCTGCCGTTACCTGGGAGAGCCGGGGGTGCGTGTCCGCGGGCGGGAGCGGCGCGGGGAGGGGGCGCAGCGCTGCTGCTCTGTCAGCCCGGGGCGGGGGGGCCGAGGCGCGGGGGGCGGGCGGGGAAGAGAAGGGGGTGCGCGCGCGCGGCGACGGGCGGTTGCCATGGCGGCGGCGGGCGCGGGGAGGGAGGGGACGGCACCGCCACCGCGGCTCCGGCCTCCGGAGCGCGCCCGCCGCATCCGGACGGCGGAGGTGGCTGCGGGCGCCGCCGCCCGGCCCGCGTTTGGCAGCCCTCGAGAGGGCTCCGTGCCGAGCATCCCGGGCAGAGGCGGGCGGAGAGCGTCCCGATTGCTGCGCGAGCGGCGCAGTGCCCGTCCGGGGAGCAGAGGAGCGAGTGCCAGAGCTAAGCGCCCAGGCTGGCTGCTGAGCGCCGGCCCTGCGCTGCGCCGCGCTGCGCCCGTGCTCGAGTCGGAGTGGTCGAACACACAGGATCACAGGATGGGTCAGGTTGGAAGTGACCACAGCGGGGTATCTGGTCCAGCCTCCCTGCTCAAGCAGGGTCATCCTAGAGCACATGGCACAGGACTGTGTCCAGACGGTTCTTGAATATCTCCAGTGAGGGAGACTCCACAGCCTCTCTGTTCCACTGCGCGGTCCCCTGCACAGTAAAGAAGTTCTTCCTCATGTTCAGGTGAAATTTCCTGTGCATCAGTTTCTGCCCGTTGCCTCGTGTCCTAGTGGTTAGCATCGCCGAGAAGAGCTCTGACTTCACATTCAGAGCTCATTCCCACTCTGAATGCAGACCTCGTCTGCCTCCACCTCGGCTGAGGGAGCAGCTGGGAAAGGCAGAATGTGCATTTGTCTTGCATGGACACACAGAAGGGCACTGACCACTATCTTTGCTATAGTGGTTTAATTGCTTTTATAGTACAGTGGAGGAACAGATTTGGGGATTTGCCCTATTTGCCCTATTCCTGGACCTGTCTGTATTGCCACCAAAAAGGGCAGTCCTGCATTCCTCTCTGATCATGACCATGCCTTCCTGTTTATTATTTACACTACAACAACACTGATGTTGCCATCTGGCAAGGCAAGCCTGGGATCCGATCTGGTGGAAAGGCAGTAATGCCCCTCCAAAAAATTACCCAAATTCGTCTGGATGAAGTTCGTTCATTAGCTGAGCCTGCAGAAGTACTGCAGAGGAAGGCAGAGTAGATGTGGAGGCAGGAACAGCCAACTGAGATCCCAGCGGATCCGAGCTGTGTTTCTATGTGCAGCTGCACCACTGCAGCAAGTCCTTGCTGCTGGAACTGCTGTGTGACAGCTCTGAGAGTGCCCCAGTGATGATGACCTTGTGAACACTCCCTATAGTAGTACGTGATTTCTCCAGAAAATGTCTGTTGTAGTTACTTTAAGGTAGCAGCATGAGGTCGTATCTCACAATAAGGTTCTCAGAAATGTTAACTGACAGAAGTGAAAGAGCAGGGTTTGAAACTAAAAGCTCAGTATGCCTCTTAAACAATACCGCATGTATGAATGTGTCACTTGTGTATCTACAGATCTTGCTTCCCTCAAAATCATGTGGAGATTCTTATGTCTTTGTGACTATTTTAGAACTGGGGCCAAAATCGTGATGAATTCGTAACAGCTGCAACTCTGGCTTCCCCCTTTTCCAGATTTTTTCAAACTTGCCTGCCCATGACATCAATTCCTGCTGGTTTTTCACATACCCAAAAGCATAGATACTGTGCAGACCTTGCAGAGTTCTGTGTTTCTTAGGGAGAGCAGATGATAAGCAGCCTGTTCCCAACACTGCCATAATATCCCTTCCCACTAGGCTATGTACCTCTTATCACATAAGGCAACACATTAACCGCTTTGTGTGAGGATTGTATCCCCCAGCTAGGAAATCGTGACACAGAGAAGGTTGGTTATTTGGTCGTAATCTCTATTTGTTTGGTTGGTGATTTTTTCCCCCATCCCTTTTTTTAGTAATGCTTGAGTCAAGCAGGGCTGCTTCCTCATGGCAGAGGATACCCATACTACTGCTGACCTCCCTTAGAAAAGCAGTTATTCAACTCCAGAGCAATACCAGTTGGATCCCTCAGAGGGAAATTTTGGTATGCATGGGTCTACACAGTTTGCCAAGATATGCTAAGTAACTGGGTCGGGAGGAAGAGAACTGTATCTCCAGGTTCCTAGCCATACACATTAGGATAATTCAAGTTGGAGGGGACCTCAGGAGGTCATCTAGTCCAACCAGACAATTAGAAGTTCATAAACCTGTTAATAAGGCAGATGAATGACAGCTGTGAGCATGAAAATTTCATAGCCTTCCCTGCTGCCGTGGTTAGACTCCATCAAATTTGGCTGGAGTGATACAAAAAACTGCTACCCTGACCATCTATTCCGCCTCCTTACTGAAGGTTCCTGCCTCCACAATCGTCCCTGGATTGGAAAACACTGATGTTCCTAATCCATTTAATTAAAAATATGGTATTAAAGTCATGTTTGGGAGCAGTTTAAGCGAATTTGCTGGACCTTGTATTGAAGCAGCTGGGACTAGTGCATGCATTTCATTGCACTGACTCTGCTGTGAGGCAGTAATCTCAGGCAAAGAGAAGGTAAGAAGTTGCTGGGAGGAGTGTGACACCTTAAGCCACTGAAGCTTGTTCTACTATGAGTATATTCTCATGGCTTACAGCTTTTTATTTTTTGATAGAGGCTTTAAACCTAGCAGTTCTGGATAAGATGTGAGGTTGGTGGGTGTCAGCAACTGTGGTTAGGCAGGATCCAGCCATGGTGGTGTAGGAGAGCATTACTCACAGCCAAACCTCAGGGACTTATCATGCCCCTTTCCAGCAATCTGTGAATCTGCCAGCAGAGCTGATTGTGTGCCCCCTCGCTCTGATTTATTCTAGTCCAATCAGGAGCTGATATAAATTAATGTTAACTCTTTTGCCATGAACATTAGGTTTGGTTTGGAAGTGTCTCTTCAGCTAGAGTAATTGCAGACACTGTCAGAGAAGTTTAAAGCTATCCACTCTTAGGATCTGTGTCAGATTAACAAAACTGGTTTCTGAATTGATTTGGTTATCATTACATAAATTCCAGCAACTTGAGGGCTGGCACAGGCTTTTAGCACAAAGTAGCAGAGAGCTTCATTTGTAACCTCCTCCCACACACAAAGTTCTGCAGGAGAAGGTTGAAAACATGTGAGAAGTCTATGAATTATGAACTGCCCTTTGCTTTTGTCTTACCCTCCCCTTGCAATTATATTTAACCAGACTGCAGGAATTATTGTGCCTTCATAATAATCTTTAATGTTCACATGCAAACCTAACTCTTTACCAAAGGTCTTACAGGTTGTGTGGAGAAATACTGTAATAATGGAAAGTGAAAAACAATAGGGAAGCAATAGGGAAAAGAAGATGCACGTTACATATTCACGGGCATTAACTTTCCAAGGGAAGTTATGCACAAGTCGGTAGAGGCATCAGTAGACTGTTAATTTTCATACACACAAAGTAATTGTTCTTCTGCATAGATATTTTTATGTTATGGTATTTATCAGTGTGACATATCCACCGATTTCTCTCCTAGGAAAGAACCTCAAAGTCTGAGCCTTGAGAAATTGTGATGGAGTGGCAACACAGAAACATTTAGTCAACATCTTTCCCATAAGGCACATCTCAAAATGACGTGAATTGTTAATAGAAAACAGTTTAAGGGAAAGCAGTTGATTCTCAAATGGGATTTCAGTTGGAAAGTGAGAGTAGGAATGGGCAAGGGTGTTTTTATTTATCTGGTCAATGTAGACATCTGTCTCCTAGGTCTCTGCCTCTGAGTTAGCTTTCTTCTTAAGTGAGAGAGGGAGAGAGTGATACTTTGAGGATACAATTCCTGTTTTAATCAACATGCACTGTGCCCTGAATGTGTTTAGGTTTTTTTCAGAGCTTATAGCCGACTTAGCTGATCAGCATAAATATAAGTGTTTGCACTGTAGATGCCTAAAGGTAGGTGAGAGGAGTCCTACCCAATATGTTTGTTGTATTGTTAGGCCATAGCAAGGGAAAGCTGTCACGGCAGCTTTGAGTTGGTTGATTAAAATGACAAAGAACAAGCTAGTGTCACATTAATGGAAAACACAGGCAGAAGAGAAGACGGATCTTTGAAATGGGTTGGAGCAAGCCCACAGTACATTGAAAAAACCCCCACCTGTTCTGTTTTGAGTCTGCAGACAGAAATTAGAAGAATTAACAGGAACTAGGATATCGTGTTTCTTTTCTGTGTATACTCAACATGCAGAAGCATTTTGCATATGTTGGAGTATTACACTTGGGAGAAGAAATAAGAAAGTAGTTTACAGTAGTCCAAACAAATAAAGAGGAAGACTTGGACAGAAACGTCGGAGAAAGTAGAGTCAGGTCCAGGGAGCTGTGTGTCAGCAACTGTTAAGTGAAAACCTGGACACGGAAGGAAAGTTTATTCACAGCATCTCAGTCCTGTGGCAGAGCACTAGACAGTATCAAGTGGCAGAGTTCCCTTAATCTGTCTGCTAGGGTTGACAACTGAGAGAAAATCTCTCGTGATGCACTTTTGTTTGGCAGTATAACTTTTTCAGGGTACAGTGTGAATTTTAAGCTGTTTTTCTAAAGATGTGACGCTTCTGGAGTTGCACACTGTCTGTCCCATTGCAATCATTTTGAACTTCACTGGCCAGTTTCTACTGCATTTGCAAAAGGATGGTGGTCTAATTGAGTTCCTTCTAGTTTTGTAGTAAGTAGCACAGTAGAAAAAATGGACACAGCTGGTGCCTCTGCTGAGCACAAGGCAAGCTGCCCAGTCTGCTTGTGTGAAATGACTGACAGCTCCCCTTTTAGGGCTACCTGCAATACCCACTTCTGTGCACAGTTGCAATAACATGTATGATCCATAGGCAGCTTTATTGAAGGGATGAGAGCTAAGTGGAAATGGACACAAAACCCTAGGATTCTGGGCTTTGATAGTTTGAACCAGTTACATCAGATGAGCCTGTTAACTCAGGCATGGCCATTAATTTTAAGTCATGCTGGTATATATTATTCTCCTGTAGGTGTTTTTTTGACTTAACAGTGGCAGTTTCAAATAAGGGAGCTGTTGGACAGCTTTTTGCACACACTGTTTAGATGTCCAAACCACTAGAATAAACAAAGCACAGTCTAATACATATTAATGGCTTCCCCAGGATTTTTGATTTCTTAGGCATGTTAGTTCCAGTTCTGCAGTGTGAGATACTAGAAAATAAATTTGTATTAACAATCCACCCCTGCAAACATATTCATCCAGGACAGAAAAAAGACACATTTAAAGAGCATTCCATAATGTATTGGCAGTCCTTCTAGGACTATCTGAAATAGCCCTTTGAATAGTGCTGTGATCAATGGCAATGAGGGTGGTTACATTGGAGAAAGATGTGTTCTGGTGTGTGCCTAAGTATTGGGATTTTACAGGACAAGAGGTAAGCCATGCATCTGCATTGAAAGAACAACTTCACAGCCTCTACCATTTATCAATAACTTATTAAATCCCTATCACTGAATATGTAAAAATTCTGAATAGGTAGGAGCAATGTAATATATGGCAAGATGCAATTACAGATCAAAGTTCCTAATTGAGAACTTAAAAATGTTTGAGGAGAGCAAGAAAGTTAAATATATGCTGGTGATCATTGTGAAGAATCTCTTTTCCCTTTCTGGTCCCCTAATGTGATTACTACAGGGAACAAGCAGTGGTTTCCATGTGAACAACTTAATCTGGTTTGTATTTTGAGAGTAAAATTGGGAATCTTTTTTTAACTTCAAAATTTGGACTGTAGTTGAACAATGTGCATTTTGTTAGCGTTGTTCATTTATCTAATAAATGAGAAACATGATTGTGTCAGTAGAGGATCAGTGGCACAAAGAACAGTATCTCATAAAAAAACCAGACATTGGTATCACAGCTTCAGTTAAACATGTTTTAAACTATTATAACATCCCATTCACATTCTCAGGGGGAATATTCACTGCCTACGTTTAAACATATAACTCAGATGCCTAAATTAGGAGGCTTGTCTCCTTAGATGCCTTGCATAGTTGAAGGAATGAGAGAGGCTCCTCCAGAGAGCAGTTCAGACTGTTAGTTAGGCTTCTACTCTGAATTATCATCTAGAGGAGGCTCTTCGACTTTGAATGCCATTCTGTGCTATTTCTGTGCATCTTTTTGTTGGCAACTAAACTGACTTAACTGGTTTTCACCCCTGAGCACTCGTTCTTGCCTTCTACTTTATGTATCGCTCTGTCGCTTGCGCGAGTACAGCTGTCGATGTGGTGGCCCTGCCAACTAGGTTGGTGAAATCATCTGGGTTAAAAGGAACCCTGCAAAAGAAGGTGTAACTTTTAACCTAGGTCATGTCTGATTTTGTTTACTGCATGACCTTGTATAAAAGCCAGGCATGTCTGAGGAAGGGATGAGCTTCAGCAAGGCACAGAAATGCGTTCTTGAACTCAGAGACCTATTTGCCAAATGTGCCACCAAGAAAATGATATGTTTAGCTTTAGGATGTAAATTAAGGAGACTGAGTCTTGTACTTAAGCATCATTCTATTCAAACACATGATTTTTATACCATTATAGTTTCACAAATGTCATAGAAGTTTATTATGATTTGCATCATTGTAAGATATAGTCTAGCCATGTATCTCTGTTATCCATGTAAAAAATGGCCATAATTTAAGCAAAATTATTTATGGCATTTACAAATGTACCATGAAAAGGTATGCTAAACTTTATAAATAAGTCTAGGAGCATGGTGTTGCCACTAATATAGAGCAGCTGCAGTAAAATTTGAGTAGTTTAAGAAGTTGCCCACCCGTCAGCCAAGGGCTGCTAATGTTTCAACAGACATACTAGGTGCAACGTAGCTAGCTTTAATGGTTTACAGTGCAGGCACCTGCTCATAAGCTGGTTGTCTTAAATTCAATTCAAAATCAAATGGAAATGCCTTCTGGATGCTTCATATGACCTGTAAGAGATACTCAGATATGAAATACCTACATTTGACCAGCTGAATCGCACCTCCAGGCTGCGCAGCTGCTCCTTATGCGTAGAACACTGCTGGTTACAACAAGTGACGTTCAATTGCCTTGTGTGCTAACCTCTAAAACCATCCAGGCTCAGCGGTTAATATGTCACTAAGGCTTCATTTTCTGATTATTAAACATCATTCCAGTTCAGAGAGACTTGATGCCATTGGTGACCACCACCAGGACACTTTTCCAGTCCCTGGCAGTTAAGGTATTTCATGTAGCTACAGAATTAACTATCCTGTTGTAAAACAGTATTCTTTTAAAACAAGCATATATTAGGAATTTTAGCCACAAACCCAATGAGGTGAGAGAACTATTAGTAGTTTTTAATACTTACTAAGTTTTAGTAACTAAGTTAGTTGAGGTTTAACCCCAGTAGGCAACTCAGACTCGCACAGCTACTCACTCCTTGCCCAGTGGGTTGGGAGAACCAGAAGAATAAAAGTGAGAAAACTCGTGGCTGAGATAAAGACAGTTTAATAGGTAATGCAAAAGCCACACAAGCAAGCAAAGAAAATTAAGGAATTCATTCACAACTTCCCACAGGTGGGCAGGTGTTCAGCCATCTCCCAGGAATGTCAGGAATCACACTTAATGATTACTTGGGAAAATAAATGTCATCCCTCTGAACATTGCCCATTCCTCCTTCTTCCCCCAGCTTTATATGCTGAGCATGACACCACATGGTATGGGATAACCCATTTTTGTCAATGGGTGTCAGCTGTCACAGCTGTGTCCCCTCCCAACTCCACGTGCACCCCCAGCCCACTCGTGGGCAGGGTGGTGTGAGAAGCAGAAGAGAATTTGATGCTGTGTAAGCCCTGCTTGGCAGTAATGAAAACATCCCTGTGTTACTGCTGTTTCCAGCACAAATCCAAAACACTGCCCCATACCAGCTACTTTGAAGAAAATTAACTTTATGCCAGCCAAAATCAGTACAGAGCCTTATGTCTTCACATTCTTTTACAGTGGAGAAATACATGTATGTTGAAGGTACTTGTGCATAAGAATATACAAGATTGAGGTTTCCATAATTACAGGTTACAAAAGAAAAACAAAGGTTATTAAAAAAGCTGTTCCAAGAGCACAGGAGAATAATATTCTACAGATTTCTCAGGATGGGAAAGGTGATCCTGTGTTGTTTCTCCTTGTCCCTTTTACCATTTTTATTCTGGGTTTCTGTTTTGCTGATATACCAAAAAATTCACCTCCTACTGAGACAGTCTTTGGGACCTTTCTACCTGATGAAAGCAGTCTCCAGCACCACTATTCAGTGCAGTGCTGGCTGGTATGGGCAGACAGCCTGTGACGTTATTTGCAAGTGTGTATCCACGCTCCAAAGTGCATATCCACAGAAGAGAGGGAGCAGTTTTCCATCTCAAGGCTCAGTGATGCATGCTGACTCACATCCAGGATGCTTAGGGCTACTACAGATTGCTCTGTCCACGCCACAGAGCCCTGTACCCTGGATCTCACATTTATGTACCTTGTGGTGTCCCTCCTCTGCACTCTGAAGAGTGTAGAGCCTGCGGGAATAGTGTTGAAAGACAATATGGGTCCGAGGGAGCTAAATATAATGTTCTTGACCTTGCTGTTTGAGGGGAATCCCAAGAGTGAACTATTCAAGATCCATGCCTTATTTTGAATGCATAGGATGTACCTGGACAGATCCCCAAGGACAGAGCTAACAATTAAGCAGAGGGGACAACTGGGTGCTCAAACTTCCTCCCATGACCTCAGTGTGGGAAATAGTGTAGACATAAAGTGCCCAGTTCTAGTCCTATGGGGGGATAAGCACAATATAAACACATAGATTCATACAGATTAGCTGAGCACATGTCATTGTATACAGACTATGAAAACAGAAGTGGTTGATATCATACATCAGAAGCGCCTTATTCTTTCATACACACTGCTGAAATAAAGTCACTTACATTTCTAGCTAGTATATCTACCTGCAACTCAGCAGAGCTTTGGCTGGGTCTTAGATCTAAAAATAGAATTTTCCTTCCTGAGATCTTTTACTTCAATGATATTCTTAGTAGCAATGCAATGCAAAAGTGGAATAGATTATATTAATTGTTGTCTTGGAGCTTTCTATCCATTGCATAGGAAACATTCATTGCATTCTCCATCACACCATATGGCATCTAAATATAATGTGATAAAATTACTAATGCAGGGCAGTAAATAACATTATGATTATGTGTTATGGGTGCCACCTCATGTGCAGAACAAGTAATTATAGTTGGAATGAGTAATGAAGACTTGAGTGTTATATCTAGAAGTATATAAGAAAGGACAAAATTTGTCATTAAGGATGGTAATTGTCTCATCTGACTTTGTGGATTCAGTAAGTCGGTGTCCATACCAAGCCAGTCATCTGTGACTGCATCTGTGATCAGCAGAGAGAGGAACAGGGACCTAAGAAGATGAATGGCCCCTCATCTCTCAAACAAATATTTTCAGAGGAATGCATCTCAAAATCTCACACAAACAGAAAATCTTCAACAACATCTTCCAGGCAGGAAAAAGAGAACACATCCAGAAAGACCTGGTCACGCATTGTAACCTTTCTCAGATGAATCTCCAAGTTTATTCTCTGCCTCAGTGAACAATCATCAGTAGTGAAACTTGATTACATTTATTTAAGCCATTTTTCACATGTTCCAGTGATAAAGTTTTACCATTTCTCTAGGCAGTCTCTGCCAATGCTTACTTTTCCTTAATCCTGGACAGTTATTGAGTGGTTTAATGTAAATCTGCTTTGCTGCAACTTACCCTAATTTCTTCTTGTTCTAATAGACACAAATTTACTTCATCCTTCTTTGCAAGTACTTTTCACATATTTAAAGATTCCTCTGCCCCCAGTTTTCTCTGTTCGTGACATCATTTATGTCTTGACACTGAACTAAAGTACTAGTAAAGTGGTACTAGTAGGATTTATGTAGAGTTAAACCTTCCCTCACCTACCCATTCATGGCCCACAGTAACCTCAGTGGTCCACTGACTCCATGATGGCAATGATATATCTTGCTGCACTCACAGCTGTGATACCATAATGGTGTTGATCTCTCACCCCTGTCTAATTTCAAGTGAGCATTCCCAGCTCATTCAGTCTTTCCTGGAGAGGGTTAAGTTTGATTGTTTCTGTCACTCTTTTATGGATACTAACTGGTTCACAGCTTTCGAATGCATGATGTCCACACTCAATTGTAATAGTCTGGGGGCTCATTAGCCAATGTTTACAAGTGTAATGTAGTTTTTTACTCATATCTGCCTTTTTTTTTCTTTACTTGCCAATTTCATTGCCGTTCTATGCTAATTTCTTCACAGTGATAACTTCATAATTTCCACAAAGCATTAAACAGAAATCCAGCCATTTTTTTTGAGTGTACTGAAATATGTTTAAGGATCTTGTGGTTATGCTTAACACAGAACACTTCACAGAACTATATATTATACCACAAAATTGTTCTTAACATGCTAATTTAAAACATATTTTCTTTAGATTAGTTCATAAAGAGAGAGGAAAGAAGATATTTAGCTCCAGACAGCACTTGCAATAGAAATCAGTTATTTCTGTACAGTATCTTTCCTTTGAAATATCACTAAATGATTTCCAGAGAGAGGAAGAATGTAATTTAATGATCACTTGCACAGCTCAAAAACCTTTCATCAGAGCATCTCAAAGCATTTCAGACAAGCCTGAAAGCTTGTCTGTTTTTCCCCAACTATTTCAGTTGGCCTAATAAAAGATACTGTGTCTTCCTACACACCTTGTATTGTTTAGCACTCAAAGCATTATCATACTTGTTTTACAGATAACTGAGGGGCACAAAGAATCCATGTAGTTTTATTTCTGCAGTGAATCTGAGATGAACTCTGTGGGGTCCCGTTTTCACTGTGTCTCCTGGACTTGCAGAATACATGTTCTCAGATTACAAGCAGACATGGAGCGAAATCTTCATCCCACTGACATCAGTGGCAAAATTCCCATTGATCTGAATAAGGCTGAAATTGTGTCCTAGCTTTTCTAGCTGCTGCCTGCCAAAATCGACTTCAGACCTGTGCATCCTTCCTGTCTTCTGCATCACCATTAGTAATGAAGGTTCTGCGGTCCACGCCATGTCTGCCATTTCGCTCTCAGTAAATGATCAAGGCAAATATAAATGAGGAATGAGAGACCCCAGCAACAGGAGGAGGTCTGCACAGTGAGTGTGTGGTGTGTGGTTAGCAATCTCCTTGCAGTTCCTGCAGATTGATGCATCTGCCTGCATCCACTCTGTGCTGACAAAAGGAGCCATACACGAAGAGCCATTTGGATCATCTGTCCTTGCTCATGAGTGTCCCAGGTTGCAAGTGTGCAACCAGAGGCACCACCACAAAGACTATGTCAAGTCTCTGCTATCATGTCTGACCTTTTTAATAAAAGGACAGTCTAACCATTTTGAGACAATCTAGCAGTCTCTTCCAGCTTCATTTTTGCTTAGTTAACACTGTGGATTTGGGCACACAGCACCAGATGCACCCAAAGAAATTAGAGTCTTAAAAGAATGATCAATAAGTCTTTTTACTGTAATGTCCGTGGAGTATGCACTTTCATCAGAAGCCATATTGTACCACAGAAATATAACCAGATTAAAATACAGATTACAGAAAAGGAACACAAAGGGAGAAAATGCCATGTATGGATGTCTGCTTCTGCTGTTGAGGATAGCTGAATATGGTGCTGATGAGAGAAAGAGTATGTGTTCATTCTCACTCCCTGTATTGTCCATTTGTCCCTTGCTGCACGGGTCTTCTCAAGCTTGATGGGGGTGCAGCCATCCAGTTTTAGTATATTCTCGCTTATTTTCTAGCAAAATGCTTACTAAGTCCTCTCACTGTTGTGCTAGACTGAGAACAGAAAGCTTTTGCACATCTGGCATTTGTTATCTTCAGCTGCTTTTCCTCTTTCATAGGTATTTCAGGCTATGGATAAGCTAGAGGAAAGTTGCTGTGTTTTTCATACCACCAGTTTCAGTTTGAAGGTAAAGAACACCAAACAGATGAGGCCTGAGAGTTACTTCTAGGCTCACAGAAACATTCTCATGTCTTTTTGGCTAAATTAAATGTTGGTCTTTCTATGTACATCTTGTATTACAAGCCACTTGCAAATCTGTATATCTGATCATTCTCTCATTGTGTTGGAAAACAATATGAGGGAGTTTCTTTCTATACTAGATCTTTGTGGGTAACTTGCTAGTAAACTAATTTTACATGACTCAGATTTAAATAATAAAAAGGCTTAACTTCAGTCTGAGAAGAGTTTATTGTCTACAACTGTAGCCTAGAGACAAACTCCAGCACCTTTGGGACTCAGCTGAGGCAGCAATTAGGCAGCATTTTATTGTGATGCAGTGAGTGCGCAAAAGATGAAGCTGGACTACTCTCAAGAGCTTAGAAACAAAATTGGCTTCCTGGAGAGAGAACATAAGAAATCTGGCAACGTAAAAATATTTAAAGAGCTTAGGGCTCCCAGGGGAGAATTTCAAGCTATTGAAGTGGAAAAGACTGAGCATTTGCTAAGATTGAAAAAAAAAAAAGGAGGGGGGGGTTACATGAAAAACGACAAAGTGGGTTTTTTTACTGTAGCATGTTTCAAAGGGGAAAATATAATAAACCTGAAATCAATCAGTAGCACAGACTTCAATGCAGTGTTCCAAATCAAACAGCCCTGTCTTGAAAACAGGAGTCAAAAGAGAATTTTTTTTTTCATTTCAGAATTGTAAGGGATTGAGGCCAAGAAACCATTAAATGAGGTGAAAGGTCTAGGCTAGAGGGCATCTTGAGCAAGTCTAATGAAGTCATGGTTGCTTCAGCAGCCACGTTCCCAAAGGGTTTTGCTGTGTCTGTCACTGTCTCTCTGTTCCTCTGCGTCTGGCTCCCTGGCCTCTGCAGTTACGTGCCAGAGTGTGCCCCACCAGGCACCCTACGAAGCTCCCTTCTAGCAGCCCCATAATATGTAGCATCCCTGTGTCAAAACTAAGTTGTACAAAATGTGATTGATCTCGCCTATCATTTGGTGTGTGTCGTACAGGCATTTACCTGTGAGCTACTCGTGCTTGACTCCATATATTGTCAGCAGGGAGAAGCAGGAGCTCATGAGACACAATTTAGCTCAACTGAGCGTAAATTTCTATCATATGCCAAAAGTGTCTATTTCTCTCTGACTTAAAATGGCATCCTAGGGTGACTAACTCCCAAATGAACACCTACCATTTAAGCATCTACATTTGTTCAGTGAACTCTACCCACATAACTGGCATTGCCCGAGTGCACACTACATATCAGAGGTTTCTCTGCTGTGTTCAGGCCCTGCCTTCACACAACGTGTATCTAGGACTAAGACGAATTGGCTGGAACAGTTTAGCTCATGTCCCAACAGTAATAAGAGGGCTAGAGGGTGCAGAGTGTTTACCTTATTGTAAGGTAAACACTTCTTGCCACCGTTACTCTGCATTATGCTGACAGCCCTGTCTACATCACTGCTCCAGCCAGGTTTTGGGGCTGAGGGGCAGCTATTGGTAAGGAGGGAGGGGATGGATGGGGGACACTACAGAATGGAAATGAAGGAGGCTGTTGGAGGGAAGGAAGCAACATGAGGAAGGGCCAGGATGCTTTATATGCAAAGTAATAGCCCAGTCTGTCTCTCAGGCATCCCCAGGGCAGTGCAGGCTGCAGTCCTGACCTCTGCATGTGTAAGGCAGTTGAGGGGTAGATCACCCACGATCTCCACCTGGGTCCTGAATCAAGAGCACCTGGGGCTGACCTGCGGGTAGAGGGAGCGTGCTGCATGTTATGGCCATGAAATAAACCCTGCCACACACATCCTAACTGCATCTGGTATTACTGCCCTGCCTCAGCCATCTACTCACGTGATTTCATATGTCAGAGGCAAACCCATCAAATGACAAAAGAAACTCCAAGACATCTCTGAAGGATTCCTGCCCCAAGGGTAGAGCCACGTGACTTATCAGAAAGTCTTGCTCTGCTCTTCTGTACCTGAGGAAACTTCATCTGTACAAACTTTTGATGTCTCTGTTGACTGACTAAACTAGTAGGCATAACTAGTCACTGATTTTTAAATAGTCCCCTGAGGATTACCCATTCTGTGCTGAAGGTACTCAATTCCTTCTCATAGTCCCGAGGCGTTCCTTTCATGTATTTAATGTCATAAGCTTTCCATGTGGTTGTTGTGTTGCTAGTTTGGAAGTTTTATGATCTGTGGCTGCAATTTGCAGAACAGATAAGGTTTGTTGTTCTTATCACTGATGCATCAGTCTACAGGCCTGGTGTGAGTGAGCTGCCCAGTGTAGAAGACTTTGTTGAGCCCTACACACAGCACTGTACATATTATAAAGCCATCCTGCTTACCCTGCTCTTGATTGTTGGTAAATTTCCCAGAATTCATCTCTTTTGTTTGTCAGAAATTAGGATTACAATAAACAGCAGGGAAAAGGGCAGCATTATCTTCTTTGAAATGCACCACTGTAGCAGCAAATTTCTGGACACACCATTCATAGCCCAGAAAGCAAAGCGCTGGCTGCTGTGCAAATATAACAGCAAACACAGCATTCCCTGGAGAGGCTGAGCTGTAATGTGCAGAGACAATATGGGGCAGTTCTGGATAAGCAGAGGACATGCGTATCTCAGTGTGCTGCAGACAGCTGTGGCTCTGGTATTGCATAGTGCAAGGCCAGATACATATTTAAGGCATTTCCTGCTTCATCATTGTCTGCTAGGAACATAATACACTTTTTCTATATGTCCAGAAGACCTAGAGAGGGGGAATCAGACCCTGTGCCCAGGACCTGGGTGGAAGTGCTCCATGATCACTGCTGTGTCAGTGATAAGTATCAATGTACACTGCATGGCACCCCGCGATGCTGAAGAGGAGACAGTGCTGAGGACCTGCCCAAATACACCTATCCCAGACCTGACCTGCTTTGTGCTGGAGATCCTGTCACTTTGCTGAAGTGATGCAGAGGACAAAACCGTGATGGAGGTCAAGTGCAGCAATACGTGGCAATGCACAGCCTGGACTATGAAGGGAGGTGAGTATACCTTAAATGAGTTTTGTTGCTGACAGCGGCAATCTGCAGCCTCAGACTCAGGACCTTACAGTAGGAATTCAGAGCCTGTACCCTTCTACAGTACACCCTTTGTTACTGGATGAGCATTCACAGACAAAGCACATTTTGCAGCAAGACTTGAAAGAAGCAGGTATAATCCATTGTCATATTGCTAGGTGACAAAAAAATAAATGCTTTTATGCCTACCAAGATGTGACTAGCTCATCAGTTATGTAATCCACTTGTTCATGCTGTTGTCATGATCAAAAGACCTTACACAGATTCTAGGCCCTTGGAAGCCCTAAAGGTCTGGACTGCATTGGACTAACATGATGCATACATAATAGAAAGGTTGGAGAATCTTCTATGAACTCTTCTTGTGGCCATACTATGCTGTTCTTAGATTAGCTCAAATCTGCAATATGCAGTGATTTAAAAAAAAGCAGACTCTTTTGAAAGGCTTTTTTTAAATTCATGGTTGCATATTTAATAAACAGTTCACCCAAAACACAGCTTATTTTATAGTAGAGTTGTGGTAGGGGATCAGATGTGTAAAGTGTCAGATCAGAACAGATTAGTTTAGGACACACATCACACTCTTTAGAAACACCCGTAGCACTTTGTACTCTTATTGAGATGTGCTGTATCATCTCAGAGTGTTCTACAAACAAGTAGTTGTGCCTCTGCCATAAGAGGTATCAGTATTACTCCCATTACGGATAGGAAAAGGGAAAACAAAAGGGACATGGATTTGTGTCTTGTCAGTGGCCAAGCTGGGACTGGATTCACTTGTCCTGATTTTTTGCTCTAAGCACTAGCATTGTTTCTCAGGTGTTATCTTACTGATGAACAGTGAGGCAGGAAGCACAGTAAAGCCTTATGAGGCAAACGTTCATCTCAAAGTAGATTAATACTAATTGATCTTGAGTAGCTGCTTGGAAATTACTACAGGTTGACACCTCGATAATATCAGGAAGATCAAGATCATTTTGGTGAGGAAAGAGGTCCTCAGGGCAAAACTCACACAAACTAAAACCAGACTACAGGTGAAGGACTAACTTCTGATTACGGTTTCTGTTTATTTGTTCTTTGTGGTATAACTGAGTTTGATAAATGGCGTTACTTTCCTTGGTTTACAGTTATTTTATTTTGTACTCGGAAATCCCAGCTCAAGGAACCTGTTGTTCGCTAGGTGCTCTGAACACAGTTTACGGCCCAGGGCCCTGTGACCTTCCTGAGCAGCAGGGGAAATAAAGCTAGGCAAGAAGATGGCAGAGGCAAGGAGACTTGCCTCAAGATGCAGAAATGAGATGGCACTGCATGAAACAGAGCCAGGGCTCTGGATCCTCACATGCCATCTGTGTCACTGTAGACACTGACTCACTTTTAGAATTACAGGTTCTAAGATGTGGAGTAGAAGGTTAAGAAACCAAATAAGATCTCTTCCCAGGCAGGGAAGAGCCCAGATGAAGTCCTTGGAGTGCTGTTCTGGTGGGGAATGCTTTTTTAGCTTCTGTCATGTGCATGAGTGACTTCCTTGGAACGTCCCTCTCTGCCAGTCTTCTCATCCTCTGCTACCCTCACTCTTGGGCAGAGGCCGATGCTGTCTGGACGTGCATTGTGGCAATGAGCTTCTCTCTTGGATGGAGGACTGCATGCTGCCTTTGGAGAAAGAGAGGGCCGTGATTATTGCCCCTGGGAGAACTGGAATAGCTATTTACCCACAGCAAGAAAATGTTATTTTGGGGGCAAAAGGGAGCTGTAATGTTTTCCTGTTACAGTAGTTGGCAGCATTTCTCTATAGCCCAAACTGTTGTTTCTTAATGGGATCTTTACTCATAGCTGTATGTTTACTAGAGGGAGAAACATATATGAACAATTCTGGAATTCAAACACAATATACTGACAGACAGGTTTAAACCTTGGTAGCCTATTGGGACCAAGTGAAGAAATAGCAGAGTGGGACCCAGGACCAGGAGACTGAGCTGAGGGGATACTGGTGTTGCAGAGAATTGTTGCATGTACAGTGATTTTCAAAGCATAGGCTATTTGGTATATATACAGTAAGGACTCACAGCTTTTTATGGGTTCCTTCAGATATTTTGACTTACTAAATTTTAGTGATGGCATGGGGAAATGGTTAGCTAAGACAACTGCACTTGGAGGCTGAGGTAGCTGAGTGAGCTGATCTAAGAAATCGAGGTTCATTTCATAGAAATACATAAGAAAGTTGGGTAGCAACTCGGCTCTCCTTCAGAACTGATTATAAGCCATCCCAATGACCCTGGTTTTCCTCTCCCATTATCATCTTAAACCTCCTTTGCTTCAGGGGAGGGTTAGTGGAGAGGCTGCTGAGGCTTAACCCTGGCAGAACTTGTCTTACCATGTAGCTTCATTTTACAGGGACCACACACTGACTCACAAGGGAAAAACGAGCTCTTGCTTCAGGGAATGCCAGGGGGCCTCTTGTTCAGGTGGTTGCCAGTGTTTGCCTGATTTCCCTAGTCAGTTGTGAGCACTAGATCCTTTTCTGCGTGTCTTGCCACGTACCTGCAGCACTGGCACTTCATGAGATGCTCTCCCCCAAGCCAGGCACCTACCAAATACACTTTGCCATCAGGAACAGCCAGCAGCCATAAACGACAAAGGAAGACAGTTGATTTTGGACATAATTTTGTTCCTTGGAGAGAGCGTTGCTCATGTTGTGGCACTGGTGGCTGAGACAGCCAGGGTATAAGCTGCTGTTGTAACTATAGCCATGGTGTAGCAGGTGTTAAATCTGGTGCTTGTGTTGCACTGAATACATTTGTGGGTTGGGTACATAGCTGGATGGTAAAACAGTAAACACCTCAGGCCTAAATACCACAGGAAAACCCCTCACTTACATGTGTATCAGATGTGTTTTCCTCATGGCACCATTCTTTAACAGATGGTTTTGAAACCCCTTTTCTCTGTGTTCAAAGGAGCAGAGGAATGTTTGCATCCCATCCTAAGGCAGTGGCCTGCCCCGACCTCCCACAGCATTTGGGGCAGTTTGCCGGGCACTGCAGAAGCCCACTGTGGTGCATAGCCCTCTGGCTCCTGGTGGCTCAGCCCACGCTGCTGGCAGAAAGGCCAGTCTTGCACTTTCCAGCTTGGCACCCCTGACCATCTCCTTGTGCCAGCCCCAGTGCCCACCCAACCATTTGACCAGCCAGTTCAGCAAACCTAATCCTACCAAAAGGGAAAAAAAACAGGAGGGGAGGATTGTATCGAGACTAACCAGCCCCTGCTGCCACAGACCCTACAGCCAAAGGACCACAAGAGTCACAGGAGGGGGAGAGCTGCCTTTTGGCAGGAGCCCAGCTGTAGGTCAGCTTAGGCCGGTGTGAAACCACACAGCCCCCAAGGTGCAGAGAGAGCCGATGTGCTCACCAACAAACCTCGCCATGGCAAGCTTCACTGTTGGTGTTTGTGTTAGGGAGCCTGTAACCTCCTTAATGGATCCAGCTACTTCTGCAATTCATGTCTGAGACCTTGAAGATTTAATGCCTATATCCCCAAGCAAGAAAGGAGCAGATTCTTACTGCTCGAATGCCCGGCAGGGGTGATTTTGCATTATCCCAGGAGAGGAAGTGCCTCAGGGCAGAGCTCAGTCTTGTTCTTTTGCAAAGTGAGAGGCATAAATAGTTAATAGAAGAACAAAAGAGGACAGCTATGCCACGGTATACACCAGGGAAAGTGAGAGCACAAATTAACCTTATGACTTGCCTTTTGAAGAACCACATGAAGTTTTGGATGTTTTTCCAGCAGTGTTGCAGCAGTAATGGTGTGAGGCTATAAGCATGGCAGAATTTATAGGAAGAGATAAGGTCTTTTACTAGACCAGCTGTCCACATTGTAGAAAGCAGACACATAAGCTCTTCTTTAGGCGTTTTTTAGATTTGAAGATCTTGGGTCTCTGAAAGCATATTTTGTCTAGGAAATAGATTGGTGTAATAAACCTCTTTTCCTCCGGTCTTGCCCCACTGCTGATTTAAGGGCACTCTTCAGGCAAAAGTTTCAGCTTTTTGAAAATGAAGCTGTTTTCAGGACATCCTATTCCTCATGCTGGAAGTTCAGTTCTCACCCTTGAAATGTTAACTCGTACACCCACGTTGTTAAAAGGCACATCAGAGGCAGGAGAGCAGTGCAGCCAGTTGCACAGGGATTTAATTCTTCTCCCTTCTCTCCCCCCTGCCAGGCACGGCCACACGCCATCTAGTGAAGTAACAAAGAATGCTGCCAGACATATCGTGCACATGTAGGCTACATTTATCGTATTAAACCGTGAAACAATGCCTACTGGAGAGAGCAGGCTTTTTCTTTCAAACTCAAGTTACTTGTTTTAAGATAGGTACCCTAAGGAAAGGGCCTTTCCCAGCCTTTACTGTTACATAAACGGAGGTACTTATCAACAACACCTGTGATGGGATTGATATGAGCAAAAGACAAAATTTACAGAAAAATTGCTTAATACGTGTTCAGTAACCTTGAAGTGGCCTGTAAGGTAGCTGTTGGCTAAAATACTTCCTGGCTTAAAGGTAGATGCTGTTTAATCACTGTAACTTCGGCACAGAGTGAACTGGACTCCTTACCCCTTGAAAGCCAGATTCCTCCCGTTGGTGCAGCTGCAGCCTTCACTGAGGAGCTGAGGAATCCCTGTGTCCTTCCTGCTTCGGGCTGTCAAGCTGTAACTGCAGCCAGTGCTACAGGAAGCAGTGCTGAGCACACACCCTCCCTTTGTGCTTTAGGAACCTTACAAAGGCAGCAAACACTTGTCTTTTGTCAGTGATTAAAGCACAAAGCATAAGATACAGAAGATTTATAGGTTTAACACCCCTGTACTGCGTGCTTGCATTTATCCTCTCTTAGATCCCATTTACCTTAATAGGGAAGTTTCTGCTAAAACCCAGCATGATGTTTAAAATATTTACCCCATAGAGGGCAGATAATCTGAGAAGTAACAAGGTGCCATTTCCTACCAAATGTATTCTCTGACTATAACCACATGTAAATGGTACAATTTAGGGCCATGCTAGAGCGAAGCGTCAATTCACCACTTACCAGCACAGTTAAGCTGTGATGCCATGTGAACTGGGAGGGTTCCATTTGCTGTCATACTGATATTTGTCAGATAGGAAAAAGAAAAAAAAATTAAGATACCAAAACTGGAGCATCAGGCTTCCTTTTGTGGCTTTGCTTTTCTTATTTTTTCTTTTAATTCTCGGAACAAACCAATTTTTTTCTTGGAGTCCAACTCCAAAGTTTATTAGATTTCTGTGAGCACTGCAATGGTGCTTGTCACAGGTGACCAACGCAAACGACATGGCAGTTCTAGATACCTTATTAAGCATGGTAGAAAGATGCTTCATGTCAGGAATTCTGTCTTCCTTTCCCGGAATGTCAAAATGCTGCCTAACCTTTCATTTTGCCAGGATTTTGCCCATTCTGGTGTGGACATCAGTAGATTTTATTCTGTCGTTTGCAACTTGAAGCAAAGACAGGAGCTGAGTTCTCTCACCATGTCACCTACCCCTTGCTCAGTTCTCGATAAAGGCACATTGGCATGGCACAGCACAGCTTAAAACCTCCAAAGAAGCCATAAAGCCCAGCAGTCCCCATGAAATTTTAGCCCCTCTCCTGCCCAGAATAAAGTGGTGCTTGATTGACTCTCCTTGCTGGTGGACAAGGAGACACGTTTTGATATATATTATTGAGTGTGTTGGGAGGGATTAACCACAGCCCCTCACCTTGAAATGGCTTCAGTTCGATTTCTAATGGAAATGACAGCTGAATACATATATCTCAATCTTTGCTTTTCTGCATATCTGCCCTTCCCCCAGTAACTTCTGAATTCGCTGACCAATATCAGCAATCTGTAACAGAGGAGTATCAGTCTTTAAGATAATTAAGTTGCTAAATATTCATTAAAGTTGGCCATGAACTACAGGAGAAAGAACCTATTGTCATTTAAAATAACAATGTGGCTCAACACTAACTTGTCCCAGAGAATCCCTACTGGCAAGGATATTATGCAAACCCTTTTTTTTCTTTCCTACACATGTGGTTTAGCAGAGCAGGATCCAGCCCTAAAAACTGCAATTTCTTTCTAGATTGTTTCTAAGGTGGGGATCCCAGATATGTTATTGCATAGATAATTAACCATCAAACACTAATGAATTCCATCAAATATGGTGCAAGGCTTCATGGACAATGTGCTGTAACATCCTGCCAAATTAAGCAGTTAATTCAAAACTGTAATGGATCACTAGCAGTGTTACCCAAAACACTAGAAATAATCTAGTGGGATTAGAAAAATTCACTTTAATGTGGGATACGAGGTAGCATCCAAAGGGTTTTCATTAGGTCTTTGCATTGAGTTTAGCATACGTGTTGTTGTTCACATGTTTTATACTCTAACCTCATGCATTTTGTGTGCGCTAGTGTGGCAGCAGCAGCAGCAGCTCTGTCTCACGGAGTTTGCAGAGAGGCATCACCTCACTTTGCAGCCCTGGCCCACAAATATGAGAGAGCAGAGTCTTGAAGCACAGATTGAGCAAGTAGGTGACATCGCTTCATCAGGAGCCCAAACCCCCTTGTGCTGTGACACAGAGAAGGGGTGGGAGTGACAGGCATTCCCTGCTCACCCCCCAGCCCAGAGCTACCACTTAAAACAGATGTCTGTGTAAAAAAGGCCTCACACCTGCCAAACCACCAGCCTCAAGCTTCCTTCCTTGTTTTTTCAGTCCTCAGAATAATAACAGCATTTGTGCAATATGTACTGTGGCCTGTGGTTTTCTCTTTTCCCTGTAGACATGCTGTCAAATCTCCCCAGACCGAAAACTCAGACAGCAAAGCCTTACAAGATGGGAGAAAAGAGGTGAACAGTGAAGCAATATGCACTTTGCTTAGCTGAGTTCACTTTTTAACACCAAAAAAAAGAGGAACAGCATGAGCCAGTGTTGCAGACCTTGCCAGAGAGGCATTTGAATCTGATAAATAGTAGGAACACCTAATTTGCACGTATTCTGCAGAGCACTAAACTAGAAAAAAAAAATCCATTAACAGAGAAGTCATCTTGAATCAGAAACTTTCAAGATTTCATTTTGAACTATGGTGAGAATTTAGTGTTTTATTGCTGCTTTGCTTTTGGTTCCTGTTTTTGATAGCATTGAGAAACGAGGTGCCTTAGGAAGCCACATGGTGTGTAACAGGCAGGATCAGCCTGTATACAAAGGAAGGAAGATGATGTGGCAGGACATTGTTAAGGAAAGATCCTGTTTGTACAGGGAGCTGAAGAATAGTAAACCAGAACAGAACAGGGATGCAGAAAGAGCAGAATTGAAAGGAAATCAATCCAAAATGCTCGTGAATCCTGTTTGTGTGCAGGAGCTCACTAGAGCCACTGAAACAATTTAAAAATCTGGTTTATTTGTCTTTTCTCAGATTTCTTATCCTGTAGTGGAGGAGAGAGAAGAGGGCAGACACGCTCAGTTGAGTTCCCCTACCACTCTTTCCTCCCATGGCAGTCCTGCAGCAGTGACTCCAGCAGCAGTCAGGTTTGCATCAAAACTGCCAAAGCTGACCAAAAGTTTCTTAACAGTAATTCCTAGCTGTGTTTTATCCCACGGACACTTGTTTTCAAGAACAACTTCTGAAAAGATCCTGTCTATCTTTGTGATTTTTTGAGATGTATTAAAAAAATAAAATCTCTTAGTTTATTTTTGTGAAACAGTTAACTGATTCAATGAGCTTCAATTCCTGATAAGCATTTGCCTGTTCTGCAGATACTGTATGTGTAGCAGAGGGAAATGACTTCCCTGCAATATATGCCTATTTCGGATCACGTACTCTTTGTTAGCCTTTTTAAAACACGACCACTTAAGATCATTACACTCTCTAAATAAGTCTCTAACATGATTTTCGGTAAACCCATCTTTTCAAAGTCATATCAAACATCTTGATAACAGGGTATCTTGTCCCTGCAACAGGAGGATTAGCCTGTGAGTAATCTGGGTGGTGCTGCAGCAAGTGTGGGTTTTTTTTTTCTGAATTGATTCAAGCAGTTTATAGTCAAATTTAGAGACCAATATGCGCAAAGCAGCAAAATCCCGCATCCAAAACAAAGCACTTAAAGTTCCTCTTTGCTTGTATATAAGGTTCTTGCATTGGTGTGAACAACTTTGATCTTTGATACAGTAACCAGTTTCCTGCAGTAGGCGGAGAGACATTCTTAACTGTATCTGCAAGCTGTGTCAAGAGTTTATCATAAAGTTGCTGACTCCTAAAATTCAGGCAAGCAGTGCCACAGCACATACTATAAATGACTTTTTTCTCCTGTCCCGCTGGCTGTAAACAAGTTTGATGCAAATTTAGGCAAGGAAAGCACCATGCTAAGGTATTTATTGATTTCTCTGTTGTTGATCTGGTGCTTTGAGTGAACTCCCACTGAAGCCCTCTATAAAAAAGGCAATGCATGAAAATGCCTCTCCCATGAAATTTGGAATAATTTTAATTGTAACAAGCCAGAGATATTCTAGCACATATCAGAGCCGCCCTGGACCCGAGCAAAGAATAACATGATTCTTATCACGAGGCATGCAAATACAGTCAGCCAGTGCTGAGTGGGGAGTGAATCATGAATTCAATGAGCTTCAGTTCTTGATAAAATGACTGGGAGAGAAGTAAATGGTCAGAGATATTCTTCTAGGCATTGAGACAAGCCTGTTTGCTCAGGTAATTTCCATTGGGAATTCACCTGTTTTGTGTGATGAATGATATCACTGGATAATTTTGGTCATTCTAATGGCAGGTGCAACATGGGGGAGCAAAGGGAAAGCAAAGGGGGTTAAAATCCCTCACTTGTTTTAGGTACCTCATCTCCTACTCCTTGTGATGTATCTGCCACCACTCACTTTCTGTGCTGGTGGGGTAGGCTGAAGAGCTACTGGAAACAACCAAAGCTCTTGTGTGGAGCTGCAGTAAGGTGGAACAGTGCCACGGGCTCCACCAGCTCTTTGCCAGGCACAGTGAGGTCTGTATGACTTGGAGGTCCCCAGACATAGTTAGGTGCCATATGGCCAGGACATCTCAGGACTGTGAGGCTTGTGGGCAGCTATAGGCTCTAGGCAGCAAGTCCCAACTTCCCATGGGGTCTACCTATGAAATGGGAGTAGACCTCTCCTAGATGTTTCTTCCCATGCTGGGGGCACATGAGATGTACGCCACCCCATCACGTACACAGTCCTTTTCAGCACTTGCAGTAAATGACCCAACTCTCTTTGAGGCAGCAGTAGCGCTGCAAATTTTAAATTAAAAAAATGCCCCTGCATGCTTCCCAGTCCCTAAGTGCTGATGTCTGAGTATGCTGGGTGGCATTCCAGGAAGAATGGGAGCTCTGGACATGGACTTCAGGTAGCCATTGGCACCAAGGTATGTATCCTCAGGATGTGGTTATGGGCACCTGACAGAACATCAGGAAATGCCTGCCCAGGTCTGCCTCTGCTGCTTCAGTGTTGACTAGGCACATTAAAAGTTTCATTGTGGTAAGGAATGTTCTCTCTTTTCACCATTTTGGTAAACTTGTGCAGCCTCTCTGGGTTTGTATGATGCATGTCTGAAAAGGAAACAGGAAGGAGCTGCAAATGGAAATTTCAAGCTGTCGGCAACAGAGAAAACCCCAACCAACGTCCCATAGTATGGGTGGAAAACCCAGACTGTGCACTTCAGCTTCAAGTGACAAAAGACACTGAATTTTACATAGTCTTCTGAAATCAGAAAGTACTGGAGTTAAAGAAGTGACTTTGTCTTGGCTGTACCTGCTCCAGGAGAGGGCCTGGGTTCGAAAATTCCCTGACACACCTCTGCCCTTTGCCTCTGAGTGCTCCCTAAGATGCTGTTCCTCAGTCTGGCCACCCTTTTTTGTTTTGGGGTGGCTGTGGGAGAGGAGCTTACCATGTATAAAAACTCTGCTGTGCCACTTGCTGATGGGGGGACAGAACACACCCTAGTCTGTTTTGTTCACAAGATAAATCACAGTGTCACATTTGTCTTTAGTGTCACAGAGATGTACCAGGAAAAGTTTTAGCCTGTAACTGTATAATGCACGTCCAGCTGCCATGAAAATGCATGTGAATAGAGCGGGGGAAAAGATCTATGATCTGAAAGCCTAATACTTGTATTGTCAAGTATTTCTGTATGTACACCTTCACCCCAATCCAGAATGGATCTCCTTGAGCAGATAGTTCATGGAGGAGTATTGTTATAGAATTTATGCTGATCTCTGCTTAATTAGTTTCTCACCCAAGGACTGATGAGTGTTTGATCTTGTCACGGAAAGAGCCACTCCCACCAGCTATATAATTTAACAAATCCACAAACCAAACAAGTTGCCATCCTGCAAAACCCTCATAGCTATGGGATTCATATTCTCCACAAGGTGTGGTTTTCAGGTGGACACTATTGGATTTTTGGATTACTTTGCTAGGCTGAAGGAGATGTGTATCTGTAGAATGATATAAACCCACCCGAGAATAAAAAAATTAGCACTGAAAGTGTGCAAGTTTTGCAGACTTGCAGCGTCCCACAGAGGTGGTTGTTGTGCTAGTCTGCATTAATGCAGGTAATGGCTTCTTTCTGTGCCTGTGTGAAGACAAGTGAAAACATGATTGTCCCATAGCATTGATGGTTTGTAAATATAATTTTCTAGAGCTGTGTACTCCAACACTAGACTTGGTGGAATGGAGAGAGGATAATTTTCCTTGAAAAGACTGGATAGCTGAATAGGCGTTCTTTTAAACAGAATGAAAGCAAGAGCAAGGGGTGCTGATCATCAGAGTGCTTTGCAGTTGGCTAAAAGAGCACAAGCATTTTCAGTCCATGGGGAGAGGAAAGGAGAGAGAGGGCAAGTCCAGAATATGTGAAGGTAGGAGCTTCATACAGCCTTGCTGCCAGGCTTGTTTTCTGTGCTAGTGGCCCAGAGAACTGGTAAAACTCAACCAGGATAGTAAAGGCTGTAATCCCAATTCATCATTTATAGCCTCCTTGTAGACATGTCTACGCCAGCCTTCTCAGATACAGCCGAGCTGCTGCATTTCACAATCATGGGAAGGGCTTCCCAGCTGCACGCTCCGAACGTTTTGAAGTGACACATGGTGCATTATATTAACTTGGTTCAGACAATCAGCTTTAAACATCTGAATCTGATTTCTTGATGCTAATTCCTCTTGCTCAATCTTTATTTCAGCTGTGTGGAATCCTCAGACCTTTCTGACCCTGACTTATTGTTTCCTGATGTTTTATTGCTAAGTCATTGAGGTTTCAGGGAGGCTGATGTTTCTGAAACGTGCACACCTTTGATTGTATGCATGGCTAGCATGTCAGACCAAACTTTTCATATGCTCTGTGTATATCATTGTCTCCACTGCTGTGTCCTCTGCTATTCCACCATTCAGGGCACTTATCTGCATGCCCCATTAGTGCAGTCCTCCTTAAAATGTGGTTATTATTTAAAGCTTTTCAAAAGCTCAGCCTCTACACAGTACAAAACTTGATCTGAGCCTACGTCCGCTCTTGTCACTCATGTACAGGTTCCATCTGTTCCCCTTTTCCTCTCTCGTTGCTGCTTGCCACATCCAGACCACATGCTGCTCATACATTGTACAATAGACATTTCTGCACACACACTTTTGAAAATGTGGCTCTCAGTGCTTTATTGTTCACATGTGTCTTGTTGCTTCAGGGAAGTTTTATCAGTAATAATTTTGTTGTTTACTGACACATAGAATAAAAGAGGGTACTGTTAAAATGTCACTGGAGGAGAGGAAAAGGACCTTTGATACACCAATTACAGAAGTTCTGCCACCTTTCTGATCATTATCCCTTGCCACCACTTCCCCAAATTCTGTAGTTGCCGAAGGATAAAGTAAGATCCTAACATCACTTACAGCAATGTAAGGGCTGCTCCACTCTGCATGAGGCTGCTCCATGTTGGTAGCGATTCACCAGCACCTCCTACACTCCTGTGTCTGGTGAGGAGAGAGGTTGGGACCTTTTAGCACTCCCTTCCAGCAAGGCAGCCCTAGCTTCTGCTTTAGATCTCCTTTACAGGTCCCCAGTGTCACCTTTGCAAAATGGTTGTATTCTTCCATTTTGGGGGAAAAGAATTCCCTACAGAAACTAGTTCTGGAAGTGGAATCAGTGCTAGGAAGGTCTAGGAAGACACTTCTCTTGCAGGAGCTGAGCTGAGCTCTAGCAGCTAACCCAGTGCGGAGACTGGAGCAAACTCAGAGGTATGCAATGACATGGGAATTAATGCATGCAGATTCCCTGAGAGCCATCTCAGGTCTTTCCCATCTCACCTCGCTCCATAGCTGTGGTCAGACTGCAGTATCTGCAAACAGATCACACTGGGTGCAACTCCCAGTAATGTTTGAGTGCCTGCAGCAGGGATGGCATAGAGCTCAGTACAGTGGATTATTGCCACCCAGGGATTTCCCACACCAGGAAAATCCCTAGTTGCCCAAAACCTCTGGTTTCCCACCTGGAGAAGCCCAAGGCCTTCCTATGGTGATGATAATTTCTGTTACTGGGGAAACATACAAATGATAGGAATAGACACAGTTTCTATCAGAGACTTGTTCTGATGAAAGCTTTCTCTGCTAAGGACAGTGTCTGCTTCTGACTCAGAGACAGTCTGCTGCTCCCTTCCCAAGCGGAGGGGCAAGCAGCCACACAGCTCCACTTGCATCCTGCATGTGCAACCAGACACTGCGTGCTTGGCATTCGGTCTCCTGGGCATGGCAGAGGGCACACCCTCAAGTGCTGGAGAGCTGATGGCGACACTCTCAGGTGGGAGCACTGCTGAAAAGAAGGCATGAGAACAGGAATATAAAGACCCTTCTGTTTCTGTCCATGGACTGCAGCAATAGCTCATAGGGTGCCTCATGACTCCCACACCCCTCTGTGACTCCCGTTCTACCCAGTCCCCTCTGCAGGTCATCAAAAGTGGCAAGGTCTCTTCCCTCTGCCAAGAGGTGGGGAGGAGCCAGCTTTTGTTTGCACCAAAATACTCATAATTTTCACATACAGTTCGCTGAATATTTTGTGTACCACCCTGTACCAAAGTTGAGGCCATTCACTGGCCAGAGGAGAAGCATGAAGGATACAAAAGAAGAGAATGGAGGAGAGCTCATGGCAAACTCTTATAGATTAGAAAGGAGGCAAGTAGGAACAGAGATTAAGCAAATGCCTTAAAGAGTTATTCAGGAGAAATAAGGGCTTTAAGTGATATTTGACTATGGGAAAGAAATCAGTATCCGTGGTTTCCACTGGTGTTTGGAGTGCTAAAAGCAGAAGTGGTTGCTGAAGTCTGAACAGGAATGTTAGGCTGAGCTCTCAGCTTCCTCCTAAATTGTATGATTTACTGTCTCACTTGAAGAAGAGGTCTTATTTTGTAGAATTTCAGGCTTTTTTGAAATGAATTGCTTTGTGAGCAGTGGAACTAATGGCTCTTGGTTTCCTGTGGGTCTGTGACCATGGCTTCAGTCATCTCCCTTCTCTCCTCTCCTCCTAAAATAAAATGACTGCAACAAGACCAAATCTTGCCTTGCTATATGCTCTAAGATCCTTTACTGGGCTGCAGGGAAGTACATATATGCTGTCTGACCAGCTAATGCATACGTGGCCAGCCAGCATGCACATACTCACTAGCCAGGTGACTGCTGGCTGCAATTCTTTAACTGAGGTCTCTATCCCTCACCCAGCCATCAGTTTGCACAAAATTTAGGAAAGAAATCAATAGCTTTTGAAACTTCTACCTTTCCCTTGTGAAATCAGGTAAAAATTATTGATGGAGCTGGACAGACAGATTGAATCTGAGCTAAAAAGGTTTTGTTGTATCAGCTTTGGATGTATATGTAGGACATTAGTCTAGGTTCTGGAATTCATTTGTCTCTCTCTCTTTTTCAGCTATTTTTAACCTGGATGTGTTCTGTGATTTGTTTCCCACACAACATTGAAACTGGCACAGCTGAGGGGTGAGTGAGTGGTGGGAGAGGGGAAAGGGGAATCAAGGGATGCTTACATTGGCACTGCTGCTGAAAGAAGTGCAGCATCAAACTACAGCCTCTCAGATCTGTATAATGTGGAATTCCACACCACCCCATGGAAAAATTGTGGCTATAAATATATTCACATCTTAAAGTGCTCAGATATAGGGCAAAAAGAGCTAGAAAAATCGGACATATTGTAAAAACACTCAGCAGAAACAGTGGCTAGTTTTGAAATGTAATGTTTTCTGTCATAGTTCAACATCTCAGTACTGCCCATATTCCTGTGTGACTATCTCTAGATGTCTCTCTGTACAGGATCTCATAAGAGAAATCCTGTTTGTAGTAGCTCAGTCTGTACAGACTGCATATCAACTCAGAAACCCTTTATCTTAGTTACTGTACATACAAACCTTGAGCTCCGAAGAACAGAGGTTTGATCTGGAAAATACATAGGAAAAAGCTTCTTGAGCATTAATTTACAAAACGAGACCTCTAATTGTGAAACGTTTCTTCAGTCAACTATAGATGATTATAATGTGTGAGGTCTGCTTTTTCACCCTGTGTTCTGTTTAACACTGTTTGTTAGACATGAAGGGAAAAGAGGATTAAAAGGGAGAGATGGTATTATAAACAACCCTTCAGGGGAGGTGGGAAAACAACAGTAACTCCCTCAGAAAGAACACAGGGATGCCCTTAGGAAAAGGTTTTCAAAGTGTCCTGCATTTGAAAGTTAATGAGGAAATTAATCTCAAATATTACTTTAAAGACTGACAATGCCATCTTTAAGATCTCAAGCATGCACCACAACTGAGAAGAGACAAAGGGAATTTTTAATGGGCAATAAATGGACTAATATTTTTGGATGCAAAGCTACAGGCATGTTAGTTCTGATGGGATGTGGGTTTGTTCTGTACTTCCTGGCACTGTGACTTTATTGGGTTTTCTAGCTTTACACTGTCTTTTGATGAGGCACCGCTTTTTCCTTTAAAAAGTAAAAAAGTGTGGTCTTAGTCAGTAATCCTCCTTTGAGTTACAGTAAGTCCATTGGGTATAGAGTTTGATGATGTGGGGATTGTGTAGGTATGTGCCAGACCATATCACAGCTATTCTGTGATGCCTCACTTCACACCTAGCTCAGGTGGCTTGGTCATTTCTGCCCCTGCAGTGTTGCAAGACCACCTTGTGTAGGTGCCTCCCACACAAGTGAGAGGCTGGCAGGCAGGCAGCAACACCCCTTTCCACCAGAAGATAACAGCACAGGCACTCCTAACCCTGCTGCAGGCATGCCCCTGTCATCTCCAGTGGATCCCAGCCAACGTCCTAGACTTGACAACTTTCTTTGGAGCAGTCTCAAGGTGTCCCATACTGCTGCACTTAAAATGACCAACCTTGGTTACCATGTTCCTGGATGTCAGGCATTTTGGAGGAAAGCTGGTCTTATCTAGAGCTTTTGTACAGCTCCTGTCAGGGCCTCTTGACCCTTGGGGTCCTCTGTGCATAGCTGTCATGAGCCTTCAGTAGCTACAGTGGCTTCCACAAGCATGACTGTGCCTTTGTGGCCACAGAAGGAGCCGTAGCAGGAATTCCCAAAGGCAGGTCTTCCTTTCCTTCACCCAGAGCTACCTGCCTAGAATCATTCAAAACCTCACTGATGTCCTCCAAACCCTTTACCCACCCAGGGTTCCCAAAAACCAAACACCTGTTCTCAGCTGACTCTTACTTTTCCTTATACCTCAGAAATGCATGAGCCATTTCACAAACCTCCTTCCTATCCCCCATTTCTCCACAAACTCCTCTGCCATTAGCACAACATTGAGACAGACCTGCTTACACCAGCATATGCTGACAGCCAAAAAAAAAGGAGAGAATCAGCTCCCTGAGTTTAGAGACAAAGACATGAGGAAGCACATGCCCAGCCTTGAGAAAGTGCATCAATAGCACTTCCGCCCCATAATCACAACTGCTTTTTGGCTCACTAATCCTATTCCTAAGGATCAGCCACCACCTTCCAGTACTTTCTCAGTGGATAAAAAACACTTAGTTTAACTTTTCTGCTCAGCTGTTATGTACTACCTCTTCCAGAGCAACTAACATCCCAGTCTGCTCACACTTTCATGCCAGACCCTGCCTCTCAGAGCTATGGGTTGTACTGCTCCTTAAAAACCTCCCATCCTTCTTTCAGTGCTCAGCCTCTCTCCATGAGATATCCTGACCTAGTGCACCATCTGCCCTCTCTGCAGGAGAGGTGCCTGTGGCCTGCACAGATCATATGACTTGCGTCCTTGCAAGCTTGAATACTTCAATAATTGGACAGAGAGACAAGCTTGGCTCCTCTATGTCCTCCACCTCCCTTCTCAGGGCATTTTTCAATACATTCCCAGTCTCCCCCTTCTCATTAGCTTCTGGTTTAGTCTTGCTGGAGCTTATCCCTATCTAAATGACAGGCTGCCAAACAGGCACATAACCGTTCATTTGCTAGGTGTATGAATGAAGCCAGTTCTCCTGCCCCATCAGTGAGGACACCATGTTGGATCAGCTCTGCTGTGACTTCTCTTTACCCTTTGGAAGTTATCACCAGCAAAAATGCTAGCTTTATACTATTCAAAAGCAAGAATGTGCTTAGTCCATTTTTCATACACAGGTATACACCTACCTGCATACGTATGCAGACATATATGTACTGGCTCTACTGAGTCCCGTCCTGCTTCTGGCATCATTCTGAGCAACTGGAGCATGAAAATAGAGAAGCAAGAGAATGCTGAGCTACTCTATGTGTTTATGAGAGAAAGAGACTGCTTGCACCAGTGGCCGTGTTCTGGGCAGCCTCAGCCATGGGCGCTCAGAGGACACAGCTAACTGGCACAAGGCTCTAGCCAAGCTTGTTGTGACCCTCTGGAAAAACTCAGTAATTCAGCTTTCATCTGGCTGATAAAGTTGGTATTGTGAAGAAACCAGAAATACTAGTCCTGCTCAAGAGCTGTGCTGTGCCCCAGGCGAGAATACGAACACAGCCTTCTCCATCCAAATTATAGTGAAACAATCAGGTATTCTCAGCGCAGCCCCAGGTGAAAAAGCCCTGCTCGCTGGGGGTGCATGCAGTGTGTGGCTCCAAGGGCAATAATGTGAGACTGAGGACAGGTGGAGCAAGGGAACACAAACCTATCCTATAAAGGATTTTCTCATGGTGCAGAACCAAAGAGGAGTGTCAGCACCATACCTTCCTTAGGTGAAAGTCAGGTCATCTCGATGCCTCGTTGGATTTGACTCACCAAGAACAGCATCGAATTCAGCACAAGGTGAAGCACAGAGGAATTGCATGGGCAGGTGTATGCAGAGAAGCAGATGGAAAAGGTGGGTGATCCAATACTGTTATGGCAAGCATTGAAGAAAGAGGAAGAGTTTAAAGAGGGCTAGAAAAAACCTCAAAATTCTCCTTACTGTGCATGAGATCACATGTAGAGCAAGGTTAAGTCTTGGACGTTTTAGTGGGAGGAGGAAGCCTCCCAAGCTAAAAACTGTTCCCATTTCCAGTTCTCATCCATTGCCCAAAGAATCATGGCAAGCATCAATATCAAGTGTGAAACACCATCCCTAGTAGATATCAATGTAGCGATCCTTAAATTCTAGAAAATGCCAAATTCCATCATAGCCCAGGGGCTATGTCCAGTTTCCCAGCTTGTTTCCTGCTCCTTCTGTGCCTTGACTTGTGCTACAGATGGATTTATTCTTCAGAAAAAGACACTTGGACTGAACAAAACAGTCCTGTTATCATTCCTGAAAAACCACACTGACATCCCTTTCCTCCAGTCCCCTCACTGCAAGTGTGGTGCCAGGCATAGGTCATCTCTCCAAGTGCAGGTGTCAAACTCAGACAAAAAGAAAAAAAGCTCAGGGACTCCAGTAAGTGTACCATCTGGATCTCCACTGACTGTAAAAGGCAAGCTACGTTCCAGGACTCCCTAAGACCTCCCAGAAACCCTGTGGATGCACAGTTGGACACCTAAAGCCGGACTTATAACGTGCTCTAGAAAAGTAACAGGTTTTGTGAGTGTCTCACGTCCTGCTATAGCAGGGATTGTTTGGCACATATTTGAGAGGGAACACATCTAGACCCCTAACTCTATTCCTGTCCAAAACTGGTGTGTATTTTAACTTGGACAGTGCCCAATCTGCAGAGTTAATGTTTTCCACATAAAAATGCCTGATTGGTAAACTTCCAAGAAGTTCTATTTTTGATTCAATGAAGAATGGCAGCTTTCCATGGAACTTACTCTCCTTCTTTCCCCCTTTCTTTCCCCACACCCCAAAATAAGATTCCTAAAAAATCCATAAATTTTCATTTGGAAATTTCTCATGGATGTCAGAGTTCAATTGTCCTGTTCTGCAGGAGGTTTAGTTTCTTTAGAAGTCCTTTTGCACCTTGAAAAAATACTGGGGTTGGAGGCAGGGGGGTGTCCCATCTTTACCTTTTTGTTGAACTGTTTTTCCCTCCTCTTGAAAAGAGTGCAGAAGAGGGTCTGCTGTAGACTTCTGTAAACTCTCACGGTTTTTAACACTGTGCTGCTGTTCCTGAGGCCGTATGGTCACTCGTGACCATGAAAGATGAGGGGCAAAATCACAGCTGTGGAGAAGCCACTGGGGTTCACCTCTCCATGATCAGAATACAAATCTGCTGGTGTATGATTGCCTCTGAGTGGGAGATACACACAGATCTTAGAGAAAACCTCTTGTTCTCCTGCATCCAGGTTTACCCCCTTCTGCATACAACTTGTCCCACAGCCTGTGGGCCATGTCCTAAATAGCTGAAATTTACAGGAGTATGCCATCTTCTTATCAGCTCCCACACTGCGATACATTTCTGTACTTGTTTTGTCCCATTCTATGTCTCCAGAGTTCTCAGCAAGCAAGAACTGAGCTCCTTCCAAGTCGTAAGGATGCTCACTTGTTCACTCCCTCACAACCAGAAATCACTTTGGCCAACAACCAGGACGGCAATAAGGGCCAGGCACATACCTGGGCAGCTTAAAAACACCTCAGCTTTGGGAAATCCTGCTGGGCTGTAAAAGCTGCCACAAACCCAAATCATATCAAGCAAGGCCTGTCTGATAATTCTTTGGCATAATCCCCAAACTGACTGAACTGCTTTTCCATACAGAGTATTTCCAGGTGGGTTATTAGATCTTGTATCCCTTCCATCTTGTATCCTCTCATGGTTGAAAAAGACATTCCTTAGAACAAGCTATTTTTAAAAGAAAAGCAAATATTCTCCTTTATATTTCTGGCTCCTCTAAACTAGAAGGATACTTTGCAAGACACAAACTGTTCCTACTGAGTAGCACAGGGGTCTTCCCATAGTGCCTGTGCCTGTGCAGGACTTTCAGCTAGGGAGATAATTTTTATTTTTGTAAGGAGATTGATGCTGGTACAATTATCAGTGTGAACAGTTATGCAAGTATGAAGGGTCATACCCTGTTAAATTTAGTTTCCGTTCCTGTATTTTTATAGCAGCATCACTGCAGCCACATTTCAGTCTGTGCTGCTTTAATTGTACCAGAAGAGTTAAAAGAAAAGAGCTGAGCCAAGCATGTCCCACAGCTGGTTGCTGGCTGAGCAGTGTGGGTTGCAATGTGAGGAGGCAGGAGCCTGGCTCTAAGCAGCTCTTCCAGCTTCAGGTATGCAGAGTTGTGCTGTTTTACATGTGTGCACATGAGATTCATCAGTAAAGCTTAGCTTTGCCAAAATAGCTGCATCTACATGAAGACCTCATGGTGTAAGACAAGCTTTGATTGCTTTCTGTCTGGGAGGGCTGTTTTGCTGCACTCCCTGTGATGAATTGGGCAGGTAGACCATTTGCTGACCTTCTGTTATTTTGGCCCATTGCAATAATCTATGTCTAATGTGAACAGGATTGTTGAAAATAGACCACAAGTATTGAATGACAGAAGTAGGTAAAGAAAAGAGAGAAAAGATAGGATTTTCATTTGAAAATTGTAAAAAAGGGGGCAAAAAAGTGTTTTGTTGGTTGATTTGAGTCTTTGGGGTCTCTGCTACCCCAGAAAACAAAGAGAGGTAGAGACAGAACAGTATGAAAGTCAGAGGTTTCTGTGAGTTAAAACGAACTGTTTCACTTTGAGACACTTTCAGACAAGATGATTTTGACATGTGTCTTTGGAAAAAAATAACCCACTGTGACCAGTAAAATGTGACCAGGCAGTGAGCAATCTGGGTTTGAGGCAGTGCTGCCGGTGCAACCCCTGTCTCCAGGGAGGCCTGCTTTGCAGCACGCGCCTGCCAGCCAGGATTTCTTCCATACCGCTGCTGGGAAGAGGCAGGTGTTGATGGGAGCGCTGTCAGCTGCGTGATGCCTCGGCAAGCCTGTGCTCCCGGCTGCGGTGAGGTTACGAGGGCTGCACTGCTACACAGGCGCTGTGCACCGGCATGACTCAGGTTCCCGGCAGCACAGATGCCCTGCACAGCCTTCATCCCCGTGTCCCTCTGCAGGCCGTGAGATTGACATCGCCCACTCTGGATACCGTCATCTTTTTCCAAAGACAGCCCTGCCAAGCACTGCTGCCAGCCGCTCATGGCTGTGCTAGGCACTGAGCCAAAGCTCCTGCCCTCAGCCCACTCCAGCTCGGCTCAGTCGATGAGACCTAGTGAGAACACTATCAGAGCTCCTCTGAGCTGCAGAACAACCTGGGGGCTGTGAATCCTGGAAAAAGTGAGTTATTACGAGCCTGGCAGAGCCTGGAGAGCCCTGTGCTCTTGAGGGTGACCCAAACAAGGCAGGAGCTGTTGCAAAGCATTTTTATTTCCTCCCAGTGAATAGTAGAAAGCCCCACCCAAATTTCACTCCTCACTCCCACTTTATGTTAACAAAACAAACAAACTCAAAAAAAAAACACAACCAACATTTGCTACTGAGTGTTGCCCTTGCTTCCATGTGACCCAGGCATGTGATTAAGTTGTTGATACTTGTTTTTTTATAGGATCAAATTCAAAGCTGCTGTAAAAGCCTGTGCAACTTGCCAGAGCAATTCTTTACCCTGGCAACTTACACAAGCTGAGGAGATTCTCCCTGCTGGAGAGTATACTCCCTATCTCAGCCTTCTCCCTGCATGTGAGGCTCCTCCTCTGTGTCCTTTTTGCAAAGGCACCAGCTGTATACATTTTTAGGAAAACAGGCAAAATTCCTCCTAGCTGCACTGCAGATCTTTGTGAGAAGCTCCTGTGATGAGGCAAGAGTTTGATCCAGCCTTTATTCCTCTTGGAAGTGTTGCTTAAATAAAAGAAAAGGATAAGATTCCACCAAAAAAAAAAAAAAAAAAAAAAGGAAAGAAAAGAAAAGAAAAAAAAAAAAAGAGAAAAGCCCAGCTTGCCAGCCCACCGCGTGTGCAGTGTTTGGTTTCCGCTCACAGCCTGCACAGCCCTGCCTGTGTGGATCTGTTGAGTCATGTTGCATGGCTGGATGGGATGGGGCTGTTTGCTTCAGGCCTGTTTTTTTTTCCCAACTCTCCTGAATGACCAAATGTTACCTATGCTGGGGAGCCACTGTGTTGTCATTGGTCCTCTTCCCTCCTTGGCAGGCAGGAGCTCTGAGAACTGAAGGGGGTCGTGCAGAGCCTGTGTAAGGAAAGCATGTCTTAGCATGGAGACACTCTTTTCCTGAGGCAGTAGAAATAACCATGGCCCTACTTGTGATATCTCTCTGTGACCAGTGTGCGCTGTGTTGGGCCAAATCCCAGCTGCTTCTCAGGTCTCAGTAGTTCCTGTGAATAATGGGGCAGCCTCTACTTCAGTGATTGCCTTTACTACAAGAGAAGGGACAAGCTTTTGAGATACCTTCACAATCCTCTGCCGCTAGAGTTGGCTGGGGACCAGGCCAGCACCTGATCTCAGGTGAAGTATTTACAAACCTGGAGTCCAGCCACAGGTCCATGGTTACACAGGGGCATGAATGGGAACAGTGCCACACTGTTGGCCCTCAGCACCCTGTCAAGGAAGCACAGGGGGGTTTAGGTGCTGTGTCTACCTCTGTAGTAATTCCCAAATACCACAGAATCACAGAATGGATCAGGTTGAAAGGGACTACAGTGGATCATTTGGTCCAACCTCCCAGCTCAAGCAGGGTGATTCTAGAGCACATTGACAGAATTGCATCTGAACACCTCTATGGCTTATTGAGGCAGGAGACAAAAGATACGGGGGTCAACATTGAAGAACTCCCCAGTGTGCCCCAAATCTGTGTGTGCTGCCAACTGATGCAACACACTCTTCTTGGGATTTGCTTTTAATTAAAAATGAGCTTTTTGTTCACAGTAGTAAGTACCAACCTTTCTTATGGGCTTTAACTGCTCCCAGCAGCCTGGGGTGTCCCCTCCACCCTTTCTCTAGACCTCACTTGTTGTTGATGCCTGTACCTGCAACCATTACCATGCTATGGAAACACTACGTGGTTTTTGAAGTAGGGATCGGATGTAACAGTCGCATAATCTCCGACATACAGAAAAAGTCTCTCTGCCCATCCAAGGCCACTCTGCAGAAAGCAAATGCTCACCTTGGCCATATGACAGGGATACACAGAGTTGTTGTACTCTCCACTTGGCTTTAGCTGGGATATTAAGCTGTGTATTTCTCACTGGAAATAAGCATTCTATTTTCCTGTACATGGTTTGTTTTGTTTCTGTCGAACATAAAGCCTGGAGGCAACACTGCACACATGGTTTTCCTCTTTCCTAGTGTTTCCCTTCTTCTGTACTTTGCCACTCTATCTTCCCTCTTGTTAGAAAGGTAAATCTTTGAACATAACAGTTTATTATGCCCTCTTTTCATGCTATTTGGATTGGAATAAGAAAGTCACAGACTCTAAAACTCATTGCAAACTCCTTGTGTTGCCCCATTTTGGGGAAGGGGGGGGAGAAGTTGAGAAGGAGAGAAGTGATGTTAATGTTTTTCTGTTTGAAAAAAAACACACCATAGATGGTACTTGGAAAAGGTACATTGCTTTTAATGGTATTTCAGACTGTCAGAACCAGCAAATTTTAGGCTTCTTACTTTAGTGCTGAAATAGGAAATCATAGAATGATAATTTTATTTGGGTTGGAAGAGACCTTCAAAGACCATCTAGTCCCCCCACTCTGCTGTGGGCAGGGACATCTGTCACTGGATCATCCAACCTGACTTTTAACATTTCCAGTGATGGGACACCCACTTTTCCGGGCAACCTGTTCCAGTTTTGGGGTCAGCATACATCACACACTCAAAATACATCTATTTCCAACTTGTTTAGTTTTTCTGTATTCTGGCCCTTTTGCTCATGACCTCTGTGAGCACCCAGTTGCTTGTCTGGGCTCTAGGGCTCTCTCCTATGGCACATTAGTCTGAAATTCCTTATTCTCTCCCAAGGATCTCAGGCAACTCATGATTGGTTTGCATCAGAGCTCTTGTGTCTCTGACATACATAGAATTCTCTGTGCCCCATTGGTTTCTTTTTGCTGAACAGGGGCCTGTTATTATTTTTTTTTTTTAATTTTATTCTCATGGTTGGGGAAGGTTCTCTTTTGCCAGATCACCAAACCACCAGCATGGAGATGCCAAATATCCATATGTCCCTAAGCAATTAGTTGGATAGGATTTGGTGTGTGGTATTCAGGAGTAGTCAGTATCATTTGGTTTTCTCGATCAGTATAGCTTGTTGTTTCTTGTTGAAAATTACTTTCTGCTCTTAACAACTTCTCTTAAGCACTTCTCGAAACTCTTTTTTGAAGAAAACACATTTCTGATATAGGAATAATAGACCTTCAGTTTTCCAAATTTCAACTTAAATGTCTACTTTTCACATTTTAAAAAAAAATTAAAATATTTTGAGAAAGTCTGTCATTTTTCTGAGGAACTCTCTTAAAAAATAATTTTCAGTTCCTTCATTTTCTCTCTGCCAGTATTCTCTGGCAGGTGGGTGATTTTCTGGCCAGGAGGCCTCATACACATCTGTTTTCTTCTTAGCCTGGCGAGGCTCATAGGCCAGGGGTTGCCCCTGTACTTGTACAGCTGCTGAAAGCAGAAAGCTGAACCTCTTCACAAAATCCAGTTCCGCTGATTTCATTCTCCCAACTCAACATCCGGTCACAAAAACAGAGGCGTTTTTTTGCCAGTCTCAGATCTCTCTTATTTCCCCGTGAAAAGTTACACAGACTTCTATGGCAGCCAAGGGGGAAGCGTCAAAGCTCTCCTCAGTGGTCATCATGATTAACCTGAAGCTGTGAGCCAGAGCTGCATTTCATGAGCCCAGAGTTTTGCCACGCAGGAGGCTTTGGCTGCAGTGAGGGGTGCCACATTAGAGAGGAGCTTCCAGACTCTCAACAGCAAGTCTTGCAATAACTGTTGATCAAATAAAGTTTCTGTTCACAGCGCAGAGCCAAAAACTGTTTTTGATTGCAGCCTTGAGGGGTATTTCTTGGCTTGTGGTCAATGTTTTAAGCAATGTGCAGCTCTACAAGTCATTAACAACGTTTGAAATCTCTTCCTTCTTACTATTATCCTCAGAGATGTGGAATGAAGACTATTTATCTTCCCCTCATATTTCGTTATGATTATTAAGCCATAGGAATGAAGACGTGCATGAGAGTTGAATATAGCAGGCCTGTTCTAGCTGTGTCAACATTATTTTCGGAAGAGAGTATATTCAGAAATATGGCTAAGTTTTCCTTTTTTCTTCTCCTAACTGTATTTGTGTACAAAGATTTCAAGATTTCACAATACCATGTTATATATGCACTCTTTTTGAAGCAGTAATAACAAGGTTTCTCACCGCCACATTACCAAGACACTTAAACAAGTCTCTTCATTAATAATCTGTTGCCTATACCTTCAGATTCCAGTGTCTGGTCTCACCACTACTTGCTCTCAGCTGCTTGCCCCCCCCACTGGATTTAAAGCTACTTTGGATGTCCCATCTGCGCCACTGGGTCCTACCAGCTCCTATAAAACAGATTCTCAGGCCGTCTCTGAGAATTAAGGAGAGACCAAGGTCCCACACAGAGAGGATGTGTAAGCTTGCAGATGTGTCCCCACTGCACCCCCGCAGCAGCTGTTTCCAGCTGGTACCACCATTTGCTGCTGTGCAGTGCCAGGCAGAGGTGCTAGTGAGGGTAGGACGCGAGGATACCTGCATTAGCGCTGGGTTACATGGCAGCAAAAAAGCAAAGCTTGTTCAGCCAGGCTTTGACCAATGTGGCTGTGCTGATCCTAATCCTGGGGGCACCTTGGGCCGTGCAGCACCTTCACTTGGTACATCTTGAAGTCCTTCATGACTTTCTAGCTACATGGTTGAGCCCTGTTTTCAAACAGTCATTTACTTGACATGCCCACACATTTACTATCACAGTCAGGCTCCTCCATGCCAAAATCTCTTTGGAAAATAAAAGTTGCTGTTATAAAACACTGCAGACAGTGGGGGGATTTATTGTCACATCTGAGGTGTACAAGTGTTAGTTCTTTTAGCCCCTTTTTCTGAGAATAGGAAGATTGCAGTGGTGAAGATGCTGCTATTGCTGGCAGTGGGAACAGACAGGGCAAGCTGCAATGGGTACAGAGCCTGAACTGTCCTCTCCTTCCCAAATCCATTTAAATTTTGGATTGGCAGGTTGCTGTGGAGGAACATGGTCACCTGATACACTTGTTCCCTAGATGGAGGGGACTGAAATTTTTTAGGCTTTTAATCTGTCTCATTTTATGAGACAGAGCACTACAGCTACCCTTAAATATAAATGAGATGTCTGCATAGCCCATGTGCATTTTCGTGTCATACAATTTTTCTCCTAAAAGCAAGGTTTTGCCTGCTCTGAAGAATGTGCTTTTTTGCTGGACACATCAATTTGCAGATTCTCCCTATTGGCCATGTCCTTTATCCTCTGCTTCCAGGTCACCGTGGCACTATGTTGGAGTCTCCAGGAGCAGGGACTGTCTCATGACTTGTTCACGTAGCACCTACAAAAATGAGATTTTAATCTAAACGCACATCCCTAACACACAAATGCAATAAATTGGCATAATGAAAATGGATAAACTGGGAATGCAGCTCACTGTGGAAATAGTACCTAATATGGGAATAATTTCTAACTCTTAAGGGTTCTAGTGTTCCTTTCTGCTTTGCTTTGAGCGCTCAAAAGCATGCTCACTGCAAGATGGTTTGTGTTAGGAATGATGACGTTTGCTCAATTAAATTTCAAAAATATCTAAGTGGCAGCCCTACTGGGCCAGAGTCAAGAACTTTTCTTTTTCAGGTTTTCTGGTGCTCAGGCAATATTAAAGGTTGGTGACTAGTGAGTTTTCAGTTCATACTTTTAACAACACATTGCTGATGGTAAATATAATTTAATTCTTCAGTCTAGAAGCCTTATCAATACAAATCTGTCTTTATAACCTAGTTATGCTTCACTAGCCAAAGGCAGAGCAGCATTAACTAATAATTCTATAGATATGTGGATGGCTTTTATTAATAGTGTAACCAGGCATTTTATCATAGAGATTCTGCTAACTTTGTTAATGTCACTGTTGTGGTCCCTAAGAGCCAGTGCTCATAAGCAGAATCATGCTACATTGGAGTCAGTGAGGAACAAGACACACATGCTCCAAAGCAGTTCACTGTAAGAAAAAATTGAATGGATATGGGCAGGATCATGGCACCAGGAGAAGGTAGAACCAAATGTAAAGTATAGCAGTCACTTGGGCTTTTTCCTAAGTAGCGTCATACAGCCCTCAGATTATTATCCATTATTGTTTTTTCAGGTTGGCGGCAATGAAGTTGCACCAAGACGTCCAAGAGCAATCAGGAGAGACTTCAGGGCTTCAGGATGGTTGCTTAAGGGGTCGGGAGCACAGGTACTGTTCTCCCTTATAATTCCAGTTGCAGGGAATGATGAGGGAAGAAACAGAAAGAGCCAGCAAATCAATACCTGGCTCTGAGCCTGGTGTCACTGCAAAATTTTGTCATTTTTGATTGTGGGTTGGTTTACATGACAGCATTGCTGCTGGTGACAGACAGAGCACTGAACACCTGTCTCAAAGTGGGAAAGGAATCTTTGCATTGGATATTAGGAAATACTTTTTCACTGAAAGGGTTGTCAAGCATTGTAACAGGCTGACCAAGGAAGTGGTTGAGTCACCATCCCTGGAAGTATGCAAATGATGCGTAGATGTGGCACTGAGGGACATGGTTTAGCGGTGGACTTGGCAGTGATCTATTAATGGTTGGTCTTGAAGATCTTATAACTCTTTCCCAACATAAATGATTCTATGATTCCATTCTGACCTATCCATGTGCCTTTAAAAAAAAATACCCAAGATCCTTTCCGTAGGTAGGTCAGAACTTAGTTGTCTTGTAAGCAGTAGCAAACGTTCAGATACCAGTAAGACCGTGTAAAGCTGTGCGTGTGTATAAAATGTTGTTAATTCCCAGCACTTGCTGGTACTCCTCGAGCTCCAAAGCATGCATACAATCCAGTATGTGTAGCAGCTCCCCGCAGGCCTTGTGACAGTGTCCCTGACAGGTGAAAATGTGTTTCATGTGGGTGGGCTTTCTAATTGAAGCACATTCCAGCAAGGTGCAGTGTTTGGTGCTAGTGCAGCTCTGAGGGAACTGTAGCTGCTCTGTGTGCATTTTTCCATGATGCCATCTTTGCTTTCGTTTTGTCCGAATTCAGTTGTAATTAGGATCATCATAGCTACCACAATACTGCTGCTGCAGAGCTCCCTAAAATGATGACTGGCCCTGTCAGGGTACCTGGGACAGTGACCAAAGGTTGTAGGGCCGCTGTCTGTCAGCTGAGGAGAACAAACGGAGCTGCTGGGAACAAGTCGTTGTGGACTGAATATAGTTTGGGGTGAAAAGGCTAGCACAGGCACTCGGCTGCCAGCATGCTCTTGGGTGGAGAGAAGCCCTGAAGTCAGGCAGCACTTTAGTGCCACGTCTTCACTTTGAAGTTTGGGTCTGGCCTTGAGGGCATCTCAGAGCCATGGGAGACATTGAGGGCATTATTGGAGCTTTTTATGTGTGTGCTGTCAATTCATTATGGAATTCAGAAGGCAAAAGTAAAGCTTTTGGCCAAAGAAACAGCAATTAGTGAGGAGGTGCTTACAGCTGGAGAGAACAGACAGAACAAGTATCCAACTGGACAAAGCAAGTTGTATATAAACAGTGTCTAAAACTGTTTACGAAGTCCAAAAGAAATCAAAATACAAAAGATTTTTTTTTCTGTCTGAGAGCAGAGGATACAGATGTTGGTTCTTTTTCCCTTCCATCAGTGTTGGGCAGCAGTGTTGGTGGTGACACTGTCTGTGCCTGTGGTGTTTTGGGGTGTGAGGCTCCCCATGTTGCACAAGCACTTCCATTAGTCATATAGCCATTTCTGCAGTCTCTGCCAGGTGGATCGGGAGAAGCATAACAACTACAGGCACCCCCTCATTTGACTTCTTTCTCTTCTGCTATTCTCCCTGTATCAGAACATCAAATCATCCATTGTGCTGCAGCAATCAGTCATTAATAAGAACCTTGCTACTGCCAGGGCACTTCTCAAGCCACTGCAGTCAAGGTTACTTCTGGGAAAGACAGAAAACAAGTTAGATTTTCAGCTGCTGCAAAAAGGAAAGAATACCAACTAAAAACCTATGTTTTTAATTTTACCTGCTACCCAGGGCAGCACTGTAGGGCTGCAGCACTGCAGAGGGATGCCTTGTTAGAAGCTTGTCTTGCCAGTGCTGCCATGATGAGTAAGTAAAAACTCAGCAAATAGGTCCCCTTTTCCCAAAAGAGGGGACACCCAGAGGATGAAAAGAACTAGCAAGCATTACAGAGTTTGGGGCGTGAAGTTGCCAATCTCTGGACAGAGAGAAAAATTGCTTCAGGTGGCCAGAGAATGCTTCATGGTTCCTCTGTTTAGCAGAAAAGGAGCCTCCTGAAGTGTCTGTGTGGAAGCAGAAATAAAGGACTATCGCCAGGATCGTCAAGGGAACAGAACCTGCTACAAGGAAGCATGGTCTGGGTTAGTTGACAAGAAGCAGAAATACCGGCAGCAATTGCCTCCTGCCCTGGGATATCCCTTCTTCTATCATTTAAATCTGAGTGAAGCAGCTGGACTGTCAACACTCATGGCAAGACCACGTATACAGGACCACAAGTCATGTTTCTGTGGCAAAGTGTGGGCTGGAGGAGAGCGCAACATGCTGCTGCTGGCTGAGGGAGGAGGAGGCAACATGGAGGAGAGGGCTAGGATTTCTTAACCTTTACTGTTAGTTTCTCAGAAGGAAGACTGCAGGACCAGCTCCTTAGCTAGCATAAAAACCCACATATTCATGGAGCTGAACAGTGTTCATTTGCTTCACTAGGAAAAGCACAGAAACACAGAAATGTTGGTTGGAAGGGTCCTCTGAAGGCCCTGCTTAGCACAGGACTATCACACTACATCAGATCAGCTTTGGCATTGTCTAGTGAAGTCTTCAAAGCCTCCAAACACAGAGAATGGAGAGTCTCCCTCTTGGGAGATGTTTTCCCTAATGTCCATTCTCCTCTCCCAAGCTCCAGCCTGGACTTGTTGTCCCTCATTTGTCCATTTGTTGCTTGCAGGAGAGATTGGGCTCTGTCAGTCCCCATTGAGGGAGGCATGATTTGCAATAGGCTCCTGTTAAATCACCCTCCATCCCCCTGCCTATGGACTAAACCCACCCAACTCCCCCAAGCTCCACTCCTGCTGTGTACCCTCTCCCCAGCCATCTCAGTACACCTCTTACTGGGCCTGCTTTCACTTAAGGGTCCAAAGCAACATGGTATGTTGCTGGTGGCCTCTGGAGAACAGCAGCTTCCCTCTCCCTGCCAGCTAATGAGCCTCCTTCTGCAGCCTGCCAAGCACTTTGTCCCATTGGCGATGCCAGCACATGCTGGGCTCAAACAAGGTATGACCCGTAATTCATAGCAACGTGAATACCAGCAGAGATTTCATTCACTGCACTGGAGATAGTACAGTAAGCAAGCAGTTTCAAAAGCCAATTTCATAGACACAGAGATTACATTAATCTCTTCTAATAACTAAACAATTCAGTTTTCAAGATAGGACAAAGCATGGGATATTCTTGACAAAACTGGTGCTTCAAAGGTGCCTACACCAGATTTAAAATCCTAACTCTTAAGCTCCTAATGATAGAACTGATTGTATCTTTGCAGACAGTAGTGCTGCAAAACTTGCATTTAATCTCCTCTTTTTATAACACGCTGTAGCTGCCTGAGCTTGCCTGTGGGAAGCAAATGTAGATTGTCTTTACCTTCAAATACCATATGAGGAAACTTACTCAGCTCTCACCAACTGATCTTTGGGGCCTGTGGAATGATAAAAGCTCAAGTTATCAAAGTATCTGTAAACTTTCTTCTGATTTCTAGCTGGAGTACCTCCCTGAATCTGGACCCTTTGATTTAAGGTAGCTGCTTTCTTTCACCATGTCTCAACAGGCAGTAAAGGGCATAGCTTTAATTCCTGTTGGCTCGGTTGTATTAGCTCAACATGACTGAAAACCCCTCTTCACCTCCGGAAATGCAGAAGTGAATGTGGATCTACACTGGAAGCTTCTGCCTGCGTACTAAGTACTTGTAATATTCAGGGATGTTTCCATATTGCCAAAAATATTGGTGTGATTTGCTTTTCTTTTTGACACTGTTTTGCTTGGAGAACCCAAATTATCTGTCCTGGAGAAGGCACTATTTATTGAGCTAGACTGCACATTTTCAGAGAATTTTCAGGTCTTGTGGCCAGCCATATCCATTTTGGGCTGATTTCTAGTGTTTGTGTTGTGATTTAGGCCTCTGACAAATAAGGTCTGGCAAATGATGGTGAGGTGACTGACTCACCCAGCTGTTTTTACTGCTCTGCTGGCAAAGATTACGGTCAACATATGTCCAGGGCAGAGCTGCTCCAAATGGCATCTGAGTTGAAATCTCCAAGGACATGGGATTAGACTAGACAGAAGACTGTGAACTAGAGATATTCAGATGTAGTCTATAGTAGTTTATGCCCACCAAAAACAGCACTACTTCTGTGCCTCAGGTCCTTACAGCTTCTACCCCGTGTTTCTGTCCCCTCTTTGCACCAGAACTGGCAGTCATCTGATCCCAATAGGAGATGATATAGACAATTCAAGCCAGCCAAATGATTCACCTAGAAGGTGTGGAAGGGACTAAAGCACCAATAATTTCTATCAGATTAATCATGATACCTCTCGCTCAGATAATAGTAAAAGTGTCCTTGTGTCTCAGCTGCACTCTAGCCTTTGGTGGTAGAGTGGTATCAAGCAACAGAGGGTGATAATGTCTTCATCTGCTCATTTGTTTTCCAACCAAACAATAATCTGAGGGCAGAGTCTCCCCCAGATGCTCCTGTATGGCTGGCTAGTAAGGCCTCTGCTGCCAGGGATATTACCTCTTATCCTTTTGGGTAATCTCCATTCTGCCATGGGAGTAACCTGCCATAGTGGTGGCCCAGCTGTAAAAAATGGAGCCGGCATTGGCCCTTGTCTCTTTCCTCTCATGAGTCAGAGAGTGGCTGGCCTGAGGCTGCCCTTACACCCTGGTGGAACAGCGAGCAGTAGCCACAGCAGGAGCAAGTTAGAACTGACTGACCTGAGCAATATTTCCAGGCTAAAACACACAAGAGTTTTCCTCTCCCTGGCCCGTTACTGACATGGCAAAATTCAGTGGGAAAACAACTGGGCTTTAAATATATAGTGAGCCTTTCCCCACCCATTACCACCTAACTGATAAGCTGCTCCAGGCTATCTTGTTTATGAGTGTTTAATACCTCTTAGCATTTGTGTTTGCCTTGAAGCTACAGGCAGCTATGTGCTGTACTGTGCTGAATATTCGTGCCATAAGTACAAACAGATGTTTGAAGATCTGCTTTGAAGCAAACTTGACCCTCTGCATTCTCTCCCAAGACTCCTCAGGAATATTATGCATCACTATATTCAGAGCAAAGCCTTGAAGGGCAGGCAGAGAGGATACACATAGGAATAGTTAGGAACAGGAACACATAGTCACGTATCTATCGCATGAATGCTTCCAGCAGCACTTCGGACATCAGTTTGCATAAACGAATTTGCAGGAGCTCATTCCTATAAAGCAGCTTCTGCTGCATACAGATCTTTTAGGCTCGCTGGCCTAAGATCAGGCTCACTATCCAGATTCTTGTTGCCCTCAAGAGCTATCGCCTGCAACCCCAATAATTGCCCTGATACCAAAAATCTCAAAGTAAGCAGAGATAGTAAAACCTGAGCCATGTGCATGGATGGCTCTTGTGCACTCATATTCCTTCTGTCAGCTGCTTATAGGGGTTGAAAACCTTCAGAAGGCAGATACAAGTGATATGAAATAGCCTGAGTTAAAAATTCGACTCTGAGTCGGAAACTCAGCATCAAAAATTGTGAGATACCCTATGATACTGCATGCCACATGTAGAGTAATGGGGAAGCTTAAAGGGCTTCTGCCTCAGGCAGAATGCAACAGAAAACCTGACAGGGAAAGGTAAGATGGTAGCGGTGAAAGCAGCCAGGATTGCGTAGTGATTGCTGCATGGGAGGTTGCAGCCAAGACTCTAAAATGACTTAAACCACTGTTGTATACTTTTGGATTTGTTTCTTCTTTTCTTATGTTTTGGAGGAGAAGAGGGTGTTCAGATGCTAGCTTGGGACTTAGGCCATATTTATCCAGGTTTCTGCCTTGCCAGTGACTCCCTTCGGTAAGCTGCTCCCATCCTTCTGCCTTTTGCCCCTCATTCTCCAAGGAAAAATGGTGCTCCTGTACCCCTGAGATGTATGAAATTATTACTTGTGAGGCATTCAGGTACAGTGCGAGAGAGAGCCATATCAGGCCTTGAAGAGGTTTGCTCTGCATTACCTTTTGACTGTAGACCATGGACAGCCAAGGGGATCCTTCAGAGCACTCAATGTAGCTGACTTTCAAATGCAAAGCAGTGTTTGACCTGAGCTACACAGGAACTGATGTTGGGCTGTAAATCTCTCTCATTCACTCTCCAGAATGCTATCTCTTAATTCTGCTTCATTTCACACCTTTCACATTTCTTGTTTAAACATGAAAACTATTCATATCTTTATTTATATCATTCATTTTCTTTTGCTAGTAAGCACTCTTTTGTCTTGCCTAATTCCACTTTATCTGAAACCGTTCTTCCTCCTTTCCTCCTCCTCCTCATCTATGAGCTCAGGTGTCCCATCACTGGGACACCTGCTAGGACTGTGCGAGCAGGTAAATCTCAGGATTTATAGATCCTGCTTCCCAGCTCCTGCCTCCTGCTCAGCACCCAGGTGAGGCTGAGGCGAGAGGTTATTCCTTCCATCTGTGCTGTGGTTGCTGGTTACAGAATAGGTCGACATGTTCTGAGGAAGGAGTTGGTGAGCAGCTTGGTTCTTCCATGGGCTAGGCCTCTGAGAAGCACTGTGGTCTGAAACTGGAGCTTGCTGGAGTGGAGCTGGGGAGAGAAGGAGGGGCAGGGGCAATAGTATGGGATCACTGTGAATCCAAGCCTTTAAAGGTCCTGTCTCTGCCCTCTCCTTATTTTTCTTCCTTTCCCAATTTGTAAGAAAGGTCTAGCAACTAAGAATCTAGGCTGGGACTCACGAGACTTACTTGATTTAGTTTGATTTCTTTGGTTTAGATATGTGAAACAGCATTTCACTCTAGGGGGTAGGAATCAGCAAAGGCAGGAGTGGGAACACAGGACTAGAGCCAGTAAGGAGCTGACCACATCTTTGGCAAGAAGCTGTTAGACTGACTCAGCTGTAACATGCAACTGCATCTGCCAGCCGGTGGGGCCATCCATGTTGTCATCCTGTGATCCTGTGCCCTCTTGTTAACAGTCTTTTCCTTCCCTTGTAGTGGTGAAGCTTGGGACAATGAAAGAGTCTAGTAAGGACTGTAGCCACAAAAGTATCTGTTTGGGAGCCTGGCAGCTACTTGCTGTACCCCTCTTTACTCAGCACCCCCTAAAGTCACCTGAGTGGAGAAAAGAGGCCATTTTGGGGGACAGCCAACTGCTGGGCCTTCTCTTGAGGATTTGTACATCAATGGTGTAGGTAACAAATCTTGTCAGAGATGGTGATGCCTGCAAGTCATGTACAGCAGGTCTCCTTTAGGTAACAAGGAAATTTGTGATGTTTTTGTTTGATATCTGCAGCCTCTGTGGAAAGAAGACAGTGTGACTCTTGCCTTGCATTTGCAGCTAAAACCTTATCAAGGGCTGAAAAGAAAATGCACCTCCATTTTTTTAATCTTCTGCAGTACAAAGAGTGTTTTTCTAGTGTAAACTGAGGGGTGTAGGGCTCTGTGGGAGTGATTACCTACTAGAAATTTATTTTGCATGGCTGTGAGTGGCTCAGCAAAATAGGATGGGAATAAAGAACGAGGCCAAACCTCCAGATAACTCTGCACATGAGGACTCATTTGCTGGGTTCTTTCACTCTTTCAATATCTTGTTCCTTCAAGACAAAGGAAACCTTTCCAAGGGAACTGACACCTATTGATAGTGTTTTGTGTTTTGTTTTTTAAAGAAAACCCAAGTTATGCTGGGAACTATGACCTACCCAATTTTAAGTCAAACCAAATAAACATGCTTGGGGTTTGCCTTTTGTCTGTTCAGTACCAGCTTTTCTGTGCCCAACATGAGTCTTTTGAGAAATCCTCTAAGAATATGGAGGTCAGGAAGGCAGCTCCCAGGCTCTGTTGCCTTCACAGTGGCTGACAAAACACATAAGAGCTCAGGCACCCAACAACCTCACATCCCAACAGGTCAGCACTCCATTTTTCCCAATGCTGACTGTTCTCTCTGCAGGGTTTCCTGGTCAGTCTCATCTTTCAAGGAGGGACTGTGTCCAGTTCCCTTTTAGAAAAGACAGTTTTTAAAATTGTCCTTGTGTGAAAGAAAATACTGTATTCACCGGCAGTGAAAACAGAGGGCTAGGTGCAGTCTGGCCTGTGCTGTGCTGATGTGATGAGGCTGGGCCATGAGTCCAGCAAGTTTTGCTCATTTCTACACTGTGCTGTGGTAAGCCAGCATGTACAGTATTTTTCCTTTACCTTAGAGCTTCCTCCCAGGACTCTGGCAGTAATTTGATCCTGCTTTGATAAACCATCATGCAGACACAACATGGAACTGTAGTCCTAATGACCTGTGTTATTTGAAAATCAAATGACACTTTCTGAGGAGGAAGTTCTTTAGTTACAGTGTTTTCCTGAGATAATTATATCAAGGCAGACGATTACCCTCCCCTGTAGTTTCATTTATTGCTCACTTTGTCTAAACTCTTGAATGCTATTGCACTGCATTCTTTTGTCCTGCTCCACCTCATCATTTCAAAATAGGTTGCCTGTTTGTTTAAAAGTACAGCAAAAACTTTAAAGTCTTGAGGAGAGAGATGCCATGTATTTACTGTTATGATGTACAGTTTGCCAGTTCGATTTCAACTGCCTTGTTGCACCACATTGAGAAACTCTTTGACTCTTCATCTCCCCTGTCTTCTAAACTAGCAAGATATAAACAGGAAAAGGGGGTGACACCTTTTGTTTGATATTGTTTGACTCTCAAGTCAGTTTGGGCTCTGATACTAATAACTTCCTGTTTTGCTGTAAGTCTTCAAACAAGTGAAGAGCCTGCATGTGCATTCACTTTTCAACCTGAACTTAAGCAACTACATGACTAGCATGTTCCCAGGCTCTGGGCTACAAATTCCAGTTTGCTGCTTACCTCCAGGCCAAATTTTTAGAACTGGGAGTCAAATCGCTGAAAATCGGGTGCCTAAAGCCACAGTTGGTTGCCAAAATGCAAATGACCTGACAGCCACAACAGCTGAACACCTGCTGACCCCTATAAGAAGCTTGAGACTCGAGAGGCCAGAATCTATACAAATTAGACTAATTTCATATTTTAACTCAAATAAGGATCCTAATTTGAAATGCTGGACTGCTAGGGGTGTGCTCAGAAGCTAGAAACAGAAAAGAGGATCTGCAAAAATATGGAGAAAGATACATTTGTGTAATATCGCTTGTGCAACATGCTTGTGAAATGTAATATGTATTGCATTGCATTTTTTTCACAGATGCTTAAAATACCAAGACTTTTCCAGCTATCTAAATAATTTTCCCTGTGAACTGAACTGCTTCCTCTGGATAATACACTGTTTTTCTACCTGCTGGAGAGGTGGAGTCCCCCTGAATGTACTGCTGCTCTGCATAACCAGAACTGTCTCCTGAACACAGAGAAAGACAGAACAGCTTGGACTTAGCAGTCCTGTGAGATTTACAAATCAAACCAGCTAATCAAGATTTAAAACAGCTCTGGATTGAAAAGACTAGCAAGTGGTCCAGCTGTGAGTTAATTCATTAGTTGCAGTAAATATCACTAGAAGAGCTTGTCAAAAGGAAATGTGAAGCAGCTGAAAAGAATCATCCTTAAAGTGAATGTCATAGGCTTTTGCAGCTGTCATCCAGTGGACTGGAGATTCCAGGCATTGGAGAGAAAATGAGGGTGAAAGAAATAAAAATTTGAGTACAGAGGATAAAGTACTAGTTCCCACTGAGTGATTATAAAGGAAGCAATCTTACCACTACAGGGACCTAATTAGAGACTGAATCTCACAACTGTCTAATGTCTCCCCCAGGACTCTGAGAAACCCGAACGAGCTAACACAGTCCACTCAGACCAGCAGCACTAGGAGGCTCTGCTGCTTCAGGGTGCACTGGAATGCCACATTTATGTAGCTGTGGGCATTTTCCGGTGTTCTTGTGTCCTGTTCAGCACTCGCTTAGAACCAAAGCAGCAACACTGTTTTCTTGCCTGGCCAGTACAGCATCATCTTGGTCCTACAGAAGGCAACAATGGGCTTCTAGTGCCACATACCTGAGTATCCCTAAAGAAAGGCATTGTACCCATTGTACCAGGCAAATATAAGAGTTAGTTGTCAGCATTAACAAAAGAGAATTTCACATTTCTATGACTGATCTGATGAATCACTACTTTTCTTGCTCCCCAAAATGTGTAGATCAGGTGTGAGTCTTCAGGCCTTCCTGGAGTCACCAGTGCTGTCAGTCAGGGCTTGCGTGTATCAATTCGCTTAAGCCTGGGTACAGGGCTCAGCTCTCCCACCTTGATCCACCTATTGCTTGTCTGAGACACTGTTACCCTTCTTTGCATCCTTGTGGAAATGTGGAAACACTGGCCATAGTTTGAGGCTAACCTTTGGCAGCAATGCCCACTGCTTCTCTAGCTGCTCCTTCCAACTTCTGAGCTGCAGTGCATCACCTCATCATTGATGTGCCAAGCAGGGAATTCCCTGACTTAGGTTTTTTCTTTGGTGATTTCTTCTAAGCAGCAACAAGTTTTTGCTAGATTCTATTTATGACTGATCATTTCTGGACCCTGGTCCTCGGTATTTCCCTCCTGGTGCAAGAAAGCGCTGTGACAGCAAGTAGCCATGCTCTGGGGTCAGCAGTGGGGTGAGCAAGGAGGAATTTTTTTGCCTGGTATTGCCATGAAAGGCACGTTTAATGTAACCCTGTCCCCACAGAGTGATTCTGTTCAGGTGAGGCTTCAGGGAAGTACAAGGATCTCTTCCAGTATTACTGCTACTAGCAGTCACATTTTTCTGTAGCAGGATTTTCCAGGCATAGGGAAGGTCTGTGCCTTCTGAGACCACTCAGGTAGTTCAGTGCTCCTGGGAAGAAGAGGGATTACCGCACAGGTGCATCGTGTTTGCAGGGACAGTGGTTTAGAGGTCTCTTCTGAAGCTGGGAGGAGGTAAGTGACCTGCCCAGAGAGAGCTCAGCCAATATCTGACAAGGACATTTTCATAACCGAGATAAATAAACAGATGCCTTTTTTGCTCTAGGGAAATAATTTCTTCTTTGCTACTAGCCTGAGACCATTCACTTGGCTTAGCCTGTATCTTTACCATATGAAACAAGCCTGAACCATTTCATTTGAGGTTGTTATTTATTTGGGTCAATATGAAACATTTCTGGCATTTCTTTTCCATTTTCCCGCCTTTATATATTGCTGTCTTCACTCCTGTGTATATGTTTTCTTCTCTAACATCTCAGTTCTCCTCTCTTGTAATATTTTAAATTCTTAATTGCCTGATGCTGCAAATGGAGAGTATTAGTTACCTTCCATGACCACTCTGACCACAATGACTTCCTTTGCTTGACAGGCTGATTAATTTGTCAAGTTGAATGTTTAAGTCTGTCTGGAGTATCTCTGTGTATCTTGTGCAAGCTTGCAGTTGCAATTTTGTTCTTTATTGGACATGCTGTTTCTTCAGACACAGAATACCTCTGAGGGGCTTTTCTTCCCCCACTTCCCTACTGAGAGTGATGCTCCTGCAGTTTATACCAATGATCATATCCTGCATGTCCCCTAGAAGAGGGTAAACAGCAGGTGCAGCATGGAAGCCATAGCATCAGCAGTGCTTTCAGATTGTCCAGTGGATATAATTGAGGGAAAATACAAAACTCAAGTAAATTAAATGCATTTTATAGCAGTTCCTGAGGGAGAACAGACTGCATTGTTTGTGAGCTTCAATCCAGGTCAAGCAGGCCAGATCTTCCACAGAGAAGTTGCTGACTTTGGCCCCAAAATATCATTGTTAAGGTAAGAAAAACATCCAAATTTCTCTTAATTTTTCCTAGTTGGTACATTATAAAGGCATTCAGACCACTGTAGACATAAGCATTCAGGAAACAACACTAAGCAACACAAAGAACAAAAAACAGTAGGTACTTCCTGAGAAGTTTGGAAAACTGACTCTTATGCCACTGAGGGAGGGTAAGTCCTAATAGCTACAGTAGCCACATGTCACCTGGGACCAGAGTGTGAATGATTCTTTTGTAATATTACTTGGTGAATGTCTCAACATCTTGAGCTCATTGCAGAAGAGAAAAGAAAAAGCTGGACAGTGTTATTTTCTGGTGGCACTGGAACATTAATTTCTCTGTGATGGTATCCAACTGTCTTGGATATCTGAGCAGGCAGGTCAAAGGAAAGCAATGTGTAGACTTGTTTTTCGAAAGCACCTTTTTCCAGTAAGTATGAACTTATTTTCTTTTAGGAATAATATTTTTTCCTGGCATATTGTAACAGAAATAATAAAATAAACAAAAGTATGGTATACTTGTAAGATGAACCTCAGAGCTATACCGGGCAAGAAGCTGTCTCAAGGCAGCCTTCGTTTCCCCAGGGACTTGCACTCCAGCCACTCCCTGCCCTGGGCTAGTGTGCTGGGATGCCCTGGCGTGTCCCGTCCTGGGCTTCCCCCCCCCCCGCCCCCCCCCACGAGCCCTGCCACTTCCTGTCCTCGGAAAGGCAGAGGTGGTGGAGCAGGCTCCCAGCAACTACAGAGGAGCAGAGGGTTTCCATCAGGGTATCTCCTTGCAGGAGATGGAGAAGACACCTCTGCCACAGGGCTGCACCAGGGGCAGTCACAGGTTTCCCTCTACAGCTGGCAGCACTCTGCTTTTTCCCATCATTTATTATCTGATGTCTGTTTTTGTCTGTTTTGTGCTGGCTTTTGGGACACCTCCTCCTTGGGCTGCCAAGGATGGTGGCAGTGTCCTCACGCCGAGGGTATTGGCCCCGGCCCTGGGCACAAAGCGTCCATCCCCACTGCTCGCCTGACCCTCCCCTTGAGACCTACTTTTGCTGGGAGAAACAAGGTAACCTCGCCACTGAAAATAGCTGGGACGGCAGCCAGTGGAGATTAATGGCATCATTAACGTTCCCAGTTTATTTATAGGCTTAAAAATGCCTCAGACCTGCAAACTGAGCAGAGTTGTTCTGTGTAACACAGGGACTGACAGGTCTCCTGCTTCTGCCTTTCCCCTTCCTACTATTTCATTCTGATTGCTGGGACTGTAAAACCTCTGGAGCAGGGACTGTCTCTCATTGTGAACCTACTCTGTAAACCTTCCTAACTGGGGAGATGCACACAGATACTTTTTTCTTCCCAAGAATGCTGTATTTGTCTGGTCTCCTTCCTCCACCAACTCCTTCTGTGCACACTGTGTCCCATAGCCTTCTTCGGGAAAATTATCTTTTTGATGAATTCCTGAGGCACGAGCTGAGCGGTTGTCACAGGAATTTTCTGTGATTTTCTGCCTTGGGTTTTAAATTATGAGCTCTGTAAGAGGAGGACTAAGATTCTCATAGCTGTGGAGAGCACCTAGGATACGTAGGGCCCTAATGAGACAATGCAGATGCAATTAATGATCATGGAGGTCTTTCAACAGGAGCCAGCAGAGGCAACCCAGCTCCCGGCTCCCCCAGGAACCTCATGGGACTGGCAGGAAGAGAAAAAAACACCTCAGGTGTGTGGGCCCCAGAAGAGGAGTTTTCAGCACGTAACGTGTGGCCACATTGCCTGGCCTGTTTCCCAGCACTTAGTGAAAGGTAAGTGAGAAAGGAGACTTGTTGTCAGCAGGCACAAATCCAAGGGATTGGCTGTGTGACTGGTAGATGGCTTCATGGGTGGGGAAAAAAAAGTAAAAATGCCAGTAGGGAGCCCTTCCACCCAGAAATATGGAGTGCCAGCATGGCAGCTCATGGAGGTGATGTCACTTCAGAGGACAGCTAACTCTGCAGTTTGCTGTTGGGTTTTTGTTGTATCAATCTGAGATAAACTCCTGTGTCAGTCTCTCCTTGGCCTTTTTCTTCTAGGGGGTGAAATAAAGAACAGGCAGAGAATCACTCAAACCACTGTTGTCTTTTTTTTCCCTCTGGACAATGAGAATACTTCAGAGCAGAGTGAAGGAGCCCAAAATGGTAGAAGGAGGATTTCTCTGCCATGGCCACAACAGGTGAAGCCACAACCCTGGGAGGCCCTGATCCACCAATATCTGGTGGATTTGAGGTATCTCAGGGCCTTACTTTCCCCTTCCCAGCTTTCCCACTTGGGTTCTTGGCTCCAGATCTCCTCCATCCCTCCTTGGCCATGCCCCAGCTCTCCCGTCTGGGGAGGACAGTGCCTGCTCAGAATCTCACTGTCCATGGCTGTTAAATGGGACCATGATGTGTTCAAGTGCTCAAGGCCAGGTTGGATGGGGCTCTGAGCAACCTGGTCTGGTGGAAGGTGTCCCTGCCCATGGCAAGGAGATTGGAACTACATGATCTTTAAGGTCTCTTCCAACCCAAACCATTCTGTGATTCTATATAGTCCTTTGAAGGACAAAAGCATGAGTGCAGTTATTCAGCCATCCAAAGATCCTAACTGGGAGAGTATTTTCATGTCTGATATACATGAGATCCTGTATCATTTTAAAGGATTCAAGAAAAAGTCAGGTCATGTGCAACATCTGAGACAAAGTGGGGAAAAGGTAATATCTAACTGTATTTATTTATTCTAGGAGAGAGATACATCTTATACAGTTGTTTCTCATCTAAACTCCTGAGCACCTAACCAGAAAAGTCAGCACAACTTTCTCACTTACACTGATGTCAGACTAGGGGAGTGAGTCTTGTGGCAAAAGGGACCATCTGCATCTCAAACTAATTACCTGCTTTGAAAAGTGAATATACAAAGTGGTAAGTTTTTTTAACAAGGTGGCTAAGCCATTTCAGCTCTGGGACACCTATCTCTTGGACGTCAGTGCTACACAGTTTCTGTGGAATTGCTCACCCCTGATACAGAAAGCAAGAGCTGTGATTTTTTTCCTATTTCAATGGGCTACACCCAGTTGTAACCATATTTAACCTTCCTTTTTCTTTCTGCCAACACTGGGTGGCACTAAGTAACTCCTTCTGAAGTTTTACAAAATTGACTCTAAAATCTTGAATCACACTGACTTGGCTCCACTCTGTCCTGACAGCAAATGGTTTTGTGTGAGAAACTTTCGATCATGTGGTTGTTGCATAGAAACGTCTGACTTGTATGGCATGTTTTGTAGTTCCCTGGTTTGTTAAGTTGTTAAAGCCCCTCTGAATCTCTGACCTCACAGTCTGGTAAAGGTTCAATGTGCTGTTGGCCTTGAAAGCCACATTTCCTGTATTGAGTTGAGAATTGATGGAATACTTGAAAATAACTGTGCTTTATGCCAGAGGTTTAAATAAATCTCACTCAGTGGTTGAGGTTGGAAAGCACCTCTGGGGATTGCCTAGGCCAAGATCTCCTCTGCTCAAACAGGGTCAGCCAAAGCAGGTTAAACCAGGTGGTCCCCAAAGGGTTCAAGGAGTCCCTCACCAGCCCCAATGTCTTCTTGGCCTGGACACTGCCATGTTTGCTGGCCGCCACAGCCAGCTGCACACTGTAAAAGTCCTGCTAAAATAAATCAACTTTAAAAGAAGCACACCTACAAACACCTGGCTTTCCCCCCCACTGGCTGTGCTCGACCTACAAGTGCCAAGGCTGCCATTTTAGCAGCCTGTTATGGCTCCAGTGGGCTTTGGGGGACCCTGGTGACTGATGCTGGTGCCTATGGTGATGGAGGGGGGAAAAAATCAGGGCCAAGTAGTTTGTCCTCAGAGGACATCCCAGATCTAGTGGGTGGCATCTATGCCCATGATGAGGATTTGGAGCTAGATGATCTTTAAGGTCCCTTCCAACTCAAGCCATTCTATGATTCTGTTATTTGTGGCCATTCTCAGCTAAGCCACCTGTAAAGTCCCACTGCCATGTCCTGGTAACAAACATTAGCGTTACTGTGTTTATATTTGTCCCTAGGAAGGTGTTTAAAATATAAAAGACAACAGATGGCATAACCCGATGGGGTCATAAAGATTTGTGTCCTGAAAGCAAGGACATAGAAACACCAATGATAGTAGTTAAAAATCCTTGATATGGAAATTAAGTAACCAAATCCTGATTTGGCCAAGCTGAGGGCAGTGGGAGAGGTGTGGCTGAGGAAGAACCTGCCCACAGTGGGCAGAAGAGAGACGAAGTCTGCTGACGATCCTTGATGTCTCCAAGCAGAAGAGCAGGCAGATAGTAAGACCAGCTGGTGGCTACGTTAGAGCCAGAGCAGAGATGATCATACATGAAGCACTACCTACAGCTTCCCTTCCCACTCCTGTTGCAGTGGGAAGGGAATCATGGCTGGGCTTCACGAACGAAGATTTGGGAAGGGCTCTACCCACGTTTGTTACAAGCGTGCTGGTGGCTAAAAAGGCCGATATGAGACAGGCACGTCCGGTTGCAAAAGGCACAGCAGAAAGACTCCTTAGGTGGTATGCAAATGTGGGTAAGGCCTTCGAGCCTGCTCAATGGATTTTTTAGGTGAGACACAGTATGTGTGGAACTGAACCCACCCTTTAATCCTAAGGTTCATCTGCCAGGGCCGAGTGAGCTTGGACGGTGGCAGCGAGGTCCTCGGGACGTAGGTTTGTTTAGAGTGACCTTCTCTTAGATGGATGGCCTTACAGGGCTAATCAAGCTCCATCTGCCCGGGTTTAGAGTTGTCCTTCTCTTCTGTGTGCTCTGAGGCTCCCCCTCTCATCTCCCATGAGGGCACAGTCCGTGCCGGCGAAGCTCCCCCTCTCTCTCTCCTTTCTGCACCCAGGGCCGGGGCCACACCACGCGCCCGAGTTCCGGGCCAGGCCGGGGCCACGCCGTCACCACAATGGCCCCGGTTATTCATTGTGGGAAGGTTATTCAGTGGGAAGGGAATACAAGTAGATCAAATGATTTCTGAAGAACAGTTTATTCATTGAAAAACACAATTTCTGTTTGAGCAAAGCTATCTGACAATTGGTGCGCAATCCATTTATCAGAATTAGCCCAGAAAATTAAAAACATCAAAGTTACTTGCTTTTTTTTTTTAAACCTTTTTTGAAGCTGATCTCACAAGGAAGCCTCAGCTGGAGTGAGGATTTACCTGATGTGCTACATCTTCAGGCTGTGGGACAGCCTGCAACAGGGCTCTTCTAATCCTCTTGCTTGGAGTATAATGTTGTCTAAATTACTTACACTGTTTATTGGACTAGGTAGAGCAGAAATATGTGTGGGGCTAAACTGCCTGACCCAGAGAGCTGCCCTGGGATCTGGGAGGTAGTGGATGAGAGTAATTGTGTCAGAGTAGAGTTGGCTGCTCAGGGCCAGCCAACATGAAGTAGATTGGCCCTGACTGCATGACATGGCACTTGACTCCAGCTTAGCTTGGCCCTGTGTGTTGTGCCTATGGACCTAAGAGAAAACTAATATTTTTTTAGGTTTGGTGTTTTCTTGTCCCAGCATAATATGCCCAGGATAATGAAGACAATGCTATAGCTCACCAGTGTTGGGATTCCATAGGGTGTGTTGCATGCCCTGAACTGAGGAATGAGAGCATTCAGAGAGCTGGAGGATAGAAAGGCTGAAGGGACCATGCTGGAGGAGCATCATGAGGGAAGGGAGACAGAGCTTGTCCATGTCACTCTTGAAAGTTGTCCCTGGAGTAGCTATGCCCAAAGCAGCGCTGCTTGGCGGATGGAGGGAGCTGCTTGTCCAGGTCCAGAGGACAACATAGGTATGTGCTAGGAACAATCAAGGATGAAGGCCCACAAGTCAGATGGGGAGTTATTTCTGACATTGTAGGTGCATCTGACAGGCATATCTACATCACCAGCAACAAAGAGATGGACTCCAGCCCTCAACTTATGCTTATTCTCTGCTGGGCTCTCTGCTAACTCTTAAGATCTGGTTTGGATCCCTACAAATAGCTGTTTCCAAGACAAATTCTATCCTCCAGAAGCAAGCTCTAGGCATGGTGCCTGTGAGCTCAGCAGTGCCATTCTGCCCTGGCCTGCTTGTATTGAGCAGCATAGGCACGGCCAGGCTAAGCCAGTCTCCTGCCTTGCTCTCCTCTCTCTCTACATGCCTCAGGTGCTGCCTGGCACACTGGGTGTGATACTGCTTCTAGGAAACCTTTTTTAAAATACTTTTCCATATGAGAAACAGAAGGGGGTTGAATTTTCATCCTGTGTGCTCTGAGCCTATGTTGTAGGCAGTGGGTTATAGCGGGTGATAGCTTCTCTTCATAGACCTTGGGGCTGAGGATAAAGTCTCCTTGGGAATCTACCCTTCCATTTCTGTGAGGGGGTTGGCATTGACCTGTACCATGCATTTTTAGCTTTTAGTTTGACTACCAAACAGAAAATCAATTATTGGCAGATCTGCCTTGTCAAATAGACAAAGGCCTAGAGAGGCAGAAGGTCTTTGGAGAGAGGCCCTGGCTTTTCAGGGATCGTGAGGCTTTGTGCAGAATTCAGAGGATGAACCTCACTATCCAAGAGGGTAACTTGAGGAAAGGGAGTTGCACAGGATTTTTCTGTTGCTGTAGGAACCTTCACTGTAATTCAGCTCATGTTGATTAACCCTGGATGCTAGATTCTTAAAAAGTGATTAGTGAGATCATACTGGAAATAGAAACAGATGTGCCATCTGTTATGCAGTGTATGGGGTTTAGAGGGAGGTTTTTCTGAAACATAGTTGATCCCAACACTGAAATGAGACTTCACTGCTGTCACCTTCCCATTATGTCCCCAGAAGCTAAGCATCCCTTTGAATGTATGAAGAGAACTGGTGGAATTTGCTGTCAGTGGATTGGTTCTGTAGTTCTGGCCAGTGAAGAGGTTGAGAGCTGAGCTCAGCCTTTAGAGAAAGCCACAATATAGGACTTTGCATCAGAGACACTTTCCAAACACCTGAAATCCCAGATCAGGAAATCTAGGCTTCATTCTGAACTTGTGCTTTTGCCTCAGACAATCTTTTCCCTCAGTGAAATGTAAACACTGAAAGGTTAGAGGTGGTTTTTTTCAATCATTCTGCAGACTTGTTGCTGTGCTCTTATCCCTGCCCCCAATACTCTCCCTTCAAATACTCTCCCTTCATACTGTAGGCACTCACTGCAGATCTCAAGGATTATCAGAAGCACTAAGCAGCTCTCAGACAGCAATTGCAATTATGCTTCTACAGCTGTGATTGTCCACAGCCGTGCTTTCTGTCTTCCTCCAGAGCAATGGAGGAAGGCTGAAGAAGGCAACACATCCATATGTGCTTTCCTAAATCTAATCTGGCATCCTTCTGGCTTTCCTAGCCTCTGAAGAGCAAAGTGCACATTTGTGCTGTTCATAGCACTGCTGCCTGATAACTAATATCTGCTCTAATAGGTGAAGCACTGCAGCACCTGGGGAGAACAGGAGCGGGTTCCCTTTGATCTGCAGGGCACCTCTTTCAGCACAGCTGTGCAGCCAGGTAAAAAGCTGTCAGGATTCTTGTTTTCTTCTTCCTTTTTTCAAAGTAAATCTCAAGTCTCATACTCATGGCCTCTGGCAGGCCTCCATGTACAAATATAATTACTATTTATTATTTATACAGGAACAGAGAAAGGCCATTGCTTTATGACAGTGTAATAAAATGGGTCACTGCTCCCTGTAGGCTTTGAAGCCCAGGACATGATCCAGTGGAGGTAAAAAATAGGACTCCAGGCACTGAAAAGGGATTGCTGTAGTGGATCCCTTCGCAAAGACCAGACTGAAATGCACTGAAACATGCCTACAAAGCACAGGTATGACTTTACAGGGGAAAAGGAGTCCGACTGCCTCCCTCCAACAGTGGTGTTACAGGGGAAGCTGAGCACTGCTCCACCAACACCCATGGGGATCAACTGACTGGGGGACCTGCTGGTATTGCACTGGTTTTGCCTGAGTAAAGCCATCTGCCCCTTAAAATAAATTACTTACCTGTCCCCCTATTGCTCCTCTTGCCCCACCTCTACCCACTATTATCTGTCCTTGTCCCTGGAGTCTCCATTGAGACCAAAGCAGGGCAGAAGGTGATGTGCCATGAGGAGGAGAGTGACAAGATGGATTCAGCACAAAGTTGTTCTTTACATTTCCAGAATGTCATCTCAGCCCCCACTGCTATCCTCAGGTCCAGCACTTCATGGCCACCCCCGCAGCTTGTTCCCCAGGATGCTGGGAGGAGCTCAGTTTGGAATGCAGTAGGGGAGAGAGGACAGCCTGGAGAAGGCCACTGAGACCTCCGAGAGGCCAGAGAACATCTAGGGGCAGGTAGAGACTTCAACAGCTGAGCCACTATCTCAACACCCAACCTGTGTGGCAAGGAACCTGGGTGCACCCCATCAGCTCCATTCACTCCAACAGGGATTTGGGGACATAAGCATATATGGTGAGCAAGAAGGGCTCATGTTTGCTCTTTGGTTCCCTATAGAGGCATTTTAACACCTTGCAGAGGGGTTAGGGGACAGGCAAGCACAGCATGGGTGGAAAGCAAGGTGCTAACAAAGCCTGTGGAGCAGCCAGCAATGCCACCAACATCTCTTTTCCCTGTGCAGTGGCAGCAACCATTTGTCTCCCATCCCAAATGGAGCAGCCCCCCAGCAAGCCCAGCTGTCCTTCAAGGATGACACGGCTCTTCCGGGCTCTCACTTGTTCACGCAAGGCTGATTCAAAAAACATGTTGGCAGAAGATGTTACGAACCTTTCAAAATCTCTGTTCGTACTCTGGCACTTCCTCCTCTCCATCCTCAGACAGGAATCACACAGGTCTGGATCGCATTCCCCAGCCCTGGAGCCTCAGCAAGCAGAAGCTGGTGCCTAGCAGCAAGTCATCCCAATTACTTCTTTTGAAAACACTTTCACCAAATAGTTGATTAATCCTACAAAGTGCTCACCCCAAGCACTGTGTGCTGCATACAAGGATTGTGCACCCACCACCTAGGGAGAGGATGAGGTCTGAGCTCCTCCCACAAGCCTTAATGGCTGAGGGGAGAAGGGATGTTATCAGGAAAGGCAATGCTTATACTGGGGAAAAAAGTCACATTATATAATTCTCGTCCATCTAGATTCCTCATACTCAAGACATGGAAACAAAAAGACATCCTTACGCTCTTTTTCCATGGAATTTTCATCAGAAAAATGGAAAGCATGTTAAAAAAAATAGGAAGGATGTGGGGAATCTTACCAAAGATGCCTGAAATCTCTGAGCATGCCTTACCAGCTCTGTTAGCACACTGACTACCTGGACCCTGTGCCCTGGAGCTCAAGGGAAAAGGCAGCTGCACCCAGAGCAGGTTTTTCTCTAGTCAGTGTTCACACAGATGAAGCAAAGACACAAGAGAAAGTGCTGGTGGTCCTGAATGCTTTGTCTGAGCAGCTGCAAGAGGAAATGTTTTCTCCCACAGTTTTCTGGAATAGCATCACAGTAGTGTGGCTGCCAGCACAGCCACAAGGTCCCCACTTGATGATGAAGGTCTGCATCCAAGGGCACACTGGAGCACACTCTGACATGGTAACCCATCCTCCTCTGGGACAGAAACCACTCAGTGCTGAACCTACAACCACCCATGACAACCTTGACGCTGGCCCTTGGTCCCGCCTGCGCAAATAATTCAGTAGTAACTTTCCACCTCCACACACCCCACTACAACCATGTATTTTTCCCAAGTGTTTAGCAAATGTAACCTCTGTGTTTTATACCTTTCAGTCATTGATCAAGCTGATGTGTTTCTCTTTTGGACAAATAGTCATTACATCTGAAAGTTTATGGCTGGGCTTTGAAGTTAATGTTCTCTGAGATGAAGGAGAAAGTTCACACTTCTATTGCTTCCAGTCCCTCTGGCTGCAGACCAGATAAGACAGTGATGCCTTCAATTTAAAAGTGATGAGTATTTTTGCAGGCAGAAAAGCCAAAAAACTTCCTAATGTAATAATGGCTTGAATAGTGCTATAGTGCTCAGCAAAATGCTGGAAAAGGAGGGAAATGAATCCAGGAAACCTATGGGTGCCTCAGGCCTGTTATTTCTGTTTACTGTTTAAGTTTCCTGTGAGGTTGTGTTTTCTTTCCTCCACTTTTGCTGTTGTTGCAGCCCCATTGACTCAGGTTGTTCACAAGCCACTATTTTCTGCCAACAACCTGTGGGGAAAAGCAGCCTCTGCAGACAAAGAGTTTTTTCCTGAGTATTAGCGGGTCCCTCCCTCTAATTGTCCTTGAATAGGTAAAGAAGATGCTGTTTTACAGCACATTCCATTAACAGGCAAGAACAAGTGTTTAATCTGGAGAGTGTTAAGGCATCCAGTTCCTTCACACTGGTTTGGAAATTGCAGCTTCAGTGTGACCTTTTCAAGCCTCCTTCTTATTCTTCTTCCTAGTGCAGTATCAGCTAAGCCCAAGTGAGCTGGATCCTCCGGCCTTCACTGGGAGAAGGCTTTTAGCATCTCTACCTGAGAGGATTTCAAGAGGCACTCTGTACAGAATGCGCAGAGCCAGAGTATCACTGCCTGCAAGCTCCTGTGGGAGTAAGCAAGGCTGAAAGGACTTTGGAGAGTTCCCAGCGTTGGCTGGATGAGGCTCTGGAAAACCCCATCCCTCTCCAAAGATGGTAGAACCACCACCTGAGTAGATGTGCCTGTGCATGCCTACATCCTGCTCCCTTGCCCACCATATCCCTCTGGGCCTCTTAACTCAGAAGTGGCTTTTCCATTTGACCCCTCTAGTCATGAGACAGGCCAAAAAAAGAAATGCTAGGGAGATCTACATGTACATCTCAGCTGAGGTTATCTGAACCCGTGCTAGGGAGATGTGAAATGTAGTTATGAAAGGAAATCCTGCAGAGCGTGCACAGGTATCACTAGCACTTTGATACTACTAACAAGTGGATGCTTGTACAACTAAAATAGCTTCTGAAATGTGATTTACAAAATGGAGAGATTTTTAATAATTTGGAACTGAAATACATTTCTGGTGTAGTATGTTAGAGGAAGGATCAGTGTACTGCAGCTCACAGCTGGGCAGCTAAACCCACTTCTCCGATTCATTTAACTGTCTTTGATTTGTTTCTCCTAAATATTCAGCTGAAATTCAGCTGGCTGGCATCGACCATGTTCAGATCAGTAAGGTATCATAGGACAAATGCAGTGCTTTGTAAAGTACAATTTGTGGTTCCTGACTGGAGGGATCACAAGCCCCCACAGCAAACCCCACTTTTTCCTCCTGTTGCAGAGGACAAGCGCTGCTGGGAACTGACAGCCAAGCAGCACAAGGCTCTCAAGCCTCCCTGGCACAACCACAAAGATCATTCAGAAAATCCCTCCAGGAGGTGATAAAAAACACCAGGGTGCCACCAGCATCCCCCAGACCAACTGAGAGTCCGTCTATCACTACAGACCTGCAGCATCCTTTGCCAAAAGCAGTAGTTTCCTTTCATTGACATCTGTGCTGCTCGTTTGCCTCTGTCAGAATGACCAAGTGACTGGATGGGCTCTGGGGGATTTCTGTTGATCCTCCTCCATGTCTTGGCAATGGGATCTGCCTCACTGAACACTCAAGAAATTACCCCCTCCTTTATTTTACTCCATTTAATCTTTTGCTAAATAAATTCGACTTACTGTTAACTGTGCCGCCCAACAGCAGTGGTTATGTTTGCTGCTGGTTTAGTTTCCAAGTAATTTAAATAAACAACTGAACCATAAGGAGAAACTATTAAACATCCTTTTCCCCTGAACATCATGATGTGCCAGGCCATTAATATTTCTTTATCGCTGCAAACTTTGAGGCTCAAAATCCATGCCTTGGATTGTCGAACAGGATAATTATGAAACATTTTCAACTACTGAGCTAATGAGCACTAAATCCTGCATTGTGGTGAATGCGGTGTTGTGCGAGTTTCCTCGAGAAATTTGGGTCTGCAATTAAGCAGGGAGGTATTTCATCTTCTAAGGTGACATCAGCCACTCTTGTCCTGACATTAAAAGGCAGCCAATGCCCCTTCCAGTTTTCCCAGGCAATCAGCAGACAGAAAATCGGTGCTGTGCTTGGGAACATCAGCATCAGGAGGTGCAGAGGTGGTTGTCCTGCTACAGGTGTCGGGGCTAACCTCTGGGAACAAGCCCCAGTATAACACCCCCTCTCCGTCAGTGAATACCCTGTCTTTCCTTCAAAAGCACCTATAAGCACTTGGCAGTGCGGTGCCACACTGGGGGCATGATGGATTCATCTCCCCTCTCAGGGGAACTTGGGGATTGGAAGCCAAATTAGGGGCTTTGATGATTTTCTCTCCTTCCTCTAGGGAAGGCAGGGCCAGCAGGAGGAGGGGGCTGGATACCAGAGGCACTGGAGCATCCCTTGGAGTATCCGTGGCACCAGGACATCCCATTGTGTGGCTTCTGCTTGGCTTGTGCTGCCTGCTCACTCTCATTTTCAGAGGGTGGCATATCTGAAAGCAAAGCTCTGTACTGCTCGGAGGAGACACTCTGGAGAACACTAGCCTGTTCCCCAACTCCAGTGCAAAGTAATTTTGTTTCACCATAAAAAAAAATCTTACTGCCCAACACGGAGCAGGTTTGGAACAGCCCCTGAAAAGTGCAGGGCTCTGCATCCCATTAGGGCTGCCCGGAGGAAGCTGGACAGAGTTTTTATTAAATCAAGTTCAGTCGATGCTTAAAGAAGGGCTTTTTTGAACTAGGAGCTGAACCTCATGTTTGGTGCCCTGCCAAGCTCAGGATAGTGTGAGGAGGAAAAGGAGATGTATTTTTGGACTGCATGTCTGTGAACAGGCTGTTAGATAAAATTAAAGAGGCTGTTTATAAAGAATCTGCTGGTGCTGAAGCAGATGTGGAGGCCCTAGTTTACGACAAGATATATTTCTGGAGTTGGCATGAACAATCAATTTCATTCAGGACTTTCCTCATGCTGTAATGATTTGTTGGTTTGGGTTTGATTTTTTTTTTTTCATTTCATTATTTTAACTGAAGCTGGCACAATGCCCTCATTACTTGTGATAAACTTGTTTGTTTACTTATGTCGTGGTAACCGGAGAGCTGGACTCAGGCTCTGCTTCCTTGGATGCTGTTCGCTTCCTACCAGAGCACTTGGGGCTGTTTGACACTGGCAGAAAAGCAGAAATACAGCGTTTCCTTATTTTCTTGCCATGTTGCATGTGGATGATGAACACTTTGGCTCCCCCAGGCTCCTGAGCAGGCAGTCATAAGACCTTCTCTTACTGAAACCCCACAGCACAAGGACCCCCAGCCCTGCTCGTGCCTGGCAGGCACAAAGGCAAAATACCTTTACAGAAGTCAACAGAGCTACTTCCTAGAATCACAGAATGGTTTGGGTTGGAAGGGACCTCTAAAGGCCATCTAGTCCAAACCCCCAGCAATGAGCAGGGGCTTTGAATGTCTCCAGGGATGGGGCATCTACCACCTCCCTGGGCAGATCCCAGAGCAAACGTCTGAGTGTTCTTCTGAACTGATGTTATTCTTTACTAAGCTACGTTTACCATCCAAGAAAATGCTTTGGTTTGTGCTTAATTTTACATGAATACATGGAATGTGTTTAATAGTTACTCTTACACTCTTACAATGTTTTAAAAACATTCTGCTTTCCTCAGCATTGCAGGCAGCAAAGGCATCGCTGTGCTTTTACGAGAAAAACCAAGAGCGCAAGAGCACATTTTGAAGTGAAGGCACATTGTCAATAATTATGCACGGTTTGGGTTTGTGCTGTCTCGCCACTCATCCTTGGATCCTACACCGAGTCCTGACTTTCTTATGGCACAGATAATAACTTAGAAGAAAGAAACCCAACAGAATTTTCACGATCTATATCTACAGCATCACACATGGAAGACATAACATTTGATGGTAAATTTTTGCTTTGACATTATAGTAGAAGTTAAGGGAAAAGGTGTCATCCTTGGCCTAGAGTCTCATAAGTGCCACAGGCAGATGGGCTCTTTTAAACCTTCTTCTCCTCTTCCAAAAGGAGAAACTCACAATCTGGACTCAATTGAACCTTAAAGCCATAAAATTCCAGGTTCCAATAAATCTTCATTTTATAAAAACATGTCCAGCATATATCATAACAGAAACCATAAAAGAAATTAAACATGTGTGGGTCACATACTCTGTTGGATGCTCCTTAATAGTTTTGCAAAATCAGTGGAATAACGAGGTGCAGTTTTGCTCTATGAAGTTATGGTGTCTCCCTGCAGCACAGTTGGGCTGCCCAGGGTGCCCACCCAGAACATAAGCAAACACATGGGGAAGGGGCTGGCAGCTCCACTCCCACATCTTCTCCATCCTTCCCAGTGCAGATAAGCTGGGCTGCAGCCAGCATCCCCAAAGGCCCAAGGCCTGCGCTTGGCTTCAGATGCTGGAGCGATAGCCTGCTCCACACGGCCCAGTGGGCATCCCACACATCTATCCTTTGGGGGGCCCCGCAAAGTGGGCACTTGCTCCACCAGCCCCAGTGAGTGCCAAGGCCATGGTGAACAAAAGCACTGTAAAATCAAAGGAAAGGATTTTAAAAAGCGATATCTGGGGGGAGGATATGCCTGCCTGTTCCTATGGAGTGGAAATGCAAAGCAAAACCAAAAGGAGCTGGGATCACACTGCAGAGACACGGACTTTAACAAGGTCTTTTTCAGGGCTTTAAAAAAATTATTCATGTGATGTAATCTTGACATTTCCTGTCTCACTGGTGAGTTCCTCGGATCAAACACCCGGAACGCCGGCAGCTTGTCACCACCTCGTGCTGCTCCTATTACCCGCGGCATCCCATGGGACACAGGAGGAGAGAGGCGCAGGGGTCTGGGACAGCAGGCAGCACCCTGCACCCTTCTGCCTGTGCTCCTCCTTGCCCTGGCTGGGTGATACACTGAACACACACCTTCCTTTTTAGAAATTCCCCTTAATTTTGAGGGTTGAGGTTTAAGGCTCCCTGCCAGAGGTCCTGCACCCAGAAGCCTTGGCAAGGAGACTAAAGCCTGTGAGGACCCTGGCAAGGACAGACCCTCAAACTTTATAACAATATATATGTTTTTCAATCTATCATATAATGGCAATTATATAAAATTCCAGGTGACTTGCTGGAGTAGTCATGACCAAGTCCAAAAGCAAGCAAAGCTCTATGAACTTTGGGAATCTTCTCATCATGAAGATTTGTCAAGGTTCTGCTAGCAGAAACTGAAACTAGAAAGTTAGGGGGGAAAGGGGAAAAAAAATCCAGCACACCTTATTAGCATTTTGTCAAGCATTGGAACAGGCTTCCCAGGGAAGTGGTGGAGTTGCCAACCTTGGAGGTATTTAAAGATGTGTGTTGTGGCACTTTTTGGCAGTTCTGGGTTAACAGTTGGACTCAATGGTCTTAAAGGTCCTTTCCAACCTAAGTGATTCTATGATCTGATGATTTTATGGAAGTATTTCAGTTCATATTCAGAGCTCATTTAACATCTTATTCTCCTGAATTCAAGGCCTCAGGGAAAATGCCTATAAGAGCAATGGGATATCTGTCCAGGAGGTTCAAAACCATGGGTCGGAGCAGGATTTCCTAGCAGTGGAATGTGACAAGACTGCCATGGAATCTCAATACCAGGATGAGCAGTGGGCGGGTAGGTGGTGCGTCCTGGGTTTCCAAAAGGAGCCCCAAGAGCCCCACTCAACACCTGCCACTCATGGGGATGGGGGGGACAATGGGGCCATGTGGATGATGGACCCGTTGGGCTAGCAGGGATGCAGTGGGGGAAAGTCCAGGAGTCAGGTCATCTTGTACCATTATCTCTTTGCAATTCTCTGAATAGCCAGCACCACAAGCATCCCTGCATTTTCCATCAACCCCGGGAAATGGAATACATTAAATCTGGTAGCTCAGTTACAACAACAAAATATGAAAGCACAGTCTTACTTACGCCCCACTCTGACCAGCACCCCCAGAAGTGCCGCTGGTATAGGTAACATTTTGCAGTTCCTGGTCTCAGAGTACCTGCTTTGAGTCACAGAATCACAGAACATGTTGAGCTGGAAGGGACCTACCAGGAACATTGAGTCCAACTCCTGGCCCTGCAAAGGACGATCCCCAAGAGTCACACCATGTGCCCGAGAGTATTGTCCAAACACTTCTTGAACTCTGTCAGGTTTGGTGCTGTGACCACTTCCCTGGGGAGCCTGTTCCAGTGCTCAACCACCCTCTGAGGGAAGAATCTTTTTCTAATATCCAATCTAAACCTCTCCTGACACAACTTCAGGCCATTCCTGTGGGTTCTGTCACCGGTCACCACAGAGAAGAGATCAGTGCCTGCCCCTCCTCTTTCCCTCATGAGGAAGTTGTAGACTGAGATGAGGTGTCCCCTCAGTCTCCTCTTCTCCAGGCTGAACAGGTCAAGTGACCTCAGCCAATCCTCATACAGCTTCCCCTCAAGGCTGTTCACCATCTTTGTTGTCCTTCTTTGGATGCTCTCTATGAGCTCCATATCTTTCTTATATTGTGGTGCCCAAAACTGCACACAATATTCAAGGTGAGGCTGCACCAGTGCAGTCGGCTCCATCGTCATCACAGCTCCTCCCTCCCTCACAGCAACTCACCGGCACGTGATGAAAATCATCTGCGTAGAATGTAAGTCTTCTTGATGGAGTGGAGGGTTTTTTTATAGGGATGAACTATTGAGTCAACCTCAGTATTTCACTGCCCTGAGGAACTGCAGCTTTTTGGAAAATGATTCTTTTAACCACGTTTACTGTTGGCTGCATTGGCAGTGTGTGGTTGAGTCAGCCAGTGCCACACAGATTCCGTGATCTCCCAAGGCTGTCAGTGTGCACATCCTCATGGGAAAATGCTGGGACAGAATCAGTCTCTCCAGCTCAGGGGATGCCACAACCACAGGGGCCTCAACAGGTCACACGGCAAACCCACATCCTGACTTGAGATCCTCCAACATCTGCTGTAGTGGGTAGAAGGATTAAAAACAGACTCTTCCCAGAATTTGTTATCTGGATCTCCAAAGACTGTCCAAATTTGGTTTGCTCAGGAGCTCTCTATTATTAATTACCCTAAAATGAATAAAATCAAAGGCAAGCAATGAAGGACCTGTCTGGGAAGCACTCATACCATGATGAGAGACTCCAGGCAGCTCTTCCCCACCTTCTCTTCCTCACCATGGAACCACTAGCAAATCAAACGTCTGGAGATGAATCACCTGGAGGCTGCAAGTGCCAGGGGATTGGGTTGGTGGGACCTGCAGGGGTAACTCTTCTTGTTTTGGCCAGGATGGACCTGGCAGGCTCAGGCTGGCAGCACCTTTGCTGTGTGTAAACAGGGGAGTTGCAGCTTAGAGGTTAATGCAATTCCCCTCTTAGAAAGTATTTAGAAAGGGCATTTAAAAGGGTATCACTGACTAATTTAATGCAGCATCAGCATGGCTTTAAAGGTAGTATTAAAAAAATTTAATTTTATTATTAAAAAGAATATATATTTTGATTTCCATGCAAACAGGGTAAGTAATTGATGGAGGATGTTGCAACCCGTCCAGTGCAGCCCTGCACAGCAGAAAGAGAAAGTGAAACAAATCCCTCAGTGCAAGCTGTAAAGCCTTCAGGCAAGCAGGGAGACAGCAAGGCCAGGAGCCTTTGGCAGTGCTCCTGCCTGCCTGCTGCCTGCTCCCTGCCCGCTGCCTGCCCCCTGCCCGCTGCCTGCCCCAGGCCGCCAAGGCTGGGTAGCGGAGTTATTAGCAGAGATTAGTTAAGCAGCACTGCTGCTTTGGTTTCCTAGACTTGTACTCACATAATCCTCCAAGTCTTGTATTAACACACATTGGTTGGGTTTGGTTATTAGCTTAATTATATCACATGTTCTGGCTTTTTATATTCACTTAGAGATGTATTGTGGTATTTTCAGACTTGGGTCACTTCAATTTTATTATTGCAGGTGGCTTAAATAAATTTTCACTTTTTCATGTATACTTTTTAAAGAGAACTGTAAAAAGAACAGTTTAGAGCTTTGTTAGAGTTTTTGAATAAGGATAAGGAGCAGCTTCCCTATCAGTTGTACAATTATGGTCTCCACTTCACTTCAACCCTCACATTAAATGCATCATTCCAAGGCCAGAAAAATCAGCTTACCTGACAGATGCAGATATTCGGATACACAAATCAACTATTCATTACAGAGATTTCAGGCCATTTGAATTGTGTTACACATCCCTGTTTCCACATTTCTTTCCTGTGTTTTGCTTCACTGAAGTCCTTCACAAAGATGTATGCATGTAATCTGCCTCACACAAACAACCTTCCAAGGTTAATTTATTACCAATTAATTTGAGGTGCTCAACACCTTTGCAAAGACTGGGGTGAATGCTCAAATTCTACAGCTGAAAATCAAATACAGGTTTTGCTGTATTAATCAATACCCTGATTTAAAAAAATAAATAAGGTACATGATTAGTAATCTTTTGGTATTTGGATACCGACCCAAAAGCAAGTAGAAAAGGGAGCAAGCCTAATGACCACAACCCTTTTTAGGAGCAAAGCTACACAACGTGCAGCACAGTAGGTTCTCTCTGAAGCATGTTTTAAAGTCTTCTGTGGGACAAAGGAGTTGTCCTGAACTTTTATTGTTTTAAAATTAGTGTGAAAAAATGGGAAAATAGGGAGTTTCCTCTGCAAAAGTCATGGACCAGTGATTAAGCACAGGGGATATCAACTTGAATTCAACTTTTGAGAGCACTGAACAGAGAAAAGTCCATGTAAAATTCCCAGTTTGCAAGTTTACCTTTGAAAAACCACCTGTGGAGCCTCCTCTGCCTTTTGCCCTTTTTCGTTAAGTCCAGGTGGTCATGGTGCTGCAAGATTTTTGCACGCTGCAGGCACGAGCCATGGCTTGGAGCAGTGCTCTGGGATGTGTAGTCTCCTTGTTTATATTTCAGTGCTACGCATGATTAATCCTCCATTTCATTCATTGTCTTTTTACTTCTCTGCTACTGGGAACAGTAAATAAGAGGGAAGTTGTAACAAGAGCCTCCCTTTTATTCAGAGACCTTCTGTTTCCTGCAGGCTGGCGGCTTTGAAAAAAATCACAGCTCCATTGTGCTCCAAAAGCATATTGAATGATTCAGATGGAAAGAAAAGCCCACGTCAGTAGGAACAGGGGACTCAAATACGAGCATCGAGGCCGACAGACCAGAGGCATCAATCCCAGGCAGTAGCACATCCTGGCAATGCTGCACCCTGTGACAGCACTGACATTATGGTTTCCCCCTCTCTGTTGTGGGTGTGTGGAAGGCAGGTGCTGCTCCTGGTATTAGGGGTGACCCTGAGCACCCCTGGCACCACAGGAATGGCACTGATTGCCTGGGGGTGGTGGGGCAGCAGGACAACACTCCTGTCCTACCTGGGGAGCACAGATCCAGCCTCCAGCAGCTGGGGGGGAGGTGAACTCACTACTTCCTCCTGAAGCAGGGCTGGCAGCAGTGGATGTCAGGCAGGGCAGGAGGAAGGGGGTAGGGTCACCACCGAGTGACCCCTAGCAGAGGCAGAACCTCAGTGCTCCTGCGTGGAATCAGAGCATGAAGTGCTCCCCAAAAATAGATAATTTCCTTCTTCCACCTCAAAGGAAACAGTGTTGGAAGGAGTCTCAGTCATAGCTGGGCTGGTGCAAGGAAGGGTCCCTGCCATAGGTGGGTTTACTGGCAGCCTCCTACTTGGAGACTATTACACCTCCTGGCATGTGACTCTTGGACCAGCCATCAGTCCCAGGCAGGATCCAAGGGGTTAGTCCTGTGAAATGCCCTGACACCCACAATGGGTGCTGTGCCTCTCAGCCCCTGCCCCAGAGCACAAACCCACCAGCACTTTGCCACCGGTGGGTGACAAAGCAAACCCAAAGCCTTCAGTCCCAAAAACCTGCTGTTAAAGCTGCTTCTGTGCTGAGGGGCTCAGGCTGTGATCAGTCCTCACCTGCATTTCCCAGTTCCAGTTTTAAATTACAGTAGTAGTTCACAGCACCTTCCTTATTGGCAGGCATCAGTAGAAATGCGTGTAAACAAAACCGAAGCGAGCGTAAGCGCCGCTGCAGACAAGTCTGATAATAAAATATGAGTCACTGTTATTCAATCATTTACCAGCGCACGTTCTACAACAAAGTTCTCTCCTCTAGGATCACCACCACACAAATTTGAGTTTTATTTTAAAGAGAACTGTGATTTTACTTTCAACTGCATAGCTGAGTCTTCAGAGGGCTGGTGCCTGTTATCCCTGCTTGCAGCCCGGTGCTCTGCTCCCTGTGCATCTGACATTTTCAAGCCAGGCGTGCAGCACCAAGCCCTGGCACGACCCACGACTTGTGCTCGGCATGGTGTGGCCGTGGGCAAGAGCTCCACACCGTCCTTCCTCCTGGCAGTTTTCACGCCTCCCCAGCACCAGGAGCAAACTGGCAGCAAGGCAGGGGCTGCCAGGGCAACCCCCCACTCCAGTTGCCATCGGTGGCCCTGCACTGCTGCACGCCTTCATCATCTGTAATGCCACTGGCTGGTGTTTAGGGGATAGGCATTTTCCCCCTGGGCTGGGATGGGTTTTAATTTTTGGTAACAAATGCACTTGACAAACATGGCAGCACATATCCTTAGTTTCCCCTCCGTAAGCCTAATTTTTTGAATGGCATCTTGCAAAAAGCATTTAAATGGTGACCTCTTGCTGCTGTAAGATATGGGGGGAGATGGTCTTTCCAGGCATTCAAGCTGTAGTGCTTGGTCTTTCTTGTTTTTACCAGGGAACTTTTGAAAGGTCAGAAATATAGGAATTGAGGTTTTGCTGCCTTAACAGGTGAAGGGCTGCTGGAAGCATGCGGATGAACTTCCTTTGTGCCAAATGACTGTCATTTAAGTCAAACACTTTTTAACAATAGAAGCAAGATTTTAAAAGGGTGTAGCTAAAGACCCCCACATTTGCTTGTCCTCCTTGCTCTGTGCTGCTGTGCCTCTTGCCGCTTAGCTTGATCTTGAGCACTCCTGCTGCAGGGAAGGCTTGAGCTTCTGATGTGGCAAACAGGTAGACTAAGCTAATTTAGCGCTTAAGTCTTTTATTCCATCATAAAGTGGGAAAAGGGAAGGCTCTTCTCTCTTGCGGGTCACCTCTAATAGCAATTGCTTCAGCAAGATGGATTTCAAAATTAGGTGCTCTTGAAGCAGAAGCCACACTGTATTTTTCAGCAGCACAAAGCAGCCGTAAGAGCAATCTGACCTTCATTCTTCATAATAAATTCATTGGGGGAAAAAATCCATCTTTGTTTTTCAGCTTGAAGTACTGTCAAAAGAAAAGCCAGGGCACGACATATACAAAATAAAAAGTACAAGACAACTTCAGCAAAATGATAAAAAACTCTCAGAGATTTACTTTTCCTGTTTTTTCTTATTCCAATATCGGAAGAAAGTCTGACAGCTTGTCTACAAGTACATTATTTTGGAATAAAGGCTGGTGTTAATTTAAAGTGAATCTATTCTAGACTAAATTAATACCATCTCAAAAGTGGTTTTCAGATGTAGGGTGCAATCCAGTAGCAAAGTCTGAGGAAAACACATACCCACACTTAGGTACCATGTTGGACTAACACATTTGTAAAAAGTCCCTTAATGTATTTCAGGCACTAAAATAATGTCTACTGCAGCCTGACAAAGGAAAATGGCACAGTTATTTTCTTCTAAAGCAGCCCCAAAAAGATGTGATCTGTAGTCAAGGGCAGACCTGTAAGCTAAAGAATATCATAAAGCAATGTTGTTTGACAGTATTTGGCATTTTTCTGTTATTAATGAAACAATTGGTACATTTGAGTCCTAAAAGCCTGTAGCTAGTCAGTTGCTAATGGTACAGCATGGAAACAGTGAAAATTAATCATCTCTGGTATTAAATACTATCTTTGTATTTTGCCATGTCTCTGTTACAGACACTGTATTGAATAACACATTATAACCCAACACAGCACATTGTCTTTATTCCTTTAATCTCCTGTCAGGCATAGCTGGGAAGGCAGAATGGGAATGTTTACTCTAACTAACAGGTCTAACCCTTAGGCTAGCAAGAATTAGGAGAGATTTTTTCCAAGCTGGGCTTGTCACCCATCTAGAAAAGCTAATGCTGTGGCTGCAGTCTGCCTGGCTCCTCTTCTGGAGGAGTCAGTCAAATCCATCTTGCCGCTTTCTAGCAAGCCTAAACCCAGCTATTTCTCAGCCCTTCTCCTCCTTCACGATGGGCTGGTTACACTGATAAAAGCAGCTGTGAAGAGACTCAGTGTCGGCAGTGCCAACACCACCCTAATTACGCTGCAGAAATCAGCCACTTTATACCCATTAGTTTAGCTTTGCAGGGGCCCATCTGCCTGGACAGAAACTTTTTGTGAAATTAGCTCAAATTTTTACTACGGCTGGTGTGATTGCTGAAAGCTCGGCAGAAGAGATGAACGCTGCCTCTGTTTAGTTAAACCAGTTTACAGTTACAGAGTGTACCTAGAAGGCAGGTGGCTGCAGCTGTACCTCCTTTCAGGACCAACTTGAGATAAACAGCCATAAAATCATTCTGGCTCCATTTGGCATTCAAGGTATCATTACTGCCACTTATTAACATTCAAGTTCTCTCCAGACCAAAACATTTTTGTTGTTTAGAACAGGAAAAGCCTTTTTTCTCCTCCACATCAGGCATTTAGCATTTATGTGAAGGTTAAACATGTAGGAAATGCTTTTTTACTGTTTTGACAGTGATGCCAGTGCTGTCTAATTCCCTTGTAGGCAACCACTGCCTAAACAATTGCAATTTCACTGCTCATTATTCCCCAGAAAGCAGTCACTTTTAAAGATCAAGGGGAGGCATATTCAAGCTCAAATGTCAGTAGTAACTGACCTCAGATCAAGCAATCTTGGAATGGTCGAGTCTGACCTATCTGTGTCAAGAATCAGTTTTGACCAAGAGGATTATTTAAGTGCTGGTGCTGCTCCCACCCAACATCAGCCTCTGCAGCACGAAACAGGCAGTTCTAGCATTTATAGTTATTGTATTACCTACCCTCTTCAGCCTTGACACACTTTATCAATGTTCTAACCCCAAAGACAAGGCATAGGCCACGCCTGGCTGCCAGGTAAGCACTCGCTACTCTTTTAAGTTCAGCTGAATCCTCTAGGTTACTTCTTGTCAGCATCAAGCACTGAGAACAATGGCACAAGACTATAGGGATCTCATTTAGTATGTTTGTTCCAAGAACAAGAAATGCGTCTACTTTCCTCTGATGACCTGGGGAAACAAAAAAACCCTTCAGCACAGAAAATTTATTTGTCATCAGTTACGAGCATTTGAATGTGTAATATCCAGTTTAAGGAGAAAAAAAAGTCTGTCTGTCCTAAGCTTTCTATATCGAGACCTTGCAAACAGCATTATTCTTCTGCTTGAAACAGAAAGCAGGAATGTACATATCTGAGAACACCAACACACAAAAAAACCCCAAATCCTTCGGATATTAAGTGAGCCATTTAACTTAAGTATTTAAAACCTCTGCAATTATTAGTTTATTAGTATCATCCAGGATTTCAGATGTTCAATATTTCTCCTGAAGTTATACATAAATGCAAATTGAAATAAGAATCTGAAAGTCAAAATTGTATAACAAAACAATACTCCATCACAAAAGCGTGTAAAATTACAAGAATGCTTTTTTTTTTTTTTAAACACTGGCACTTAAGAGAACCATAATTTTGTAACCACAAAATTGCCAAATTGTCCCCCAAACTGGTAAGCAGGTATATGTGAAAATAGTTACAGCTGCCAGCACTTGAAGTTTTACTAAATATGCAAAAAACCCCTTAGCTTTGGTTTTGGAAGAGAACTGTATTTGACCAAATTAGACATTGTTGGTATACCATAAACATTTAACTTTTTAATGCAAAATTTAATAAAATGTACTTTTCCATACAACTATATTTAACTTAAAAATGGGCAAACATCAAGAGTGCGGTATAAAACCTAACAGGAAAAATACATCTTATCTCATTTTCAATTTGAGACAATATACAACTTTTTTTAAAGGGCTAAAACTAGAATTTCAAGAATACAAATATGAATTTACATAGATTTAACAAATAATAATGGTATCATTTATAGAAATCTTAGAAAGAAAATTCATTTCTTGTGGGCCATTTGCTACCAGGAGTTTCATGGTATAAAGCCCGTGGCCATCACCAGACCTGTCACCAAAAAATAATATGGTCATTTCATGCTTTTAACTTTACACATTTTAGGTACGCTCATCGCTCTCAGGTGTTCAGAGATTTACAAATATAACTTCCATTACATGGTAACAGAGTCACACATGTAAATTTCTCTACACCGGATGGACATACACTCTTCCTATGGGTCCTTCTAGGACAAAATTTAACACTCCCTCCCTCCCCACCCCCCAAAGTATTTAATTTCTGTAAAATTGAACTCTGTACTTCTCAACTCTCCAAGACTGGTAAATTCATGCAACTCAATAGAATATTACATTTCACAAAAATCAGAACAAGTATCAGTTTGCTGAGATTGAATTTTTTTGTTTTGTTTCCAGTTATGGAAGTATATTCTTTCATCATATGCCTATATATGTCTTTTCTTACCCTATCATGATAATGCAGGGTATGCAGATCAAAGCTTTGTTTATCAGCTGGTTATATGAAAGATGAAAACTGTAATATTCCCGTGATCCCATATGGGCATTCAATAAAGCAAAAGATGAGTTCCCCTCAAAAAAAAAAAAAAAAAAAAAAAAAGAGAGAGAGAAAAGAAAAAGTGTGATTCTCAAGGGCACCTATTAAAAGGACAACAATACTAATAAAAAAAAAATTGTATTTACTTAGAAGCATTCAGAATGTCAACAAAACAGCTGCAACTTTTTTTCTTCTTTTTTTGCAATTACAGAGTGGTATTCAGTTAACAGAACAACAACTATTTTTATGATGCATCAGAGACAACTGAAGATGAGAAATGAACTACATCCCCGAATATAACTAATTTGTGCTGTGCACCAACAAGAACCTGCTTTATAACTCCCATGCCAATTTACAACCCCCACACTGTACCAGGCAAGGTTAGTGGCCATTGAAATACCACTAAGGACAGGGCTATCTAAAGACACATTCGGTAGTGTGTTAACTATACAAAAAAAGAGACACTGTACAGTTTAAAAACAAATCTTACACAGCCTTACATTTCAATTTTGTTTTCTTTAAAAGGAGTGAATTGTGTACAGGGGGGTTAAATGCTTTATAGACAAGAAAGAAATTGCTCTAAAAGAGACTTATTCATCATCATCATCATCTTCATCCTCCTCTTCTTCCTCCTCTTCATCATCTTCATCCTCTTCATCTTCATCCTCATCTTCCTCCTCCTCCTTCTTCTTCTTGCTCTTCTCAGCCTTGGCAACTACTTTTTTGCCTCCATCAACCTTCCCTTTGGCCCGGTATGCAGCAATATCCTTGGAGAAAAAAAAAGCAGGAAGAATCTCAAAGATTTAACCAGCCAAGTGGTCCGAGCCACTTCCAAACAGTACTTGTGAAACCAGACCAAGCCAAGTATTTGCCCTTTCTCCACATCCACTGGGGTTGGACTGGGAGCTGCAGCTTCAGTTACAAGGTGAACTGAAGCCCCATGCCAAAGAAAGGGGAACCCTCTAACACAAAAAGAATACTGGCACAAGAGAACACACTGCTTATGACTGCTAAGGAATCTCCACTGTTAGGCTTCTGCGAACAGGTTGGAAAAGCTGCTGCCTCTTATGATAGAGGCACAGCTGAGTCCACTATCCCATAAGGAAACAAAGTAAGGAGGCCTCTTAAGGTCCCTTTCTAGCCCTACCTTCTACAATGCCTAAAGAAATGCACAGGAAAACCCTTGTTTGAGGCACAAATCTGGAATTACCCACCCAGAACACATAGAATGACCCAGCCTAACAGTTGCAATGCTATGCCTCAGTGAAGAGCAGTTACACAGAATTCTGCCTAACAGAAATTCACAAAATAAAAGGTATAAGAACTTGATTAAAGGGTAGACAGTGCCACCTTCTGCACACAGTAAATTTATTCCAGTAGTTTATAACGCACAAAACTCAGTTCCTGTTACAGGCAAGTCCGAACCATACCTGGAAGGCCAAGTCAGAAAAGCAGTTAAGACCTCCCAACTTTGTGCCAAAACAGTAAGAACAATTAGGTAAGAGAATTGATTTACAAGACTTAAACACACCAGCTACAGAGCAACGTCAACATGTTTATGCAGATGGTCCAGATCTTTAAATAGTTCTCACCTAATAAACACTACACCACTAATCTTACAGGTCCCTTGGACTCCCTTGAAGCTCAGCATGAAATTTTGAGAGGATACAATAGCCACTAACTCAAAGGTCAAGCAGTGAAATACTGAGATAACTCCACCTTAAAAACTCATTTGTAAGTCTAAGAAATAAAGACAATACTAGTGAAAATTAAAGTATCTCTGCATAAAAACTAATAATTCTACCATGTAAAGAAAATGTCTTATGAATTGCCTTGGCTGTATGTACAAACAATTACCATGATACTGTACACAAAGCATCACGTGGGAAAGCTTCTAGACCTGCAACTCCTCACCAGTACGTAATTAGGGCTCAAAGGTTCCACCTTGCTCACTACAGTGCTAAGATTTTAAACTGGATTTGTTTGCCAGCAGAAGCAATACCCAGAGGAAGGTCACGGCACACGAACAGACATGTGCTATACACGTTAGCTATAGGTGGTCACTGACCCACTGTAGAGCATCATCAGGGGATGCTAATGTGCACCCCCCCTCCTTTGGCTCCTGCATACTTGGGATGGGAATTTGCCACTAGAAATAAAACCATGCACAGCACAACCCCGTGTGCACAACAGAATTCTACAGCTCCAATTATGACAACGTAATTTAGCTTTAATAATTAAAAAAAACTGTATGACAAGCTGCTTTATATGTATAATTAACTAAGTTAATTACTAGAAGAGATGGACACAAAGTAGGTCTAGGAAAAACACGTCTAAAACTAGCATCTCCTTAGTGTTTTGTCATTATCCCAAGAATAAATTTTAAAACGCACCGATGTGTATCAATTACCCTCATGTTCAGGGATGCTCATCACTACGGCCAGAATTAGGGAGAACCAATTCATTCTTTACTAGTGTTACTTACTAGTCCCTTAACTCAGACACGACTGTAACCTATGGATTTAATAACGATACAAACACCATGGTGTCTATTGAGCCATCCGTGACAGCCCAAAATTACAGGTGAATGCCAATACTTCAAGACAAATGACTGCAATTTGACGTTACAGCAACAAACCATATGCCCCCTTATGTGGTATTTTTCAACAACTATAATGAAATCTGTAATTACGGATAATATTATAATTTGCAACATCAGGTATCAAGAGTTCATGAGAAGGAAAAAAACTGTCTAAATTGAGACTTGACCCCCCCAACCATCTCCGTAGATATCAAAGTTACCTTTTCATACTTCTCCTTCAGCTTAGCAGCCTTTTTTTCATAAGGCTGTTTATCGTCTGCAGCGGTGTTGTTCCACATCTCTCCCAGTTTCTTTGCGACATCTCCAATGGACAGACCAGGATGTTCTCCTTTGATTTTTGGACGAAACTCAGAGCAAAACAAGAAAAAAGCCGAACTACAGAGGAAAAATAAGACAAGATTATTTTAATTTTAGACTTCGCTATCACAGCAACTTTTGTGATCTTTGTTACTGTTCCTTAGGAGCATTTCGGAATAGCACCCAAAGTGAGACAAATGTTGATTACAATGGAAGGTATCAGAACTGAATGACCTACTTTGTGAACTTATACACACTGTTGTCCCGTTTCTGGCAGGACCCCCTGAAAAGCAAATTTTATATACCGTACGCAGAGAAAAATCTTAAAAAGAAGGAATGAGCGAATAATACCAAGGAGCAAATGTTATGTCAGAACTGTTAAAGGCCAAAGGGCTGCAGCATGTGTTATGGAAGTTAAGATTTCCTGATGACAGCATTAGCCCAAATAAGAATTGTAAAGGAATTTCCCTGTTCCTTTCAGCATTAGCTCCATTTCAAACACACACACAAAAACGTATTTGTAGAAAGCATTGGTGTGTAGTAGGAGACAAACCTGGAGCCAGCTGTCATTATGCAGCGGATGAGGTTTTAATTCTCCAAGCTGGTTTTGAGCAAGATCATCCCTCTAACCTGTTTGGTGTAAAAGTCTCTAATTTTAAACAGACTGCCAAACAAAAATTCTGCTCAAGCCAACAGGTGATGCCCACAATACTCTACTGCTATATTACACTACAATTACTCTCTTAATAGAAACCAGAAAAATCAGTCAGCATCACACATCTTCAATTTTTGCATTTACCTTTAAAGGCTGCCATTACTCCAACTTTGATAGTGGGACAGCCTGCCTGAAAATAAAAGCCTAACATTCATAACTAATATCTCAACCTATCTTTAGGCCACCATTCAGGAAAAACGTGTAGTCTGGTATTTCTGAAGCTCCTAAACCTGGAAAAAATTATCATTTTATAGATACACACCAATGTGATGGTCCTGAACAAGACAACCTAAAACTAGAAATCTACTTACGGAGGCCTCTTCGGTGCATTTGGGTCCTTGAACTTCTTTTTTGTTTCCCCCTTAGGTGGTACATAGTTTTTCATTTCTTTTTCATAACGAAGCTTGTCAGCCTTTGCCATATCTTCAAACTTCCCTTTCTCCTTAGAAGACATAGTCTGGAAGGTAATTAGAATCACAGAATAAGGGTCAAAACAGTATTTTAAGATTCAAAATTCAAAAATGTATTGAAGTCCACTTCAAAATTTCAGTTGGGGGAGCTAAAGGTAAGACAAGGACAATGGATAGTTACCACTAATCCTTCAACTGCACTTCGTACTTACCTAAAACCTGAATTTCTAAATAAATCATTTACAAGCTCAAATAGTATTTCACACAAAGCAGTCATTTAAGGCTTCTTTTTAAGAAACTATTCCTACCTTCCATCGTTCTGAGCATTTTTTTGAGAACTCTGAGAAGTTCACTGAAGCATCTGGATGTTTCTTCTTGTGCTCCTCCCGGCAGGTTTGCACAAAGAAGGCATATGAAGACATTTTACCTCTCGGCTTCTTAGGATCGCCTTTGCCCATTTTTGCTGATTTTCTGTAACAAAGCAAGAGAAACACCTTTAAAACTTGTACTTTCAACAAACTCAGGTGGGAAGTAAGTCACAATGAAGGATCACGCCAAACAAGGCACACTGGAGCAGTGTTCTGGAATCATACAAGAGGAAGAAGTTTGCCTTCTGGAAAATTTACTGAAGATTTCTGTCATCCCTGTCTGAGGCAACTTGGACGCAAGCAACCTGAAATCTCAAAGGCCCTTCAAAATGTCCAGTTATGGTTTCCTGCAAACAAAAACTCTCCTTCTAAGAAATCTGAAGGCAAGTACTGCAGTGGAGACTGCACACTATGATTATTACCAGTGTATTAATCGTATGTTTGGGCAGAATAAATTCTATCAAGAGAAGGGAAAAAGTACCCAAGTATCCTGTCTCAGCTGGCCTTCCGGGTTAGTAAATTCTTTCCTTCTACAGCCCATGTTTCTACACCCCTGTAGGCCTTGGGTGTTCACTTACAAAATATATGTATTTTTTATTATTTTCTATGTGTCAAGTGACATATATTGTCACTCTCCTTTACGTGTACTGCAAAAACCTACTCTCTCTTTGTATGTATACCTAGAAATACAGGAATGAAACACTGCACTTGGTCAAACTTGTTCTAACCTAGGCAGGGGAAAGTATGACATTTACACACAGCCTGCAAAGCTCAGTATGAGGACTATCTGATTCTTTCAGGGACTGAAAAATACCTTCCTAGAACTTTCACACCCAAGTCAGACATCTAGACTATTTCTCCATAGCTCCCTGGAAAAAGTCACTTGCACCCTGACAAACTCTGCTCTTCAGCAAGAGTTAAAAGAAGAAGAAGAAAAAAAAGTGTGGAAGGAAAAAAAAAAATAAAGGGCATGCAGTGCCTGCCCGTACTGCCACAGAAGCTGCATTTCCTATCGGTTTGGCGGATAGACAGAAACAGATTTCTGCTCTGTGACTAAACACGTCCGGTTTGAAGTTTCTATCAAGTAAACAAGAAGGCTGAGGAACCAGGAGCCGCTCCTGCCTGCCATGGAGACGCTTCCAGCGCCAAACGGCACGGACGCTCGGCCGGGCCGGGGCACTCCCAGCTGGCCGCGGGGTTGGCGGTGAGGGCGGGGGGGTCTCAGGGCACGGAGGGGCCGCGGGGAGCAATGGGCACCGCGGCCGAAGGGCTGGCGTTTAAAAGCCTCCTCCTTCCCGCCATTTTGGACGCTTCCCTGTGAGGGGGCAGAGGGAAACTTCAGAAGTCCCTCAAGAGACCTGCTGGGGGTGAGAGGGAAAAAGGGGGAAAAAAACAAAATGAAAAAAAGAAAAAAAAGAGTCCCGTTATTAGGGAAAAGCTGTGGAAGTTTTATTTCGCGTTCAGGCGAGGACTCGCAGCAGGCCGGCGGGCGGCGAGCACATGCCCGGGCGCCGGACACCCACCGGGGTGCGGCTGCCCGCAGGCGGCGACCCCCGGCCCCGGCGGGACAAAGCGCTCTCCCGCCGCCGCCCCCGTCGCCCGAGGCGGGGGGGGACATCCCCATGCCCGGCCCTGCCCGCTCCGGCCGCCATGAGGCGAGGCAGCCCCGGCCTGCGCTCGCTCCCTCCCTGCCGGCCGCGACGCCGCAGCGGCGGTGTCGGCGGGAGCGGCCGCCATGGCGCAGGCTCCTGGCGGAGGAGGTCACCCGCCGCCGAGCCTCCTTCCATTTTGTGCGCTGAGGAGCAGAGCCGGCCGCTCCCCACCCCCCCCGCCGCCACCACACCCCCCGCGGCCGGGCGGGGCGGCGAGCCCAGGCCGCGGGACCCCCGGCGAGAGGGGCCGCGGCGGGGCCGAGGGGCGACCCCCGCTCGCGAGGGCGACGGCGGCAGCGCAGCCCGGGCGGCGTGGAATGGCCGCTGTGGCGTCGCCAGCTGCCGCCGCCGCGCAGAGAACATGGCTCCTTCCTCCCTTCCCTTTGTGTGAGCGCGCCGCTACCCTGGCGCACACGCTCAGCCATTGCAGCCGGGGGAGGGCGGGCGGGAGACAGGGGGAGGTGGGTGGGAGCGGGGGGGGGGAAGGATGACTGGGGGGGCGGCCGGCGCGCTTCCAGCGCCTGCCCGAACCCCGGCGGCGCGGGCGAAGCCCCACCGGGGACTCCCGGTTCTCTCCGGCGCCCCGCCGAACTGTGCGGCCCCGGGGCTGCGGACCCCGCGCCCGGCCGATCGGCGGCTGCTGGAGAAAAAAGTTCCCCCGAACTGCGCCCCCGCCCGCCCGAGCGCCTCCTCTGCTGCTCCGCCGCCGCTCGCCTTGTTTTCTCGCTCGCGGCTCCCGTCAGCCATGTTACAGCCGGGCGGCCGCGGGGCCAGCGGCGCCCCGGCCCGCGCCCCGCTCTCCCGCGCTCCCCGCAGCCCCGGCGGCGCGGCGCAGCCCGCCCGGAGCCCCCGCCGCCCTGCCGCCTGCCCCGCCGCCGCGGCGATGGCTACGGCGAGGCACCGTGTAAGCGGCTTACGGCGGGGCATGGCGCGGCCCTCGCCCCCCGCGGCGGGCGACCCCCGGTCACTCGCCCGGTTCCCTTCGCCCGTCTCTCTCTCCCTCTCGCTCCCTGCCTCTCGCCGCCCCGCTCTCTCGAAGTCGCCCGCCGCCCCCGCCCCGCCCCGGCCGGGGGGCTCGCCGCCCCGGGAAAGGGTCTCCCGGGCACAGCCCCGCTCGCCTTTGTGTGCGGGCGCCCGAGCCGGCGCTGCCCCGCGCTCCGCGGTCAGGCAGCGGCGACGGCGGCGGCACGACGGCCAGCGCCGGCTCATCGCCCGGCTGCGAGCGGGCAGGCGAGCGCGCCCGGCCGGCCCGGCGGCCCCCGGCGCGTACTCACCCGTGTCAGACAGAGTCGGCACGCAGCCCTAGCTCGGCCCCGAGCCCCAGAGACGCTCCCGCGGCCGCCCGCCCGGCCCCAGCGCTGGCTGGGTCGCTGTGCAGCCCGGTGCACCGCAATGGCTGAGCGCGGGATCGATACGCAGCCTCCTCACACTCGCGGCGCTGGTAACATTACTCTCAGCACAGCCCCGCGCCCATTGGCCGCCGCCAAGCCGAGCGCCGCGCCCATTGGCCGAGGCGCTCCCATTGTCCTGACCAGAAAGCGGCGCGGGTTGGGCGCGGCGCGGGACACGTCACCGAGCAGGGAAAGGGCGCGCAAATATAAAAGTGAGCGCAGGGAGCCGAGCGGCGGCGGGATCCGAGCGTGGCGGGGCTGGTCGGTGCTGCACTGCTAACTGCGAGGGCCGCGGGCCCCGCCGCCCCCGCGCACGCCCCCCACCGCTCTGGGGGGACCCCACGCCCGCCCTGCCGGGGGGAGCGAGGCACCGCCAGCGTGGGCGCTCCCGCGCCGCCCCCCCGCCAACACCCCGTGCGGCCGCGCCGCCCCGCCGCACAGCCGCGGAAAATGGGGCACAGCCGGGGCTCGGGAGCCGGGCCGAGCCCGCGTGTTCCTGCTTCTCTCGCCCGGCTCCAGCCGGCGCACGGCGCCGTCCTGCGCTGCCGCGGCAGCGTCCGCGGCGCTGCCTCCTTCCCGACTTTGGAGGGGGCGTATGTTTTGTTCTGTTGTTTGGGGGTTTATCCGATTTTTTCTTTTTCTTTTTTCCTAGAAATGAGTAAATCACTTTTAAGAACAAGAACCGGCAGGTACTGGGTTTGCTTTTTTACACCCCTGGGTGACAAGAAGCAGGCCGGAGTGGCCAGGTAGCGCTCCCCGCCCCCCCAAGTTCTCAGCAATCCCGCAGCGATGGTTCCCGGGCATCCCGGTGCAGGGCCGGGCTGAGCCATATCTCACCTGTCCTTCGCTGCCGCTCCTCTCCCTGCATTTTTACTGTCACTTGCACTGCACGAGTCGTCTGTAGAGGACTAGCGAACAGGAGAAATACCCCTTCGCAGTTTACATCTGCTTTATTGATGCAGACAACCCAGGGAGGAGCGCTGCTGTGAAAAACCCAAACCCACTGCTCTGCCCCAAAAGGCATTTTCAGCACCCTTACTGTAATAGCAGAAACTTAAGCGAAACGAGGTGTACCTTGGTCACAAATATTCATCTAAATATTCGATTTTAATAATTACTTAATTATCACGCTCTCTCAAAATCTTTTTTTCTCTGTGAAGTTTTGGAAGGGTCTGTGATCTGATACACAAGGATTTGTCCTATTTTCTTGTTTAGGTGGCCTACAAGACTTAAGGATCATACAGACCACCTCTTACTGTCACCTGTTACTAATATTGGCAGTGTAAAAGGAGTTTCAAGGTAAGAATGGTTTTTAAGGTGTATTCATCTGATCCCCTTATTTAACCTGAAGTCCAGTAATTTCTGTTCCAGATCCAGTGCCCAAGCCCACCTTTCTCCTCCATGAGCTGATACTTCTTTCAAGATATTGCTGGTGAGAAGGCAAACGAACTCCAAATCTTCTATCGCAATTATCAATCATTTGGCAAGGCATGGTGCTTTATGGAATGGTGCACCAGTAACGGCCCTAATTCTAAACTCCCTCGTTTGTGAAGAAGTGCCAATGGAGATAGGAAGACAGTAGTTCTGCTATCTGAAATCAAGCAAAAATACGTGAACAGTAAGGAACACTAATGTTTGTCTAAAGGAAAGGTTTTAGGTGTTTTGGGTTTTGTTTTTGTTTTGTTGTTGTTTTTTTTTTTTTCTGATTTGTGTCTTAAAGTTCAAACCCTTATACAGAATATGGAACAGAAGAAAATTGTAAAAATCACTAGCATTTATGTGGCCTAGTGTGCAGAAGCTCATAGCTTTGCACATACTGAACTTCTTTAAAGTTTCCTCTGTGAAAACCAAACCTGAAAGGAAGGCAAAGAAATTTTTTTATTCCCGACTGGTCTAGAGCGAAAACTTCAGTAAAAAGCAAGACATGAGGAGGTTCTGATTATATGACACATTCCTGTAAAGGTTTTTCTTCATCTCTGCTAGTTATATGCTAAGGCCTGTACAGGTTTGCATATCCCAGTGGGTTTCTTCTGCAGCTCTTGATCACACACACACACACACACAAAAGAATTTACTCATTGGTTGCAGACAGTAGCAGTTTTACGGAAGCAGTATATGTTTCTTCTCTTGTTCATGCTGTGCCACATCCCTTCTGATACTTTACAAACATGCCTTCTTCTGCAAACCTCACTGAAGTTCAAATCTGTTTCAAATTACACTTCACAAGACAGGAGCAGTCACTGAGATCACTTGAATAACACAAGACATCTTTGACTTCATGCACAGAGGCTTTGCCCACAGAATATTTGGGTCATAAGAGCCCAGTACAACTGCTTCAGGAAAAAAAAAAGGTACGTATCTGCACAGGAAGTTTCAAAACCTCTATTTAGTAATTTTTGTGTTTTGCAAACTAGAGTATACTTTGGGAAAAGTCACTCGGATTGGATGTCATACTGCAAAGCAAGAGTAAGACTATGATTTCAATTTAGATAAGTGTTTTAAAATACTTCAGGTTTTATGATATCCTTTGTAGCTACTCACTTGGAAAATAGTAGAAATATTGGTAAGGAGCCTTTTGGTTTAACTCATTTTCCATCCATGGCAAGCTGAACGTGGATGGAAACATCAGCTACACACTGTCATCCTTTTCTTAAAGCATCTTTTGGTTTTCCATTTTTCTTTAGAACTAACAAAGGCCTCTCCAAAGACAGAACTGTTCTTCTTGAAAATGTATTGCTGAGTAGGAACAGAAAAGTTCCAACTGAATGATGAAAACAGTTTTATTAAAATTATCCTCTCACTTGAGATCATCCCCCATGTAGCTCTCTAGCAAAGACAAATGAGGATGGAGAATCTCAAGAAGTACAGACTACCTGGCTGGCAGTAAAGCCTGATCCAGAGAGATGCAAGAGTGGGGATCTCATTCTCCCCAGCTCCCAAAATAACCATGAAACACCTCGGTGAGACTACTCCAGCAGAATTTTTGAGGAAGTCACAGTATATACAGAATCTTAGAAAGCTTCTGCCCACTTTAGTGCTGTGATTGCTGACAGAAGTGGGGAAAGGCACTTGCATCAGTTCAGGGAGATACAGGATGAGGGGCAGCACACCTCCCACGCCCCCACCTTCTCTTGCAAACTGTGCCTTCTGTGAGGGACACTGCTTACTCCCCAGTGGTTTTGGCTGGAAGGCAGATGATTTCATAACTTGCTTTGACAATGAAGAGATTCAGTGCCGTCACAGGACCTCCGGATTTTGTCACTCTGTCCTCCCTCCCAAGGAATGAGATCATTGTTTCTTTGGGTCAAAATTAAGAGACTATTACAGGCAAAATGGCACAATAACAACTAGCTCGTCAGTCAAATCCAAAGCTCCCATTAGGCTATTTTTAATGAGATCTGAAAGCCTTTTTCAACAAAAATGTTACATTTTCAGCTTAAACCGGGAGCAAAACATCTGCAGAGACAGGGCACCTGGGCACATGTACTTATGATGGAGCTGCTGGTAATTTGGATTGTCACTGCTGCTTTCAAACACTTCCAGCCACAGAGTCGATAGGTTGTTCACAGCATATCTGAAGAAAAGCACTGGCTGTATTTGCCCTTTTCCTGAGGCTGCAGGGCCAGCCTGTACACAGCCCAGATAAACACAGTTCTCAGTTGCTTATTAGATGCAGACTTGCAACCAATCTTTTCCTCTGGTGTCTTATTTGAAATTTGCAGAAGATACTTTAAATATTTCCTTAAAATCATTTCTGGAAGAGAAAGACTCCAAAGAAATGAGACTTGGAGTGTCTGCAAACAGTAACAATGCATGGAATCTGCTTTGTTTTACCTTTCTGTCTGGATTTGCTCACATTGTGTCGGATAATCTGTATATATAGCTGTCTCTCTTCTATTAGCCAACAGGGTTTCAGAAGGCCATTTGTCTGCCCACTGCAGATGAGTGACTGGCTAGTGGTGTCTGAGCGAGTGGTAACTGTGGAGGAGTGGCAGACACACAAGGTAACCTCGGCTGACTAAAGGAAGTGGCCTGGGAGAGGCAGGCAGGGAGCAGGGATGGCACTGGTGCCGCTGCAGTGATTTCCTCACCAAGCTTCATGTGTGAACCAGCTGATTTTTGTTGACATGTGAGCCCTGCAGACAATTCCATCACTTCTAGAGCTTATACGTTCTTAAATCAGGGGCAGTAGTTACACAGTGCTTTTATCCAGAAAATGGGTAACATGAAAATTTGCACACTTCTTGAGGAATTAACAGATATACAGTAAAGTATCCAAGTAAACACATTTTCATAGCAAAAGTGTATACCCACACTGTTCTCCTCAGGAAGCGGGCAAAAATGATGAAGATACATCAGTATGGACTTTTCTTCTGATGATCAGTATTACCACGAACATTTTTTACAGTGAATATGTGTATAGAAAGTAATGATTTCATGGTAAGGTTAAGAGCTTTACTACTATGAAATATGATTCCTTTAGCATCTTATTGCTTATGCATAAGTACATAACTTCTTTAAGTGCTTCTGTGAAGCTCTTGATGTGGAGTTTCAGACAGATGGGAACTCTCTTCAGCTTCAACAGCAGAAAGGAGTTCAAAAAATGTTCTTTCAGGACTGCACTATTTCTGAAATCGCTGACCTGCTGAGATGTTTGCTTTGCTGAGAGCACAACATGCAGTGCAACATTCACTTATCTCTTCAACTTTCTGGAAACACGGCATCAAATACTCAATTCCCTCCAAAATCTCCAGATCATTTATGTACTGTACACTCAAGCCTACCATTGAGATAAGAGTTAATAGCTGCTTCTAATAAACCCAAAATGCTACTGTCCACCTTCATAAACCCTCCTCTAAAGGTATCAGTAGCCAGTCTCCCTCACTCCAATCTGGAGGCAATTAAGCTGCTGATGCTGACACCACTATTAGACTTCTACACCTGAACAGGCAGAATCCATCCAGGCCTAAGGTGATGAAAAATACCTGAGAATCCCTTCCTTCCTATTTTATTCAGCCCAAAAGATTCAAAAAGGTATGTTCCCTCATATCCAGGACTCCTTTAGATAGACCTCAATGCTACATGTCAAATTGGAAAGATTTGTTGAGCCATGTATAGTGCTGGGACAGAGCTACTACTCCCTTATCTGTATGTTTTCTCAAAATACACAATATACAAACATCACCAGACCTCTGCTTCGATCCTTTACATGGGACTCTCTCTCTTTCTGCAACACAGGCTAAACCATCTGCTTCTGAATACGAAGATGACACCTCAACACCAACACAGTCCCTGATATTAGAAAGCCTACCACAGACTTATCTCCACAAAACAGGAAAATAATGTGAACTTATGGGATGTTGATATCCAAAGAAACAGGGGATGCAGCACACATCACTATTTAGTATCTACACAGCATCTACTGTGATGTAGACTGCACACAGTTACAGGAACTGCTGGAGGAAACAACCATTTGCTAACAGGTTCAAAAAAAGGAACTTGCATAGTTTGACAGGATAGTCTTACACTTTTGCTGAGTACAGCCAAGTGTACATGGCTGTCATTAAGTAGTGTCCACCTCATCTCTCACAAGGCGTACTACACAACAGCGTTTCTCATTCAGCCACATACTCAGGAACTTCACGAACTTGCTAACTTCCCAATGAGATATGGTGCTCAAGGAAGATTACAAGTACTACAAGTTATCAGAGTAACCACTTAGGGAGGGCAAGGAACATATCCTGGAAGAGCACAAGAAGCCTCAAAAAGCTGTTATCCTCCATCTCCCTCCTTTCTCTCCCTCTATTCAGTCCTTATTCACCTTTACTTCTTTTCCAGGATTTTTAGAGGATTTTAAGTCTTTTACATTGTTTTAATTCTCATTTTTTCCTCATTTACCATGTTTCCATGAACTTTCATTTTGCTGTACCAAATGAAGTCCTTTATTGAATATGCCCCAAGTTTCACAAAGGGAAGGAATGTTGCCATAACAGAAAGATGTCAAAAAGCAAGTCAGTTCCGACAGAAAGACCTCAAATTTTTGTGAGACACAACATTAGACAAACTCGCATTAAACTGATGAGCAGCACTGAGAGTTTAAACAGTCTGTAGTTCAATATAATGAAAATCTGATAGTTTCCAGGGGGATAAGTGTGGGACTGGGAGTGCAGATTCAATTCAGATGCTGATATGCACGATATGCATAAAAGTCATTGGGTAAGCTGAGATGCATTGACCAGGCAGGCATCTGATTAGTCTCCTTCATGTAAATTTAACTCAACCTTGTCTTCAAGTATGAATAAAAATAAAAATTAATAGCCACTCCTTTGGAAAGAAGTACTGAAGCAGTAAAACTTTCAAGAGCCTCTTTGAAGCTGTGAATTTTGATTGTTTGAACTCTTATATAACTTAATGGTGACAGCTTTTGTAACAAAAGAAATTCTCAATACTGTTATTCCTTCTGTTACAGCATAACAGATCACAGAACTGTTCTTGGGTTTCCAAATATAAGCAAGTAGCTACTTACGGGATTATATGGATGTAAAGGATGTGTATATTCACATCCATTCAGTCTCTATTTCCAGTGGCCTGCAAGTCTGTTACTAAAAGAGGTTTTTCATTCAGTCCTATAAAATTTCAGCAAATACGTATCACTGTGTTAAACATAGCAATTAAGTTTTGATTAATTACTGTTTGCTTTACAATTAAGATTATTATTTTTATTTCACTTCTATCTCCTTAAAAACCTCACACAAATATTTTGCAACCCCTTCTACACACCCACTCTTGCTGATTTTTGGATCATTTTAAAACATTGAAAAACATTTAAATGTTTTTAAAACAATACATCATTTTCTGTCCTCTAATAATTACACTCAGACATGTAGAACTCATATCAGGTAGTTATTTTATCTAACCTTGCAAAAACATCAATTTCTAACCATACTAACACAAGAGAAACCAGAGAAGTAATTTTACTTCTGTATATGTGACTAGTAAAATACAGTTTTATGTCTCTTTTTTTAAAAGAAAAAATAGAGAATGGATAGAAAAGAGCCACAAAAATCATCTGAGAATGAGAAAAAAAAAATTAAGAACCATAAAAAACTCAATCTGTTTAGATGTTTCATAAAAAAAAAAAATAAAAAAAATTGAGAAGTAACTTGATTACAGGGTAAAAGCACCTTCCTGGGGAGAAAATAGTGAGTCCTAAAGAGCTCTTTAATCCATCAGAGAAGGAATAACAAGAATCCATGACTGGAAGATGAAGGCAAACAAATGCAAATGAAATAAGTTAGAAAATTTTTAGCAGCAGGCATGATTACTACTTGTATTATCCTAGTACCTGGAAGCCAAGTCATGGATCAGGGCTCAAGTAGGTGCTGGTAAAAAAAAACCAACCCAACCCACCCACTCCTCTCCAAAAAAGAACCCCAATGCCAAAACCAAGAGGAAAAAAAAACAAAACAGAAAAAACCCCCATCGCTGCCAAAAGGTTACAAATGAAGTAACATAATAAATCAATGATAATATTATCTGATATGACAGGCAGCAGTTTCAGGCCATGGTTTCACGATACAAAGTGTTGACTTGAGATACTGGCTTAAGGTGATTCTTTTGTATCAAGACTGTTTCATCCTGCTCCCACAATTTCTATACAGCTGTGAAATGATGAAAACTGACACTTATTAAAAAACCGCAGTGTTAAAAGCAGGGGGTTCATTTTTTCTTTGCAACAAAATGACAGTGGAACTGATACCCTTTTGCAAGCATTTTGATTTTCATGAATTTCAGTGAATGGGTTGAACAAATTTTCCCTAATAGGATCCCCACCTGAGCTGTTTACAGGACATCTGAAGTTGCTGTGGGGAAAGACTGCATATCCTAGGGAAAGACTGCATATCCTAGGGAAAGACTGCATATCCTAGGGAAAAGCATGCAAAAGCAAAGTATGAGATTGTTCTGTTTTCCTCAAAGCAAATCACTAGCTTGGTGACAAATCTCAAGTGCCATCGACAGATAAGGTAGACATTAACAAAAACTGAAACTGAACCCACAGTCTGGCAAGATTTCTCTGAAAAAAACTTATCCTCCTAATAAAGTCTAACATAAAAGATAGAGACATAGGTTTGTGATTCCCAACAAGACTGCTCTGGCACTGGAGCCTACACACCTTGGTAGCTTAGAAACACAGCAGGCCACTACATTTTGACTGGGAAGAAGACTAAAGGGGCAAGTCGAGAGCAGTATTTTCTATTATTTAAGTGAAATCAAAGATCACACGGATCGCCCCTGAAATTCATTGAGGAGAGAACTGGGAGACTCCGGGAGCATCTCCTCTTATTTTCCAACAGAAGAACACAGGAGAAAAGCCCACCTTTGATTTCTGTTTCTCCATTTAAATTATTAGCAGGCTGCAGGAACACCCCCAATGTCTACAGCACTGAGCAATTCTGAAGGAGCAATTCTCCTGAAAAGAAAACAAAAGCTAAAAAGCTAGGGTCAATGCCACACAAATATTCCCCAAGACTTGAAAGTAAACTGGGTATACCCATGGCATTTACTACCCAGCCTTCTTCCTTCCCTTCTTCCCCAGAGGTGGCCAGCCTCCTCCCACTGGCTGATGTTCTGTATTTCACTGAGCTGGATATTCATGTCCACATGCCAGACAGGGAAACTGTTACAATCAGTTCTAAAAGCCTTCATTTTTCTCTTCTTCCTTGTTAAAAATACTTCAAGCTATATCTATAATAAGCTACATTAAAGGAACGCCATTTCATTGCAAAGTTTAAATACTTAACAGCCTTAGTATTCAGCCTCATGCACCCTGCTGAATTTTTCCGCAGGACCGCGGCCACCCTGTGTATGCAGGACATGCAGCTCAGGAAATGAATCAGGGTTGTGTATCGAATTAGATTATTTATAGGTTGGTATATGTGTTTGCTCTAGGAGTTATGCAAAGAACAAGACAGACAACTACAGGAAGAGAGCGATGGGCATGTGGTTAAGGCAGTTGAATGCCACACAGGAACACTCAGTTCTGCCTTTGCCATCGGCTTCTGTGAGCAAGGAGCAAGTCAGACCAAGCACCTTGGCAGATGGCCACCAACCTTGTCTTCCTCATTTTCTGGGAGTCCAAACCGTAACACCTTGGGCCTTTCACACAGAAATGCAAAACAGATGATGATAATGGAAGGTTTGGCTCTTGAGGGAGAAATGGAGCCAGAGGCAAAAGGTTAAAAGGCAGGAGAACCCAATTAATATCATTGACTTTACTACTGACTGAACAAGTGGCTCAATTTTCTCCTTGGTCAAACAGGACAGTGGTGCTTTTCTGTTGTTCTGGGAATATGCGAAAATTCATCAAATACTGTGAAGATCTTAGCTTACAGTGCTTACAGAAGCACTGTAATAAACCAACAAAACAAAAAAGATTTTTCTCATTCTCTATATACTGAGAAAGTTCTGATCTTTTAATACGTTAATTATCACATATTGCTACGTATTTGTTTTTTAAAAAATACACAAAATAAATACTAAGATGCATAGAGATGAAACAGATCTGTTTTCCCTCTCGAACTCTTTTAATGTGATTTTGCAAAGTCCTTTCCAGCTTCTATCAGGGCTATAACTTTAGTACTTGGTGAAACTGCAACATGGTCATACGGAATACACAGGGAACAGCACTCAGTGTAATCAAAAGATATTCACTGGCTCACAAAAAAAAAAAATATCCTCACTCCCAGCTGTATGTCATGTAATCACAGCCACAGAAATAGAAAAGCAACAGGAGATCTAGTAAAAGTTAATGCCTTTTCCTACTTATTTTATTGATCTGCATTAGAGTATCATCATATTGAAAGCTTTCAGTACTAGTAGGCTACTAAGTTTGCAAAATAAAATAGATATACTCTGTGTCCGCCAAGGGAAAAACAAATCTACCCACATCTTGAAAAAAGTTCTGAATAGTTTTAACAGTTACTCTGACTTAAAAATCTGAGTTAAGAGAAATACCACAATGACCGAAAACACAGGTGATGATCTCCATTTTAGGTAGGAAGACGGTAAATGTAAAAATATAACACAACAATCAGAACAATCATGAGATATTGGCACATGACGGAACAGAAATATTTTAACAATGTCTGACAACATCCCAAGCACACAGCTTCTGAATGCTACTAAAGTGATGTGCATAAGACTCAAAGACAATACAGTTTTCTGGATAATTTTCATCAATCAGAAGCAGGTAGACAGGGGAAGGAAATAGAAATTTAGGTTCAGGCCTACAATCAGATCTTCAGAGTAGGAGCTTGCAGTCATCCAGGAGTCCCATCAACTCAGTCAGGCCCCACAGCTATCAAGGTCCATTTGAACAAATCCAGTGGCAGGATTAGGGTCTAAATATCTAAACAGAAAGAGAATGAAATCAGGTAACACTGTGCACAGGTCTAATTAAAGAGACACCAAACTAGTCACAGAAAAATAATCTGAGTGCCTAGACCATGACAAGATCTACATTTTTACCATAAAATGCTGCAGCTACAGGAAAGGCTACAGTGATATCTTACAACAAGAGGCTTATACAGCATTAATTGGTCACAGTGTATTTCCCTTCAGGCAAACATGAGTACCTGCAGTGTGTTTGCTCACCTCCTGCGTGCTGCTGCTTTTTCATAGTTAGATATAATTTGTTTTATTATTTTTCATAAAAGAGAGTAGTCTAAAATCAATAGAGGTAATGTATTTATCTTCATCAATTAATTTCCAGACACATAGATTTTCAGCCTCTTAGTAACGTGGTGGCAAAAACTAACATGAGATAATCTCCCCATATTTTAAAACACTGTAGAACTGAGAGAAAGTAATATTTCTATAGAAAGTGTCATTGTTATGCCTATCTGAAGGTTGTGAGAAGTTCTAGCTTGGCAGTGTTTCTCCCTAATGTTCCAACAAAACCCCATGGTAGCATGCATCTAGTATCATACAACTGCCAATGAAAAAATATACTGTTTCCAAAAATGCCTCCTTTATAATGAGGTTTGCCCACTGAAATATAGACTTTAGTACAACAGGAGTGTGTGACAGCAGCAGCAAAGACACTACAGGAACACCAGGTTTATGGTGCAACAAGCACACAGACTCACAGGCTGCACTGCGGAGCATCGTGTCATCCAAACTTCAACACCAGCTCTTTTCATCCACCTCAGGAAAGGGTCCCATGCTTTCTCTCTAGCTATGACCTTCCCATGGGTATCTGTCAGCTCAGGAGGGTGTAACAGCCAATTCACCATGCCTGTAAATGTTGCTGCACCTTGTACCTTCACTGGTACAACCTCTTTGAGACAGCCAGACCAAAGACAGAATGAGGTCCAGGTATGCCTCTGAAGGCATAACTCTACTACTATAGTAGAGTTATGCCTTCAGAGACCAGCATGTAACCAGACAAATCAGTATGAATACACTTCCTACACAATAAAAATGTTCAAGACTATCAACTATCTCTGATTACTTTCGTATCTCCTACAGGATGGCCTAAGATGCAGCAAGATCCTTTGTATAAAATAAATTAATAAGTGTAAAAATTATCTCAAGATACATGAGGATATGAACATGTGAAATTCAATGAGACATTGGTTTGCCTGTAGCACTGATGGAGAGGTAAGGACTCAAACTGCTATTATTTCTAATGGACGTTTAGAGCCCTTTTTGCCAAGACGAGAAACTGACTTTACTTAGACTACTTATACATAAGGAAATTCATAGATATGCAAGGCAGATGAGATTTCCAAAATTTGTGAAGAAAGGTAATGGTTTTGTCTTCCTAGGGTCAGTGGTGCTGGCTCAGGATAGATATCAAAATCTTTATTTCCATTTTAATGTTGAATTCCCACTTCCATACCACATGCATGTCCGAAACTGGTACATGGAAAAGCACCTATAACACTGCACTAATGGTGTCAGATTTTGGTTCTTTTATCTCAAAAGAGTTACAGATTCAAACCTGGCTGTTGCTCTGTAAACATACAATGGCTGGGGAGCTGAGCATGCAAGCAGGGCACGTTTGCTCACAAATTTATGATTTCACAAATTTTTAGCAGGCAAAGGGTCATTTACTGTCTTACCTGGCTATCACTACTCTTTCTCTGAATAACTTGAAACTGTTGATGGGCTATTAATATCAAATTCCTTCCCAGAGTTACATTTCTGAGGAAAGGCAATTTTTTAATGTCTCTTCCCTGAGCATACTACAAGTTTTAACTTTATAATCTGGACACCTAACTACTAGATGCCTAAGACAACCTTTCTTCTTGCTCTTGCAAAAATGCATTAACAGTTTAAATTTCCACACCTGGTAGAAATGTATCTATTATAAAAATAACAAGAAAGAAAATAAAAAGCTGTTTGATTTTTTTTTTCAGATTATGCCTCCTTGATACTAAAGTTGCCTCATCTCTGGTTTAAGTGAGAAATACCTAGAAGCAATTCTAATTCATATCTGTTTGCTACCATGCCCATATGACTACATGCCAGTGGAAAATTAGCCAAGAGCAGATGTTATTTCCTCTGTCCTTTCTCCAGTATCCTTTCTCAACCTGTGAGTTCTGAGACATGCTGAAGGGGGAAACAAAAGATGACGGTGGCTGATATGGAACCTGACTATAAAAGCTTCAAGCAAACTGAAAGCTTCCTCCTCTTGGGGAGAATTCTTACATCATCAGGCAGTATCAGGATGAGGAACAGAATCAATTACCTATTACTGAAGTACTACAGAGTATAGTTACTAGAAGACTTAACTTAATAATTTAATTGTAAAGAAATTACTGTATCCAGTGTTCACTATTACTGTAAACCAAATGAAAAGATCAGTGGCTTCCCAGCAAATGCAAACCACATCTTTTCATTCTAGGCACCCCACCATGACATTGCAAATCAAACTCAACAATTAACGTCCAGCCCTTTGTGGCAGGTAGGGAAATATTCTAAGCAATATTATGTGGGAAGCAATTGTAGGAGTGAAGAACTTAATAATAAATAATACAATTATATTTGAGGACAGATCTATACAGTTTCCGTATGAATGACTTAATTGGTGGTGGCACTCACAAAGCTGCATAGCCACACCATCATCCTGCCTACTGCGCAGACATATAACTCTAGCATCACCTCAGATCCCAAATACACTCCAAATCCCAAGATTCATATTCATAATCTGGAGATACTTTCAGTGCAACATTTTCAAGATGGTATTTTTCTTAGCTCTTTCAAACAATCAGGTTAATCATCATCATCGCGTTTTGATTCAGCAACATTTTTTCTCTCTGCCTTTGAGAGAGAGACACAGCCTAATATTGCATGCATTCACTCAGAAACCTGCTGCAAAGACCCTTTTCCTAGTTGAGCACTTAGAGAACACATAAGTCTCCACAGCTCTCCCTGGCTACTTCTGCAATATCTATTACTTGTCTTCAGTTTCAAGGCCCATCCTTGCTTCTCACCATCACACCTATTGCTCCTTAATCACTGTCAGGAAGACAGCTGTGGTTTGCTCCCATTTGAAGCTGGGACAATTTTCATGAAACATAAAGCTTAAAAGACCATTAGATCATACTGTCTAATTTGATTTTTATTTTGTGTTTGGCTAACACATTTTCAAAACCCTCCACTTTTTACTGGTAAAAAAATAAAACTCAGAGATGCTTCTTGCATCAGGAGTCCAGTTTCCAGCTCCTCTCTCACCCACACGTTGTATTTTCACACAAATTTCTTGTGCCTTTTTCTGTTTTATACCTTACACTTTATGGTAACTCCCTTAAATATTTGAAAACACATTGCATTGCTGTTGTTCAAAGCTTTCTCTGAAATTCAGCTTACTAACATGACCCTACAGCCCCTATGAGCAAAACGTGTGATAAGCAGTTATACACATATCATGTATTTTTAAGTGTCTAAAGTAATTAAGAGTGAGATGTAGGAGACGTATCCTACTATAGAGTAAGTGGAGAGGCTCCTGTTGAGAGTGATTTGGTTGAAAGAACTCCTGAAACATTTCAAACTGTTCCCTGAAGGAGTCTCTGTATAAGCTGTGGAAATAGCCTAGGCAGATCAGTCTTTTGATTTAGGTATCTGAGTTGGATCTCTAAAGTATGAATGTTCCCCCTAACTACTAGCATTTCCCTTCTCATCTATATTTTATATATTTTATTATTATATTTATTAGTGTGTATTTTCTATTTTCAACTGTATTATATTCACATTGCCAGCACTTAAAATTGCAGATAATCTTTTCAGCCTTTGTCTGTGTGGTGCCTAAAATCATAGGAACTAATAATTTACAATTACACAAACCAATATTTTATTAAACAGTACCTGATCATATAATTATCACAATATTACACACACACATACCTGGTATATGATGCACAGCTATGTGCATCAACTTCAACTCTGGTATTTCCTAAATTCCTCAATCCTATAACAAAGAGCTGGATTGTGTTCATGGCTGGCACCAGCTATTTTCTCCCCAGTGTGAATCATGGGCAAATCTTCAAGACAATTCCACACAGCAAATGAAGAGAAGGGAGAATCAGAGCAATGGGAAGGTATAGGGGGATCCAGGACACATACAGAATTTCTGGCAGAAAAAGCAGAGTGCAGGAAACAAACCATGGAAACCCTTGTCATGTGTATGACAGATGTCCTAAGCTATTTTCTGAAATAATTGATGAGAAAGTGGTAAAATGTAGGACTGCTAAAAGCAAAAGTAAGAAATGGAAGGAATCCCTTCATATATGTGAAGAGTTCATGCTCCACAATGTACGCTTCTCCCTGTTGAACTTACTGAACTTGAAATCTACCCTATTAAAAAAAGAGATTTCAGTAATATAAAAAGGTCCCTAAAGCCCAAAATTATGAAGCAAAACCCACTGACATACCTTACATGCTAAGAAATTCTCAGGGTCTCCAAAAACATGCTTATTGCTGGGAAAAGGATAATAAAGCATTATGAAAAAACAATGAACTTCAAGAAATCAGTTGAATAATCAAATAGGAGTCCCATACAAATTTAGAAATCTTATCCTAACACAAACAATAAGCAAAAGCCATACTAGGCATCCTGTAAAAAAGAAACAGAATAGAACAACTACTACTGATGATAATCTAGTTCTTGCTCCAGATCTAATGATCTAGATAACAGAAAAGTTCTTTCAAAGCCTGAAGTAGTAGAAGAATGCATCCTGAAGCAAGCAAACAAAAAAAATGAGGACACATGCAATCATAGATCAAAACCTGACCAAAATCTAAACAGGGCAAAATATTGGATTAAATGACTGATTTCATTATAGTAGATTTCTTTAATAGCAAATAGTTAACTACAAAGTGTATTAAAAAAATGTGTTTGGTCCTATGTTATGGTACAGTGGTAGGATTGCCCCTGTTTAATGGAAGTTGTTCATTAGGTCAGTTATGCCATAGTGGGAAAGTACACCAGTTGCTTTGGCCTCAGGAAGGAACCAGGGCCCACTTCAGCAGTTTAGTGAAAGTCTCTGCTCAACACCACATTACAATCAAAATAAGAATAATAAAACAGGCATCTTAAACAATGGAAGAGAATTAGAAGAAAGCCAGCGTAATAGGATTATAAAAATCAATGCTCTGACCTTACCAGAAAAAGAAAATCCCATATGAGGTACAGGTCACCCCTTCTCCAAAAGGGTACTAAAAAACTGGATAGGGTTCAAATGTGGACAATAATAAACATGGAAAATTCCTAGGAAGAGAAATTAGGAAGTTTAAAATCTAGAGTCTTATGCATGAACACGTAAAATAATAATTGCTGTAAAGAGGTCAGATCAGACATTTCTATGCTTGCTATCTTACAACACAAGAAAACAACGCAAAGAAACATCCAAAGTATGGAAAATTCAAAACTGTAAGAAATGTTTTTTCACATCATCTGTAATCCATTCATATTGATTGTCAAGGAAATTCAGTTATTAATCTAAATACAATGTCGCTATCGATGATAGTACATATCAAACCATTTACTACATAAAGAAATCAGGAAGCAACTTATTTGGAGTTAATATCAACTGAAGCATTAGATGTATTTACTAGTGAAACAGGAAACTGTATTATGGTTTAAACAAATATAGTAATCCCTGTGTAAAAATATCAACTAAAGAAAAAGAATAGCAACGTGATTTCATTATTAAAATTTTATTCACATTACAGTAATGTTTCCTACAGTTTGCATTAAATGCTATAATAGCTCATTAACAACAGTATAGTCATAACTAGAAGATTTTGAAACAACTGAAGTTTGGACACATTAAGCTTTTATGTAAGCAAAAAAGGCAAATACATGAAAAAATGAAAAACAGCACGACTATAAACTCATTTTCTCCTTCACTGCAGGTTCTACCTAAAATGCAATTTTCCCTGATTTACAATCACAGCCAGCTTCTTAGAAGTTTGTCTATTCTTCAAAGACATGACACTGAAGTTTTCCATTTACCACTTTTTTAAAGAATTATTTTAACAAGCATTCTCATTACAGATCTTGCTAACAAGCACCCAAAACGTGACTACTTACTGATCACCCACTAACAAGGTAGCTAGAATTAGCTTAAGCACTAAATCCTTAGTATGCCACCACTCTACTGCCTGGTTATCTTGATTAGATCATCCTGGTTTAGTTTGAAACGCATATTGTCACTGCACATACTAAAATCCACACTGCCCTGTTGTATTAGTCATTACAAAAACATACAGAAAATTATAATTTTTTCTCAAAGAGCAGCGAGTCCTAATTTTACTAGGATAGGCATGGTAAAAACGAAAGAGAGTGTAAGGATCTGGCTTCATATATTTTATTTGATTTTTCCCATTGTATCCGAGAAGGTGAAGAGAATATTATATTTTCTGAAAGTGGTGGAACAGGAGAGGCTGCCAGCAATGTCAACGGGAGGTTGGCACTTCCTGGGGCTAGGGCAGGTAAACAGGGCAGAAGTAAATGGCTAAAGCATCACGCAGTACAGTACAAGGTATAAATGAAGACTCTAAACATCAATAATATAGAGAATACAGAACCAGAAAGACTGCCTGGGAACTCTCTTGGACAGAGAGTATACAGCTTGTACTAGGACACAAGAAACTGAGAAATTTAAAGAGCTACATGAACTTCACATAGTGATACTCAAATGTAGACATGGGTACTGGTTTTGGCAGAGAAGGGAATTTCAGTCAATGGGCAGCTATGAGTCTAAGAAGACCTTGCTGCCTGCAATAACAGAAAAACTGCCTGAAATAAAAGAAAGCTAACAGGTTGCACAAAGGCAACATAAAGTTTCTGAACCCAAAAGGCAACATACCTTTCCATCTATGTTCTGAATGCAGCAGGTCATTCACCACCAGGATATTGGAACATAAAATTATTCTCCTTGTGTAACTTACTCTGTTTTGCTGTTTTCACAGACTGCATATTTGAGTGAATGAACTGTTAAGTGGCAGATTTCCCTTTCAGTTGCATAGCTTTTGCCCGCGATCATTTTAATAACATGCTTTCTAAAATAAAAGGAACATTTTCTTTTCTAAAGATATTATATGCTTGATAGGACATTTTGAATGCACATAACTTGAAATATACTTCACTGTACATTTACCTGCAAAGTTGCCCCATGCTTTTTTTTCCCATTTTAAGTGAACAGTGGGTAATAGCAATAAACTAAATTCATGGGGGAGAAGGTGTAAACTAACTTCATTTAGGTGTGAAGGAATTTCTTGTTAAGGGCACTTCTTTGTTCACACCAACAGTATCAAAGCTATTTATTTGGTAATAAAAGTTTCTGGACTGAAACAGACATTTCTGAAGTTGTTGATGATTAATGTACAGTTTAACAGAGCCATTACTTTGTGACAGGCACTATAGAAGCCAAGTGTCAGATAATATATCAGCTTCTGCTCCACTTTAATTCAATGGTCAGAACTCTTATTTTTAACATCTTGTTTTAAATATTACACCGTAAAGAGTTCAGCAGGAGACGTAGTAGTTGGAGTGAAAGTAGAATACCTGCCTTGTAGCGTTAATATCATGTAGGCATTAAATGGGATGTATTTTAATATTAGCCAAGGCACGTTTCTGAAACGAACACTTGCCACAATCCACTGTATAACCACTAAAGGACGATTTAAGTTTGCGCTACATACGCGCGGAAGAAAACTGACACGAAGCCAGCGTGGAGCGGGCGCGACGCCCGCCCCAGGCACCAGCTGGGGCGGCGGGCAAAGGTCCCTCGGCCGCGGTCCCGGCCCGGGCCCGGCCGGTTGCGGGCGGCTGCTGCTCCCCGGGGCCGCCGGGAGGGAAGGAGGGAGGGAAGAGGGAGGGAGGAAGAAGCCGCCGGGTCCTAATGCCGCCGAGCTCGGGCAGGAGCCTCCCGCCCGCTGCTGCCGCGGCCCTGGCGGGCCGGAGGCACCGAAGCGACGCCCTGACCATCCCCAGGGAGAGTTCTCTGGCCGCGCTGGCTCGATCAGTGATCTCATGGAGAACCCCCTGAACGTGCAAAACCTCCATGTGCTCGGAGACTAGCAGAGCTGAGCACAGCCACGGGTGAAAACAGCATCCCAGGAGAAAGGCATTGAAGGATTCGACAGAAAAAGGAAGAGGTACCGGCAGCCCCTGACATCGACGCACCTCTGTGCTTGTAAGAAATCCTGATTTTGTTCCTCAAAACTCAGCGCCTAAACTTTGCCTTGGAGCTGCTCATCTTTATCACACAGTACAGGAACAGAAACAGGTAGGAAAGTGTTTCAGAGTACGCTCTGAAACAGGTAGGAAAGTGAGAGAGCGGGACTAAAACTGCACATGCTGTAGCAGACACAAGCAAGATTCCAGGATCTCCCTAGCGAACCAAGAAAGGCTCTTGACAAGCCAAGGATTCAGAACAGAGAAGACTGCAAGAAGTACAGTCTGCTGAGGCAGCTTTTACACTTGTGCATGTGGAATGTACCAGTATGTCTGCTTTCTGCCTTGCTCTCGCTACTTAGGTTTATTACAAGCAAATACAGCTATATAAGAGGCAGAGATACCACCCTCTGCACCCATACTCCATCCTCTCAAACACATCAGCCTGGTCAGAGCAGAAATTTCTGATGTATTTTCACTTTGCTACCTCCTTCCTCTCCTTGCCTATACTTCGACATCACTCGAAGATTAAACAGTAGGATTGTTACATCTTTATACATTTTATACCATTTTAGTGAGACACTTAAGTGACCTGAGATGACTTGATCTCGAATGCTAGAATTAGAAACAGGAGTTAAATGGTTACTTTTATTACCTTCCGGTGCTTCCTGTGGAAATTGTGATCAATTTTGTTAATAGTTGTGTATAGTTTTTATTAATGTGCCTACAGTCTTAAAGCCTAAACCTGACAAGAGATGGGACAGAAAAGCTCCACATCAGTGAAAGTAGTTAGGTGAGCAATCACAACCTCCTCCTGAAAATTAACAAGGACATAAACAGAAAAAGTCGCACCCAATGTACAGCCATGAGTAGTGTTAAGTGAAAAATTTATATCAAAGAATGGTCTTCCCATGAATGTATCTGTTCACTGTGGCATAAACTCCTCCACTACATACCATGTATAATAGAACAAGACCATTCTTTAAAAGCCAGAATACCTGACTTGTGATATGTCGTATCTATCCTGTCACAGCAATGTCTTACTCTTATCAAAACTATGGCTCTGTCACGTAGAGAACAAAAATTCTGCAGCCATGCACATATTTTCAATATATGAATCAATTCAAGCTTAGAGTTAATATTATATGACACATGAAAACCCCCCAACTGTCCTAATGATTCAAAACAATATCAGAAAAATTTTACTTCATGTACTTTTCAAAACTTTTCCTCTCATCTCACTGCTGTGAGTGTGCATCTCTTTCCCTATTACAGATACTAAAGAACCTTCTTGCAACATTCTGGTGTGAAGCTTCTGTGATGTAAGTGATAATTTATCTGATGTTATCGATAGGTAAATCTGGTTTGTCTTTCACACAATTATAGAACAATGAAAAATTAAATTCGTAAGAAAGCTAAAATTCAAGGAGAGCTAAGATAACCATGGGTCAAATGGTTCAATCTAATACTAATTAGTGTTTTTACAATGTGGAGAGCACTAGATCTGTGCTATCGACTTCCCAAATAAAACAATTTCTGAATCTGTCTAAATACTTAAAAAATACACAGGTGGCAATGCAAATCAGCTACTTCTATAGTCTCTCATCAAATAGTCCAGAAATGAATACACTGAAATTGTGCCACTTTATTAAAAAAAAATTAAAATCACTATTTTTCAGTTCCACTTTATGCTCACATGACAGATGTAGCTTACAAACTCAGCAAGTTGTGTGAAAAAGAGCAATCAGACATGGTAAAACAGAGCTTTTTGAAAGAATGTATATTGAGTAATTGCTAGCACACATGTCCAAAGTGCACAAAACTTCTCAAGGATTCAAATGGGCATAAGAGCATCTTCTACACTTTTATGTGTGATGGCATCAAGTTTCACTGTGGGCTGCAATAGTGAGGACATGCCTTGAGGCTGGCATATTCATTTAACATATGAGTCATTCAGTGTGGAAACAACATAAATATCCACAAACTAATGAATTGTGAAAGAACTATAACATTTCCCCCCTCAGGCTTGCACCTACTAAAGTGTCACAAATTAAGTCAATATCACAGAAATGATTCAGCAAAAGAGAAATTAAGCAGTAAACAGCAGTCAACTCTTTTACAAGTCAATCACTTAACCGTTTTTACTTGAAAGAATACCAGTCAGTAGTCATCTTACAAAAGATCAACAGAAAAAGACACTCCAGACTTGACTTTATAAATACTGCAACTAAGGTAAGATACCTCTATGACATGGAAGTTGCAACCTAGGTTTTTCTCTTCATTGATATCATCCTTCAGAATTTGAGGGATTTAAAATTAAGAAGATATAATTCCCTTTTCCCTCCCTAGATGTTGGTTTAAAATGTAGAAAGATAAAATAACTAACCAAACACTTGCCGTGCAATGAATCTGAATGAAAGATTAGCCTGGCAAAAAAAAAAAAAGAAAAAAAAAGTTGTAAGCAGCCTAACTTCCTCATCCGAAGTTACTATATTAGCCTAAAGAATTACAACAGTTTAAAAACCACTTATAAATACATAGAAACAGGTATCTAAGCTTATATTCATATATCTAACATGCATATTTGTACAGTGCAGCTAAAGGAACCTAGTATGCCCTAAAATTACAGTTGCTGATTTGTGTTTTGCATTTTGGCACTGGAATGAGTAAACAGCACTTTGAGGGCCAGATTTTATCTCCCTCCCACCTAGAAAGTAAAAATGAAAAGCTGAGAGTTACAGAAAGGGATATTAAATAGAAGTCACTATTAGTCACCTTCCATACCCATCTAATTTCAAATAAGGAGACTGCTTACATTGATCTTTTCGGGTCTAACTTACACACTTTTGTCAGACCTTTGGAGTCCGGCACAGACCTCTCAGAAGCTCACCCACCAGGCATTCCCTGTACTTCCTCTCCCAGTATCTTAGTGAGGATACTTTCTTTCAATTAACACTGCCTTAGGTACCTGTTACGATGCATGTCCACACTGCAACTGAGCACAGTGCAGCTGGACTCTGTCAGCTTAGCTGGTACTCTGCCCCCCCGAGGATACACTACTGTTTTCCTGCTCTCATCCTGTGCCCATGGGAAGTATCCGTGTTGGCACAAGGATGCATCTGAGCTCCTTATCCTTGCCTCTGAACAGGGCTAAGGCCTCTGACAGGCACGCACTGGACCGAATGCTGTTACCAGTCTCAGACATTAACCACCACCCCTCTGACCAACACACTCTATCCGATTAATGCCTAATCTGCTTGTGAATCAACCCCTGAGCCACCATAGCTTTCTGCATGGCATGAGAAAATTAAAGAGTTCTTAAAGTTTGTCAAAACCCCAGTGTCACTGGCAGTAGCACTGCTGGAACTGCTATATCAGCTACGAAACTAGTTCATCAGAAGAGCACTCAGCGCCTGTGCTGCTCATTACTACATACCATATACATATCCAGCACCTCGAAATACCCTTACAAAGAAGCTTTAAAGAACTGTCAGCTGCTACCAGATCAGTTCCACTGCAATATCAACCACCAGTGGGATTCAAAGAGTAGGAAGAAAAAGAGGCATAAATTCTTTGTGGATTTCAACAAGTCAATATATACACAGGTATGAATATACTTGGCTCTAGTGAAAACAAGAATTTTTCTGTAAAGAATTGTTTGCCTAAGTTATTTCAAATACTAAATTAAAAGGAATCACTTTACTATAGTACAGTTACAGTAGCACTTTCACTGGTGTTTCTATTTGCATTTTCTAATTGTGTACATTATTTAAACACTGTGAAACTTCCAATGAAGTAGTATCAGTATAGTAATTTAGTATGCTGCCATTATATGTTTTTTAACCTATATGAGGATTAAAAGTTTCCAGCTATGATTAGTTTGTCAATAATTACGTGTTTCATATCTCCTGCAAAATTGGATGCAATGCCTGTTAGAACAGTTACATGTGTAGTGGTGAAATATGCCACCAGGGGTTAGTTATAACATACTCTGAGTGAAAAAAGAAAAAGCTGGGTTTTTTAAATAACAGTTCAAAAATATTCAGTTCTAAATATTCAGAGAAACAGGCTCACAAACAGTGAGCCATAAATGGCCACTAACTGCCTCTCTAAAATAACTTACTTTTCTAAAAAGATACTTTCACTGTTTTTATATGCAAGAAGTCACTGCTAAGTAAAGTTGTTGTATGCTGCTTCAGAATTTAAAATACTGCATGATATAGAGCAATCCTTCTACTTTTCACATTTTCGAACAAAAATTCATCACACAAATCTTCAGAGAGATACACAAACACATTTTACTGAGAATTATCGAGTAGTGTTTAATAGATTACACACAAATTCTTACCAGAATGCCACTGCTTTTGAAGATGCCGTGTCCATTGTTATCCTTAAGATATCCATTCGTATTCATCATTAGCACCCTTCTTGCTTCGCACTCTAGCTTTGGAACAGATTTCTGACAAGCAACCCACACCTACCAAAATGGTTTCTAGAAAGCAAATTATATAGCTGTAAGACATGCAAAACCAAACAGCAATTTGCAAACCACTGCAAGTGCAATGCAAACATAGTCAATATAAAATTAATTCTGAAATGTTCATCGTATTATGCTGGACACTAACATAACCACAGTTGTAACATTATACTTTTATATCACCAGTTCACCTATAGAAAAACTGCAAGAGCAAAATTCCTTTTACCCCATGAAATCTCATATACCTCATCTCATTAAGGGTGGTCATTTGCCTATAAATTATTTTAATAAAAGAGCAGAGTAAAGGAACATTATTCTTAATCATTGTTAAGGTCCTCTAAGGACTAATGAAAATTGAAGTTTCATTATGCTGGATAGTGTATATACACAGAACAGCAAAAGGTCCCTGAGCATATTAAAAACAACAGTCCAAACAGGGGGAAAAGTTCACACAGAGCACAAACAGCAGCACCATAGTAAATGTAACAATAGTTCTACTTTTTCGGTGGCTTTTGCTTGCAAACAAAATAGGAGATACAGGGTAAGGTGGGCAGATTGGGTGAGGGGAAGCATACATAGTAAGCAGGAGTGAAGCAGAAGTAAAGAGGTAGAATGGACAGCAAGAGGGTGGAAGAAACAGTCAATAAGCATAGGATAGACAGCACCTAATTAAAGCTAGTGAATGTTCTCTGAATGATCAAAGGTCCCTGGGCTTTTGGCTCTTTCTGTTCCAGTGAGTTAGTCTCTGACAAGGTCCTTTCTTTACTGCTCCCAGGCTTAGAGCAGAGGGTTATACTGATTTTCAGACTTTTCCCCATCACAATCCCCTCCCCACCTTTCGACATGGGATCAAAGATCTTTCCTGTAGCTTTAAAAAAGAGATCATCTGAATCTGCTCAACAATATCTTTATAGAACAAGTACATGCAGATCGGCCTTATTCACATGTGGTCCAAGTTCTGATATTCTGACTTCAACCTTTCTAATTCTTTCTTAGGTAACACATGCTGGATAAGATTCATTTACACAGCAGGAAAGTGAGGCAAGACACTGATCTGTAAAACAGTAGTTGAAAGTTGATAGGATTATGTAAAACATTGTGTTTCACACTGAATTACAGAGAGTTTTTAGGATTTGGGTTGGGGACAGCTGCTCCGTAGACTCTGGTGCACGCAGCCAGACGAAAATATTCTAACCTTCACAGTCAACTGTGCTTGTTCTAGTATTAATTGAACAGATTAGGCTTATATCAGAAAGGAAGATGCAGTATTTTCATTGTCAAAACACTCACCGTTTATATCCTCTAGCACAAATGGAGGTAAGTCAGTGTAAAGAGCAAGTTTGCCCACAAAGGCAAATCAAATCTATGAAACTGAAGTGGTGTAAATTTTTATGGGGCTGTATGGATAAGGGCAAATAAACTAGAATGAAGCCACTTTCATCTGGTATAAGGTCTCCAATACAAATAGTTTATACAGGCATAGCAACTGCAACATAATTAAAAACAATTTCTGGAACTGGGCCACCTCTCCTAGGTTGTTTCCTTCTATGCGGAAATATGCTACCAGTATACACAGTTTTATATTGATACAGCTCTATTCATACTACAGCGAAAGGTGGCTGATACTTTAATTATGCCGGTACAGATAAAGTAGAAAAATGTCTGATAGAGAACTTAGTGTCTCACGTATAGTCCATTTACCTCTTGCAAGATAGCAACAATATTCCTAGTGCAGGCGAAGCTTTGGAGTACTAATTCTTAACTTAAAAAATAATCCCTCCTGTGTAATTCCCAGAACATCACCAATCTTTGAAATGTTAATGGAATTACTAGAGACAAATCAGACTTTGAATTTCTGCCAGATTCAGTTCAGCTGACAAGTTTTCTGTGTGCCACTCAGGTGTCACCATTCTTTTCACAATCCTTTTTTTTTTTTGTAAATGAACTGGGTTCTTTCAGCAACAATGCTGTGGTAATTTTGAATCTTTGTAAAAACACTGGTAAAAGCAAAGTGTGTGTTTTGGCTTGAAAAATACACATAAAAGCAATTACTCGTCCTCTGCCAGACTATAGCTTTGGAAATTACCTCTGACTTGCCAATGACAATAACAGGCAAGTAGTTATCCAGCAAAATCCCTTTAGTTTAGCTGTACAATATTACTTCCACCAACACCTATACTTTATTTGGTTGTTTGAAACAGCATCTGCGAATTCAGGCTGTGTTGTTAAAAACAAGTCATCTTTTTTGCTTCTAAAGGAACAAACTTCTCCAAGTATTCCTTAAATGAGAAAAAAGAAACAAAAAAAAAAATGTTTTAACAAGTGTGTTCTCCTTGGGACACTATGAATGGTAACTCCCAGACAACTGAGCTGAGGCACCAGAATCACCTGATAAAACAAGAATGCATTTTCCTCCTTACTTATGACTTGTTTTACAATAGCTTCCAAACCAGACTTAATATAAATGCATACATGCAGTGTTTTTGTCTCCCTATCTCCATCTCCCCTGAAAATAAGATCCCTGCTCTTAGGAATCTTTAACTGAAACTGTAACTTCCCTATCAAAAGTGAACTGTATTGACCATAACCTAGCTAGCATATAGAATGTACTGGTAGGTAATTAGTTATTAAAAAAAAGTAATTTTTTTTTAATAGCTTAAACTTGGGCTCATCTTACAGATGGATCTGTGTTGCAAACTGAGGTTACTTTAAAGTTCATGTTTTTTTGTTTGCTAGTTGCTCAATCTCAGTAAGAACAAAAAAAAAAAGAAAAATAAAAATCAACAATACAATACTTATAATAGTAGCATCCTGTCATAAATTAATAGGAAGGACGTACTTATATAGAAAATCTCGTTAAATAAACATGATATCTCTCTTTAGAAAAATTATCTCATTGCAAATAAGAGCACTTTAAAGACCTGCCAATAAATGTAGTCCATTACATACAGAAATTGGAATTTCTCAGTGGTATGAAATTCTGTAACAAATTAATCTAAAATACTTGTTACATACAGAAAGTATTGTGAAGAATGCAATACTGTAAGTTATTACTTATAAATCAACTTCACTGCTCTTTTTGACCCATGAAGAATTTTCTAACGTTGGAATGGGATAGAATAGAACAGAAATTTAAAAATTCCCATCAGGGGAAAACTGAGGAAAATCGTTCTTTTTCCTGGAGATTCCAAACATTTTTTCCCCCCAGATCTCTCAGCCAAGATCCTTTTTCCAAATCTTCAGAGATGCTCTTTTTGTTGTTACTAAGGTGAGAATAATCTTGGATATGTATTCTGCTGAATAAAACATGCTTAGGAAATTCACTCCACATAGCACTTGCCTCTGGCCCTGTATTGTGCCCCAAGAGGTATAAGTATTTATTCATTACCCTTTATGTGTAAAGCAGATAAACAAGGTTGGAGGGCGGGAATATATACAGCTGATGTCTCCAGGACTAAATGATACAGTAGGAAGTTAGTCCACAGCAAGTTGCAATGAAAGACAATGTCTCTAAAAATGGAGTAGAGAAAAAAAACAGTCGCAGAAACAGTTAAGACTCTAAAGTAAACACTCTCATATGGTGTTTGGAAGCAGAAGGCTCTGCCAAAACAGACATTGCTTAAAGAATAATCATCATCATCATCATCTTCACCAATGAGCTAGAGAGTAAATCAATTCCAGAAGTAGTCATGAAAACAATGGGTAGATATGAGCAAAAAGGTAAGTCTCCAACCAGAGTCTTTAACTTAACCAAAGCAGAGGGCACTTCACCCATCTGCAAGGTGAAATACTTAGTCCCTTAATTTAATACTGGCTTAAAATGAACCACTGTCCTTTCAAAGTATCTGGAGTCTCAAAGCCAGGTCTCTAAATGACTGCTGTATTCACAGTGCTGCAGAAACTGAAATTCAAGTCACTGACTATCCCTCTCTGATGTACAGATTTGGACTCTCCATTTGATAACAAGGACAGTATTTGTATCCTGTAAGATGGTATTCCATAACACACATAATAACTCATTCCATAGTATGATAATGAAGCTAATCTTCCACGCACTACACAGGCTTCATCACCTCTTCTTGGTGAGCATGTCAGGAATGAGATATCCTCTCTTGGAAGACCCTGGAACTCCCATAGCTGTATTGCAGACAAGGAAAAGGAGTCTCCTCCTTCACAAATGTAACCAACCAGCTCAATATGACAACACTAAAATTGTGGGATTGAAGAGGACAATATTTAAGCTGGATATTGATGACCAGGATAATAAATTTCTGGGCCTGCTCTCAAAAGAATGTCATGATGCTGGGAACCAAAACCAGTATAGCATGTTGGGTGCTGCCAACAGTCCTGTCATTGTTGTTAAGCCCTAAGGTAACCTATACCTCAGCTTGCACAGCCAATGAGTCCTCTCTCAGACATTCTTGGAACACAGGTCCCAAGAACAAGTTAAGATACATCTTTCTCAGGGGGCAGGAAGCTAGTTGTGTTCCAAGGAGGAATGGAATGGAACTAAGACAATCCATAAAACTAATCCATCAATGTGTTAGCCACAAAGAGAGGTCTGATCTTATATATTGCACAGATACTTCTATTTTAAAGTGCTAATGGTGTATACTTACCTACAGTGATAGGAACTGTCTCTTAAAATGTCACTTCTCTAAGATTGAATGTGCTGTCTGCTATGTGATTTTTTTTTAATTATAAAAAACAGTTTAAGTAACTGTTGCTCAGATTTTCTATAACTTTACAAATTCAAGAGGTGCAGAAATTTGCCCCCAATCCTTTAGTATCTCCCACAGCAAGAATGACAAGGATTACTGATTTCTATAGAGTGGGAAAAAAAAAAAACAACCTGTATTTTTCATCACCATGAACATGCAACTTACTACAAGCATGTGATACTTCCTCCACTTAAATAGAAAGCTACTATAAAACCACTTGTATTTTAATAGTTTTGTTTAACCAATTGCTTGGCAGGAACAGTTGCTTACTTTCTTAAACCAGATGATCTACTTCAGATGCACCTGTTTCTCTCACATTCTATATTGCCTATAGAACTGAACATAGGAAATCCAAAATCTATCTCATTGATGTTAATGGCTCATTGAAGTTAAATGTCTAAAAAGGTAATACATGTATTTCTTTGATTTGTTGTAATCTTTTATCTTAAAATACTCTCCATTTTTATTCTTGACCTTGATCTCAAAATTCTGATCTTTTATAGTATCTTTCTGATTTTGAAGAAGGCAAGGAAGTAAGTCTATAGTTGAAACTGGGTAAGTCTTAAAAACAAATCCCCAGATCTTTAATGTTTTCTCTTTGAAACACGATCACATAGAAGAAGAACTTTTTGGTTTTAACTAGGAAAATTTATTGCTCTTTCTCTAACAGTTACAGAACAGTTTTCCACTTTTTCCTCCTCCCCCAAAAACAGAGAGTGAAGGAGGACCCTGGATGATTAACTAGGACAAGTTACTGGAGACAGCCATAACAGTTCCTGTTGCCATTGTTCCTCTCCATGTTTCCTGTCTCTGTTACTGAGGTAGCAGCACCTGCTACACCACTGTACTTTGCAAGTTCCGAGTGACTTTAAAGCTCTAGGTTACAAACTATACTGAGCTGTCACAACATAAACCACTGAGCTACCCGGTCCCTGTACCTGGAGAAAGTAGGGACCAGCTGGAGCAGGAAACAAACCAAGTTAATCCCATGATCTGAACAGAACCCTTAACACTTATTCTCCAATATAAAAGCTGTTACTTCTAAATTATGCACACATTATCAAAAGACTGGGAACTCTGTCTTCACAAAATGGAAACTGTAGTAGTTAAACTAGCTACACACTCATAGCTACATGTTGGAAACAAAATAAAAATGTGGTTGGAATTAGCACTAGACATTCATGTTCTGTGTCAGTATGGAAGTACTCTTTGGGAACAGTACTGCTGAAATGTTAGATAACTATATAATGCTCAAACTGCAGCTAACAAATCCTCTCACAAATAGAGGCATATCTATTTTAAATTAAATGTTAAATGGAAAGTATTTATAATTTAAGTTGCACCCTTTGCTACTTAATTATCATAACTTTGAAAAGAAGAAACCTTTAATTTCCTCCTCCAAAGAAGTTATTTACCTGAACTGTAGCTCGGAAGTCCCCAGTAGTCTCTTCTTAGATTCTCATCCCACTGAATGTCAAAGACTTAGCATTTCAAGGATGGGATTTCAACATCAGTTATTGACAACTTAACTTGGTCTCACTAAAGATAAACCAACCTTTATTCCCACTCAGGTCAGCTCATTGATTTCACAGAAAACACATCTAGAAAGCAGAGCTGAATACTTTCAGAAATTCCACCCATCAGATAAAAAAGGAAAAAAACAACCAAAAAACAGAAATTGGCATAAAATATTTAAGACTTGTTGATGCATGATAAATCAATATTTTTGTGTATTTGTGTGCATTACAAGTAACTGAAACTACTGTTAACAGCTTGCTGAAATAATATAATCTCAAATACTTTACCTTCTTACTCTTCAGGTACAGGAATCCTGATCTGTGAAGAAAACCCACTTTTGTCCACGTACCAGAGGGGAAACAATAACAGTTCTGCTGAAAGAGTTAAAAAAAATACCCTTGCTGCTCTCAATATCCATATTATAGACATTGTAAGCATTATTATGAATAATACTGAACTTGGTTTCTGTTTTGCTCTTGTCCTACTTTGGGTTCTGTGGAATGGTGTTCAATAAAAGTTTGACTTCATGTACAGCCAGAACCCCTTCTCACCAACAGGAAAGCCTAATAAGCTTCAGAATATATATTGTTGTTCAACTACATTAAAAATAAAGTCAAAGCCCTCAGTTTTTATAACTCTGTAGCATTTATAAAAAAGCATTTTAAAATCGTACCTTGTGGGCACTATTCATAGCATTCATATTGTAAAATAAGACCAGAAAATTTAAGCATTATCTCCAGAATGAATTCAGTTTTGTGAATTCTGTGGTTTGTGTTTTATTGAAATGCATTTCAACTTTTAGAAGTTCACTGAAGCAAAAGCCTCCTTTTCATTACGGCTGTTCCTGTTTGGAGTATGTTAACGGTTCAAAAGCTTTTCTTAACTAGTTTCTGATTTTTAATTATCCACTACATTTATAAAGCATATCTTTGTGTTTTCTTTAAGTATAAGGGGACTAAACTAAAGGCTTACACTAAAGAAGTGATGTTCCTTCCATGTCACTGAAGTTCTTAGCATCAGGAAGGAGGCACTGATAAGAAGTTAAGTATGTGCACAAAAACATACAGAGCAGGAGCCTTAGTTTCTAGACCCCAAGGATATCATAGTATTAAATTTGAAAAATCAAGTACTTTCAATTCCGTAGGATTTTTAGAAAGACAAATGGTATTGTTAAGGCTTCTGAGATCATATATGTGTCTACAAAGATGCAAGTGATCCAGTAATTTAGCAACAAGGTAGACAGGTATCATGAAAAGATTCTATATTTGTGCACCACTGAAAAGGGTGATGAACTGTACCCTGCCATTCTGATATGAAGCATTTGTTTGTTTGGCTTTTTTCCAAATTATCACTTGCTTGGCTGTTGGTTAAAATACCAAACTCATAGTGAGTTCTCTTGGTGAGAGAATCCTCATCTTTTTTGTGTGAGAGAACACAAAAAAAAAAAATCAAGTACCTGTTTAAATATTCACAAGTATTCTATTAATCTACTTCTAATACTTCTTATTGAATGTACATTGCATAGAATTCCCATGCAGAACATGACCATAAACCAATTTCTGCTGTGAAGTCATTAATGTTATAAAAATAACTGGCTGTCTTGAAAAAAAAAATATACAATGTACTATAACCATTTGTCTAAAATTAAATTCTGATCCAATGTTACAATGCCCAGATTTAAGGATCTATTTTAGGAAAAAAAAAAAAATACTGGCACAAAATTCAAAAGCTGATTTTTTTAAATAGAAAAATTTCCAAGTTGTGAAAACCTGTCTGTGACTTCCTTTTTACTTCCTTTGAATGACCTGAGACCTAATAACTAACATTTAGATCCAACAATTCCTGGCTTAGCAAAATACTGAATTCATATAATAAACACATAAGAAAATTATAAAAAAGCTTTCAGCAAAAGGGAATTATGTCATTAAGATCATCATATTCTCCATCAACAGCTACTCCAGAGATAGTAAGTGGTGCTAAAATTATTTTCCAGACAAAAATTTCCCTCCATGCATCTCGTAAGTATGTGTGCTACTGCATATGCCTTTCCATTTCAAGATACTTCACGTGTCAAATGACCAACACAAAGGGTCTGACAGGACACTGCATATATGCTAATTGGAATGAAATGCCAGCATACCAAACCCAAATAAGGATAATTTAAGAAAACTTACCTGAACTTGAGGAAGCACCTCTTAGCTGCATCGGTGCTAATTCCCAAATGAAGACTCTTCCTTGCAAATAAGTGAGCTTTCTTCAGATCATTATTCTGTGGCACAGGCTCCTCCAAATGGCAGAATGAATGTATTGCCATTATTGAAAATTTACAGATAATCTGAAGAAATTGAACTGAAAGCAAGAAATACAGCAGCTTTATTTTCTGTAAACTTACTGAAAATAATTTAGTTAGTTTTCAAGAAGTTGTTGCTTATCAATAGCATTTAAAACCACACGAAGGGTATGTATATACAGTGATTGATGAAATATAAAGGGATTAAGGAAATCAGATGGACCATTCATTTGAGCAGAAATACTCAGATAAAGAACTTCCATTTAATGCTAGTGCAGAGCACCATTTCAATAAATTTTAGGGCTGTCTCTTATACATTATATACTTCTTCTCTGCAAAGAAGTTTTCATAAGGGTATCTATAATGATACATGTATTTTTGCAGAATGTTTTCTTGTAATATAGAATTATATTACAAGTAGTTCAAGTTATTCCTTCCAGTTTGAATTATTTTATAACTACAAATACTGAATGACATCTACCAGTGTTATGCTTATATAGCCAGCTTTAGAAGGCTGCCCTCAAGTTCCTCACAACTTTCTCCCGTTTTACAGAATGTATGCAGCATTGTACTTTGGATGCTTATTTGAGGACAAGATGAATCACATCTAAGACAGATTTTAGAGGCATAATTGGATGAGCATCTCTTCTGGTAAAATGCCAGTTCAAACAAAGATGACCCTCATGGTGCTTGTTCTCGTCCTTGTGCCATGACCACATTTGTGTGGATGCATCTGCTGGTGGAGCCACCCGCTACACCGTATTGAGGAACTGACTTGGGTTAAAAATTGCTGCTTGCCATAGGCTCCTCAGGATCAATATTCTGACTCAAGTCACTGCATGACAGCACAAATGCCTGTGCTAATACAATTGGAGGGAAAGGGAGCAAACAACACCACATTAGCTAATTGCAGCTACAAATGCCAGTGCTTGTAGGGCCACACCAAAACTGCTTGGGTTACAGTTTCCTGCCAGAGGCCATACACTGCCAGTTCAAGGTGGGACGAACTACACGCGGTGTGCGAGTATATGGATACATGGGTGCATCTATGTCTTTTCCACTAGCAACAGAAGCAACTTAGATCACCGTTTAGATTGCTAATCACAGAAGAGATTTCTGCTGTTTAACATGTCTGCTTAAGTTAGGTGGGACCTTTTCTAACTTTTGAATCCACCATCTGATTTCAAAGTTTGTCAAAGACAAAAGTTGAAAAGTCATTTACATTTTAATAAGAATTCAGAATTCCAAGTACTGGGCAGGTGGACAGAGAAGACCAACACAGAAACTGACCAAACTGAAGTACAGACTGGAGCATATGCCCATGCTCTTAGGGAACAAGTACCTAGATAAGAGACACACCTTACAACTACCCCAGCTGCAGCTGGTATTTTTTGTTGCCATGGAATTTTGGTGCTAAAAAAAAATCTCCAGAGTAGTTAATTAGGGGTGAGATAAGAAAGGGTTTATTTTGCCAAGGCTAAGATGTTACAAGACGCACGCCGGCCGTGCCTGAGAGGTTACATTTTATAATACCCTCCATCCAATCCCAAATGTATCCACCCTGTGGCCTTTACTCTGGTCCGCCCCGGGTCCACCCCCTTAAAACAAGTCTGGGGTGCATTTCAGGACCCCCTGTTCATCCCACCTTCCTCTTCATCAGAGCACAAAGGGTACATAGTTACCTAATTCTTGACCATATTCTGTGGTTTAGGCCCTGATATGCTGTTCTGCCAACAATCTAGGCCTTGCCTTGACAAAAGACTAAACATTTCTGCCATATTCAGGGATAGGATTGATATAGGGAGCATAGAATGGGGTAAGAGGGTTAAGGAATGTGTAAACAAGGGTGCAAGAGAAAGGGAGAGGGACAAGGGACAAAGGAGGGGGGGGTTGCTGCTTTTAAAATCTACTTTCAGTACTTATAAAACTTACAAGTCTTACAAATATTAGAAAAATAAAAAAGCATTAGGGGCTTAAGGCATCATTTTCATTCCCTCTAAGATACAACTACATGGGAAGCTAGTGGCTGTTGGATCTTGTGCTCACAGAACTACTTGATTATCCATGCAGAATTCAAATCTACTTAAGTGGCATTAAAATAAGAGTCCTTGGTCTGCAAATTCCAGCTCTGCTCCTTGTGCTCAGTTTAAAAGTACATTATGTGCAAAACTTGATAGCTTCTGGTCCTCTGGCACAGCATCTCATCCTAACGAGATGCATTCTTCTTAGCAGATCAGCCACTTCATCCTTTAGAAGGACTAAATGAATGAACAGTATCAAGTCCTTATCACTTAGGAGTCTTCAGCACTTTATTCTAGCATTTAGTCTTTTGATTCTCTAATCCCATAATCACATAACTTACCATCAATATTATTTGAAAAGAATAAAATGTATATGACATCTCTGCGGTGAAGAGTAGCATAAAGAAATAACTCCACTTCTTCCTAGCACCTCTTATTCCTTTTAATTGTTTTCTATACTCCCTGAGAGTCCAAGAGACACATCAAGTCCTTCAAACAATACTTGCAATGTTACCATCCTCCTTGTATTTTTAAATAAAAGCATACAACCAAATGTTTCCCTGAAATACACTGCTACCAATAAGACATGACAACTATATCCTGTTACTGACATTAATTTACATATTTGGAAGCGTTAAAATGTTACATAAAAACATTTCTGATCACATGCATGTGAATGTGATTGGCCCTTTACTCACCTATATCCACGCAGTAATTTTGAGATTTCCTCTCTTATCACCAATTTCTCACTTAAGAGTAAATAATTAACAACACTAAATGAGAACAGTTAAAGAGGTATCAATGGAAACAAATTTTATCCAAAAACAGGAAGGAAATTCATATGAATTCCCTGCACATGAGAAGGATCATACTGTTGTTAATCAAAATACAACTTCTTAAATAAAAATACTTTCCAGTTTAATATTCAATTAACATTTGTTGTTTATTAAACTCAACCAGTTGTATCTCAACATCTATGTATATTCAGAATCTACATAGTATACTCTAACAGTGGTGGGGTTTGTTGGGTATTTTTTGGGGTGGTGGTGGGTTAGGAATTTTTTTTTTTTTTTAATATAAGAATGCCCTTTCACACTCAGAGTCCTTGGTTTGGAAAGTCTGGAAAGGCCTCAAGCCTTTCTTAGGCTGCTAACCTGCAGTGATAGCTTTGTTACTGTAGTGTTGACACTAGTGGTACCTGAATTAGGCAAAATAAGCTTAAGCCCATTCATACAGTTCAACTGCACATAAAGCATCATTTTCAGGCACTCTACTCTGGACTAGTTCCAGTACTGGAACCAAGTCAACTGTATGCTAGGAAGGAATAGCTGTACAAGGAACTCAAACTGACTTAAAACTGTATACAAGGAATTTGAAGCAATACACAAGAACGCATGGGTGTATTTCTCTTACTCTTTTAAATCTTAAACTTGGGTGAAATTTGCAACTCCATGCTAGAACATTATGCCATAGGTAAAATAATGGCAATGATTTGCTAGAGGTTAGCTTATTCAGTTAATTTTTTTTTTACAAATAAATACCTATTTGCATAATACAAGTATGATAATCAAAAAATCATTCCAGTTGGAACAGACCCCAGAGGTCATCTAGTTCAACCTCCTGCTCAAAGCAGCATTAATATGTGAATACTCATTAATGATATAAGTTGTACTCCTAATCTTGCAGACCACTAATCACATGTAATCTTCAATCAAATGCACTCGACTGCCTTTGATACCATTACTTATCTGCAGAAGGGTTTGTGGGACCAGTTACTTGTCATACATTATTCCTAAGCATGGAACATTCTAGTACTTCCTAGCTACACCCGTAACACCAGCACCATGCCTCCATTTCATTTTAAATGTCTTTTAAGCAGGTACTGTTGTGAGAGCAATTTTCAAAGGGGGCCTTGCCAGTACAGGGGTAGATTTTGATAGATGAGAAAAGGAAGTAAGTGGTAAAACGCCACTAAGTGAGGCAGAAGCACAGAGCCAGGTCCTGGTTTCATGTGTGTTTCACAGGTTGATGAATGCAGAATAGAAGTCCTGCTCTGAGAGATACCTATAAAACCAGAGAAATCAACATCACTGGCAGCAACAGTCCTGTAGTTATCAACATCAGTGACCAAACTTCAGCAGACTAAGTTTGGGAACCTCTACTTTAGTCCTGCCGTCTTATTTTGTTCCTCCAGTTTTGCTCTGATAAGGACCTCCATTTTTCATTTCTGTTTAAGTTTACACCTTTGTTTCATGCATGAAAAAGTGATTTAATATGGTACAGCATTACTAATTAAAAAAAAAAGAAAAAAACCACAAAAATCCACAGGTAAAAAAAAAAAATTGAAAAGTTTTATAAAACCATGATTAGCCAATCACACAAGCTGAATTACAAAATAAATTTGCCTTATATTAGCTCAGTATTGTCCTCTGTGCTGAAGCAAGAAATACAGTAACATTTTATCTATGCTGTATGGCAATATATGAACTCTGCCACATAAATTAAACAGAGAAAAACCCTTATTTTCTAAAAAATTATTTTACTTAAATATTTATTACCTGCTATTGTAAGTAACTGCAAACATTAATACTTTGCACACTTTATTGTAAACCATATAAATACTATTTAAGTGGTAACAACAACAAGAAATAAACAGCACAAGGTTATATAGAAAAAAAGAAATTTACTTTAGCAGCTTTGATAAGCCTGGTCTTAGGCCTACCAGAAAGGCATTTTAAAACACCAGGCTCTGGAATTTTTTAAATACACTGAAAACCTTTTCAATTCTACAGTTCCAGACATTACTTACATGCCTTCTCCAAGCATTCATTAACAGTCACTGCTGTATGCTAGGTTGCATAGGGCCTCTCCCTATTTGACCCGATATACCAGCTCTTAAATGACATGGTACTTCAACAATTTTCTCTTAACTATATACAAAAAGAGTTAAATTTAGACCTCTCAATAAACTTGCGTGTAAGTGGCAGAAATAAGTTCATGTGATGGTGCACATGCATCAACCACAGGACCATGAAAGAAAGGGGCATGGTTGAAAGATGCACGTATGAATCAGCAAGAGATGGGAATCAAGCAAGCAATTCTAAACCCATAAATGAGAGATCAGATGGATCCCCAAACTGACAGGCCATCTTCACCAGCAAATTTCTACTTTAGGTAGAAATTTACTTTATACTTGTGTCAAGAACCTTTAATATTTTGTCTGATTAACAAAGCTCAATAATCGATTCTACTAAATATTATTTAAGTTCCCTTTTAACACCAAACTATATTGCTTTTGTATTTTAGACAGTAAAATTTTCTTAGAGAATAGTTGTTTGTGGCAAAACTAACTGCATTTCCATGTTTTCAACTTTTTATAGGAGTATAGTATTTGGCATTCTAGTTGAGGCAGGAAGTTCAATACCTGACTACCAAGGAACAAGTCATTGTGCTGGCACCTTGTCTGAGGGAAGAGAAACAAATTGCAAGGAGATGCTCTCATGACATCCTATCAAGACAGATATGTCCACACCTTGCTAGGCGCTGCTGCCATATAAAAAGCAGATGACTGGGTTTGAGTTTTGGCCGAGATGTGAAACTACTTTCCTGACGACTTTCAATAGAAAACAAGCAAAAAAGAAAAGAAAAAAAAAAAGAGAAAGAATTGTTAGTGTCAATTATATTGTATTGTTTACAGAAAATGACATCAGCACAAAAGTTCTGCATTAGCACACCACAGGTTATATGAAAATTGCCAGTGTGGCTAGTTAACAACATTTCTGATATAAGGAAAAAGCACTATGAGACCAAAAAAAAAAATTACAGCCATTCCCTTCTGTTTTAAAGGCAGAGGTAGAAATGATGCTTTATGTAGAATAATTACTAAACATTACAATAGCTTTGAAATATATTATCTCTAATTTTAAAGTATAAAGGAAGGTTGAGAGATTGAGAGGGAAGAGGACAATTAGATGCATTTAACAGGCCAATAACCTGCAACACTTGAGAATAAGAGGGGTGATAAATTTGCATCAGCAAACAAGAAGTTAGTAATATCTGGTTTCAGCTAGAGGTTGAACTATTGATATGTCAGGCGCTAGGGAAAAAATGTAATAGTTTTTTTGTTACCACCATCATTGCCCCATTTACTTCCCACATCCCTCACCAACACAGGATCCAAGAATTATAGCAAAATGCTCTAAAAATACTTTGAGGATTTTTAAAAATCTTTTATTTAGAGAAGGATAGTGGTCTCCAGGCCCAAAATACTTGCTTTTTGAGGGTGTAGAACCACATGTATTCTTACAGCAATTAGAGTAAAAAAACTCAATCATGATGTGGTGTTTCAGCACCACAAAATAAAATCTGTCATATAAAAATAATATATAATATAAAAATATAAACCCATCTATGTTCTACTTCATAAATATAAATTATTTTCTTTCATTATCCCTACCTAAGAAATTTATTCATATCATCAGATTTACTAGCTGTTTCACAAATACATTAACAAATACATTCACAAACATTAACATCAAGCGTGTTACTACATTTTTCAGACATTAAAAAACCCCATCAAAGGATAATTTAGAAACAGGAAAGATTTTGCAAAGGCTTTTAGTTCACACAGAATTAGTCCCACCAAGTTTAACAAACTATTTAGACTCATGCAATTCTGTGAAAAATCAGGTAAGTATGCAATATACTGGCAATTCAAGAAAGAGGAGATAGAACAGGTATTTTTAAACTCTTCAGAATAAGCATTAGCATTTCTCTGCCTTTACACAGCACTTACTAGAAAGAGATGCCAGAAACTGGAGCCTCTGGTCACGTATAGTGTCAGTGGCTGTAACTGTACTGGCATCCTCACAAAGGACAGACGTTTCCCCAAATGGGACTGTAGAAAGCAAAAACATGCAAGACTAAATAAGAAAAGAACCACAAGACAATAGAGATAAAATTTAGCTCAAGTGCTGTAAGTACCAGAGGGAGAAGTCTCTAATTGGTAGGTAACACTATAAGCTTAACTAGCTAAGAATGGACAATCTGTCATTTTAAAACTTCATAAAATGTATCATTGCTCCTTCTTCTTACTCAGTATGGATCGACATCTTGCCAACTCAGAATCAGTTTGCTTGAAGAGACCCCTTCCTTTTGTACTGTAATACATGAAAAATGTCTTGAAGCACGTTATGGAGTGTAACAAGAATTGTCTAACTTCTTGGACAGCTAGTGTGTTACTTAATATTCTTTGTTCTGCAAACACAGGAATCAGGCTCTGCAGGCAAGATATTTAGAAGTTTTTTTCCCAAGAGTCATAAGGGTTCAACTCTTAATTACTATGTTTGATTACCACTTATTTTCAAGAAAACAAAACAGCCTTCAAAGTTACTTTGAAAACAGAATGAAACAATTTAAATTCTTTTTTAAAGTGTCATGTGTTATACCAAATATTATTTATTTGCATAGCTATAATTTGGCATTAATTTCCCTTTTATAAATACACACAAAATAGAGATAGGAAAATTGGAATGGTGTAAAATACGCTAAGTCCAGTAAACACTGCCTTCAGCTGCTATTGCTGAAAACCAAGATTCTCAAAACAAATAAATCACCTTACTGATAACATGTCTTTGAATTCTCATGTAAGCCAGTTAAAACTAAAAACCACCTTAGAAATCTCAGACTTTCATGCAGGGAAAGGGAAAACCAGTATAAAGGCCAAACAAAAGGAGAGTGAAATACAACCCACCTTAAAAGAGCAACACCAATTAACATATGAAACCAGAAACCAACATATCATATCTGGGCAAATACTATCTATTTGTTCACTTAATTTCAAAACACTTGTCTTGCTCTAATCCTTTTTACTTTGTATGTCTTTAAACCAAATTTCCACTTCAGCTTTTCAAGTCCTTAACATCAAACTAGCCAATATCGTTGCCATTACAGAGATATGAATTTTGTTTGACTGTTGTTATATTACCTCATGCTGAGTCCCATTGAATTTCTTCCATCAACATTTCATCATTGGTATTTTCCCACTAGAAATATTCCTGAAAATAATTCGTTTCTGAAAACACAAGAGCTACTAAGTTAAGTCTTGGCTATTGTTTCCTACAGGAATAGGATCAGAAGCCTACAGGCTGTAGGAAAGGGAGGTAAAATAATTGAAATAATAGAATGAAAATTAAGAAAAGTATTTTGAAGGCCAGCTGAAACTCCCAAATGGAAATCTTTACAGTGATTTCTGAGAACACTACATCAGGTCTAAAGTGTTCAGTTTCTCTCTTTGCTACAGGGCAAAGAATATGCTCCTGTTAAGGGTGACAAAATAAAAGACACTCTTATGAGATCCAAGAAGAAAAAAAGAAGTTTACCTTCAGCTCAGAGCAATATATAGATTTCTTATCCTCTGGTAAGGCTACAGATACCATAGTAAGGAAAAAATGTAGCACTTCTTTTCAAAAGTACAAGGGAAAAAAGGTGTAAAAATATAAGAGGTTTCTAATTCAGAAAAAAGAGAAGGGTTTAAACAGACAGCAGTTGACAAAAAAGAACCTGGCCTCTTATTTTAGCTACTGATTTTATAACCTCTGTCTCAAAAAAGATGTCCCTCCCTTTGGTTAAAATACTGCTATGCAATAGCCAAAGGATACTACATGTACACATTAAAATCAATAACGTTAGTAGGTTGTTGTCTTAAAAATACCTATGAAATCCAAGAAAGTTTACAATCACAGTCACCTTGACTTTATATACAGAGAAATTATCAAAGTGAGATGATGGTGACTAAGCTTTCTTGTAATCCATATCTGACAACAGAACATCACTAACATATTTAAGCATTAAACAGAGAAAAAGAGCTATACATATAATCAGTTACTTTATTACTCTTACCTTTCCAAAATGGCACTTTGCAAGTTTAAATTTTAATGGTCTTATGTTAGTTTTTGGAAAAAGAGGAAGAAAAAATCAAGCAAGCGTAAAACCCAAGAAACAAAATCTTCAGAGCTAAAGTTTTCAGCTGGTACCTCCCACTCCATATTCAGTTTCTCAGGGACCATCATGCAGCAACAATCTGGTTAGAAATAAGCAGCCAACGGGTGTGTAATTTGCATGTGAAAATATTTTTAGAAGACACACACTAATAGCATATGTTCTCAGCCTGAGTACAATTTTCTAAATATACGCCCTGAATTTTATTTCCCCAATATTACTAAGTATGATCTAGACAATGGTTTCTTGTACAGATATGTTGCTCTTTGAAAGCAACATGCATATCAAGCCTTAAACAAATTAAACTCATTAAACTCGTTTCAGAGTTCATCTTGGAGAGGCCTGGGAGGAGCCTCTATGAGTCTTTACTGTCAATGTAATGACAAAGTTGGCAAATTACGCTTGAAGAAGAGTGCAACAAGATGATAATACCCAGATTCAGAAAGTTAAATTGGGTATTTATGTTCATTCACTTGCCTGAATCAAAGCAGTTTCAAAAATTGTATCTAAAAACCCTTCTACTCTATGTTAAGAAAAAATAGTTTCAAAAGGTAAAGACAGAAATCAGTAAAACAAGAAATAAGCCATGTGCTCATATATTGTTAGTTAAATCTAAACCAAATCTAACCAAATTGACACAACACGACAGAGAAAACTAGATTTGAGCAAACAGCAGTCTAACTAGATCCCAAAGTCATTACCAGTCCACATCTGGAACACTCAAATCAATTCCTGGTGTCTGCGGGGTTGGCATAATGTAGCAATTATTACTTTAGGACTGTTTTGTTCAGCACAACTCAATTTCTATTGTATCGTGAGATGAAAAATGTCAGTTTCTTTTCTTTGCCAACACGCAAATTCTCTTCCTTAAGCATATGGAAAAACTCAGGTCTGGATTCTTTCTTTGGCACAAGCTTTCCTTTAACCAATTTGAATATCAGGGAGGAAAAAAGAAGTTATACCAGTAAATCCTACTGTGGTACTTAACAGTATATAGAAAAATAATTGACATCATAGAAAAGTTTGGGTTGGAAGGGACCTTTAAAGGTCATCTACTCCAACCATCCTTCAATAAGCAGGGACATGTTCAATGAGGCATCAGGTTGCTGAGAGCCCTGACCAAAACGGCCTTGAATGTTTCCAGGGACAGGGCATCCACCACCTCTCTGGGCAACCTGTGCCAGTGTTTCACCACCCTCATTGCAACGTATTTCTGAATTATTTCTAGTTTGAACACACCCCCTTTTAGATTAAAACCATTGTTCCATGTGCTATTGCCACAGACTCTGTTAAAAAGTCTGTCCCCAAACGTAAATTAATTTACCAATGGACCCTAGACACCCCTAGGAAAACTAAAAAATTACACTACAACGATAAGAAACTAAACCATAAGCAAGTATTACTAGGGCTGGACCCACAATACTCTGAGAGTCCTAAAATGCCATGAGAAAAATTACTGCATACATACAACTACCTAATGAAACTATTAAACAACATTTATTCAGTGGATTTCATTATTTGACCAGTTTTAACAGTTAAAGAGAGCCACTAGAAAAAGAGATTAAATACAAATCAAATGCAGTGTGTCCGTAGAAACACCCATCTCAATGGATGTAGAGCAAATTAGTTCCTTCTCCTACTCAACATCGCCAAAAGTGCTTTGCACTTCTGATGAAAGTACACAGGAAAAAAACACATTCTCCACAATGAAAGCAATAATGAACCAAACCACAAGATCAATATTAAAAAAGACCTCCCACAAAATTATTAGCAAGTTTCATTACAATCTTTCGCTGGTCAGGCAAACAGCTTCCTCCAATAGAGCAAAATACCCTCAAACATTACTTAAATCTTCAAAACACTGCTGCAAAAATTACAGGAATAACTACAGCAAAAGCTAGATTATAGATGTTACAGTGGACCCATCGTACTAACATATCATTTCGCGATGAAAATCACACAGTGCTAAACACTTTTTAAAAAGGCAACCAGGGTTAACGTGTCAGGAAAGCAGAGGCCGGAAAGCAGAGGCAGGCAGTAGGAGAGAAGGTATTTTTTGTGCTATCACCAGAACCATTCCCTGACTCATTCCCTCCAGCCCCGGGGAGCAGGCTGGCTTGGTCCACACTGACAGCTTTCTTGACGTAAGAGAAGCAGAGCACTGACCTAAATGCCGAAGCTGCTGAGCTCCTTGCAGCTCACGCCCGAGGAAAAGGAGCCAACATGGATTCAAGTGCCAGCTACTGCAGCCCGAGGCTGCTGCTGCTGCTGCTGCTGCTGCAAAAATGCTCGCCGAGACCGAGAGTCCCACATCACCTCGACCTCTGGAGCCTCAAACCTCTAAAAACGACTGTAAAGCGAAGTCTAGGCTGATATTAACAGCAGAGATTTTCAACGGGGAGCTGCACATCCCCGCAGCGCTTCGGTAGCAGCAAAACTGGCAGCACCAGGGTCTCAGGCAGAAAGGCAAAACCCGAGGTACCGAAACCTCGGACAAGGTTAAACCACATCCTGGGCGCGACTTGAGCCAGGTAGGTATTCAATGAACCGCAGGTTAATCATCAACTCCGTGCCCCGAGCAAGGCGCGGAACGGCGGCAGCGCCGTCTCTCCCTTTACCGGGGCCGCCCCTCCCGCCCGGGAGCTGCGGCTGCCGCACGTCACCCCCCGGACCGAGGGGCGGGCGGGGGAAGCAGGTGCCGGGCCCTCCCCGCTCAGGCGCCCAGGGAGGCGGCGGAAGACCGGCCTCTCAGGCCGTCCCTCCCACCGCCCCGCCTGAGTGATGGAGCGCGGCGGGAAGGAGCGGAAAATACCCCGGGGCCGCTCGCAGGGCTGCGGCGCAGCCCCGACCCCGCCCGCTAGCGGCTCCGCCCCCGCTGCCTGCCGGGAGCGGGGCGGGCGGGCCCGCATGGCGGCGGGAGTGCACCGGAAGCTGCGCAGCAGCGGCGGCGGTGGCGGCGGCCGGGCGGGCTGAGCCGGCCACGCGCGACGGGGCCCAGGGCTGCGCGAGGAGCCGGGAGTGCCGGGAACCGAGAGCTGCGGGAGCGGTGGGAGCCGGCAGGTGAGAGCGGGGCTGGAGCCGTGTCCACCACGGGCCGGGTGAGGGCTGTGGCCGGTGGAGTGTGGCGGCCCCGGCCTGTCCCGGGCCCTTCGGTGTGGCTGCGGCGGAGAGCGGGGAGGTGTCCCGGGTTCCGAAATGCCGACTGAGTATTTCATGTCAGTAGCTGTGTGACGAAGGGGCGCGGCCCCTCCGCTCCCCGTTAACCAGGGACGCGCTCTGTGCCGTCTGTGTGTGTCCGTGCACACCCGCCCCTTGCGCGGCTTCTCGTGTTCCAGCGATTAACTCTACAAACGCTTTTTTCCTCTGCAGTCTTTCCATAGTGTATGGACCACTCTGGATGTGGATTAAGAACTGAGGAGGCAGTTTAACCATAGGTTTATCTGAAAGAGCTGGGCACGTTTCGGTGTGGAAGGGCAGGACCCGCGCACTGGGCTGGATCAGCTGCTTGCCATCCATCCATCCATCCATCCATCCACCCTTAGCCCCTCATTTCCACTGCCGTGGGGCAGGGATTACGGCTCTGCCTGCACCAAGTGCCTTCCCGAAGTCTTGCATCTCTTAGCTGCAGCTATAATAAACGCCATTAATTTAAACCATATTAAAACACTGACTTTTTTTTTCGGAAAAACTGAATGTTTTGTCAGCAAAACATGTAGCCTCTGTTGCTTCTCATACACCCATAAAAGCATTTAGTATGAGAATGTTTAAGACAAGTCTGACTGAAGAAGAAATTTTTAGAACTTTCTAAACTGGCACCCTAGTTTATTTTGAAACTTCATCAGTTTTATCTTAATTTGGTTAGTCTGTGTTAGACTTCTTTCAGGAAAGAAATTTGTGCTTGCTCCCCCTCCATGGAGATTTGCAATTCTGCCCAGCACTTACAGGCTGCGATGTAAAGAAAGTTGCTTTCAGGTTCCTCTGAATGTCACCTCTTTTCCCTAGCCCATCAGTTGCACCACTCGGTTTGGTGTCATCCACAGACTCCCTGAGAGAGCACCCAGTCCCACTGTCTGTGCCCCGTTGCTGAAGACAGTAAATGGTATTGATCCCAATATGGGCCCTTGAGCAACACCACTCATTACTGGTTTTTGCTTAGGGCACAGAGCTTCAACTCTTTGGATGTGGCCATCCAGCCAATTCCTTAGCCGTCTAACAGTTTACCCATCAAACTATATCTTTCCAATCCTTCCCTTTTTCCTTGTTTTCTGTCTTCTGCCTTGTCAGCTTTGTAGGTCATTGGAGTTTTCATAGGCCAATTTAACTCACTGGAATAGCAGAAAAACTTGTGCTTTGCTGAGTTTTTTGCTTTCCTGTGAGTTCAGTTAGCTCATGGAAAGTCTGATGAGTATGTGAGCTATCAGGGAAGGTGGGGGGAGAGAAATAGAAGAGAGGACACCCCCTGTTCTGCAGTGAACTGTTAGATTACCTCATGTCCTCAAGGAAGCATAACCATAGCATAATTATAATTACATAATTATGCCATGTCCATAGCATATTTTGCATTACATTTTTCAGTATTCAGACTAAAAGAAGGAAAGTAGCATAAATGCTTTAGAACGTGATCCAGTAAGTTTGAAAGTGCATTCCTGTGTACTTTCGCATCTGTAATGCACTTATTGCACTTGGCTACAATGGATTGTTTCAGTACTTGGTGCAGCAGTCTTTTCCTTTGTTGGTTTTTTGGCAGCTTTGTTGATCTCGTGCCCAGTTTTCACAGATTGTGCAAAGATCACCAGTAACTTCCTGCAATGTTACAAGCTCTTTGAAAAGTATAGGCAGGCCACTTAGTACCACTCTGCATATCTAGTATTGGCAGACCTGTTTTATTTGCTTTTTGTGTTTATGTCTTTGAACTGAAAGGATAATTAATTTTTTTTAAAGTTGCTATATTCACAAGAGGAATAAAAGTCTTTGCTCCAGTACTGTAGTACTATTGCTGGGTGATTATAGCTGGGGGGAGGTATTGTACATCTCAGAACAGTATTTAAGCTTTAAAAAGAAGGGCAGAAGTAACAGAGACTGAACATAATTGAAAAAAACCAACTTGCTTTCCTTTTGAGAGGGCTGACAGGGAAAACAGGGACTTGCAAAGGAATTAGAAGGAATAACCTGCAGCTTATTAGTGTTACTAACCTTTTAAGTGTGTGTTTTATTTATGTGGTGAGGAATTTCTTGGAGAATTTCTGTCATGTAAGCTATGTTTTTTATTTACAATGGAGAGCTGAGACTGCTTCAGGCCAAGGAATTGACTAAAAGTCCCTTGAAGAGTAAAGTTATGTGTTTTAGGGTGTTATCTGATATAACCTATGATATAGGTTGATATCTGTACTACTTGTTATTGTATTTAAAAAATCAGCTTCCTGGCTAGACTAAATATATGATAATATAGTTGAGTTGCAGTGTGATAGTGCTGTTGCCACTGGGTGAAAAACTGGGAGTGCTTGCTTTTCCTTTATAGTTCAGCAAGTGTGCATACTTTTAGCTAATTCATCACTTTTCACCTTGCGTGAGCCCAGGACTGTACTGTTTCTTATGCACCTTCTAGCATTACTTTGAAAATTAAACATGTGCTCTGGGGCATGTGCATTGATATTTTTATGCTCTTGCCTTCTATTCTGTTACAACCACTAGTTTTATAAGTCAGAGTATACTGTCTCTACATGCTGCAGCCTCGTAATTCTGAGGAGTGCTGCTGAACACGTTGAGAGTGTCAATGTGACACACCATCATCTCATTTTGACCCAGTCTTAAGTTGCCCTTGGGGTCTGATTTGAAATGAGTGGTTGCATTGTTCTACTGTGCTGTTTTTAATTGATGCTCTGTTGGTTTTTAGCATTCTGTCCAGTTCTGTAGGGTCTCGCCTTGCCAAATATTATAAATGCGTTTGGGTTGAACTGGTATTGGCACTGGTCTCAAAGAATGCCTTGAGAAATTTCCCTTTTTGAAAGGAACTAGAATCTGAGTTGATGCTGTACTGTATGAAAGGGTTGAAAGGACATCATGGTATGAGAGAAGATGCTTTTCAGTGGAAGTATTGAAAAGGGAACAGTTGTGGCTGAAGGAAAGATTTTACATTGATGATTTTGCAATTCAGCTTACCTTAATTTCTCATGCATCTTGAAGAAATATGTATTTATTCTAGTTAGTTCCATTGGAAGTCAACAGGAGCAGAACTGGATCCCTGTAGTTCCACCCCCCTGGTTTTGCTGGCTGATTCAAGGTGTAGTTAACCCCAGTGCCAGTGAAAGAATGGACTTAAGGAACTGCCTTCTGATGTGCACCTGGGTCATACTAAAGTGGTGCTCCACAACTGAGTCTGTGTGTATGTGTGATAGGTGAGAAAAGAAAATTTTGACTCTGAATTTAAGAGTCATTTGAAATAGAATATTCGGTGTCACTTGTAAAATATGCAGTGGAGTTACATAGTAATGATAACTGTGGAAGAGCTTTAGTTTGCAAGGAAGACTATAACATTGTTAAATTAACATTAGGAGAAATTTCCAAAAATGGCAGTAGCAGCAGAATGCCCTTCTGTAGTTAAACATTGTTATGTTTGCAGGACAAACTTCTAACAGTTTATTATGCAATAAATTCACTGTCTTGAAAGATGCAACAGTGGGGTTTTTTTGGTTGGTTGTTTTTTTAATGGTCCTCAGCACTAACCTATAGCCCCATGGGATCTTACTGTGGACATTTTTAAAGTTCATTCTTTCTGAGGGTTAGATGAAGTAAGGTGAGATGCCCAGCAAGACTTCTACATTTCTGCACTTGGAAAATATGTGAGACCTTGTAGTGCAAAGAATAGATAAGCTTGCAAATTCAGGACTTAAAGCAGTTAAATCTATTATGTGACTTAATTTAAAGTTTTGAGTTCATAATCTGCACTGGAAAAAAAGTATTTTCCATTAAAGAAATACTCTTCTGAATTCATTTCCACAAATTATACAAGCTGCATTATTGTTGCTATTTTTTGTTTCCCAAACTTCAGCCTAATTTTTCTTTAATTGTTTTATTTACTTCTTATTTTTCAGGAGTCTTTGAAAAATCCTTAGTGGTCATGACATTGTTACAAGTGACATAAGTTAGCCAGTGGCTCAGAATGATGGATACCCAGAAGACTACAAATGGTTTGCAAGTGATTGGAGAAGGGACTGGTATAGGGAAATCGACACTCCACATGGTGGGGTATTTGGGAAAAGTCAGTTGAAACTTGTTTTACATATGTGCAAAGTTCATATTTTTCTCTGTTTTGAGAGATTTTTAATTGGTCTTAATTTTACCAAAAAAATTCCCAAAATTATTTTCCACGGAAATCTATAACAATGGCGAAAGATTATTCTCAGTAGATCAGTGCCTCTGATTTTTTTTACTGGCACTATTTTTATAATTGTTTGCATTCTTATGAAAATTGATTTGTCTTAAAAAGATCTGAGCTTGTGTTCTCTGGCAATAAGTGCCCTGTGGTTTAGTTCAAATAGAATAAAATGTGCGTAACTGTGTTGTTAAAGATGCCTTATTTTAGTATTTAAATAAAAATATAAATTTATTTAGAACATGCTACCGTACAAATATATAAATGCTAAAAAAGAAACCAATGTAGTTTATTTTTTCACATTGTACGGTATTATATTTAGAAGTTGCACATTGTTTTTTTATCCTGATATGTATGTCTTACCTTTGGAGAATATAAGAAATGCATAAATTTATGCTGCTTTATCTTTCTTGGTTTATCTTTATTTCAGAACTGTAATCCCGTGGAAACAACTGCACATGAGTATTGTCCAGTCTGCAAAGAGAAGGGTCAGATCCAAGCTTTAAGGACTTACCGTATTAATTTTCAAGAGTCCATTTTTCTTTGTGAAAATCCTCAGGTATTACACTAATAAACAGTTTTATTTGGCAGTGCAGAGGCCTTTACCTTCAGTGGTTACACCTCTCTAAATTCACGACTTTGGTGGTAGTAAGCAGACTATTGAAATAGGACCCCTTTCAGTCTGTATGCTTAAGGATATTTGCCTGTGTATAGAAAAAGCTCCATAATTAATCTTTGTACAGTGTTTAGGCATAGGTACTTACCCTAAAGAATTAAAAGAGTAAATCAAGGAGGGATTTGCTTATGTAACAAGGGAACATAAGTGGTACTAAATGAATCTTTGTACGAGTCAGAATAGAAGATGAAAATTTGATGGTCCGTGTAACGAATTCATGATTCTTGCAGATGTGAGTTTTCCATTTTTCCTTCTTTATGTCTGGGAAATGCAAATAGGTTTATAATTATAATTACAATGTTTTTCTTTTATTTTTTTCCTTTTCTTTTTATGTTTAACCTTAGCTGGATTTCTGTGCTGCTTAATATTTGAGTTGTGTGATTTTGCTGTGTCTCCCTTCGCTGCTTCATGTACGTGGGGAGGGTATAGCAATCCCAAGTGGACCGGTGCCCTTAAATTAGTAGAGGCTAGACGAGATATGTGTCTCTGAGATGCTTTTCCCATCCCTTCCTACTTTTAACTAATTATTGTATAGTTTTGGAGATTTGTAATAGCTACTTGTCTGTATTCTGGTTGCAGAATAGCTGTATGTGTATATGACCTTACCAACACTGGTCTAAGGCATTGGGATAGCCTGAGAGGATACTCTGCCAGTTTGGACACCAGCAGTCTCTCAGGCATGAGATGATCATGCCAAATCTGTACCCTAAAGGAATGCATTTAGCGTAGAATAAGACAAGAAGACGCTCCTTAGCAAAATGAGGTTGTTTTCAGCAGCTGGAAGAATTTACTGGAAAAGTAGTGTTGAATTATCACTACTGATACATTTACTTCACAATTGCTCAAAAGACAATGGTTGAGTAAAAGACACTTCCTATCATATATATGTTGAATATATGTATTGACTTAATTACAATATCACTTTACAGAAGTCCTTAAGGCTGGGTTGGATGGAGCTCTGAGAAACCTGGTCTAGTGAAAGATGTCCCTGCCCATGGCAGGAGGCTTAGAACTAGATAGTCTGTAGGGTCCCTTTGAACCCAAGCCATTCTGTGATTCTACATTCCATTTTAACATTATGTTTTATACCTATTTTTAGCTCTTGTTCACCTGAAATTGCTTTGTACATTTCACTGTAACTTTCTTTCCTTTAGTGTATCTACCCACTTGGTTATAAACCATTAGACAGCATAATTACTTCTGCTGGTTCAGAACATCATCAAGCTCCATCTACTCATAAGAAAAGAAAATTGTGTGATACCAGTGACTTTTCTCCTGTTGAATCAGATCCAAAAAAAGCAAGAACTAATCATCTGGTAAATGCTGAGCATTCTATTAATACAGACCCTACTGTGAAATGCTCTCAGAATAGCTTCTGTATTCCTAAGTCAAGCCTACTTGATGTATTACAAAATGACCAGCAGAAACCTGGAAACAATGTGGAGTCTTGCATGCAGAAGATGGATTTTGAAACAACCACCAAGACCGACAACTATCAAGAAAATCCACCTAAGTCTTCTAGTCCCAGAATACAATCCTTGCCAAATTCTGAACTTTTATCAACAACATTTGAAATTTCACTGAAAGAGGATAAAGGTTCCACTAATAACACAGATTTGTGTCTTCAGTGGAGAAACATACATAATCTTTGTTGGTTAGATTGCATTTTGTCAGCACTGGTACACCTAGAAACATTAAAACTTGCCCTAGCAGAAGAATGTAACAATGGAAAATGTTTACTCCAGAAACTTCTAACAAAATATAGTCAAGCAACTATGCTACTGAATACCTGTAAAAGGAGTAAAGTAAAAGGTGAGTAAATTTAGCTGCTGTTTTTTCTGACCACAAATATGTGAAATTTAGTACAGTGCACTTAAATATGCCTCCGTTCTATTTCAAGATCACAAAAGAATGAGTTACAGTTCATTACCATGAATTTGCAGAGTACTGTGCTTTATATAGCAGACTCCTAGTAACCTCTGAAATTGTTTTTCTTGGGGCAAACGTGCACGCTTTGAAGGCATCAAACACTGAGCGTCTCTTGAATTGTTTTTTTCACGTGCCACATGAAGGTTTTGTGATTTATTATGTAATTGAGCCTTACTTTGTTTCCCTCCCCCTTGTTGGTTAACATGTTAGGATGCTGTTCTAATATCAATCTTCAAAATAATTTCTGTTGTGGTTTATATCCTTGTTCAAATAGGCAGTAGTTGCCTTGTCACACCAAAAATAGTAAAGCCGGGAACATATGTTCTTTCCTGGCTCCAGCCGTGCTCACTGAAGGAATGCTTCCCCTGGGGTCTGCAGGCTGCAGTGTAGATGACAGTGCTTCCTAACTTGTCTCAGTCAAAAGTAGTCAAACACATTAACCTTGTTCGTGTGGTCTGGGAAGGTTAACAGGGGGTTAACAGGTCAGGTCGGCTTAATGGGTTTGAGGACTGACCTCTGAGCACAGGGGCTGTGATGGGCAGCTCAGGGCAACCATCCAGCAGCACAGCTGCACTCAGAGGAGCATGTGTCACTGTAATCTGCTGCTGTGGTCTTCGACCATTTTCTGTTCCGTGGATTCAGTTTAAGACTCTTAAACTAAGATCATGGTTTTTTCAGTCCTCTTGAACTGGACCATTGGTGTCCTAAGTCTAAACTTCTAAGACATCATCTGTTAGATAATTAAAGAGCTCTCTGGTTAGTCAGTACCTTTCATGAATGTCCATAGACATCCCATTGGAATATCTGTGTTTGAATATAGAGACTATAGTCCCAGAACAGCCTAAGGTAACTTTAAGAATGTCATGTCTTTTCTGAGAAAAATTACAGGTGTATCAAAAGTGGTTTAATCCATGTTACAGAGGGGGGGAAAAAAACCCCAAATATTCTGAAGTAGTTCATATACTCTGCTTGCCAGAAAGTCAGGGTGCTTGAATTTAGGTTTTCAGCTGTTACTGGGAAGCCCTCTACCTTCACAGAACCTCTCTGAGATGTTTTTCTTTCCCTTTTGATGGGCTGTGTTTGCAAAGGAGCTCTGCTGTGCAATAACCTTTAAATGGGGATGTTAAGTATTGGAATATAGTGTTGTTTGAGAGAACATAAACCTTTTCATTTTCAGGAGTTGCTGCAAAACTTTGTTTGGGTAACTAACAAGTGGGGAGGGGATTGGATGAAGAGTATTGTGGAGAAGAGGTGTAGAATTTATTCTGCCTTTCTGTGTAGTTTTTCAGCATCTCTTTCATACAGCTGCTTTTAAAAACAATAGAAAGCAATATAGCTGCAAGAAACTTCTGTTTTCCTTTTTTCTGTGCATAGAGTTTATATGTAATAAACAGTTTCAACAGCTATTCTAAATACATCCTTTAATTTCTGCAGGTTATGATCATGATTGTGTAGTAGAAGTTATGTTCTTGCTTGCGCTTAAAGAGTGTGTTTGTGTGGAAACAACATAACTTGCAAAATTAAAATACATAATAAGATACATGACATAAAAAATTATTTTTAAGTGTAAAATTATTTTTACTGTTTTAAAGGCTCATTTAGGAAATTAGTATTTAATCTGAAACAGTACATTTAAACGTTTTATTATTGTAAAACATTAGAAAATATGTAAGCAAATTTTCCTGCTTTTGGTCTTAATGTTTAGGTTTTAAAGTTTGCTTCTAATCTGTGAATCTGCAGGATTTGTAATATGTGGTCACAGTATCCTTAAAAATTGTTGCTATCTAGCTGTTGGTGTGCACTCTTAGCTGTAATTTAATCAGATCAAGTAGTTTTTAGTTAGCACACTGTAGTAAAATGTGAGTAACTTGTGTAAATTCCTCTCTAATTTTCAAATCAATTAATACCAAGAATTGACTGTTTTACCAAGTTTCAGGCAAGTATGGGTCAATATGAAAGGCATCAGTTTGCAGAGAAAGAGTGCATGTTAGGGGTTACATATGTGTATGAAAAGGTGGAGTGTCGCACATAAATACATGAAGACGTATTTTTTTCTGTAGATGTTCTTCCAAAAGCAGAATCTCATCTCAATGAAGTCAGAAACTTAATGTTTACACAGCTTCAGCCTCGGCTTAGGTGTGAATTGGGTAAGTACTTCTTGCAGCACCTCAGTATTTACTTTCAGGAAACTATATGTAAAGCCTTTTCTGTCAGTACATAAAAGTGTGTGTATACACATGCATGCAAGACAGTCTGGAAATACATTTACTTGAGCTGGTAACGTACACATACTTTATAGTATGATCAGCTGTTTTGTCCCTTGCCTGTTTTGACTTTTCAAAGAGCATATTCCCATATTTGTAATTATGCTGTCATCACAAACTTGTCACTGATAACAACCTAATAACATGGATCAGTCCCTTTGCTGTGAGGATTAGAAACAGAGCCTTGAAATGATAACTGAAATTTAAATCCTAGCAATAAGCTTATTTCCTTCCTTTTTGAAGTACTGAAAGGTGATTTCAGATATTCAGTGACTGTTTTTTTCTGCCCCATCTTTGAAGGTAATATGGAGAATCCAGTGTTTGCACTCCATCTACTCTTACAGTTGGATCAACAAGCCGAGAAACTATTCTTGCATTCATTTTCATGGAAGTTTGAATGTGTATATTGTGGCTACAAATACCAGAACCGGTGAGATTTTTAAGTAGCTTCTATATAGCTGTTCTACCCTACCTTTTAAAATCCATATATGATAGTTGGCTTTCTTTAGATTTCCAGATTTTATCAAGCTTAAGCTTGTTCGTGGAGTTGTATGTGATCCACTTTTTTAGGTTAGCATTTGCAAATAGTTTACTGCTATTATGTGTCTTAAGAAACCATGTTATCAATTAAGAAAGAAATAATAGGTAACACTGCGAGTCTGTGGCCACACTTGCTCTGGTATTTTGCTGAGAGTATTCAAGTTGTTGTGGTTCTAAAGAATATATGCCTAACACTTTTCCTTTTAAAGAATACCTGTAATATTCATTTGGATTACAAAGGATCAGAGATTCTCTAACATAATTTATCTATTTTAAAATAGTATTACAGGGAAGTAATTTTTTGAGAATCGATTTACTTCTGTGTAGCTGCAGGTACAAGCTAGTAATTTGGGCTCCTTTTAGAGTCAGCAGAAGAAGAGAGACACCTTAAGAAGACAGCTCACTTTATTTGGAAAACATCTGTTTCTCTCTACCGTCTTAGGTTTATACAATAAAATTCTAGATTCCCAAATGAAATGAGGTTAATGCTGTCTGTTACTCTGACAGTTAATAGGTATGTGTTCAATAGCCTTGGTTACATACTGTGCTTTTTTAAAAGTTGAAAAATTTAGGTTAGGTTGAATACAATGGAAGTCCTTTCTGTGGCTAATGAATTAATAAACTATGTTACTTTGCTTTAATATCCCGTACATTGTATTTTCATATAATATAACCTCTGTGTAATCTCTGCTATGAATGTGCTGTTTTTTAAAAACAAGACCTTGTATAACATGGATTCTGAGGTAATTTGTTACCGCTTTCTTCTCTTCTTGAGATTTCGTATTAGCTAGTAAATTATGTGGGTTCTGGTACAAGCTCTGTCCTATGTTGGAAAGGAAATGGAGATAACATGAAAAGGGAAAAAGAACAAATAATCAAATAATGTGAACCTGAAGGCCACAGAGCTGCTGAAAACAAATTGTGACTGATACTGTTTGGGAGAACTGAATTCAGTGCTGACTTGGATGTGATGCAGTCACGGGGAATTTCACACAAACGGCCTGAACACAAATAGAATTTGGCTTTGCCATAATGTTTTTATAACTTTTTTCTCCTGGTGAAGTATGTATATTTATTGTTTTCTGATCTGCAACTGAACTTACTCTATTTTTTTTTGTGTGTCCAGATTTGAGAAAACACTAACAACATTTGCAAATATAATCCCTGATTGGCATCCACTTAACGCTGTTCATATTGGACCATGTAATAACTGTGGTGATAGATCTCAAAGACGACAGATGGTTTTGGAAAAGTAAGTTTGAATATATGAACTTGAAAATAAAATACGTACAATTCATTCATACAGTTCATTTACTGAATGTATGACTTTCAAAACTAAACTGTGATTTGGGTTTACAGAGATTCTAAACTTTAAAATCTGATAAATACTCACTTTTTAATATTTTAGATCATTCTTAAATGCTGAAATGGCAAATAGTGTTTAATAAACGTGAAACATAGAACATTGTTTAACATGCTGACCAGCGCGTGTGTTTGATCCAGGTCATAAATACTTATATCAAGCAGTATATAGAGAAAAATTGTATCCTGTGTCAGCCTTTCCATAGCCCCTGCCACTGGTGAATAAAACTTGTTTGATCATTTGTTTACTAGTTTGACTTGGGAACAATATCCTTTCCTACTGTGATTATGGCACAGTTTTCTCCTTTTTTTTTGTCCCCCCCCAATTTTTCTTCACTCCCCAAATCCCTTATTTGATGGTGTTTTTTCCCCCTAATCTATAACAAAATGGAATATCCAGTTGGGATGTTCTTTTCCCTTGACTACTGTGCAATCTGAAGAGTCCTGTGAGGAAGTAGAATAATAAGGGCAGAACCACATACTCTTAGAGATACCTTACTTTTTCATTAGGAACTTTTGCCACTGTTTTATTGTAATAAACTGGTTCTTTATTGTTTCTTTGTCAGAGTACCTTCAATATTAATGTTACATTTCGTGGAAGGCTTGCCACATAACAACTTGAAGAAATATTCATTTCAATTTGAGGAAGACACTTACCAAATAACATCTATTATTCAGTATCAGACAGATAAGAAGCACTTCATAGCCTGGTCTTTGAATCCTGATGGTAAGAATCAGAGAATGGGTAAGGTTGGAAGGGACCACAGTGGGTCATCTGGTCCAACCTCCCTGCTCAAGCAGGGCCATCATAGAGCACATTGCACAGAACTGTGCCCAGATGGTTCTTGAATGTCTCCAGTGAGGTTCTTGAATATCTGCAGTGAGGGAGGCTCCACAACCTCTGGGCAACCTGTTCCAGTGCTCGTTCACCTGCACAGTAAAGAAGTTCTGCCTCATACTCAGGTGAAACTTCTTCTGCATCAGTTTGTGCCCTTTGCCTGTTTTCCTATTGCTTGGCACCACTGAGGAGAGCCTGGCTCCATCCTCCTTGATACTCTCCCTTCAGATACTTATAGACATTGATGAGGTCCCCTGTCAGTCATCTCTTCTCGAGGCAGAACAGGCCCAACTCCCTCAGCCATTCCTCATAAGAGATAGGTAAGGTAGAGTTTATAGTTCTTATCTTCATAATACTTCATAAATCTACATGAAATACTGTTTTATGAGTTACTGCAGTAATCTCAACAGTCAATATATAATAAAGATTTCTTTTGTCTGCATTCTAAACTTCATATTAAAATGATGTGAATAATTGGGGGAACTTGTTACCTGAAGTGAAGGTTTAGGTTTGGTTTAACTGATTTGTTCAGCAATGTTCTGCCCTACAGTGCACTCACTGGCAAAAGTAATTTACCTAGGGCTTTTTCCATTCATAACTTCGTAAAAGTTAAAAAAATTCAGTCTGACCATGACTGTGGGACAAATAGTATTGGTTATTTTGAAACCAGAGATTCATCCATTCTTGGCTGGAAGCAAGGGAACCTATGGAACTATAAGCATTAACGAAGCTTCTTTTTATTTCTGAACTTTATGGCACCTGAGGAGTGGGAGGCACAAATCCATGTTAGAGACATTACTAATAGTAGGATGGATGGAAGCTCCATAATCAGAGAAGGGAAAAATTGATATTTTGGTACTTATGCTTCTGTAGAAAGAATGGAGTACAGTCTTACGAAGTGTTGTGACAACATGAAAATTGTCTTAATCATACTGCCAGAGTTTGAGAAATAGAAGAGGAAGCAGCTGGGAAATGCATAGTTAAGAGCCTCCTATACATCATATATATCTATTTTTAAGTTCTTAAAGCTGTAAAAGATTTGTTCATGATCCATGAACAATTTGCAGATGATGAGACAAGAGTATTAAAATGAGCAGTTTCTCTTAAACCCCCTGCTTCCCACCCAGGCAATGTAAGGGTCTACAGAGGAACTTAATTTGAGAGGTGGTTCTTACCTCAGACCTGTGAGGGTATTTTCAGACAAAGTATCTCAGCCAAAAATCCCTTAGCTTTGTTTTATGTTTGACCGACTCTGACTTGTAATAATACTGCTGCAAGTTCTCCTTGTGTTTGATCTTTTTACAGTGGAAGTCTCCCAGTTTTCTCTGTAGAAAAACCCTCTGTTTTTTTGCTTGTCAGGGGAATGGGTTAATAAAAGTACTTGACAATGTGAGGATAGTGACTTCAACTTTAAAAGTCTCTGAGTCTCTTTGCTGTTTGTTTTTCAGGAACTTGGCTTGAATGTGATGATTTAAAGGGGCCATATTGCAAGAGACATAAAAGATTTGAAGTTCCTTCTTCAGAGATTCATATTGTTATCTGGGAAAAGAAAACATCCCATGTGCCAGAAGAACTGAATTCACAGTTCCAGAGTAAAAATATTGAAGATTTTCCTCTTAATAACATACAGTCAAATTCCATGGTGTTGCACTGTGATTTTGATAGCACTGTAGGCAAAACACCTGCAGAACAGCACAAAGAGGATTCTGTGAGAACCCCAGAGAAGAAACAGCAGCGAGTAGCTGAGGATGAAAGTATTGTTCATCATGGTTTAGAAAATCTGGCACACGATGATCTCGTAACACTGATGCTTGAAGAAGTTCAAGTTGACTCGGAAGGTAAATCGCTGCCAAATGGACAGATGGTGAGAAATAACCTTATTGTTGAAATGGGCACACTGCAACAGCAGGAACCAGCTTTTTCACTTAACACTCCATATACAGGAGAGCTTGCTGGAACTGGTCTAGCTATGAATAATAAATGCATGTTATATGAAAATTCCAACATTTGCTTACCTCTAGAAGAGTTGAACCCAGCAAGTATTACTCCTCCTGTTCTCAAAAAACATGACCCTGACTCATCTGACTCATCACTTGCTCAAAGAACAGATGACAGAACTAATTTAGTTAACAGAGAACATGGATTAAATTCAGAACTACAGCTGAACAAGAAATTGTCAGCAGTAGAGAATACTATACAAAAATCACTTGACTCGAGATATGCAAGCAAAACTGTCATTAATTCTCAAGTTGACAGTTCTGCTGCGAATAATTCTGTTCAGCCTTCACACAAAGACCAAAAAAGAGGATTTGTCGGAAGCTGGGTAAAGAAATTATTAAGCAAGAATACTTCCTTTATGCCTTCAAGTGCCTCAGTTCTCAAGAATGAGAGAAGTTGCAAAACTCCCTCAATGCAAAAAGTAAGTGAAGTGAGGCTGCCAGTGAAGGGCGCGAGTAACTTTGGTGGATTTCAAAGCAGAGGTACAAACAAAACTGAGACCCCAAAGTCACTGGCTCCTCAGAGTAATAATAGTCATCCTTTATCAAATTACAAAGGATTTTCTCAAAGCAGTCGTCTTCCAACAGCAAGGCATACCACTATTGCAGGTCCAACTTGGAATAAGTCAGGAAGTACACTGGGTACCTCAGGTAAAGTGACTCAGTGCCATTCACTTGACTGTAACTCTGGGAAGGCAGAAGAGTCAGATAGTGACAAAACAAAAAAACTTCGCCTGAAACTGTTAAAAAAACTGAATGCTAAAAAGAAGAAGTTGGCTTCACTGGATAGACTAGCAGTGGAACAAATGAAACAGGAAAAACCTGTGAGTGGAGGCATAAGCACCCCATCACAGATTGAATCTCAAAATGACAGTGAAGTATTGCAGAGCTTTTTAAGGGAACTGCAGTATCAGATTGATGTCACAAATAATGAGTCTGAATTTAATACAAACTCTGTGTCAGGGTGCACTACCCATAGTAACACTGATGAAATACTGGCAGAGTTACTGTCCCCTACTTCAACTGTTGCTTCCTTAGAGGCTCCAAAAAGTGAAGATGAATGTATGTATATGGAGATGGTGGATAGTAGTGTTGCAACAACAGGGTCTGATGAGAAGACCAGTGTGCCACATGCAGCAGTGACAAGTGAGGACCACAATTACTACAGTCCTGTAAAGGACACTAATTTGGAACTTGATGCAATAAACAAACCCAGTGGGAAAAAACTTGGTTTTGAAAGTCCTACAAGGGAAGATATACTTGAAGACCTGTTCTCCATTTCAGCACCAAGCTCAATGGCAGGTGACATAGATTTACCTCATTTTGATGAAACCCTGTTTGAAACTTGGTAAATATTCGGTTTCTTGGTTTTAAGTGTTTTTTTCAGTATTATGTATATTTTGAAACAAAGCACTACTAAGTTATATTTTCTAACTAGTTTAATTGCACACTGGCTGTACTTGAACAATTTACATTTGAGGTATTTTTTTCCTTAAGATTTTATTGTAACAAGCAAATCAGGTTTTAATGAATTTTATTGTTCTGAGAAGCAGTTATTTTAGTTGTCAGATTTGATGCTTTTTAATGAGAAGCTCTTATGAGTCTTAATTTTTGCTGCTTTTAATATGGAAAACATCCATACTCTAGTGAGTTTGAGAAATAATAAACTTCAGTAGTCTTAATGATGCAATGGTGTAAGAAATATTATTTATGTAGTAGTCATTTATTTTACAGGATCACTTCTGAAGTTATTTTGTCTGACATTAAAAAAAAATTTAAGTACCTTCTGTAGTCAGGGAATTTTGCATCCTTTGATATGAAGATTGTTTGTAACATTCTAAACTTGAAGCTGGCATTCTCTTAGGCTGGCATTCAGCTCTTTACAGAATTGCTGTTCTACAAGCTCATGCTGGTGTATATACCCCTTGGATCCAAGGAGGGATGGATACATGCTAGAAATTTTCCTATTTAAAGTTACAGCACGTACTGAGATTTCATCCTGGGTAACTGCGAATGTAATTTGGCAGAATATGCTTCTGAGCCAGGTTACTTTTTTAAGTAAAATTAGTAACATTCAGTCCAGAGTGCATCACTAAGAAGGAATATCAGATGTACCTTTTAGTTGTTCGTAGCTGCAAAATCATTAATAAAACAAAGGTTTCTGAGAATTAATTTAACTGCAAGTTAATGCCTATAACTGTTGTAACTAGGACTTGGTCACGACTAGAGCAGTGCACCCCTGTCCATATGTGAGAGTGCCAAGGAGAGGCAAGGTCAATAGGAAGAAAGTAATGGGAAAATATAGCAAGACAGCAGTGAGTAAGCAGAGGGATTCACACCTTGGTGTTTCAGGTTTTGTATAGATTTGGTTTTGCTAGATGGGAGTATTTTAAACGCATAGACACAGCTGAGGGTATTATATGCCAAGTTAGAGTAGCTATACATTTTTCTTGTTCTCAGAAATAACAAAGATTTTATCAGCAAGTCTTTGTCTCAGCCATTTTTAGAGGTGTTCTGCATTTTTTCATTGTTTTGGATTCCAAGTTCAAAACATTAAGTCCTCAGTCTTACTATTCCAATAGGTGCAGTTGAACATATTTGTTATTACAAGGCATGGCTTCAGATTTTAGTGGTCTTAGGTTGTTTGAACTAGGTTCAAAAACTGAAAAATTGTCAGTGGCCCCCAGCTCTCCATGTCAAGTTATTTCTGCTGCAATTGTGAACATTTTCATCAAACTGGTACTTCAGGCAGTGAATGGTTTCATTCTTGAAATACAAGTCTTTGCAAAGAACTTGAGCTTCTTCTTTGTTTGAAATACTGTAATTGGTAATGTTACAATAGAAAACAAATCAATGGATTCTGAATGTTAAGTGCCGGTGCACTGCTGGTGAAATGTTTGCCTGTTTGTGAATTCCCTGATCAAAAAAAAGCTGACCAAAATTAGAGTTTGATTTATCCATTAATAAAATAGGTGCCTCTGCAAGACTTGAGGAAGGTCATAGCATTTCCGTGGGGAGTTTTCCAACCAGTGGGGGGTGGGTGTGGGGGGGTGTGGGGGTGTGTGTATGTATATGTATGTATGCAAACCACTAAAAGGCAGCATCTCTCCCATCCCCGACTGCTTGTCCTGGAGCTGTGGGGAGCTGCCTTCAAGTGTTGGTACCATCAGGGACTGACTGGGTTGCAGCGAGCTGCAGCTGTGCAGTGGAAGCTCCTTCACCCCTGGCTCAGGACACGACACAGACCCAGGGGTGAGTAAAGCAGCAAGCCTGGGGTTGGCAATGCAGAATGCATAGGGCAACAGGAGGAAGACACCCTGATAGAGGATGAAAAAGTCCTGGTGGTAAGGATTATAATTAGGTTAATAGCAGAGGAGGGGGGCTATGGGGGCACACCTGCTGTGAAGATACACCTAGACTGAAGCAAGGACCTCTGGTCACCACTGGCAGCTCCACTGCAAACTGACTTAGGGACACCTCGGTCTGCAACTGCCTGGGATTCAGTGTGGGTACACATATATATAGAAGCTCCAAGAGCAAATAAATAGCACTTGAGATTAAAGTAGGTATGAAAATAAATCTGTTAGTGCTGCATGTTCCTGGTTGCCTTTTTTAAACTAAAAATGATACCGTGCAGATTTGTTTGTTTCCATAAATGTTTTACTGCCTCTCACTTGCCTGTGCAGGTGAGAATTCAGCTGAGATTGAATGACAACCCCATGACCAAAGAAACTGTTTGGAATTTGGTGGCTACTGGACATTTATATTGAGACTAGTTTTAAAATACAGCTTTTTATTTGCCATGAAGAGAATACAAAGTATTGTAGTAGTTTTTTGTCAGAAATACACTAAGGGGGCAGAGAGCAAGCAGAGTTTAACAGTCAGAAGTTACCAACTGCATTATGGTGGTTTCATCAGTGTGCTAGGGTAAAGTTCCAAAAGTCTAATGGCTTTGAGCACTGCCATCTTCAGCACTAAACCGTATCTCCAAGTGCCACATCTGCACGTTTTTTGAACACTCCCAGGGACAGTGACTCCACCACTTCCCTTGGCAGCCTGTTCCAGTGCTTGACAACCTCTTCGGTGAAGAGATTTTTCCTAATACCTAATCTACACCTCCCCTGATGCAGCTTGAGGCCATTTTCTCTCATCCTGTCACTTACTACCTGTGAGAAGAGGCCAACTCCCACTTGGCTACACTCACCTTCCAGGTAGTTGTAGAGAGCAATCAGGTTACCCCCCACCCCAGGCCTCCTTTTCTTCAGGCTAAACAACCCCAGCTCCCTCAGTCACTCCTCATCAGGCTTGTGCTCCAGACTCTTCCCCAGCTCTGTGGCCCTTCTCTGGACATGCTCCAGCACCTCAATGTCTTTCCTGTAGTATGGGGCCCAAAACTAGACATGGTATTCCAGATGCAGCCTCACCAGGGCAGAGTACAGGGAGGGACGATCACTGCCCTGGTCCTGCTGGCCACACTATTGCTGATACAGGCCGGGATGCCATTGGCCGTGGCCACCCGGACGCACTGCTGGCTCATGTTCAGCTACTGTCAATCAGCACCTCCAGGTTCTTTTCCTCCAGGCAGCTTTCCAGGCAATCTTCTCCAAGCAGTGCTGCATGGGATTGTTGTAACCCAAGTGCAGGACCTGGCACTTTGCCTTATTGAACCTCATTCAGTTGGCCTCAGCCCATCAATCCAGCCTGTCCAGATGCATCTGTAGAGCCTTGTCAATCTGTGTCTTCTGATTTGGGAAAGGCACAGTCATGGCACTTACAGTTCAGAATCAGCTCTGGGGAGATAGCACTCTGATTAACATCTTACTACTTGATGATACATTCAATCACAGAGTACAGGGTGGGGAAAAAAGGGCTGCCTTTTCACATCCTGCCTACAACAAATGAGCAGATATGCATAGGAGCTGCCTGGATGGGTTTTTAGCTGTGTGACCTGCTAGAGCAACGTTCTAGAAATCCACTGCGGTGCTGATGACAAATCTGTTTTTCGTGGCTGGCTATTGCCATTTATTTTTCTTCCAGCACTGGTTTTTACGTTAAATAATTATTCCCTTCCTGACAATGTACCTATGAGAGCAATTGTGTCCTGTCTGTGTTCCTTTTGCAAAGCTGAACAGCTGCTCTGCCTGATGTGAGCCCCTTCATGCTCAGAGCCAAGCACGTTACCTTTCAAGCAGTTCATGCAGCTCTTAGGTGTGTGCTCTGCTTTGAAGTCTGCCAGGATTCGGTCTTGGAGTGGAAGAACTTACAATCTAAGTACAGATCTAAGACAATGTGCGGACAGGGCAAGAGAGAAAATAAGGTTAATGGGGTTACCAGGCTGATGAATTTTGCAGCGTGCTTAGTTTTGCACTGCTGTCCACAAACACAGTGTAGTTGTTTGTGAGGAAGATGCTGAAGCTGAACAGTGCAGAGCACGGTGGAGCCATGGGGCTCATGAAGGAGAGAAAATTCTGGGAAAGGAGTGTAAAGAAGTAAGGGGCTGGGTGCCTTCTTTCCTGAAAGCTTACGTCTCTTGGCTGAAAAAACCCTCAAGAGATGCTTCTCCCCGGACATGGGTCTATATTACTCTTGTCAGTGTAAATTACTATCTAAAGCGGCTTCAGTAATGCCCAAGGCAGGGGCTTGTAGATTTTGTCCCAAGTTTTCTGATAATATTCAGACCACTTCAGCTGAGATTCGTTTCCCCTCTTCGTTTTCACCCTTCCAGGGAAACTGCGTTTGCCGAGGGGAAGCTCGTGCGTGGGAATGAAGCACGGCTTCAGCACACACCCCGAGCCCTGCCCTTGC